>NC_136598.1:4597312-5229812 GCF_910589615.1 Taurulus bubalis | reverse complement strand
CAGCGGTGAATAATGGGGGAGAGGAGAGCAGATAACGCTAAGAGCGAGCAGACTAATTAGCGTATTATAAAAGCGTATTATAAAAGCAATAAGGTACTCGAGGCATTACTGTATCTACAATAATGTACAGTTCAAGGGTTTGCCGCGTCGGTTTGCACGCGTCTGGCCTAACAACACTCTTGAACTGTACATTATTGACGATACAGTACTGCCGCGAGTACCTTATTGCTTAAATAATGAAGTCATTAGCCTGCACCCTAAAAAATGTGACCAATGGCAACTTAATCAAATTATGGCAGCAAAGTGACAATTAATATAATTAATAAAAGGTATTGAAGATAATAAAGGTATTAATTAAATCTAAACATTGTTAAAATGTGTTGGAGTTATATAGACCAAAGATATTTAGTAAATACAAATCAATTTTACAAGGAAAATGATTTATGTTTACTAAGAATATCATCAAAAGTAATTTACATTTATTGAATATTTGGGTGAAATTGATTTATCTTTAATGAATATTTGGGTAAAATTGATTTACATTTACTGAATATTTGGGTGAAATTGAGTCATATATATTAATTATCTGGGTGAAATTGAGTTGGATTTACTGAATGACATTACATCTATTACATTATATCTATTTAATAATATTACTTGTCACTTTGTTGCCATACTTTTTCTATGTCTAATTCACTTTGCCATCTTGGTGTCACAGTAAACTTAAGTTAAGCCAACAGATCATCATACATACAAAGTACTGCAGGTAAACATTTATTCGTGCAAATTTGTTACGTTTATCTAAAATTCTTCATGTGCAAATTCCTCAATAAAAACACACAATTTGCAATCCTGATGTACACAGTTGAAACACTATACACAAACAGCTGCTTGTGCATCAAGTAACATGGCACTCTTTAAATGAGGATGGTTTATATGTTGAACAACCACCTACAGCACTAAAACTCAGTTGAAGAGGCAAACTACACTTCTCACTGGGATCCTTCAAAAAATAATAAACTCTAAGCATTGAACGAGTTGAACTTAATCACAGATGAGAATTTGAAAAGTGACATAACAATTTATTTTGCAAGGGTCCATTCTATTAAGTAAACAGTTTGTTCTTGAGGCTGTTTACTTTCGGGGACAGCTTTGAACAGTGCAGCTCCAGTAGGAGTTTCTGGATACCTGGAATGTGTATCGGAGCTCCTTTGGATAGGCAAGGTTGACTGCATAGACCAACCCAACCAGCAGCAAGCCCTCGGAATGTTATCCAGAGCAGTCAGAACTTGTATTCCTTCTAAAACGATACCGACATCGTCTGGACCCTCCGCCGTATAGATTTTCATCTTTTGCATGGCAAGGTCCTGTGACACGCTGTCTTCATCAGCATCCTGAAATAGCAAGAAGATTGTGTATTACGGACTGTACAGCCAAAAGATAAGGTCCTAATTGAACATCTACCAAATTGCTTCCAACCCTTTGGACAAGAAAACCTGTAGCTGTAATAACTGTTGCACATAATGTACCCCAATAAATTATTGAGAAATTTCAGAGATGTTTTGCAAAAGTGTTTCGTGATGTCATGTCACATATCAAATCCATCCTCCCCCCCAACCTGGACCCTTTCCAGTTTGCATTCCGTGCCAAACGGTCCACGGAGGATGCAATCTGCTCTGCTCTCCACCCAGCCCTCACTCACCTGGACAAAAAAGACTCATATGTGAGAATGCTGTTCATAGACTTTAGTTCAGCATTCAACACCATCATCCCACAACAACTCATCTGCAAACTTGACCACCTCAACACCTCGCTGTGTAACTTGCTGCTGGACTTTCTCAGTGAGAGGCCACAAGCAGTACGCGTCGGCAACAACACCTCGAGCAGCATCACTCTGAGGAAAGGGGCCCCTCAGGGCTGTGTGCTCAGTCCTCTGCTCTTCACCTTGCTGACTCACGACTGCAGAACCAGCTACAGCACCAACCACATGGTCAAGGTCGCAGACGACACTACTCTGATAGGTCTCATCACCAAGGATGACGAGATCCACTACAGGAAGGAGGTCAACCTTCTGACCACGTGGTGCAGAGACAATAACCTCCTGCTGAACAACAGCAAGACCAAGGAGATTGTTGTTGACTTCCGGAAGGGCCACACCCAACACCCACCACTGACCATCAACGGTGCTGACATTGAGCGAGTCAACAGCACCAAGTTCCTGGGGGTGGACATCATTGAGGACCTCTCGTGGACAGCCAACACTAAATCCCTGGCAAAGAAAGCACAGAGGCGCCTCTACTTCCTCCGCAAACTGAGGAAAGCAGGAAGCCCCCCACCCATCATGTGCACCTTCTACCGTGGCACCATCGAGAGCATCCTGACCAACTGCATCACTGTGTGGGGCGGAAGCTGCACAGACTACAGCAGGAAAGCCCTGCAGGGCATAGTGAATGCAGCTGGAAGAATCATTGGTGCCTCACCCCCCCCCCATCCCCTCCCTGCAGGACACACACAACACCCGCCTCCCTCTGGGAGGAGACACCGGAGCCTCCGGGCTCGGACCACCAGGCTGTCAACCAGCTTCATTCATCAAGCTGTCAGGAAGCTGAACTCTCTACCTCACCACTCCCACATTTGTATGTTTTTGCACTATGTTATATGTTGTTTATAGGTTATATGTTGTCTATTTTTTAATTTTTCACTGTTTTGCAGAATTCACTTTATGTCAGACAGTAGAGAAACATTCAGGTCCTCTGTATGTTTGCACAAATGGAGGAGTGACAATAAAACTGACTTTGTATAGAAACTAAAATGTATGCAGTTAGATCAAACTTTTTTTGAGAGAAAATCAAAGGTAAACATTGCCTCTTAAGTAATAAGCAACTGATATTCCAACTTTTTGATCATAAAATCTCGAAAATGAAATATTTGCAAACATAATACTCAATGAATGACACCTTGAGCAGGATAGCCTTCAACCTCAGCCCCATGGTTCCGCCCTTGGAGTGGAAGAAGTTCAGAAGACTGGGAGTGAATTCATCCAGCATGGACATGAACTTTGTCTCAAGGTGCACCGTTGTGATCCTGTGAAACTCATCCTGGATCTGTAACAAACAGTGTACACACATTTACACAACATATACTGTGTGTGGAATTTGATATCACAGCATATTGTGTATTGAAGTATGATGCATACCTGTTGATCAATTTCAGTTAAAGATTGTTGATGCACCTGGGAAAAAAAATACCTATTAGATTCATACTTTATACAAAGTGATTTACTCTGTTCAGCACACTGTTGGCAGAATGGCCTCTACATTTAACTGTATTGTGAGACTAAGCAGACGAAGTATAAAAACTATAGCATTGTAACATAATATGTACAAAGGCAGCTCGGTGTAACGTTAACTATCAGCACGAGCGGAAACCACTCATTGAAACTATACTGATAGAGAAAACAGAAACATGGCGATCTGAATCTCCATTCAGCTCTGGAGCTGAATATAACATCAGGTTAAAAAAAAAGAAAGAAAGAGGAAACTGCACTCTTTGTTAATTTGTTTCAATGACTATTAACCAGAAATGTACCATACTATTAACTGCATGGTCTATCCCGACTGCTTTTAATAGCATGTTAGGTTAACATTACTTGACAAAACAAAATGCAGTGATATTAATATAACTCGTATGCCTTATTAATAACATTTGGGAGCAAGAATTTCCTACAATTGCATTAACCTTAATGCGCTCTAACTCTAAATTCTGCTACATCTTCGCTAGCTAGTTAGATTAGCTTGTTACAGTGGGGGAGGGGTGCAAACCACGAAACTCGGTCTGAGCTGGTATCTCAAAAAGGCATAATATATTAGGGATAACATTAGCCATGAAATTGTGGCATTGAATTTGACCACTTTTTCAGTCTTTGCCATGTTTTAGCAGCTTAAAGACAACGTAGACCGACTTAAAAAAAAAAAATCACATAGTTAGCTTATTTAAGACTTAACCTAAGTTAGCTAAATAAAGTTACAGCAGAGTAAAGTTTACATGTTTGTTAACTTTTCAGTAGCGCAAAACAATGTTCAACTGCTGCAACAACTTGGTTATAATTTGTTCGTTAGCTAACAATAATTAAAAAGGTCTTACCTTTGGAAAAATAGCAGCCCCTTCAACCCGTGGCAGAAGATGTCCATGTGGCGCAGAATGCGTTAGGTGGAAGTTGATTAAAAACAAAGACCTCCAAATGAGTACAATTCATCGATTTCCTGCAACTTTGACTTCACTGATGACATTTTATTAAAGTCTACTCAGTGATTCAACGCTGATTTTATTCACACAAAATTAAGTAAAATGTAATTAATTTCTTGAATTCAGCTCAATGTAATTAAAAACGGTACATAGTCTTTTTTATTATGTAAAAGTTACTATTATTTATTTAGGAGATATTAATTAATGCAAATTCCAGTTTTTACAGTGTAAATCAGGATTAGTGTAAACTCTTTAAATCATGTTTTCTTTGGAAAAAAGGCAATAACAGACGTTTGGTTCTTTGTTACGTCACACAGAATCTTCTGACAGAGCCATAACAAACACAGTAGCGATCTACACTGTTTTTACCGTTTATTATTTATATTACTTGTTTTTACTTTTTACTATGTCTCTTGTGTGCACTTGTACATTGTTTGCCGCTGTAATCCTAAAATGTCCTCACTGCGGGACTAATAAAGGAATATCTAATCTAATCTAATCTAATGTAATCACGATTGTAGTTACATTTGTATACATAACGTAAAACAAGAGCCTAAGCGTAAAATAACATACAACATTTGAAGCAAAAGAGTTATAATAATATTATATTATTATAAATATTTTGCTTCAGATGTTGTAATAAACTTGAACTTTTATGTTAAATTCTCCTCAATATTATGTGTTTATGCATTGAGGAGAATTTAACATAAAAGTTGCATAGCTAAGTAAAAAACATGGTAAAAAATCGGCTACCACCAGATCCACAAAACACAATTCAAACAACCAATCACAGAGCTGTGATATCAAGCAGCTGGAAATTATCTCTGACGTCATTTCTGTGCGACATGCCAATGGACTCCAACAAGCGCCATACGAAGTGTTGTTGCCTTGACAGCATCCTCTGAGTGTTGCTGTTTTATCAGTGAACTAGTGGGCCATCATTTAAACTGGTCATGCAACGTTTGCTATCAAGGAATGAACTGTCCGCAGCTACGTGTGTTTAACTTCAGTCTCTGACCCGCAAGTGTCCATTCAACACATCTAACGTAGCGAAGCACCGGCGCTTAGCTTCGTTAGCATTAGCAAAAAGCTAACGTTACAATAGACCGCTACCGAGCGTTACCGGTTAACCGACATTCTTCCAGCGTTTTAGCTGTTGGTGTTACCACCGCTTGTTTCTGACGACGGTATGAGTTCTGGTTATGGTGGTGGTCGAGGAGGGAGAAGAGGCAGAAGAGGAGGAGGAGGAAACAGAGATGGAAGCAGAGACCGATGGGACCGAGGAGGAAACAGAGATGGAAGCAGAGACCGATGGGACAGAGGAGGTGGAAGAGGTTCGTGTGGACAACGGTCCGACTTGGACCAGGACCAAGGAGGAGGAGGTGCACAACGGGACCGTCCTCCTCCCCACCTGAAGGGACGTGAGATTGGTCTGTGGTACGCAAGATACGGAGTCGTGAGGAGGAAGCAGGGCGACCGGAGATCGGTATGGATTGTGTTTGGTAGCATGCACTTTGTGTTGAGCGGGGCAGGTTGTCACTTCATTAGAAACAGAGATCAGCACCGATACGAGTCCGGGGCACTTAAGTGACATGTGACAGTTCCCTCCTTACAGATGTATTAACCCTGTAGTAGACACACGAGTTGAGAGATCAGCGCCTAGTGCCTCCTTTCCAAGCAAAGTGTGGGGCATATGCTGATTTAATTGGAAAATTATTAAAAGCACAATGTCTATGTGCACCCTAATCGGTGGGCAAAATCCTGCAGATGGGTGGTATGCTACCCAGATCCTGACACATCTTATTACTGCTTAAATCAAATTAGGGGGTAGACAATGGCCTGAACAATAGAGACACCGTCTCTGAATGTTTTTCAACTTTGAGTTATAAAACTGCATTTGAGTTGTTTGTCATCGGAGCCGAAGAGATATTTGTTGATTTTAATTTACTGGGTTTGGAATGGGCGTCAAACGTCTGAGGGGACCTGTCCCCCTCAGACTTTTGACGATTGACGATTGATTGGTTTCAACCCTTCAAGCAAGCCAGCCGTATTTGCGTTATACAGAAGTTACAATTGAAGTTGCTTAGTGCTAAAAGAGCAAGTAATCCTCCAGCTATCATTGAAATGCAAAAGTTACTTAACAATTTGTATCGCTCTTACATGGATTTCACATTTCAAAGGGATTCAATGGGGTCTTTCAATGGTATAAAATAAAATGTGGTACAAGAATAATAGCATTGCATTTCCCCCGTTACCTGTCCTTATGCAGCGGGCGGTGGTCCAGATGGATGAGGCCAGAGAACAGCATATTACCAAGCTGCTTAGCTCGGTTCAAAATGATTTCCCCGGTCCAGGGAGAGATGGGAGGGACGCAAGAGCCTCTACGTCTAACAGCGGGCGGGCAGCTGCAAATAGCAGTAGTCATTGGTAAGAACAGCTTCTGTAGCTATTCTGTTCGAGACTTGCACAGTGTCATTTTGGGCTTACGATAAAGAAAATGGGAACAGTAGATAAGATCAAAGTGTCTGGGGTGTCAGTTATTTTTTCAGCTGTGTGCTGACAAAAATGACACTGTAATTTGTGCTTGCAGTTACTTTGATGGGGACATGTCTGAAGAGGAAAAACAGAAGATTGAGTTCAAATCTGAGGATGAGGAGAAAGAAGTTATTCCAGGCCAGAAGAAAGCAACTCACAAATCGCAACGGTAACTTTGCAAGCAAATAAGAAGCATTGCTCCAAAAATATAGTTAAATATTTGATGGTGCTCCTAGAACAATGAATATTGTGTGGTGATCCACCGTATTCTGGATATTTATGCACTTCAATGTTTTTCCGTTCAGTTACTTCTCCCATGCAGTTGTTAAAGATGAGCCTCCAGACACGTGGGATGATGATGAAGAAGAAGAAGAGCAGCAGGAGCAGGAGCAGGAGCAGGAGAAGGAGAAGGAGAAGAAAGAGACACTGAGAAGGAAAGACAGGGACCTGGAGTTCTTAATCCAGGAAGTAACCAGAGACGCTTCACTTGATGACCGCTTAAAGAGAGATCTGCAGATCAAGAAATCAGATCCAAAGTACAAAGAAATGCTGGTGAGCATCCAGATTAATATCAAGCTCATTATGTTGAACGTAATGATTGTATCATGTCTGCAGAGATGAAAATGTCCAATGCACCAGACTTGTATTGTTGATTGGATGCCCAACCTATGTTTTAGATAGGATGCGTACCATCCAATTTTGAAAAAAAAAAAAAAAAAAAAAAAAAGTTGCATTAATTTCTGTGGGGAAGATTGGGTTAGTGAAGCAGCGAAGAGTGGAGTAAAAATAACCAACAACAACAGGATAATTGGAGATGGGCACAGCATATGTGTCTGAATAATTAGTCAAACCTGCCAGTTTATTTGCAATAATTCTTTGGCTTGTTTTGTACTCTGAGATTTACAAGTCAACAGATGTTTATGTTTAGTATAAGACCATAATACAGAGTAAGGGTGGGCAAAATATTGGTTGATGTTTTAAAAATGAATTTACAGAGCAGATTAGTCACAGTCTCACAATATTGGAATGTCACATTATTATTTGTGAATATTGAAGCCTTACTGAATTATTGTCAACCCACTGCACATAATTTGGTTTGTAAGATTGACATAAAAGATGTTTTGGTATGTAGAAACTGTACCCATCGTTAAGTTGTAAAGAAAGAACGTCTTCATTTTATTGATTTTCTTCAATCTTAACAAATGTTTTACCTTTTTTTTGCCCACAGAAATTCAGGGAAAAACTACCATCTTATGGCAAACAAGAGGTACGTTTTTGATTCCACTAACTCTTTCTCGCAAACAATCTCGTCTTCATCATTGTTTATTCTGCTAAATAAAATCATATCCTCTCTTTCCCCTGTTTGTCCTCCTCATCTGCTTCCATCTTTCTCTACTCAGGAGCTGGTTAAGCTAATCAACTCAAACCGTGTCCTGGTGGTGAGTGGGGAAACGGGTTGTGGAAAGACCACTCAGGTTACCCAGTTCATCCTCGATGACTACATCAACAGAGGCGTGGGCTCAATGTGTCGTGTGGTCTGCACGCAGCCTCGTCGCATCAGTGCCATCTCGGTATGTACTCTTTGTTTTTCAGCTCTGTGTTGGATTGTATCTTGCTCTGTGTATACCAAGGTCAGATGTGGTTGCCAAATTGTGTGATATTGTGTTTATGGGCTGCATCATTTGTTGCATCTGTCATGTCATTTAGATGGATATCCTTGAACAATGCTGATTGTGTTCTTAAACGTTTTGTGCATGCTCCCTCTCAGGTAGCAGAGCGTGTAGCAGCAGAGAGGGCAGAAAGTGTAGGAAATGCAAATTCGTGTGGTTACCAAATCCGCCTGCAGAGGTAAGAAAGTCTCTTCAAACATATGTTGTATACAATTATCGACACACCTGATGCTATAGCAGCATCTACACTAACCTCTTTAGGAGCCGCCATTGTTGTTTAGAAACCAACAGTCGCCTCTGTGTCGTCTCAAACACAACCTAAGCCCGTAGCTCCTCCGCCCATAGTAACCGTTTACTAGCAATGCTAGCTCGAGACTGGAAAACGCAGTACACCGTTTCACACACAAGTGAATTGAAAAGGGTTTGTTGCTTTAGCTCCGCCTACCCTCTATGGCGGACCAACCACTGATAGAATATGCGTCACTAACTTTGCGCCGCTTGTGATTTTTCGTGGGAATGTCGCCACAGACCTAAAAAAATTAAATATAAAATAGTAATAATACTGCAAATGCAAGAACTTTCATCAGTGGGCCTTAGGTTCAATCATCATTGTGTTACCTCATCCTGTGATAAATAACATGTCATCGGTGTGGAAGTTCATCAATGTGAGTAAAGAAGACATAAAGCATAATTTGTCACAACTAAAAGACCAAAATATGCAGTGGAGAACAACCTTTAAAACATTATGATGTTGTATAATAGTTAATTCTCATACATGCTGCTCAGAGTAATCGTAGTGACCGGCTCGTGTGCCGACAGCATGGGGTCTTTCCCTGTCCCAGCCCTTCTTATAACTGAGCTAACAGCTAATATTGTGTAAAACAATAAGCTAATTATTTTTTAGCAAAACAAAATTGGTGCAGATATGTCACCAGTTGATATCGGTATTAGTGGCTGCAGTGAGTTGCTTTCCTTTACACATCTTTTTAAAATGGGGTTGTAGACTTGTTACGGCCAAAACGCAGATATAGCTGTCTGCTTTTCACGTGGCATATTTTTCGACGCTCTCTGTCCGCTGCTGTGAGTGTGCTCAGCGCTCACCTTTCTGTGTGCGCACGTGTCTGTGCGCATCAGGGCGGAACAGAGAGCAGAGGAGAAGTGTTAACGCGCGACCATTTAGAGACAGAAGCCCATGCCGTCGTGTAGATATAATGGCAGGGGAAACACTGGTCTCTGGAGCTTATTAGCTCTATTCCTGACGAGCTGCGATAACACTTGACATGTGTCTCTAGCAGTGACTGCCATTTTATAATAACCACATTTTATAATAAGCACGGAAAAAACAAACGGTTCAACGTACGTTGGCTCCTATTGTATTTATTGTAGTACAGGCAAAGAAAATGGTGAAAATTGAGAAAATGTTTCCCTCCAGAAAACTCAAAAATCCAATCTCACTTCTCACTCCAATAAATCCCCAAAACAAAATATTCACTTCCAGTTCAATTAAATTGAGCTCACTTTCACAATCTCAGTGTAAAGAACTCGCATGAATAGGCTATGTGCAGACGGTGGTGTTGACGTATTTCCGGTAAACACTCTGCTAGCTTAACCACTTCCGCTCTAGCGTAGCTGTCCAGTCTACCCTGACCCTGGTTCGCACTCTAATCACCTCACTGTAAACTTTGTGCATTGCTGGTTTGTACCAGTTAAGTTATTCCAGGGTCACCCAAATTGACACCAATGCTGTCAACACATTCAGGAACATACTTCTGTCCTTCACATGGATATGTCATGCATCAACATCCCCAGATTATGCAGGAAAACCTCCTTCCTTTCCTTTTTGAGTTCATACCATCTAACCTGCTGGATGTTTATCCAAAATCATTTCAATAATTTGCAAAATACCAGCTGATGCATGACAATTAGCAATGCACGCATATGTACATAACAATTACTATCATTACACACAGAGCAGAGCAATATTTATAGTATCCTGTAAACCACAAACATGAGCGTTTTGATTTATTCTATTTTTAGATGAATGACTAGAGAAAATGATGGAAGAGATGATTTATTCAGCGATCTAATGGGGGAAAAAATTGAGGCGAAGAAAAACATAAATAGAAAAACTAAATGGAAAATCAAGACCTTAATTACGGTCGTCAGCGTGCAGCTCCTTTTATCCAGTCCACATAAATGGTGTGAAACCATTTCTGGCAGTATATTCTCTGTCCAGAGTTGTGAGAGGGAGAAAAAAAAGTAGAAGAAAAGAAAATTGCCCGATTGCCATGAGCTGGCATGCAAAGATTAAGGGCAGGAAGCTGGTCTGATGGGGGCACAAGCAGAGGCCAGTGATCAGAAAGGTTTTTATATAAACTAACATTTAACCATAAATGCATTCAAAGTACTATGTTCTTTAGTTAGGTACCCTAGTTCTGGGTTCATACCCCTCCTGATCAGTCACTGTGTGGCTCAGTATTGGGGGAACTGAGGTGATCTTTAGCTGGGAGTGATGTGCAGTCTGGTAAAGTTACACAAGTGCTGAGAGGTTGCACAAAGCTTCTGTAGCTGCCACACAGGTACACCGGCCGCTTTGTTGCTGCAATCCTTTATATATACAATACAACATATACAAATATGTTACTATGCATAAGTGCAGTTAAACTTTGAAACACAAGTTTTAAAACAATACATTATTAAAAGTGTGTTTATAAAGGTGAATATATGAATACAGTGAAATTTGGAGAAAAAAAACAACTGTGAACCAAATAATTACAGTTCATATACACTAAATAAGTAGAATAGCTGAATTGCAGCCAAATCCTTATTAATTACATTTTACTCATTTAAAATAACAAGGAGCAAAGATCGTAAACACATTAAGTTAGCAGTAGCATCAGCATTATGCTAGCTTTACCTACTGCACAAACATGTTAAGGGCAAATTACAAATCAGTATTTCACCGCTGTAATGCTGCGATCACACCAAACGAGTTGGGAATTTGACGTGCGAGTAGATTACATGCAAAGTCAATGCACAGACGCGATAGGAAAAAATTGCATGACACTGAGTTGCGTCAGCCAATCAGTGTTGAGAAGCTGCGCCCGTCATCACCGCCGTTGCTGAATCAAACTGATGCTGGTCCGCCTGACGTAGCGCTGGTAGCGGCCGTCATTCAGACGCTGTTGTGGGACTACGGATAATATTATGAACCCAGACACCATGGAGTTTGATGTTCCGACGTATGTGGAATTTACGTGAGTAACATTCGCAACGCGTTTGGTGTGAACACAGCATTATTGTCAAGCGAGTAAACTGACGCGAGTTACGCTTCGCGAGTATCTGAAGGCTTTTGGTGTGAACGCAGCATTACTGACGTCACCTGTTGTCGTTGAGTGTGAGGGCTTGACGTGTTGTAAATATGAATGGGACAATTGTTGGTATTTATTTTAAACTTTTTACTTTCTGATTTTAACATCTTTCAGGCTCTTTACTCACAAGATGAGGTCATTTTAAAAGATTTATATACTTGTTTTTGTCAAAAAATGAAAATATTTGATGAATAAATCTGAGATGTATAGTCTCTGCTTTCATTCCTCTGATCCTTAAT
The DNA here is from genome assembly GCF_910589615.1 of Taurulus bubalis. NCBI lineage: Eukaryota > Metazoa > Chordata > Actinopteri > Perciformes > Cottidae > Taurulus > Taurulus bubalis. The sequence continues at coordinate 5,217,752 of NC_136598.1, read as the reverse complement.
GTTGTTGTGTAACAGGCTGAAAACCCATGTGCAGTCCTATTTGTTTAAATTATTTTTACTTCTCCATGCTTCCACTGCTAACTGCGTGTTTAATGTCGCATTGCTATGAATTGTGGGTAATTCCTTCGGGGCAAAATCTGCATTAAATGCTGATTTACGGGAAGAGTTCATAAAGGGCTCAAAATGTCTGCCAGAGAGCCCTCAAAACACTCAACGATGTGACAGTGGGACATCCCTTAACCCTCACGGATTTAGCGGGAGCACGCCTCAAGGTCTGAGTTCATAAGGGTGGAGATTGGGATTGAGCCACCGCTCTTCGTATACTGCGCCATCTTGGATTTGAGCGTTGTCACGATTTAAACAGAAGGTGAATTTAGGTGGTTTACGTGTGTGGGCCAAAATATAATAAGCTCTTGTAGTGATAGCGGAATGATATGGTGATAATATAATAGTATAAAAATGCAAGTAGACACTATTTGAAGATCAAAGTATGCACAATGTCCTAGTCGTATAAATGGGATGGAAAACCCGGTTGATTATTTTGACATGTTGGCTAAAGTGTTGGGGATGCTCTTATTAGATTAGTTTGTGTTACAGTATTTGGTTCTCTTTAGCACAAATACATAAATAGACAACATAAGTAAGTAAAGAAACGGATGTAAACACAACAGGCAATATTGAGGTAAAAAAGGATCAAGGTCATGTTCATATATTGTACAGTACATACATAACGTAAAAATGATCGAGCTCACGTCCATACATCGTATAATAAGTCAGTAATGTAATTATTCTGCCAGGCCCACATGTAACATACAAAATAAATGACTGATAAATCAAAGAAATCATGCAGCAAACCTGCTGCCAGTACTGCAGTATTGAAAACTGTACACATTGCACAGAGAGTGATGAATGATGGTTACTCGAGGCCCAGCAGCTCCTCTTTGCCTTGAGGCCCTTTCAGTAAATTAATCCAGTCATAGCGCCCCTGGGAAACTGCTCCTTCACTAGTTTATTTATAATAAACATGCTTGCTTGCTACATCACTCTTTCACTATTATTTATTATCTGTTTTCTTATTTATTATCTCTATGCTGTTGGCTCATTGCTATTGATGATCTTATTAGGACCACTGTATTTGATTGCTGTGCGTGTGCGTGTGTACGTATATACAGTGATTTGGGACTAACATAAATATGACATGAAGATAGTGTGAACAAAAGTGCCTATTGCAGCATTACTTAGTAGAGAGCGTTTTCTGTATCGGCAACATTCTCAGTTTTTTGTGAACTTCTGTGTTGCTGCTTTGAAATAATCTTTGAGCAGAAAACTTAAAAGTGTGTTGAATCCTGAACTGGAAAAGAAAGATGTAAATATAAGAAAGACAATGTTGTTGCAGACACAAACGTAGGGAAATTAACAGAGAAACCTGAGACTGTTCTATTTTGTCTCCACTTTGTACTCGTCTTAATTTGTGTCACTTTGGAAATGTTAAGTCTTTTTTTTTTTCTGCTCCTATTTCTTAGCCGGTTACCACGGAGACAAGGTTCGGTCCTGTACTGTACAACAGGCATTATTCTTCAGTGGCTTCGCACAGACCCGTAAGTCTCTCCCCAGCCCTGCTTCCTCCTCATCCTCATCTTCACCCTGCATTTCGTCTTTGTTGCAACTGTCCTTCCTCCAGTCTCTTATTTCATCTGCGTCACTCTGCTTTACCTCCATTGATTTGACGTTGACTGTCTACTGTCTGTGGAAGAAGCATTAGTATGGGTCCGCATTTTCTCACACACACACACACACACACACACACACACACACACACACACACACACACAGCTTCTGTTGACTCATCCTTGCATTTTGAGTGTCTTCAGAAGAAAGAAAAAAAACAGACTAAGTGAGTGCCAGTTTTTCTTGTTGTCTTGCTTCATGGTCTTTTCAGAATTGGCACAGCTCTTGTGAGTCATCTAGGACTACAGTTGTCTGGTAAAAATGGCGGAACTTTTTTGGCATTAAGATGTATTTATGCAGTAGCTTGCTTACAAGCCGACAGTTGTTGCTGTGTTTACTCTCGTCAGTTTCTGTCTCCAGCCATCAAGTGATGAAATTATATTTTAAGTCCCTCCGAGCCTTTTGAGTCATCACTAAACTACTACCCTACAGATAAGCACAGAACTCAAGTATAGTTCCAAAGATCACATATCTAAATATGTAATATACCATTTTTAGATCGCAAAAGCTTAGATGCGGCATTTGAAAAAAACAGCATCTAATTATAGCTACTGACCAAATAATGTTTTTTCCAGGCCTAATGATGACACATGCACTGCATTTCAAATCGCATACTTTTTCTTTTCACTTTTCGTACATACTGCAGCTGCCCTTACAAGGTATGTTTTGTTGCATGTGGTATGCTTTAAATTGGGACATACTTATTCCTCATCACAATGCACCTTGAACTATGACCCTCTCGCTCGTATATCTGCTGTGCAAAGGATTGTCGGTCAGAATAATCAGAAATGTATGCAAGCTTGCATCCTGGAAAATGCGACTGAAATGGTATCATGGTATTTATGGCATATTGCATTTGTCACAATGTAGTGGGACGTACTAAATACTAATTAGTGTTGTCATATGGGTATTGGAATGCCTAGAGAAACCCAACCTAAAATGAACCACTGACTAACACATTTTTCCTATTTTATTTTTTCAGATTATTGTCCAGCATCAGCCACCTGGTGTTGGACGAGATCCACGAAAGGAACCTGCAATCTGACGTTTTGCTCGTCATTGTGAAGGACATACTCGCCCATCGAGATGACCTCAAGATCATCCTCATGAGTGCCACGCTCAACGCAGAGAAGTTTTCTAAATATTTTGGTATGCAGCACACCAAGTGACATACAAAAGATTGTTCAGCACTGATCTTGCAGGTTAATTGTTTTGGATTGTTCCTCCTTCTCATCTCCCCGTTTTCCTGCATCAAACCTTTAGACAACTGTGAAATGATTCACATCCCTGGTTTGACGTTCCCAGTTGAGGAGTTCCTCCTTGAGGACGTTGTGGAGATGACCAGGTAGAACGACACTGCTCCCAAACACACACATACAAGCATCTCTGTCAAGTGTCTTTGAGCATCTGGAAAAGCTCTATATAAATTAAATGTATTATTATTATTATTATTATTATTATACAAAGACAATCGCACACTAGCATGCACACGCACGAATACAAAGATACAAACGGAACCACACCCCTTTTGTTGGGTTCTTATATAAACTGGTTGGTGTGTCTGCCAGGTATCGTTGCCAGAATATGGACCGTCGCCCCTCAAGAAAGAGAGGCTTTTGGCAGGGGAGCCACTCCAGGCCTGAGAAGGAGGAGAAAGAGGCTGAATACAAGGAGATGTGGCCCAGTTATGCACGCTCACTGCAGGGCAGGTGAGTTGATGAGAACAGCTGAGTGGTTAGATTGTTAGAGCAGCTGCCAGGTTTAAAGTGAATTTCTCCTTTTCTTTGTGAATCTGTATGTTTAAAAGCTGAATGTAGAGCAAGAGAAGTGCTTCGCAGCACTTAACCCTTCATAAAATGTGTAAGGTAAACACTAAATGTGTGTGTATATGTATATGTATATATATATATATATATATATATATATATACATTGAAGCGCTTTAGGTAGCTGAAGTACGAAAACGACAATGTTGTCGCTCATTTGCGCCTCTTCGTGTAGCTACATAGGTAACATGGTACATAGGTAACATAGCAGTGGCAGGCCATGGATTTTCTACCTGTGCATTCAGTGGATCAGCTGTTTAACAGCTGCTGCCTCGCGAGCTAACAGCGAACGCTAGTTAGCTCGCGAGCTAATGCAGACCTGCTTTCCATCGCGCCTCGGGTGGCCAAGCATGGTCAGATGCGCCGGCGGGCTGGGAGGACAGCAGGTCCAAGTAATATACAATGTCCTCAGGGAAAGTCTGCAACTGCAGCTGTTTCTTCTTCTTCAAGTTTAAATGGCGGATCCCAACCAACTTGACTAGGTTCCAGTGGCGGGCCGTGGATTGTGTACCTATGCCTGCAACTGCCTCAATATTTACAAGGGGACAAGCTCCACAACTCAACAAACACTCTTCTTCTTTTATTACTATTTGCAGTGCAATCCTTTTTCTTTGCCACCATTATTACTGCTCTGTGTCGATGCCACAGAATGTAGACAGGATTTCTTCTGGTGTACTTTACTTGTAGAAAGTGTATTCAATGTCTAAACGCACAACCCTACAATCATAACAGTCAATGGGCAGAGCTCTTAGCAAAGCTATATGCCACTTAGTACACTGTATGCAGGTACAATAAGTCCGTAGTAAGTAAGCACAATTCATACTTAAGTGGCAAATCAAGGTTAGAGCCTATGTAGCACTTCATGGCTGTGACTTTGTCTTAAAACAGCCGCCAGGTGCCCATTTAAAGATTTAAACAGTTTTTCTTCCTGTGATTGTTCCCCCTGTCCATAATGAGGTTTCAGTAGTGAGTAAGACAAATCAAGTATGTTCAAGATTCAAGAGATGTATTTGTCATTTGCACCTTTAAAAAGTACATTGGAATTATTATGGAGTCCGTTCAAAAGAAAAACAAGAAAAAGGAAAAGAGATCAATTAAATTAGCAGCGTTTATACAGTAAATAAACGATAAATAAATGCATACAGACTGCATAAAAATGGTCAATTTGAGTTTGCTACCTCGTAAAGTTTGTATTTTTACTACAAAACCCCCCGTTTGTGCTTTTTTGCTGAGCTGCAGTGCAATGTGTGACCATGTTAGAGCACGGAAGATGGAGGCTTGTCTATTTATTCATTTTGCGGGCCCTGCGTTTTACAGATACTCCGACAACACCGTTGAGACACTGGAGATGTTGGACAGTGATGATAAGATTGACCTGGAGCTGATTGTGACACTGATTCGCCATATTGTGCTCAAGGACGAGGTGAGTTTAACTTTGTATGTCTGGTTTCAGGGCAGCCGTCTGAAAGTGGCTGAATTCTGATGTCTTTACTGAAGTACATTGTACTCCATTGATGAACATGTGATTCCAGGGAGTTTGTATATGGGTCGGAACAGCCTAAAAGCCCTGAGTGCCTATGTCACGGACACTTGTCCTGTAGATTTTAAAATTAGTTTTTTCTTGGACTTGAAAAGCTCCAAACATTTTGATCGTAGACGGGTGGACAGAGCAGTGCTCCATTAGGAACATGCTTTCAAATCAGATAATAGTGAATAGTTGACAGCGATACAGAGAGACGCACCGTGCATTCCTAGGTGGAGCAGATGGAAGGAACAGGAGGGCTAGCTTCCAACCATCGAGCGACATTAGATCAGAGGAAATGTCACAGATTCTGACAGCAGAGCCGTGCTAATGAGTGGTCGAACATTTCCTTTTTATTTATTTATTTCATTATTTTTTAAATCTATTTTATTTCAGTGTTCAGTTCAGACTTTGGTTATGTGGAGTATAATCGAACTAAGTCACATCAGATGTCTCTTTTTTTCTTTGCCTGAAGGTTTTAGACATCGCTAGAGCTCTATCTAAATGGTCTAAATCCAGATTGAAGACTTTTCTGTTTGCTGTTGCCTTTAATTGAACCAGATTCAATTGCTGCATCTCACTACTTATTATATGTATTTCTTAAACTGCACTGCAACTTTTATTCATTTTTTATTTAGCTTTTTGACTGTTTTCTTAACTGTTTTTAAATCCTGTTTTCTCTGCATTATGTTTTGATGCTTTTAATGGTTTTATGTGAAGCACTTTGAATCGCCTTGTTGTTGAAATGTGCTGTACAAATAAACTTGCCTTGCCTTACCCAGAACAGGAGTTTCATGTGCAGACGGAATGAAGGCAGAGAAAACATTTGAAAAATGATTGCTATTTTAGTAAATCCCTTGTTCAAATTGTATTTGCAGCATGTTTCTTATGTTTTTCAACTGTTTCTAGTTAGTCGCGAAGGTCAGTGCAAACATATGTGAAAACAAAGCTGCACAATGAAACAAGTAAAACCATTCAGTGTGGGCTTTTGTCACTATTACAAGGGAGAAAACAATGGTGAGGACAACTTATAAAATGTGCCTGAATGGAAGGAAAACAATGCTCTCACTGTATTTTTCCAAACGAAGTGAAACTAGTTTAATTTATTTGTTTGTTTGTGGTGTTGAGGAGAGAGAGACAGGAAAATGAGACGGGCTCAGAATGAGATGTGACTAACGCAGTCAGACAGAATAATTATCCCTTCCCCTATGAAGCCGTATCTCTGCCAGTCACGGCCACCATCAGCCAGTCAACCAGCTGATTCGCCGTGGCATTGTCCAACGGTCGAGAGGGAACTGCTTGATTCTCTGTGACGGCGTTCTGAACCGAGGATGCAGCCCGTCTGCCAGGCTTTCTACTGTGATGATTGGTTAATTATGTTGCAGGAGTCTGTGATTAGACACCTAGGGGGGTGACCCACAGGCATTAATGAACACTGTGTGTGTGTGTGTGTGTGTGTGTGTGTGTGTGTGTGTGTGTGTGTGTGTGTGTGTGTGTGTGTGTGTGTGTGTGTGTGTGTGTGTGTGTGTTTTAACTTGTCCAGCGCTACAGAGCTCGCTGTGTGATTTTTTTTTTTTTTTAAGTTGGAATTAATCAGAGCCCATTCTTTCCATGTGTGTGAACATGTGTTTTTGTCAGGTTGCACACCGCCTGCATCTCTCTCCTCCTCCTTTCTCATTCACACACACATGCACGGACATTAACACACACAGTCTAGTCCCAAGTGGGTGACAGTGAGTGAGCGCTGGTAATAATAATTAGCTTTAATTAAAAGGCAGAGGTTTTCAGGACCCAGAAGCTATTTCTTTATGTCTGTTCTTCATCTCCCCTTCCTCTCAGGAAATGAAAAGTCCTTTTTAAAGACTGGGTTATTTTGTATCAGCCTAATATTATCCTGACAATAATTTATGTTTAACTTTAGGTCTTTAATGTAGCAATAGTATTAATGTAGTTTCCCTTTTGATATTACATAAAAGTCGGATTTTGCTCCGGTTTCCAAAGTTTAGAGCGTCTAACATTATTATTTGTCTTTAGTTCAAATCTAAAAAACCTTTTCATTGTTTATTTCTGACCTTGTCAGTATGGTGCATATATCACTGTCTTTAGAAGCTGCTGACTATGTGAGTAGTTAATGATTCCTAAGCCACTTATTGATCCTCACTACTTTGTGTGTGTTTGTAGCAACTGGCATCAACATCCGGTTAGGTTCTGTTTAGTTTGGTCAGATATTTCCTGTTTTAAATCAGGAAATGAGGAAAATCTACTAACTTTAGACAGTGTTTAAATAATGTAAAAATTAATGGCATTTTGTTAAAGGAAAAACGTGTTGCTGATGTTTATTCCTGTGTATTGTAATCTTTAAATCTTGATTCATTGCATTATTCTCTGTGTCCTGTTTCTTGCTGCTACAATAATACAATTGCTCCTCATCACTAATTCAAGGTATCTATTATCCATTGCAGCATTATGTGATGTTGTGTTATATTTGATTTTGCTCGCACTGGAAGACCTCCAACTTAATGAACCCCCTTCATCTGTTAATCCTGCTGATGTTTTTCTCAGCTTGCATTTGTGCGCCTTTTTCCAGGTGACAAATTGTTTTTCCTTTTTTTTTTTTATCTGCTTTGAGAGATTGTATCCCTGTGGTATTGTGGAGCAGAGGCGGCCCTGTAGTGGGAAGATGATGCTGGCAGGCAATGTCGGGGCCTACTGTGTGGCCGAACGTGGAGGCTTGGAGCTCAGCGCAAGTCAGCTCCTGGGAGGACACGAAGCCTCGCTCACTTGGCTTAGTTGTTGCTGAGGTTCCTCCGCTTAATGGCTGTTTGTTTCTGTTGGCAGTTTGTCTCTTGTTGTATTTTCTCTTCTGAAACCCCGCTGTTTTATTGTGTGGCTTTCAGTTGCTGAGTGTTGTCATGTCTGTGTCTGACAGGAGGGAGCAATCTTGGTCTTCCTTCCTGGCTGGGACAACATCAGCAAACTCAATGACCTGCTCGTGGATCAGGAGATGTTCCGATCAGGTACACGCGTGCAAACAAGCGCCTTCTAGTGACCTCAGTGTTGATATACTTCAGGGAAGATCGTTATTCACGTACGTTTGTGCTGTTTTATGTTTTTTAAGTGAACAATGTGTTTTACTTACTGTACACAAGAAGGTAGTTTTGACATTCAGCTGTTGAGAGGAGAATGTTGTTCTGTGCCCAACTTACGTAAATATAGTATATTATACGTTTGAGCATGATTATTTTACTCGTTTGGATCTGGTCCAATATAATTTACAGAAGTGTGGAGAGCTGGAACAATTAATCCACTGGAAATTAATTTTTTAGAAGTTTTAGAAAATCGATTAATCAGGAACACATTCTATGGATTCGATGATAATGTAAATAGTTGTTAGTTGCAGCCCTAGTGTCATATAGAAGTGCACATATATTGAGTAGAATAAATATTGTATTTTGTAATTTGAATAATCATACATACATTATTTTTCTTTGAGGTAGGATTATTTTTTTCAAACTTTTTTTGTATAAATCATACAAGATTACTAAAGGTGATTTTTAAATCTATCGGATACAATCTATTGTTTCTTTCTGTTCACATTTAATAACAATATCACTTGTGTTGCCAAAGCTGAACAAATGGTGATGAATTGTTGCATTCTTGATATTGACCAGGATATTCAAGGTTATATTTTTCGACATAATTGTTAAGCCTCACACACCATCAGAAGTATTATATTCTGTTGGCAAATGGTTCTTTGTTTGAGTTTTTCTTTTGTGTCCTGCTGTGTTTCAGACCGGTTCGTTATCATCCCTTTGCACTCCCTCATGCCTACTGTTAACCAGACGCAGGTTAGCGTTCTTCTGTCTTTCTCCATTGTCCTGCTTCACTCCCTCTTTGATATCAGAAAAGTCCAATTTTATGTTTCACCCCTACTCTTCTCAGGTGTTCAAAAAGCCTCCTCCTGGAGTTAGAAAGATTGTGATTGCCACCAATATAGCTGAGACCAGGTATGTGTGTGTGTGTGTGTGTGTGTGTGTGTGTGTGTGTGTGTGTGTGTGTGTGTGTGCGCGTGTGTGTGTGTGTATTTGTTTGGGTTGTGCAGCTTTGGTACTTGCTCCATTAGGAAATGTAGTTTTTGGCTGTTACTTCTGATAAGTTTGGGAAAATGAAAGAAAAAGCAAGAAGTGATGACTCTGTCCCAGTGGGTCGTGTGTGTGTGTGCACTTGTGTGTACCAGTGTAATGCAATAGGTCCAAGTAATTCATAGAAACAGCAGATTTGGAGCTTATTAGTATTAATTTCCTGGCTGATTATGGAAACTGCTTGGCTGGAGCACACAAAGTCTCTGTCCGGCAATGTGTTAATGCATTCACAGAGCATTGTGCACACACAAACTGAGCAATTTTAGAAGCTGCCTGCACTCCCCTCACATCACTCTACTAAATATAGACTCTAAACCTACCAGAGGGCTACATTTCATTTTTTTTTTACTTCTGAATGATTGAGTGCGAGTCGTCGCTAAACATTCTTCACAGACTGCTTTGAAGATTTCTTTCTGTCTGATTTGGTCTTTTATTCCAGCCTCTTTTTTCTGTCTCTCCCTCTTCTTCTTCTCCCGCTACTCTTCCTCACAGCATCACTATAGATGACGTTGTATACGTGATAGATGGAGGCAAGATTAAGGAGACCAACTTTGACACCAGCAACAACATCAGCACCATGACAGCGGAGTGGGTCAGCCTGGCCAATGCCAAGCAGAGGAAAGGACGTGCTGGCAGGTATGTGGGTGGATGTAACGAGGGCACGCTGTAAATGAGTGCCTCTGGGCATGCAATGCTTATCTGGAAGCATTTTTTTCCCCTTCTATTTGTCATCTCAGCTTTCTGTCAATCTTTCCCATTAGCCCACTCCTTCCTGCCTTCCAAAGCGTAGTCACTCCCAAGTTGTTTCCAGTCTGTGACTCGAGACGTCTGTTCTGTTCACTAGCTCTGACATCAAAGTGGAGCGTGGCCCAATTAGCAGGAGCTGCTTACCGAGTGAAGTTTCATCCCATTGATTTTATACTAAGCTCTTGTCACAGGACTGATGTAACACGCAACCTCTTTTTGTCCTCCCCTCTCTGTCCCACTCTCTTCTCCTGTGCATATATCCAGAGTGTGTCCAGGGAAGTGCTATCATCTGTACAATGGTCTCAGGGCCAGCCTGCTGGATGCTTATCAATTACCCGAAATTATGAGGACACCGCTGGAGGAGCTCTGCCTGCAAATCAAGGTTGTCTATGAGGAGAGAGAGACTGAGACAGACTGACAGAGAGAGACACATAGGTGTTGTCTGGGGAGTTGAGATGAGGACATGATGAACGCAGAAGGGGAACGAGGACCTCGCTGCTGTTTTTGGTCTTGCGTTGAATTACTACCTCTCCTACCTATTAATAATGCCTAATAATAATGAGGAATGGACATTGTGGGCTCCAGCTCTTTCACTCCCTTTTCGCCAAAAACATAATCGCTCCTCTTCCGAGCCTCGTTCTCTTACACGAGCAGGCACTTTCTTCTTTGGTTGCTTACTATATTTATTCCCCTTCTCCTTTTTTACATCCACATACACCACTCCAAATATTTCAACCCATGCTAATGGAACATTAAGCCAAAGTTCACTGAGATCTAGTGTTTGCAATGATTGTTCTCACCAGGCTTTATTGGATATGCATTTGAGTGTGTGTCTTCCTCTACTTCAGTTGGATGTATTTGAGATTGTTTGTAGTGGTTTTTGATGCTGGTGGGTGAGAGTAGGACTAATGCATCAGGCTGTCCTTAAAATGAGAGAAACACTAACAACACGCTAACCCTGAGTAGACTCTCTTGTACACAAGCACTCCAACCCCAACCTATTAGTCAGACATAGAAATGTGGTTGCTTCCCTACTCTTCAATTAGTATCATCTTTTTCATCATCATATTCTGTGCTTGGCACCTTAGTATAGCTATATACTGTACTGCCCACAATTCAGTGTTACAAATTACAAGCAGTTAGACAAAGAGAGTGGAATTTAGTATACATATAATGACATGCTTTTGCTGATAAATGTGTAATGTGATGTTGTGTGCTTCCTAGATTTTGAATCTTGGGTCTATAGCTCAATTCCTTGAGAAATCCTTGGACCCTCCCACTACAAACGCCATCAACCTAGCCATCAAGAACCTCGTAGACCTGGTAAGAAAGAGTTCAGATCATTCATTTATTTTTAAAGCTAGTTAAAGAACACATGAGAAATAACAAGACGGCTGCAACTGACAATTAGTTATCGTCAATTAATCAGACTCATTGTTTCAGCGTTAATCAATCAAGCATGTGGTTTCAAGGTGTCCTGTCTGGAAGCATTATTTACACATCTGCTAGTTCCAAGGATGCTTGTCCTCTAGTGGAGGAGGTAGATTGGAAAAGAAGTTAGGACTAAAAGAGAAATCAGGACTCATCCAAAGGGTTTGAGAAGTTAAAGCATGAGAATTAGTTCATGCCAACAAGGTTAAAACACAATAAAAAGATCAATGGAAGAAAAGCAGATGCTCCCGAGAGCCATAAAAAGCCTTAATTAATAATGAATAATGAATCTTTTTACCCTGCTTTATATTTTGGGATACTATTTCCCTCTCTTGTGGATAATTGCAAATAAAATGTGTGTTGAGCTGGAGATGACTAAAGATGTGTGTTTCTCTTCTGGGTTTTGTGACTACGTTGTGTGCTAGAACGCCCTGGACCGCTCAGAGAATCTGACCGCGCTGGGTTTCCACCTGGCTCGCCTGCCTGTGGAGCCTCACATTGGCAAACTCATTCTGTTTGGAGCTCTGTTGGGCTGCCTCGACCCCGTACTCACCATTGCGGCTTCACTCAGCTTCAAAGACCCTTTCTTCATACCCCTGGTAGGGCACTGGGTTCACAGACATGAAAGCTTGTGTCAGCAGCGACACAACACATTGCTGCACTCTTACCTCCTTCTTCTTCTTTCATTGCAAAGTAGGTCTTAAAGGAATACTAAATGCATGTGTCTGTCTCAGGGTAAAGAGAAGATGGCAGACATGAGGAGAAGGACCCTGTCCAGAAACTCCAAGAGTGACCACCTCACTATCGTCAATGCCTTCCAGGTAAGACGGCGCACATCTGCCACATCTGTCTTTCCTCTCTGTCTGCTGTATGAATTTATTCTGTTTTAATGCATTTGATTAACCAGGGCTGGGAGGAAGCGAAACACAGTGGCGCCAGGTATGAGAGGGAGTACTGCTGGGACAACTTCCTGTCTGCCAATACCCTCCAGGTGAGCCAGTCTGATTATGAGTGTTGCACTGAGCTCTATACTGATGTACCACATTACTTGTTCAAGTTGACGTTAGAAGCAATGTGTCCTTTATCATTCAGATGCTGCACAATATGAAAGGCCAGTTTGCTGAGCATCTAATGAATACAGGCTTTGTCAGCAGCAGGGACCCCAAAGACCCCAAATCCAATGTCAACTCGGGTAACTAAGAATCAATTATTCATGGATCGGTTTGCGATTCAGCTGTCTGAAAATGCTCTTTCTTATGAATCTTAAAACCAGACCATGGAGCAGTAATGAAATATCATATGCAACATGCTAATTTTGTATTTCTCTAACTCTCACTTCCTCTGTCAGACAATGAGAAGTTGATCAAGGCGGTGATCGTAGCTGGTCTGTACCCGAAGGTGGCCACGATCAGACCATCTGGCAGCAAGAAGAGGCCTGGGTGAGTCTGCCGATTCAATGCGATGAACAAAGACAGACAGGAAAAGGGCTGCAGAGTACACAATAGAGAAGTGGACAATCATTCTTATGTGACTTTTGATCGACAAATGGCCTCCACACTACAATATCTCATCAGACCGCTCAGGTAAGAGGTCCTGTGACAATCACCTGCGGCTATGCAGAAACCATGTTAGAAAAATGGTCAAAAACAGAGGCGCTTTTGCAGCTGAAGATCAATGCAGTCATCAAAAAACTGGCCTCGGGCAGCTGTCATGAGCAACGGCTGTGACCGCTGTGCAACAGGGAGACGCACACACTCTCACAGTAAGCTTGTCACTTTTGTTTGCCGTCTCAGTGACGGCTTTAGACCCAGTTGGACAGTGAAATTGCCAGGGTCATTTTCCTCTGCATAAGTAGTTCTCAGCACTTGTGGTGCTATGCCGTTGGAAAGTTTTTCACATGTCGGCACCCGACATATTTAATGGATCCTTGTTTGTTTTGCTGCTCAATCAGACTGCTCTCTGGCACAAGATGCTCTGTTCCCTGCAGTCAAGCGGCTTGGTTTAATCGGTCTGACACAGGAGTCTGAAACGCGGCGCTACCTTCATGTTCGGGATGATTTGCAGACTGCATCGTATGTCTTTGATATCCTCCGTGCTGAAATGGAAGGAGGCAGTCGTTTTGCCTCGTATTAACAAGCCAAAAGTACCTGATGGGTTGTTTCTAGAACTAATTAATAAAAGAGGAGCAAAATGAATCTTGACTAGGAGTCGTTGCCATATACTGTAGCGCATGGTGGCAGTCGTGGAAAAATTGTTTACCCTTTGGTTCTGTTGCCAGTTATCGAATACTGATGGTAGTAAAACTATAATATATATTTTTTTAATAGTTTGAACCAATGTACGTAACCCTGACACCCAGACAAACACACACACTCTCTAACTTCCTATCTTTCTCAGGGTTAAGGTGTACACCCAAGCTGACGGAAAGGTGTGTATTCACCCGAAATCAGTCAATGCTGAAGAAACGCAGTTCAACTATACATGGCTCATCTACCACCTCAAGATGAGAACGAGCAGCGTGAGTAGGCGAGGGGGACATGGGAATGCATGAATGTTGTGTTTTTATATTCAAGTGTGTATTTGCTTGTTGATTCTGTATGTGTTCCTCTGAAGGGTGCGTGTGAGTGGAGAGAAGGACTAGTGGTTTATTCCAGCTTTATTCTGAATGAATATTTGATTAAAACGCTGCCTTTCAACTCGCCCTCAAAGGCTCTTGTGCTTCAAAGCTTCCAGACACAATGTGAGAGGTGGTGGTGGTGGTGGTGGGGCAAAACGGTCAATGCGGCTCCTGACTGCCCTCCTCTCTTTCGCCCCTCTTCACACTCCCATGTTCGCCTCCCTTTCATCTGTCTGTCTTTGTTCTTTCCGTGCCATCTCTCTTTGTGACTGTTACCCTTCAGCAGAAAAACCTTTCATGTCCTCTGATTTCTGCCTTTGTCTCTCACTTTGCCGCCTGGGTATTTATAAGGAAAAGTATTTTGCTGCCACTATTAAATGTTTTTTTCTTCTTCTGTAGTCTGTTAGTGGTTTTGTGCGCAATGCAATGCATTTGTGTCTATTCTAGAAGTAAGGTATTCAGAGAGTGCAAGCTTGTCAAGGTCACTTCTTTACTAAGTCAGAGAGAAGGAAGAAAAAGGAAGGATAGTGAGTGATGACGTTAAACTTTATCTCCTCTGACGCACTTGCACCTGGTGGTCCGTAACATTACACATTCATGGGGCCTCCTGCTCTCTTTGCTTATTTTTTTACTTTGTCTCCCACCCACTCCTCCGACCTTCCTCTACCTTTCTCTGATGCTAATTGTCAACACTTCTGTCTGTTACTTTCAAAGCTGAAAATACACACACACACACAACTGCTCATGTAGTCTCTATGGCGTTTGACCTTAAGAGCTAAGCAGACTTTGTAAGTGTATGCAGAGAGTGCATTAAATAGAGTATCACTTTTATGTTCTGTCTAAATATTTCACATTTTCAATTACATAGGAAGCATCTTTACTTACTTAGCCATTTCTTTAAGAAAAGAAAGAAAAATATGGTATTTTTTATTTGGGCATAAGTAGTCAAGCTGCTCGACATGAGCAGCTGTCAGTTGAGCACAGGAAGGAAAATGGATGGAAAAGAGTGCAACACATTTGTGAAATTCACAGACGGGGCAAGATGACATTTCTCTTAACACCGGAGGCCCTGAAACGCATTTCAAAGTCGCACAGCCTCGCTCCACTAATGGGACACTTTCAGCCCACACCACGGAATAGCTGTCGGGCACGGTGTGTCATAATGATCCCGCTCCCTGTCACTGTGTTTGTTGTCAAGCGTCTGTCATTGTGCGTTAGCGACATCTCTCTGCGTGTCCTCAGATCTTCCTCTACGATTGCACCGAGGTGTCCCCGTTCTCGCTGCTGTTCTTTGGAGGAGACATCACAATCCAGAAAGATGAGGACCAGGAGACCATCGCCGTGGACCAGTGGATCGTCTTCAGATCCCCGGCACGCATCGCTCATCTTGTCAAAGTAAGCAAAGGGAACACGCTCGCAAACAAAGAGAGCAATGATGCATTGGACTGACCGACCTTTTCCTGTTGTTTTCCCACAGAGTTTAAAGAAAGAGCTGGACTCTCTGCTCGAGGAGAAGATCCGTAACCCTGCTCCCGTGGACTGGCAAAATCGTCAGTCAAAAGACTGTGCCGTCATCACAGCCATCATAGACCTCATTACCACTCAGGAGAAGTCTACAGGCAAAACGTGGGCATCTGCCCCAAGAGGACAACACAGTCACTTCAATGACGATGACGATTAGGTGAGGCCAGGTTTTGGGCTGGTTTGAGGAGAAGAGTTTAGGAAATGACTGACTGGAAAAAGTGCACTTGAATGACTCACATTTTTTTTGGTGCCTATTCTGTTATTATTTTGCAAGGACCAATCCATGTTCTAATCCACTCAGTAGCCGTTTCATGTGGTTAATCCGGCTCCTTTTCAAGCAATGTCACTTAATGGACTGCGTAATAAATAAAGGGTTAATACATAAAAACGCCTGGCTTTGCTTCATCTGCTTGACTAATATGAAATTTAGGAATTCAAAAACCAGGTGATCACCATTACTGAAATAGTGCAGGCTTTTTTATGGGAAATCATAATCTGTTCTATGATGTGAGAGCACCATTCGTTCTGAGCTTTGAGGGCGCAATCACGCAAATCACCTGGGTAATATTTGGATGGAATGAACACTGCATAGATGATATCTCAAATATCTGAAAGTGCTACTGGCCAAATTAATTACCGGTATATACATTTCTGATTAATCTGCACTTAATACCCAGACAACAAATGGCTAATTTATTGTTCCAAACTTTACTGGAGGAATACAAGTATTATTTTTCTTTGATCTCGCTAGCAGTGGTCTTCAGGAAAAGTACACGTCATATTGATCATTGAGCTTTTATTTAGAGTGGTTGAAATATATAAAGGTTGTCTGCAGTTTCTGCAATATAAATCTGTATTTTGGCAAGCATATGTTACAATTCAGGCTGGTTTACATATTTATATGTACACATGATTTACAATAGTTACAAGTACAGGAAGTGATTGAAATAAAGATCAATTCATGCTTGTATGTGTGGTATTGCAGAGGTCATTTTCCCTGAGTGCAACGCTTCATCTGGATATATACATCTCCTTCCTGCTGGGTGCTCTGCCCGCTACGTCACGCCTCGCTTCATGTAGCTCAACAGTTGAGGTTGTCGCATCGGCCGGGGCCAGAGCAGTGGGCCTGGTGGATGGCGTTATCGCCACACTATGACCAAGCCATGGCAACACTAAAAAAAGATGACTCACACTGGGCAATCACATAAAAAGCAGAGGCACTCTTCTCTTCCGGTCTTCACCATCAGCACACACACATTAATTCAGCGTGCCTCTGTAACATCACAGATATAAATCCTGAGGTAGGGTATTTATATTTACAACCTTGGCTGGCATCTAAGGTGCGTGATATTTCAGGCTGTCCAAATTATTGAGTGGATGGAGACACAAATGTAGAGTCTGATTCATGGTGGTGATATTAACTGGTGACACAGAACGGTAGAGGACAGATGGCCCTTCTACGCAACCCCTGGATGTCATGACATTATACCTGAACTGTAATTATCATTCAATTGATCATGACCTATACTGTTGACACAAAGTTTCATGGGCCTCAGACAAGTAGCATTCATGTTTGTCTTTCTGCAGCTCAACAACCCTTCTGTATTTTCTTGTAAATCTCATTGTACTGGTTTCACTTGCCCTCAGATGCACACACACACACACACACACAAACACACACAGAGTAGAGAAGCTGCCAATCCCACCGCCTTGCCTTATCATCTCTTTCACAACCAACATCTTCGTAGTTACATTGTTACTGACAAAGCTCACATGACCTGATGATCCTCAGTAACAGAGCACACATCAGGCCGCTGTCATCTTCACACTATTTGGTCTACTCTACCTCCTATAGCGATACTGCAGTTCCAATTATTACATAGCACATCGGTAACGCGCAACAAATGTTTGGATAAAATAACATTGACAAATTTCACACCAAAAGTTGTTAAGTAGCGAGGTGTTGAAAGAAGTGACTGTCAGTGGGTGTGAAGTTTTCCTCCCGACCACACGGGGGAAGGAAATCTCTTCTTTTTCTGCGTTTGCTGTGAAACGCCTGATATTTAGTGGACGGCTGAAGTCTGAAGAACTATGGCTTCATCTTTAACCCACTGAACAGTCAGGCAGCTGGGTCCACTTGGTCCCTGAAGGCTGGCCACAGATGTGCTTGCTGAACTCATTTGTTTGGGTTCACCTCTTAAAAAGGAAGGTCACAGATGAGCCAAAGGCCCACTGCCAGCTGAGAAAAGCCCTCTGTGGTTGGAAGCGCCGGGCTCACACGTTGGTCTCCAACCCTTGCAGGCGGTCCATCCTCTGCATGTTGCGCTCGATGGTGGCCTGGCACGTGATTGGTTCGGCACACTCGGCGAGGAACCACCCCCTTTCTCCGTCGCGTAGTCGCTCACCTTCATACCAGCCTAAAGAGGGGAAATTGCACTGATGCATGAAAACTGAAGCATGTGCTGTGTTTCCACGTGATCTGCTTTTGATGCTCACAGCTGTCTGTTCTTTAGCAGGAAAAACAGTTGCTATGGTTACCAAAAGGGAAAGGACCTTTGGCCTCTGTGTGTTTGTGTTGGTTTGAACCACATCTTCAAAGGAGGTGTACAGCCCATTATATTAGACAGATGGGTTTGGAAAAAGATATAAAAGTATATGATAAAATGACAGTTGAAATGGGAATACTGATGAGGTAGAAAGAGAGAAAGAGAGAGAGAGAGAGAGAGAGAGAGAGAGCTAACGTACCGTCCTCCACAGTCTGCGAGACCAGCACCACATCAGCCACCTGCAGGGACAACTCATCTGGC
Organism: Taurulus bubalis; assembly: GCF_910589615.1. NCBI lineage: Eukaryota > Metazoa > Chordata > Actinopteri > Perciformes > Cottidae > Taurulus > Taurulus bubalis. The sequence goes on along the minus strand of NC_136598.1, from coordinate 5,199,409 downwards.
TGCTTGGCGGTGTAGGTTCTGATCACCTCCACCTGCATGACATCTACAACACAAATATAAATATATAAATCACTTCAGATAAGTTACACCAGCCTTATTGGAATATATCTAAATTAACTCAACAAGCCAATTGTTGTGAAATCTATCATTTAAAAAAAAAAAGACAGTTCGTCAGATGACCACAAGGTGGTGCAACAGGCCAAAAGGAGAGTCCAGGGAGCCATTTGAGTGTTTGTGGCAACTTACTGGTTCTGTCCTGACTCTTGTTGTTGTCCACATTCTGGCCCAGGGCGCTAATCCATCGAGCACGCTCATTCCTAAAAGCACACATTTCAGCACATGAAGTTCTGGCACTGAAATACTTATGAACACTATAGGAAGTTGTATAAACTTCACAATTTCTAAAACTTGACAGTGCTGTGAGGGTTGTACACCTCCTTAACTGTGGTTGAGGTGAGTTCAATTCGTTTGAGCTACGTCACAGCGGTGTTGAGAATATACGCAGCTACAAAGGAGCGTCACAAGCTGACAAGCTACTGAGGCCAATGGATTACTTGGTTGCACAGCAAGTTTGGCCTTTTCCCTCCCTCCCCTCTGTCCACGAGAGAACAGAGGTATGTTTTCAGTCGCAGAGCACTGAGTAGAACAAGCACAAGGCCGATTCCCAGGAGGGGACAGACCTGCTTTCCCTCCCTCTTGTGTGTTTCATGGGAAAGAAACAGTGGGTGGAGTCGCACAGGTCAAGTTCCACGAAACTCTCCCATTTCACCTGTTCTCATAGACTACTGAAGGGGGGAGGATTTAGATAGAGTGGGAGAGATAAAGGGGGTTTAGGAAATTAACCAGATGGGGTTATGTAGGCCCCTTCTGACTCAGCACCGTTGGCTTGAATCATGGAGATATATGCAACATGCCCAGAGAATCACAGACAGAGCGGGACACTCTTCCGAGAGGCACAAATGCACCTCGAACCGGCAAGTCCCATGAGTCAGACCTCATTATTGTGTTCCCATCGTACGCATGCTGTTTTGATCCTTTACCGGTCAGCTTTCCACAACTAATTGGACTGTATGACATCACTCAGGGTTCTTACGGTCATGAAAAACCTGGAAAAGTCATGGAATTTTAAAAATGGTTATTTCCAGGTAGGAAAAGTATCCGGGAAAATTGTTTTTAAAAATCCGAAAGGTCATGGAAATGTGTTCATATATTCATATGTTCATGACGTTCATTTACGCTGAGTTTGTCTCATTTAAGGTATACTGTATGCTTTGGAATTCTAAATGTTAGTTTAAATACTACATTTACTCACTTTTTCATGTTTACACCGTGATTTCACAAAATGTTTGGTCATGGAAATGTGGTTTAAAGTCATGGAAATCCATTGGTCAAATGTGTATGAACCCTGTATATAAACCTTGAAATAAAAGGATTACTTTAGAGCCATCTTTGTGCACCCACAATGCAATATTATGACTGATAAAAGTGTAACCTTTGGAGGCAAATAATACATTTTACAATCTCAAATAAACACCTATCATGCCAATCATCTCTCTTTGGTACCCTCTACTACAGTATGTTTAATAATTTACCTATCATCTTAAATATTTCCTGATGGAGTCCAAAGTCCAGGTGGAAAATATTAGTAATGTGGTGTCAATCATTTTCTATGTTCATCAACAACAACTAGGTTTAAATTATTCCTTTTGTGAGCCATTGCATTCAGGAATCAATCAACACTTGTTTATCTTCAAGACAACTGTACTTAGGCAGATAACTTCATGTTAACTTCAGCATGCCAATAATAATAATAATAATAATATTAATAATAGGTACAGGTATAATGTCGGCCATGTTAACTCGGCAGTCTTAGTTTACCATTCAAGATATTTTTGTATCATCATATGCACAGATAACAGACTCAAACACTGTACAAACTCTGTACAATGAAAAGCTTATTTTGCTGGGTCCTCCTAACACACAGAATTACAATAAACTTAAGGTAAAACAAAAAAAAGAATTATAGTAAAATATAGTAACAGTATTGGAGAAAAATAAGTCATGCTACCATTTGCTAATTAGAATTAAATAAGTACCAAGTACAGCGAGAGTCGGTTGGGAATGTCATAAACTCATCTTTGGTCATTAACCAAAAGTATGTGCTGACGATGGGGCGAGATGAAAAGTGAAATTCATTCCGACAATACCAGGATTGTCTGGACCAGATTCCATGGCAATCCGTCCAATAGTTGAGACGGCAAGAGGAAAAGTTCCTGCTCACTTCTCCGTACTGAATGCGGAAGTCCTCCTAACATCCGAGCCGCTCTGTGGGAAAGCCATCTGCTAGGTGCTGCGTTTGACAGCTGGACACACATGCTGACAGATTCATGTGCACATACACTCCATCATGACAGGTCGCTTTTGCGTGATTGAACATCTGAAATACTTCATCAAAACTATGAATGCACATATTCAACATATCAAGCACAGGCGACTACATGTGTTTGAGAAGCACTTAATGGTTATCTGTGGAATGTGAGGCACATACCAAAGGGTTCAGGTAAAAACATTTTTAAAACAGCCGTTAAACTGCAACAAGTGTGTATGTGTGCCTACATGCATGTGAGTACTGCATATGCACAAACAGCAGGCCCTTGTCCTCTTCTCTCAATGGCTACAAGCCTTTTCAAGTAGTAGAGTGGAGTAAAGTTCCCTCCACATTCATCCCACCGTGCACGGGAATGCTAAGAATCATAAATCTATTGTCAAAGGTTCTCGCTTAACCTCTGAAAAGGAGAGAGGCCTTTCTGCTGCCCTATAAAAGCTCTTTCTCACAAGCAGATAAGCCTCTTTCTAGCCTCTGCCAACTTAAAATCACCACCAGACCACTGTTTTTGTTTTTTTACCCCCTCTTTTCGGCTCACTCCTATCAAATTGTTTACTCCTAACCTAGGTTCCTCGCTTGTTTCCACTTAACCACAGGTCAGAACGATATTCGGGTACAATTTCTTCTCCACGACATCTCTCTGACCGGATCTTTCCAGTGAGGGAAACTCCCAGGCACAGAACGATTCCCATCAGCGAGTTTGTCGTTATCACATAAGCAAAAACAGACTTGGTAAGATAATCAAAAACAACAACTTAAACGAAAGCAGACAGAGTAAAAAAAGTATTTCCAAAGTGTGCAACAGAAGTATAGACTCCCTCCTCCTCCGGTTGGGGCCGTTACGTAAGCGGTGCTGCTTTGTGTTATCGCTGCATATCTGACTAACAGAACTGTTTTGCTGCAGACTTCTGTAGCTGCTCTGTTCCAGCACAATTCACCGACTCTGGACAGGGCACAACATCGGGGTCATGGGGAAGACGCACCAACATGTGCACAACGAACAAAAGGGTACAGAGAAGAAGAGGAGGACGCAGACAGAAAGGAGGAGAATCACAGACGCTACACAGGCGTCCTTGTCCCGTCTCCGATCCAGCTGTCTGAATTCCTGGAGTATCATGTCACTGCCGTGGTCAATGACCAGTGCATTGTATGCAGCTTCTGAGCCCTCACACAGTGATGCACACAGACAGGTACGGCATTGACTTAACTGAACTGAAAGTAGAAACGCCCACACTGATCAATATGAGAAGAAGTCCATTTCTACGATTTCATTTCCACAAAAAAACAAACCTGTCTTCGGTCAAAATGTGCAGATTTTCATGTTGTAACCTGACTTGAGTTGCACTCACATTCAGTGGTGAAGTGAACAATATAGGGAAGTGTATGTAATAGAGGCACTATTCTTTAAAAATATGCATAAACCTGGTTTGGCAATTATTAACAGAGGAGCCATGCACAAAGTCGTTCTGCAAGTTTATGGCCTTTCCCTTTTGTACTGTGACAACAGGAACACACCAACAATGTAAATGTAACACCTGTAGCTCTTATAGGTGACTCCGTGCCTGACGGTTACCATCAAAATAAGCAATTTAAGGTTCTCATCCTGGGCTCTTGGAACTTGTGAAAGGCATGTTTTACTATTTTCTGACATTTTATACACTTAAGGAGTATTCAAAATAAGTAATTTCATCGTGTAAATATTCATTAGTTGCAGCCCTATTCTCTTATACCAATTATATAGCCTCAGTACTCCGTATTGTCCTCGCTACCTCACTTAACTCTGATAGAAACTCAAAATAGGCCGGCTAATGTAACCCCACTTCCATGTGTCATCCTGGGTTAGATCACCAAATTGGGATGGATGGCCGAAAGAGGATGAAGTTATTCTGGTCATCAAAAACAAAAGAGCCGACACTGGCTGCCGTCTAAGAGATGAGACACGGGGCTCTGAAGAAGAAGAAGAGGGGAGAGTGAGGAAACGGGTCGGGAGGCTTAGTCGTGGGAAACAGCCCACTTAACAATGGGCCGCTGCTAAGCAACAGCTCACACAATGCCTAGCAACTACCGTAACAATGGCTTGCTGCCAGGGTCCCCGCTCTTCGGCTTAATCAGAGCTACAGTGAGCGGAGCGATGCAGTCGCATACATCGTTACGTCTTTGCAGAGGGCCCCAAACTCAAGCTATTGAGGGAGGGAGTCGTGGGGATTTACACACACACACCCACACACACAGGTTAGATGTGGAGACCCCCTCATGTATATGTGGGCAGCACATACAAGTCATGTCACACAGATTCCCTCCTACACAGGCCCATGACAGTCACACTTAACACTATTACTGCAGTCGCTTTGTCAGGTTTCATTAGAGGCAGCATGGGGCCGACATCAGTGGAGCAAACTGTTATTCAGCAATGTCACGCCCCGTCCTGTGGCAGCCCTCTGGGCCGAACAACACTCAACCACCCACAGAAGACACCTTAAAAACAATCAAATCCATGGGATGTATCCACATAAAGACATGCAAACAAGACGACTGCATCCCAGGTTGAGCGGCAGCGTGGATAAACGGATCGCAGGCAATACAGGCTGGTAACGGCTGCAGTAGGCGATGCTGAAGGGTTAACAAGACGTTGCATTTTGATGTCAATTTCAAGTTTGAAAGCTGCATTGACTTTAAGTTGTTTCTCTTCATCCACATGTTTCTGTTCAGCTGACCCCCGTGCACGTCACACTGTGTACTGAGCTGCTAGGAGGATGTTCAATTACCATTAAATTGATCCTTTCTATGACCTTTAACAATACACGTTTGAAAGCTGTAGTAAAATAGTCATATGGAAACTCTTACAGATTATAATTTAGTCGTCACAAAATTACACAATATGTACCTGAGGAACATTTAGCAAAACAAAAAAAAAGCCTTGAAAAGAGTTAAGAGACATTGAAAAGCGGTGTGTTGTACAGTGAAACTGGAAACCACTCCTTCTGTAATGATAATGCAGAAGGAGGTTCTCGAACTACCAAGGAATGAGGCGGAACCGGCCCTGTGCAAATGAAAACACTCTTTAACAAAGCCTTCAACCACAGAAAATAATTACAGTGAACTCTGTGCGTGCGTTCGCACTTGCCTTGCACTTGTGTGTACGTGTGTTCCCATGGACTGCAATTTCTATTGCAAACTAGAACAAATACACTGCGTATGCAGCCCAATATGACAGATCCTCTGTGGGAGTTATATAATCAAAACAACCTCGCGTTTCACTCTATTTTCTGTACAAAGAGAGACATCAGCGACAGAATATCAAGGAAGCTCAAAGCAGCTGACTGTATTTCTAAGTCGGATGTATGAGTAATCATTTACGCCGCTCATGCAAAACACAAAGAGAGATGCTTTCCCCAGAATAGATGGTCGGGTAGAAGATGCTCAGTCCACAAAACAATGATCCGGTACACAGCCGGACTGTGTTCCAGGACGACGGCAGACAGCATGGCTAATAAACTTCCCTTTCCTAGGTCACATTAGCAACAAGCATTCAGGCTCAGGCTTGGAAATAGATGTAACAAAATATCCCTGTGACTTGACATGGTCCAAAAAGAGTTTAGGAAATAAGAGCTAAGAAGAGAGGATAATGGGATTTTCTTCCTTAAAAAGCATAATAAAGGAAAGATAAGGGAGTAGTGTTTTCGGGAGAAGGGAAGGACCTGAGCTCGAGACTCTGCTCTCTTGACAGGAAACCAGACTATCAAACCTGAAGTGTACTTTGAGCTACTTGTGTGTGTGCAGGGGTGATTTCATCAGAGCAAAGTGATTCACATGCTGAACAGCAGAACGTGTACATCTGTGACTGAAGCACCAGTGATATAAAAACAGCACAATAAAGGTTGACAAAGGGAATAAAATCAAAAACACTCACAGCAACTCCGTGCCCAGAACCATGGGCACCTTTTCGCCGGAGTGGTTGCTACGGAAGCGCAGACGGAAAAGATTGCTGGCGCCGGCTTGCCGTGAACTCAGCATGCCGCCGCCGCTTCTGACCGGTGACAGGCTGAGATCCTCGGGCTGGCAGGAACCCACCCAGATCTGGTCCCTCAGAGCGTAGTCGATCACAGCGTAACTCTCCTCGCTGAAAGAGACACAAAACTTTAGTTAGAATTCACCAACTTTACTTAATTCGGTGGCAGATTCACCAGATTCAGACAAGTGAGATTCATTTGAGACGTTTTGGTGACGGAGGAAGCGACTAATGCCAATTGAACTCGCTCCTGGACTGTATCCCACCAGCCAAAGTAGTTCGAGACAAATGCAACAAAAAAAACATACAAACAACATATTAGAAAAGGGCATTTTTCATTTCATTGTTTCAAGATAAATGTTTATTTTGAGCATCATAAAGGCAGATATTCAGAAACTCTTTTAGCAGGTTTTTATTCAAACAAACTGTAGATGTGGATTCATCTGCTTTTCTCCCCTTCTTACAACTTTTCTAAACATGTAGACAACATTTAACAAAAGGTTATTGAATTTGTTTCAATGACTTATTTGTGTTTTAGCAGTTTGAGGAAAGCCTCAATCCTCATTTATCATAAAGCGCCCTTCAGCCTTGAATGTTCAGTCTGCACTCCTGTTTAGGCCCCGACATGGACATGTGATAAAAAATATACTATATTCCTTTATTATATTAAATCAAAATGTTTATATCCAGATTAAAGTGTTTAAAGAATGAATGTCTGTTATGACAACATTGTTCTTCTTTTCTTATTGTCTAGTTAATTTAGAGAAAATACAATATATATAATTACAATAGACAAATACACCAAAGCAAATAATTGTGCTACATTAATAACTGACAGCAAAATTACATTACAAAAAATATAATATTTGCTGATCGTTTTGTACCCAAGCCATTAGACACCACCCACCCTCGTCCTCTTGCACATCACAATGAAGCTCGTTGTTTTTAGTAGAGATTTAGTTTCATGGTACCGCAGTGACTCAACCCCTGAGAGGTTACAGACTGGAGTTAATCAAATTCACCTGGATTAATAAATCAGCTCTCACATTCTGTGCCACAAAAAAAAGTCCAAAACATTCATCTGTCTACATGTCCTTACACTAAATCTGCCGCCCTCTGGTTTAGTTGCATGCCCTCGAGTACCTTTACCATGACCCTGTGTCTAGCTGTACAGAAACATCTGGAGCTGATTGTGAAACATGGTACCTCCAATACCTGGAGAAAAATTGTGTGTGTGCTTTCATAGTGCTCTGAAGAACAAGAGCTTAAGTCCAGCCCACACGCATTTTATCAAGCTATGACTGAAACAGAGCTGAGAAGCTACTGGACACGGCTAGCGTTGTGTAAGCCAACATGCCATTAGTGTGCTGAACACACAGACCCAGGGATGGACAAAGGTAGGGGTCAAACAAGCTGTCTCTGTCTTTTACTGGCTTGTTCTTTCACTCACACACAGATGTGCTCACACTCTGGGGTCATGACTGGTTGGAGCATCCAGTCATGGTCGGGGGACGCTCAACAAGGTTTAAATGTTACCCATCAGCCCCTATTGTCCGCCAATTGGTCAAAAAAAGCCGGTCGTCCACAACCAATTAGACTTCTTGGGAGAGGAGAAAGAGTTCAGGGAGAGATAAAATGAAATGAATCTAGCTGGACTACAACAATCCCTGTTTTATCTTAAAATACAATAAAATAAAAAATAAAATACATTTAAGTAATAATAATATGCACAGTTTACTAAAGAGTAAAAACTCCTTAAACTGTGCACTTAAAAATGGACCAGCCCTGAAAACGTCCCTTAAATGTATATCTTAAAAATGGCTTTACTTTTTCAATTAAGGTGAAAATTTAGAGTTGGTTTGTCATTTTGGTCATTTTGGTCGCTTCGTACGGTTTCTTTACCCCTGATACCATGCAAAAAGTAATTATCAATTAATGCATCTCCATGTTTGTCACCATTTATTTTCACCTGAAACATTTCCGACCTTTATGTGAACCAAAATCCTAATGATCCCATCTAAAATATAATAAAGAACACACCCAAATACTGTTCAGGGTAACTTAAGAATCAAGTGTCTTTAGGGTCGTCACCATTTTAGCTCCCGACAGCTCTACTGTTGAAATGCCTGAAATGCCATTAACGTGACGCTGGGAATGGGATGGGTGGGGAATCCTCAAGTGTGGGGGGGTGGGAGGGTATTCAGTGTTGGAATATTGCTAAATAGAGGAATGAAGGTGGGAAACAGTTTAAATATCCTATGTGGGAGAGCGTGTTAGAAACGGATTTAACAAGCAAAATAATACAAAATAATCTATCCACTGTTTGGCCTCCTCATAAGCTACTTACACAGAAACAAACTTGCTGGAATGAAAATCCCTCTGCCGCTAGAGCGAGAACAGGCGTCTACCACACACTGTCATCACAACTGTGCCAGCAACCATCTTCCTAGTGTACACCCAGTTCTTCAACACAACTTTAATTAACACAAATCCTCAGATAGATGTTGAGATGCAACTCTGAGTCAAGCATGCAGGGAGGCACACAGCTACACACAAGCATTGTAAGAGCAATGGTGCAAAGTACAGTGTTTGAGTGTTGAGACTATGGCATAGTCAAACAAACAGTGATGGGATTATAGGCTTACACACACACACACACACACACACGCACGCATAAAGCTAAAAAGGAAAAGAGAGAGATGAAGACCTTAATAATACTGAATGTTTTGATGATGCGCAGCATCACACAGGAACAAGGGGGGAAGTGAAGATGAGAGCCAGCTGGTGTGGACTCAGTGTTATGTAAGTGTTCCTGTGAGCCAGAGAGCAGCAGATCAAAACTCCCCCCGCTGCGTGACAATAGCCCAGTCTGAGTCTGACATGGGCTTGGTTTCCTAGAGCCAGTTTCATTTTGGATCCAGTTCGAAGTTGATAAAATAAGCAGATTTGACTCGATTTAAAACTCAGAATCTCTTATTGAAACTGTTATCTTGTAGATAATACCAACATATGTGAGGTAACAAAACCTTATGGTTTGAAACTTGTATTGATATTATAGTATTGTTGATTAATCTCACAATTATATTCTCGAGTAATCAATTGTTTGGTCTTTTGAACATCAGAAAAAAATCAATAGCAGCAAATCCCCACAATGGAGAACTGGAACTATATTAGATTATAACTAGTTTTGCATTTGTGCTTTAAAAGTCATCAACGGATTATCTAAATAATTTGACTTTGTCAACTGACAGTTGTTGTTTTTTTAGCCCTAACCTTATGATCTGTATCAAAACAGATTTTATAAAAGACTTGAAATAATTTAGATTTGAAAAATTTCAGATTCAATAAGTGATTCAATACGAGATAGATTTTCAGTTAAATGCTATTAAACGTCAACCAATGACAGCATATTAACCCTAAGGATTCCCAACCAAATAAAAACAGGCTCACACTCTGTTTTCTGAATATATTTGATGTATAGTCCCATAAAACCGAAGACAGTCTCAGGTCTTTTGTATGTTTTTTCCTTTAATGTGTAAATGACTTTGACCTTTGCCCTATTCCTTCTGGTGTTCATGGTACTCCTTGAAATGTGTGCTGAAGAAAAAAGAGACGGGAAGCAGCCGAGAGGATTCAAGCACACAACATTATTGCATTTGACAACGACGCTGGGTTAGCTACACACTCCAAGTCATAATGACAAGGGAAAGACCTATTACACCATTATGTCCACGGCCGTGCTGTGTCTGGCTAGCCTTCTGGTGTGCTTTTGTTTTGATTACTGCAGATGGAGTGCAGCAGAGTAGCGTGCCACAGCAGGGCGCTCACCAGCAGCACAAACCAATATTACAACAGCGTCTCCCATTCAAAAAAAAATACACACCGTGATTCCGGAGCGCTCCCTTTCGCAAATCCCTCTTCCAAACCCAGGCCTGACACCACACACTGCTGGAGTATGCCGTCCAGGATCAGATTCCCAGAAAAATATATCACATGGAATGTTTTCTTTCCATTTTTTTTTTATGATTCTTAGGAAATCATAGTTTTTGCGAGTGGCGGGACAATTGGTTCCAGGCCCAGAGGGAGATGGGATTTTATTTTTTGGCAAAAGTAGACACACTCGCGCAAACCCACACTGCACGCACACAAATGAAAAGCACACCATTTCAAGGAAGTCCGCTTTGTGGCTTGTTTCATGGTTTTGCCTCAAACTAGAGGAAACGGAGGAGACTCACTAACAAGGCTGACAATAAGCAGGTCTACTAGCTCCAGATGAAGCATTGCACCAGGACATGTTGAGACCTTGACAACATTCAGAAAAACAGGCTCCGATATATGATGCCAAGTCGGAGCAGGTTCAGGTAACTGCACCTGTTCAATAAACAACACGCCCAAAAAGCAGGGGGGGTGGGTGGGAGGGGGAGGGGGGATCAGTCAGTGCATCTGAGGGTGTTACATTCTTCAATATCTTCCTCAACCCTGCTGATAATGTCTTCACACTATGGTGTTTTTTTTCTCAATCGTTTATTTTTCATTCCAGCATGGACCTCAATAATTGCTCTTTATGTGAACAGGCTAATATCACAAAACAAGTTCAAACACGAGGATGGAGAAGACGATATTACACGCCCTGCACTCAGGGTCTTGGCCCATAGGCGGTCCATACATTCTCACACAGTAAAAACCAAGGGCTTATGGTTACACTTTCACCCACAACATGTCAGAACAGGTGAGTTATGAGAAAAGCCTGCACAACAGCGATATCAAAAACAGGCCCAGACTCACCTCTTCTTCTTCGTGACAATGAAGACGTCATTGAAGAGGAAGAAATAGACTTGTTGCCGCGACTTCCGCTTGAGGAAGATGCCATTATCCTCCACAAATGCAGTCAGTTCTCCTCTCTTTACCATCCACCTGGAGGATGAGACCAGGGGGAAGGGCTGGGGGGAAATGAAAAAGGGAATGTGAGTAACCAGAAATAGCAATACATCTAACCATATAAAGTATTTCAAAATGTCTGATATGTTGGTGCTGTCAAGAATTCCTGAATCTGTGTTTGCATGTGTGAACAGCTGGCTATGCAGACTGAAACTATGTTCGCGAGACATCTGTGAATCCCAAATGTGCCAACAGCTACTTTCCCACACTACTTAGACACCGCCTGCCAAGTCTTGTGTGCATTTGTGTACAGACGCCCGCCAAGCGAGTGACAGTGGTGTGTTGCATGCCAGTGCATGACTGCAAAGCCCGTGTTCTACCTCATCCTTACCGGCCGCCGTAGGCAGTGCTTTAACACTAAATATCTCCCGTCTTGTGCACACGGAGGTCTAGTCTTTATATCAACAATGTCAAGTGTGACCTTGGATGACCCCGGTTGCTTATAAGTTCTGGTGTCATCCACAAGATCATTCCTTTTCTATCATCTCGCTTACGCAGGCTAACCACTGTGGTAGCATTAGCTTGAGCTACACGAGATTATTCAGAACGATAGACTTTTCTATCTTCGCTCATCACCAGCGTGATGGACCATCTTCACTTGTGAACATCAACCGGTGAGATCGATTGACATGGTTTTCTATAACGTCAACACCTTTACTGTTTTTTACTTTACAGTTAACAGAGCACATTGCACTAGCTAATTTAGTGATGTGCTTACAAAAGTGTTGTTAACATACTCAACGTCAGTGAAGAGTGTCCCAGCTCCCCCTCTAGCTGGAGAGTTGTACACATACTGTTTTCACAGTTAGCAGAGTGCTCTCACTCAGGCTAAGTTGGAAGGATGCTAGTAGAGTTAACTGATATTGATACCTTACGGCGCTTCATTCAACAAACTCAGCGATGCTTTATTGCTGGCATTTGCTCTAATGTCAAGGGGATTTGGGTGTCTGATGTCCACTCTGGTTCAGGCTTGCTGCCAGGTCACCCTTGTCAGAGGCATGTAGGAGGACCTTTGATAGTCTCAATGGAACCGAGGGAGCTGTTTGGTTCAGCTGCTCTACAGGCGCATAAGCGGAAGTGATTGCATAAAGCAAGTGAGAAGGACTATTCTGAATGCCAGAGTCCACCTACCCATCCACAGTACAAGAACAGGTGGACATTGAAGTGCCACTCTACCAGGAGTGTCTCAGGGTCGTTGTGGGCATTTAATAATAATAATAATTTTGACATTTCGGTAAATACATGTTTTTTTTCTTGCTGAGTGTTAGATCAGAAAATCCATAACACTCTGGTAAATATCAAGCTACAGCCAGTAGCCGGTTAGCTTAGCCAAGATAGGAATCGTGTACGGAGCTAGCATGGCTATGCCCAAAAGTAACTGTTAGTTAGTGGTCTTTTTGTGTTACCTCTTCATACTAAGCTAAGCGAACTGGCTGCTGCCTCATATTTAAAAAGGATATCTTCCATCTTCTCATCTAACTCTCGGTAAGACAACAAAACTATTTTGTTAACTAGAATACTACCCAAGATGCAAGTGTGTAACAATTTGTGTCCATACCTTGATCTTGAACTCCAGCTGAGAGTTGATGGTATACATCATCTCTGTTCTCTCCATTGTGCGAGCTCCCTCATTACACTTTCTTACCACCTGCTCACACACACACACACACACACACACACACACACACACACACACACACACACACACACACACACACACACACACACACACACACACACACACACACACACACACACACACACACACACACACGAATGTACAGATTCCTTCTATTTCTCACCTTGTATCAATTCATTGAAAGCTGCATGCTATGGTGATAGTTACATCATTCCGTAATTGATGTGCTTATATATCTAAGTAGAAGAAGGGCTGGAAGTAGAAGTGCTGAAAATTATTTACCAAAATACAATAAATAGGAAGTGATATCTCCAAGCCTAACCCTCGTGACCTCAAAATCCAGATTGCATAACATTTGTAGTCGACCCTTTAAACCCACGCACCTTGCTGACTGCTTGTAAAGCCTTCTTACACTCTTCGTATTGTGCCGAGTCTTTAGGTGTCTTCTGACAAATTGTCTGCAACACAGATAGTCAGGGCTCAAATCAGTTATACAACTTTATAATGGAATAAAGTAGCTGGCAACGGCGGCACATGCAGAGTCATGTAGCTCACAGACTTTGCTACATTTATGACAAAATTGGAAAAGTAAGTACGAGGATCGGCCCAGGAAAAGGGGGAAGAGAGCTGGGAAAAGGAATAAACAGCTTGGACATAAGTTTATTCCCAGCCTACTCCTAGCTAATGTCCGGTTGCTCAGATCAGAGACTGTTGTGCACACATCATAACAGAAACATGGCTTCATCATACCATCCCTTATTAAGCTATTGCACTTGACAGACAGACTCCGGTAAGAAGAGGGGAGGCGGGTTGGGTGCTTACATCAATGATGACTGGTGCTTAAACGTCGTCAAAGTTGATCGACAATGTTCCCCTGATGTTGAATTTTTTTATGTTTAAGATGCCGGCCATATTATCTGCCCAGAGAATTCACCAGTGTTTTTGTCTCGGATCTGTTTTACGTAAATTCCACCAGCATGTCCACAACTCCACCAGATGAAATAATTCACTGAACCATGACGACACAAATGTTTATGTTTAATACCGAAGCCCTCCAGGGCTTTGTGCTCAGCCCCTTCCTGTTGACGCTCTACACCCCAAGCATGAAGAGAACTTTGCAGTTAGCAGATGACACTACCGTCATCGGCCGGATTACAAACAACAATGAGACTACATGTAGAGAGGAAATCAACAACTTTGCAGAGTGGTGCTCAGAGAACAATGGACTGCTCAACGTCAGTATAACCAAGGAGCCGATTGGTAATTTAAGAAAAATGGAGAAGACTACGTGCAAAGCTCAAAAATGGCTGTGGCAAAATGCCATTACCAAGTTCTTGTCAACTTTTAAAAGAGGACCAATAGAAAGCATCCTGACTGCAAACATTACAAAGTGGCATGAGATGTGTGCAGCAGGCTCTATAGCGTTGATCAAAAACGCCCAGAACATCATTGGCACTCATCTACTGAGCATCAGTGATATCGGTGAGAAGAGGAGCCTGCAAAGAGCTAAAGGGATATTAAAAGACCAAACCTACCCCAGCCACAACCTGTTCTCCCTGCTACCTGCTTCTTTACTCTGGCTGAGAGACTCCTCAATTCAACCTCCACCCTCCATGTATACTGTAATATAGTTTTATTGTTGTTTGTTTTCTTTCCAATGTTAAAATGAAATCTACTATTTGTTGTGCAACCATGTCATACAATGAAACACAGGAAATACAAATCCTGTGTATTCATGCACGAAAACAAAAAGAACAATAATTTGCACTCATAAACAGCACTATCAAAACCTTAAAAACATACTGATGCATAAAGAAATCTGTGGGAAGCAATGAATTAAAACAAAACTTTCTCAGGATCCAAAAGCCTCCAAGTGTACAAGCATAAACCCCATAGTCCCTAGAGAGACACTGAGGGAGGATGGGAGAGAGGGGGGTGAACGTAGAGCAAGGAAGAGAAAGAGAGAGAAAGGCACAGTAGGGACAGAATAATGCGCTGCCAAAGGAAGCAGGAAAAAAAACATTAAACGAAAGAGGAGAAGGGTAAAGATTAAGATTATCGAGGAATGATGTAGGGTCACATAAACATATTTGAGGTTAGAACACACCCCATGTAGAATTAGTCAGGTTAGTATGAATAAATAAACTGTTGCGTAAGAGTCAAAGTCTTGTTATTCCAAAGCTCATGCTACTTTATGTCTTCAATGCACTCACATCCATGAGTAGGGGGAGGCGAGTGATCCTCTGCATGGGCAGGATAAGGAAGGAGATCATGGGGAGGTTCCTGCAATCTGGGTGGCTCTCTATCCTGGTCAGCACCTCCTTAAAAACTGGATTCTTGGAACTGCAAGAGATGACAGTTTGGGTGTTCAGAAAGAGGAGTAACTGATACAGAGAGAGAAAGAGGGAAAACATGAGCGGGGAGGAAGAGCAAACCCCCTGGTTCACAGTGTCAGAACCGTCATGTTGGATCAAATCCATGACAGATATGATAAGAACGTCATTTGTGCGAGTCTGCTAGGTCACTCACACCAGCCTCTGCAGGGTTCTTTGCTGGTAGACCTCGTTGGAGCAATATGTGATGAAGGGATCAAAGTTGGACTGAGCATGCTTGTCAACGATGTCGCTGATGTCATCGATCACAATGTTCTGTTGGTGTCTCTCCTCCAGTTCCTTAAAGAATCTGAGTACAGGATGAATAAAGGTTAGAATGCATAGGGATTCATAGCGTACGTGGAAACAGCTTCAAATCAAGAGTCATTCCACACGGGAGAAAATATAGGACACAATGACAGATATAAAAAGGCAGGAAGGCAGGAAGCAGAGACAACACATGTCTTCTAAACCCGCTGTAAGATCACAAAAGAGGAACTCCCCGCCTCTTAAAATAGACTCAGCCTACCATTAACCATAACACAGAGGTTTTTCCTCTTCCTGAGCTCCACCAGATGGTCCTTTTAACGGCACGCCACATGACCAACTTCAAGAGAATAAGTGTGTTTGCGTGCACGATCCAAGGTGACAAACAGGAAGGTGTCACACGACACAGGACGCTGACCTTGACCAGTTGGACAGAGTTTGAGCTCATCTGCAAAATCACCTCTAATGCCTCCTCCCATCCCCATCTACTCCACACACGGTGCTATGACTAGCTTGTGTCCACGCCGGACCCCCATACTCTTTGAACTATGATCTTTCTAACAAGGGCATGAGCACACAGGATAACAGAGAACAAAGTATGTTGCGCTGTCCTCTGGCACATGTCCAAAAGGTGTATCCAGGGCTTTAGCGGGTCAAGGCTGTTTAAGTTCAGGCAGCACTCCATCCTGGGGCCAAACTCACTGGATTGCCTCAGGGTTAAAGCACGCTGCTACAATCATAAAGTATGTCATGATGATGTCATATTCCAGGGCTGCAAGTGAATTACAATCAGTTACAAACATGCATGTAAAATACTCAAC
Organism: Taurulus bubalis; assembly: GCF_910589615.1. Classification (NCBI taxonomy): domain Eukaryota; kingdom Metazoa; phylum Chordata; class Actinopteri; order Perciformes; family Cottidae; genus Taurulus; species Taurulus bubalis. The sequence goes on along the minus strand of NC_136598.1, from coordinate 5,182,977 downwards.
AGCCCTCCCACTCACAATCACACAGGAGCCCGCGGGTTGAGTGATATTTCTTCTATTTTCTTTGAGAGGCTAAACTCAAAGCCTGACTATTTGTTCCAAGTAAAACATGTTGCTGAACCAGTGCTACTGGCCAACGGATAACTTAAGAGATGCTGTCCCTTCGTCTCCATGCCCTCCTCTCTACTCCCTAGGCCCATGCAGGTCTCCTTATTTAGGGGGAGGGTAAAGTATCGCATTAATGTGGGTGGTCTGTGTATAGGAATGAGAAAGGGGAGTGAGATGGGCTGCAGCACGTCCCAACACAGGAAGGAATTGTTGAGGAATTTACAGATACCACCATTCGTGCAAAGTGGGAATGAGGGGCAATTAAATGTACATAATACTGTTAATGTCAATCCACATGTGCTGCAGAAAGTATTATTCATATTATTAACCCACATTATTGACACTGGGTTATTGAGAATAACTGCAAAAAAGGTGGGAACAACTTGTTGGCAGAGTAGGTGCAGTAAACATGTGGCTAAGGTAATGTGAAAAGACTGTAAACCTTGGATTAATTGTGGAGTCTTTAGTTCTCATAGCAGACTTGTTGAATGATATGAGACTGCTGCCACGGTGAACAGTGACTTCAGACCAGCATATTAGGCTAGCTTACCTAAAAATCACACATTAAACAGTTATATCATAGTTGCACTTGCACTCGGTCACATAGAAGAGTTTCTAAGACCACATGTTCTTTGTTAGGCTTATGTCAATCATTTGTAGAAATAATGGATCCCCGTACAGCACAGTAATTGCTGAGGCAGCACCGTTTTCATCAGTCTCAACTTTCACGGCTTCTCATGCACGAGTGTTTCAGTTCATGGGATCATTGCAGGTTCATGGTTACCCGGCCATTCATGTTAAATCATGATGGACGGGTAAACTCAGAGGGCTCATAGCAGCACATTTTGGCCTGACAAAACATAAATAAATGAAAGAAGCAAAAACTGTCGCATGCAGTCTACTTGTGAGCTCTCTCAAACAGGAAGAAATATTGATTTGGATTGATCTATCACTCAATTTGCCCCACAACATGTGACCACACATGCACACAGAAAACAGCTCGGCGCTGCCTACCTGCAATCCCTTCGATTCAACTAAAAACAACTCTGATCTCAGCATACAATAACCAACACTTATGAGAAGTCCTCGAAACCCCAAAAGTTCTAGAAACATACACTGAGAGAAGCAACATGACAACATACAGCAATAATACATCCGATGATAATTCAGTCTCCAAAAGCTAGACATTACAACACAACCGCGCACTTACTTTTTGCTAGCCTCACAGACGTCGGTGATGTTGGAGAAGAGGTGGTGGTGTTCGGTCTTGGTCATGGCCTCGCTGAGCGCTGCAGAGTTCTTGAACATGCGGATCAGGATCTCCAGACTGTGGAGGTACGAGTGCTCCGACGAGATCACCTCAAAAATGGACTATTGAGGGGCAGGCGAGCGCAACAGGGAGGAAACAGAAAAGACTAATGTTTTTAATTTTTTTATGATTTCATAACAGTCACTTTGATACATCCATTAGTGACTGGCTTCCGTAACCTCACTAGATCCTGACTCACTCACTGCTTCATGAGATGGGCTCAGTCATGAACATGCTCGACATACCTGTTCTCCACAATCATGTTGGTATGCGAATGAACAATTCCATACCGATGTGAGCACCAATCTGTCACTGAATTTAATGTTTAAACTCATTCGCCTTGTCATTCTTAATATGACAGGGATTCAGGTAAATATTTATTGGAGCATCTGTTATCCTTCCACTATTTACAAAGCATCTGCTTTAAGTACACAATAGTTCATGATGAGTGTTTCCTAGCCCTTGTGTTGTCTTGGGGTCAAAATGACCCGTGTACGAGTGTATATGTATGTGTGTTGATGGGTCATTTTGACCCCAAGACAACACAAGGGTTAATGTGCTCTTTTAATGGCTTTTTAAAATTGGCCTTTAGTTTACAGAGACCAAATGAACAGCCATCCTCCCCCTGGTGCTTAGTAACTCTTAACTTAGCATGCAAGTAGCCCACACTTGTATTTTTCTCACTCTCAACACAAACGTCAAAGTGTGAAATATGATTCCTACCTCTTGTCTTTTGCGTTCCTCCTGACTCATCCGGTCAGAAAGACCACTTTTCTTCACCTAAAGGAGGAGGGGGGAACATGAAAAGATTTAGAATACAAAGTCACACTTGTTTGACTACTCTGGGTTTTTTTTTTCAGGCCTTTGCATTTGTAGCAGGGGTGTGTGTGCCATATGTGTGCGCGCGTTTGTGTGCCACTGTTGTCCTCACACACACAAAGACAGGAGCACTTTGCATACCACACTGAATAGAGAGGCAATGAAGTAGCTGTATAAAATGGGAACAGGAAGATCTTCACTGAGAAAAGAGACGAGTGTCGAAATAGGAAATTTGTTGAAAGCAAAAAAACTCTTGGGTTAAAATGTAATTTGGCCGTAGCCAAACGATTAAAAAGGAAAGTGTCTGTGTGTGTGTGTGTGTGTGTGTGTGTGTGTTGGCATGTGGCCGGTGAGATTTGGTCCAGAAATATTTGACTAAGTTTGAAACAAAGCAATCTTTTGGAATTAACTGGGTGTGGAGTGCTATTGAATTATTCAGCCTGTGGCTGAAGGCAAGGTTGAGTAAAAAGCACGTCTCCCTATTCTGTTCCTCCAAATACAACCACATTCACATTATACTTTACCAGATCACACGTATTGGAAGATATGCTAAGAGGCCGTCCTTCCACACCTTCCTTGAACAAACAAACAAACCCACAGCAAACCAAACATCTCTTGTGGTTCTTTCTTTGTACTCCTTTCGCACATACATCAGTTTCCCTTCCGCCAAACCGTCAACACCATATCAGTATAATGAGCTTTCAATGTGAGGCTGTTTTAATGAGCGAGCAACCGTGCACCCTGTCATGCCATCTGAACTTTGCCCTGTTTTGCAGTTCCCCTGGGTGTGACTGAAACTCAATCAATTAGGTCTTATTTATATTTTATTCTATAGCCATTTTTTTTTTTTTAAAGCTTCAATCCATAGATTGTAACTCCATTGAAGCTCCACCTTCTGAAACTACAGAGGGGGATTCCTGGAAATGTGTAAATCCGGGGATGTGACATTTCACCAAACCCAAAATGACGAGAAGTGCCAGGTTGAGAGAGGGGAGGAGTCGAGTGAGATGAGATTTGTTGGAAAGGCAAAACTCACACGATGACAACTTGTAGATCCGGTTCTCGGCTTCACTGGAATTAAACTAATTTCCTGGCACACCATGACAAGGAAAGTGTCACGCCGGCATTTCATACCGAATGTAAAAGATCCCGCAGCGTTACATCACGGACTGTCTGGCTGGACAGATTCATGGCAAAAGAGTGTGTGCTGGTCAGCATTGAAGCGTTGACCCACTTCACCCCTGTGAATCACTGGTATGCACGAGAACAAAAATGACAACATTTTCTGAATGTTTTCGACTTTCAATCCAATCTCCCATTTATTAGAGTCTGAGTGCATATCATTCTCTGCTCAGCAATTTCAGAACTAATCATAATAGCCTCCTTCTACGCCCTCGCCTGATTTCACTCCCACCCTTTCTCTCCTCAACAAGTAAACAAACAGATGGGAATGCTGCAGTAGAAAACTAAATTATCTTATCCCTCTCCACTGTATTCCTCTATCCGTCCATTCCGATCCCAAACTACATTGCGTAATGTAGAGCCACCGCACTTCTCTCTAGAGGCAACATTTTAAGCATATTTGCAGTCTGACGAATATATAGAGTTTGCCAAAACACTGGCATTAGGCCCACCAGTGCTTGCAAGACTTCCTGTGAGTCTGGCTGACTGTCTGCCTCCCTGCCAGCTCCAAGTCCTCAAAGAAATGCTCCTGCCCTCCCTGATAAACAGAGTTAGGGGCAAAGGAAGGAGCAGTGGGAGGATGGGGTGTGTGTGTGTGTGTGTGTGTGTGTGTGTGTGTGTGTGTGTGTGTGTGTGTGTGTGTGTGGGGGGGGGTTGTCTGACCACAGTGAGCTGGCTCCAGGAGGTGCGTATCGGTCTGTACTGCACCACAATGCCGTTATCGGGTTTGGGTTCTCTGGAATCGGCATCCTCATCCGAGTCATTATGCAAGGCCTTTTCCTGGTAGTTCTGGTACAGCTCCTCTTCTGAAACAGACATTTTAGCGGCAGAAAAGACCAATCATGTTGAAAAAGTTTTGGTTGAGAGAGAGAAAAGGGCAATACAAAACACAGAGTAAAGTAGTACAATGAAGAGGCTAGTGTGGCGGAAGCAAGGTTTTCTCACCCTCACTGTCAAACGTCCGCTGGGAGGTTAAAACTTTCTTCTTCTCTGGACTCTGAAAGAAAAAAACAAGACAATTGCCATGACTTGGACAAACTCTGAGGAGCCGAGCAGGTGCGCGCACACGCACACACACACACACACACACACACACACAATGAAACCGGTCTCTGTACCGGTGTCACCTGCCTGTGCCCTTTCTGCTGACCTTCCTCATTGACCCCTGTCTAATTACAGAGCCGTTGTGAGCATAAGTGTGTACGTGTGGCGTGGTGTCACATTACGTCACGTCTCCCAACACAACAACCACATTAATTGTTTCCTCGTCATGCCTCGTCTGACCTGCTGCCGAGTTTGTCCCACAGTCCTCAGTCTGTGTTGTCATTTTATAATCTGGACTTCACCCCACAATACTGAAGTCCATATCAATGCCATCTGTGTGCACAATCAAATATAAACCCATCAGATGGGTTATGATTAACTGAATCAAGAAAACTGTCTGTTTCAACGCAAAGGAAAAAGTAACTATCTCCAGGGCTGTACGTGTGTAGTTCAGCAATGGGCATTTGGCAGATATGGCAGAAACACATTCTCTATGAGCATCAGAAAAGTCAACCCAAACATGTAAACAAACAGCAAACCAGACCTTAAAGGCACAATGACTAGGATTTGTCGGATGAAAGCCAACCTCACAGATTCAGTCTGGTTTGAAACAAGCTTGGCGTTTTGCCTATCTATATTTGCATTATTTCAGCACCTGGACGCCACGTTTTGATAGAGGTTGACGCCCAGAGAGATCCTGAACACAGCAATATTAAAAGAAAAGAGAAAATACAGCCAGAGGGCAGGGTCATTGTAGACACAGACACCACCTAACACTTCCAGGGGTAATAGGTGATGATTGAGAAGGATTATTTTAGTATGAGTATATACATTGTTTTGAGGAACTTCCTATTCAATGTGCCTTGAACTACATTAAGATTAAAAGTCCTTTAGTTTTTAATTGTCTGATGAAAAAAACATTAAATGAATACCTTTTTATGGTAACCTCCACATTGCTCCTGCTCCCATTAGGTGATTTTGTTGAATATTGTGTGAGATTTCAAACCCTTTTTTCTTCAAGAACTTTTTTTTTTTAAAACGCACCCACCTTGATTTCCCCTGTGCTGGTAGGCTTTGACATCCTGGGGATGGCTAGTTTCGGTGTCCCAGGGCTGGTAAGTTTCGGTGTCCCCGGGCTGGTAAGTTTAGGTGTCCCCGGGCTGGTAAGTTTAGGTGTCCCCGGGCTGGTAAGTTTAGGTGTCCCCGGGCTGGTAAGTTTAGGTGTCCCCGGGCTGGTAAGTTTAGGTGTCCCCGGGCTGGCGGGCTTTGCAGTGCCAGGACTTGATGGGCTAACTGATGAATCCGTCTGATCCTCATCTATCCATCTGATGACAGACTGGGACAATCGATGGGCCTTGGAATCTTCCGATGGGACCTCCAAGTCTATTCCACTCACGACTGCCCTCCTATAGGAAGTACTCCTCAGGCCTCTTTTTAGTGTCCCCGAACTCTCAGTTTCCCCATCTGTCCCCTCAGCGTGACCCCCTCCTGTAGAAAAGTAGGTTCCTGTCTCCACCATGCTGAGGGCTTTCAACGCCCGCTTGGAATGGTCCAACCCCAGCAGCCCTGTTAAACCCTGGCCCTGCGGCTCAGGCCCCTTGCTCTGCCGAACATCGGATGCTAAGCCCTTGGGAATGAGCTGCTGGGTGCCCATCTTCAGGGCAGCAGGGCTGTGGGTGCTGAGGACGACGCAGGTAGAGGGAGAGACAGATGGGGAAAGTGAGGGAGAAGGGGAGGTGGAGGAGATGGAAGAAGAAATAGATGCATGCCTGGTGTCCTGTGAGGAGGCAGGCGAGAATGAGGACGGTCTAAGGAGCGCTTGTCCTCTGTCTGCTGGCGACGGGGAGCGCGGGGTGGGGGGATCTGAGGAGGTAAGGGAAGAAAGGGAGGGGATGCTGGAGGTGGAGCTGTGGGAAGGGGTGGGGGTACACCGTGCTGGAGGAGAGGGGCTGGATGCGGACGAAAGGGAGGAGAGTTCTTGGGAGTTGTAGTTGTTGTTAGAAGTGCGTGGAGACAGGACAGGAGAGGAGTTAAGAACAGATCCAGATGAGGGCGAACTCATCTCAAAGGCTTTCTGGTCTCTCCATGAGCGCATGCTGAACGGGTTGGACATGCGTTTCTGGGGGTCTTGGAGATGCTTTTCCTGCAATACCGTCACTCCATTACTGGCTTTCTGCCGGTCTCCATTACACACTCTATTGTCCAGTGAGGCGGATCTGCTATCCTCAGACCGAAACTTGGACAGTGAGAAGAGTCCGCTGGAGAGGGGCCCGATGCTAATGCTTCGGACAACTCTGGTTTTCCTGGAGGGCTTGTGCAGAACGTGCTTCAACACCACGGTGTTCTTGCCCCACCGCGGGGGAGCGACCACCAGCCGCTCAGCAGGTTGGCTCAAAGTGAAGGAACACTTGTTGTCCTCCACTGGGAAGTCCGTCGTCATGAGCCCATTTATGTGGTAACTGAGGGGTCGTGGTTTGGGTTTGCTTGAGTCCTGGGGGGGTTTATAATTGTCTGTGCGGCGCCTCCACAACGGGGTGATGTTTTTATTGGACAGATCCACATCGTTGCCGATGTCCATGGTGCTAGATCCTCCGTGACCTCTTCACTATCTGTGTCCACACCTCCAGGTCACAGTGCAAACACTGCAGTCCTGTCGAAAATGGATCTCACCCCTGCGAGTAAACAAAAAGAAGAGGAGCTAAGTTCAGTGTCGAATTGCACTAAAGATTACTCATTAACAGGGATTCAGAGCAGAGACTGGAAGCCAAACTTCAACACATGAGTGAAGAAGTTTTTGAACAGCGCGAAACAGAAGCCAAGCCAGTGAAGACAGCTGCACATCCTTTTGTATATGTTCACTGGGTGGAATGCCCTTATTACAGGCACAAAGCAGACAGGATGCTGTTATCTGTGAGCAATCACTGTAATATCCCAAAAGGGAAACAATTGTCCGCGACAACAGGGAGTTTAGAGAGTATTGTTATTATTATAATTATTATTTTTGAATCTCTTTTACCCCTTATTAAACTCCAAACACTCACATTTCTGTACGTGTGAATAAACATATCTACATAAACATGCATGCTGCCGTTATGTGCTGCACAGCAGGGAGATTCAGGTGTGGAAGACTCTACTTTCCCAATCATCGATAGGTTGTCCGAGGTGCTGGTTCCACTCACCTCTAACCAGTGGCTCTGCTGCAGGACCCGGGCATTGTACCTGCGTGCGCCGTCGTAAAACGAACCTTCTCTGGCCAAATAACACCGGTCAGTGGGTTTAATCCAGCATGGTATGGACACCAAATGAAGTTTGTGAAACCAAAGTTGGAGCTCGCAAAGTCACTGTGAGTTATGAGTGGTCGACTGGAAACTCGTGAGCGCGTCTGAAGCGCTGCTCTCTCTCAGCTGCACCGTTTCTAGGAGGAGGAGGAGGAAGAGGAGGAAGAGGGAGGGGAGCTGAACAGAAGCGAGACAGGAGCAGAACTCCCAAATTCACTCATCTCCGATGGGCGTGGTTATGTTGGATTGGACGTCCACTTATTTTAATAAAGCTTCACAATGAGACGACATGATTATCGAAGTCCTTCCACAATTATTATGTTATTTTAGTTTAATTGAATTGCTATAAATGCATAAATCCCTAATATCAAACTAAAAAAGTACAATGTTGTTCTTTGTTTAGTTATTTTCCTGTAGCCTTTAGTTCATATTGATCATGTAATATATATTCTATGATATTTTATTAAATTCACAATCATTTATTTACGATTAAAAATAAATAAATTCAAAAAGCATTACTTATTATGTTTAAGCGGAACAATACGCGTTTTAATATTATCGTATACTGCTGTAGCTCCACCAGGAAGTCTATATAGAGCTACCCTGTCCAGGTAGGTTCAGAAAAAAGATTTAAAAAAAGATTTTAATCCACCTGCACATCGGCATTCACATTTAGATCGTTGCTGTTGTGCGCCATCTTGTGTTTCGTGGCGTAATTGCAACAGGCACGCGGTCATAAATATATATGTATTTGACGATTTCACAAAAATGTCCCAAAAGTAGCCAACTTGTGAGTGCACTGGTATTCCCAAAATATTCCAATACAGATTTGTGGTTTGTCTACTCATAATTTAACAATAACACACCCTGCATGTTACTTTAACCTCCTCTCAGGCTCCATACAATATGCCTTTTGTCTTTTTGATTTGCAGTGACAATGGCAGGTGCTTCAACAAAATAAATGATGATGGTCTGGAAGGATGTATAGTTGTTTTATTCCCGCTCCAATAAAAAACAAATCCCTGTTGTGCAACTTGAGACTGGTTAATTCATGCATCACTGAAAAGTGGAGATTGCAAAATGTTGTGTGACAAAACTATGTTGTCATTAAATCCACACATGCAATAACCATTTGTTCCTTTTCAAAAACATAAAGACACAGATAGAAAGTAGCATAAATAACTTTAAATAACTGATCGGGCTGACTATTATTATGTTGTATGGATGGAGCCCAACCATGTGGCTCTTGTGCACCAGTATGTCATCTATTTGACCACTAGAAGGCGCCACTGTCATGTTTACTACAACGAGGGGTCGAATATCATTCTACAAAGCAGGTTACATGTTTCATTTAAGTGCAAATAATTTATAAATGGTTGGTTTTGCTCTCTGATTGCATTGCAGTGACATACCGTAACATTTATTCTCATTTCCCATAAACATTTGTGAATCAATAGTGTCATCTTTAGGTAAACATCAAGCAGTGTTGAAGAGATAAGCTGTGTAAAGGCCGTCAAAGCACAGGATTAGTCAACTGTCACCTACATTAGAAGTATACAGACACAATAAGAGCGAGAAAGACATCACACACATCTTTACACAGCTTGTTCTTGCAATCAGATAACAGCATTTGTTCCCCCAAGATGTAGAGGCGAGGGAAACATTCATTAGCTAAACAGGTCAAGAACATACTGTTTAATGTGTATCATCAGTGTTTCATTCTGTATATAAAGGAATACAACAACTTATAAACATTCTTCTACCTTCTTGATGTGTATCACTTCTGCATGCAACATTGCTGAATTACTCCCCCATAAATCCACAGAAACATTAACCTTGCTGCTTTAATCAGTACAAATAAAAATAATATTATTTAGCATAATTATCATAATGCATTACCACCTAGCATTCATCACAGACCCATGTGGTGTGACAGTCCTCATTATGTGCTATAGAGGAAGTGCAGCTGCTTCTCCTGGTGTATTGTTTGAAAGAGCTATATGTTTCCTTATGTTGTTTTGGTTCCTCCGCCATCGGACATGACACTCACCTCAGAATGGAAAGCCCAAAAGCAAGTCCCCTGAGCCCGAGGACATCCGCCCTGATGAAAACTTCTTGAGTGAGACGGTAAATTTCCACACTGTTCTGACCAGGACTCTTTGTCAGGGAGCAAACTAACTAACTTGCTGTTTGTGGATCAGTGAAGTGGGGCAATGGGGCGAGAATGGTAGAGAATCTAAGGAGCAAGCATTGGTATCTTCTCCAATCGACCATTTAAAGAAGCTACAGAGCAGGCATGCTTTGTTCTTACAGACGGAGATTACACCTTCAGCTTCTCGAGATAGCTGTCTTATTCTTCCACACACCGAAGACTGATAAGGCAGGAGCAGTTGCTTTGTCTGTCTGTGTGGGCTTTTGCTTGTCTGAACAAAGTCGGCTTCAAGACAATTTGGAGCGGCGAAGTTACATTGAAAGTAGTGAAAGAGACAAGACAGCATGGCAGGAAAAGCAACACTAATATGATCAATACAACAGAAAGGATCCTCAAAAAACCATCCATCTCATGTGGGAATTCTGATTCTGGTTCTTATTGCTGTGAAAATGAAGTGGAAGACTGTGGAGGTGTTTGCAGACCGTCAACAACAAATAGAAAGATAACATTTTAATTGAACTGAAAACTGTAAATGTCTTTTGAATCATGTATGTAACTGAGGTAGTGTTGTTTGTGTAGCATGGTGATATAAGGACTTTCATCGCATCAATTTCACCGACGTGGATTGCATTTTTATTTAAAGAAATGTTTGTTTAAACTGCTAGGAAAGGGGAAGTTAAACCTCAGTGGTCAGGGCGGATAAACCAGTTTTTCTGGTGGAGTTATGTTTATGAGGAAAAGACAAAAAAAGAGAAGAAGAGAAACAATAGGTTTCTCTTCTTCTCTTTTTTTGTCTTATACAAAGGCATCTATTCTATGTAAGTGATCAAGTTTATCTTCAAATGAGTCATCGCCGCTTTATACTTGTATAAACATGTATAAATGTATATATAAATTATTATTATTTATCTGTCTAAACTAGCTTCCCTTCTGACCCTCTCTCAATAGTCCAGCGTTCCCTGCAGGTTTGCTCTCTAAGGCAGCTCTGCGCCAATGATAACGCTCACTAAGTTCATTAAGTTCATCCTGCAGAGAATACTGAGTTCATTGTGTACTTCTTAAATATTGCAGCAGATTCAGATCCAGATTCTTTTTGAAAGAAAAAATAGGCCAATGCTCCAAAATATGGTAAATAAGGTAAAAGGGCTTACAGCCTAAATGTAGTGTATGTTACAGGAAGTGACACTTTTCCTTATAGCTGCTCAACCTGCAGGATTTATCTTAAAGTGTTTTGTGTGCAATATTTGAATTGTGTCAGACTCCACTGAAAAGACATCGAGTGTTAAGTTTTGAAATTGTATTTTCGATACATGATCTATTGACCCTACTTGAGGTTAAGATAGACTACTTGTTTTCAAAGAAAGTGAACTTGCTTCTTTATGTTCCTTGTACACAGTCCTCTGATTTAATTTATATATATATAAACTATAATGTGCGTGTTATGCATTTGTCTCCGTTTTTTCACTTGTTTAAGAGGCATTTCACCCAAATTGCAAAAACAAACAAACTAAAACAATATGATCTCTGGTTTTCTGCGAGATTTTTGGTTTATTTGTTTCTGGTATTTCTGCTTCTGCCGCAGTACAAAGAGAATGGATGGAATTACATCCTCGCAGGATTGGAAACAAACACACACGTTTTTATAGGGGCCATTTCTTTGGGTAAAAAAATGGGTCAAGGGTCACTGAGTAACAGGGACACTGTTTCGGAGGTTTGTAGGTGTAATTGTACTATCCTGTGACCACAAATTAAATCCCATTCATCTCTATTGTATGGTTGTGGAGGCAGAAATATCAGAGTTGGATATCTAGAAAACTACAATTGATATATTTACATTTCTAAAGACTTATCCCTCCTACAGAATGCGTAACAATGATTAATCAAACCAATTAATGCAAATACATGAGTAAAGCTCTCGCTAAAGGCAGATGTGTGACACCATCTGATCTGCATGTATTGTGGTCAGCTGTGTGTATGAACAGCTTGGATGACTGTGGTGTGTGTTTTCCTGCAGGCTGTGCAAAGCAGTGTAGCATATAATTCAGTCACAAACCTTGGGAATAACACCGCTGTGTGTCGTCCTGGGAGTGGAGAATGCAGGGGTCACATGATTCCTCGTCAAGATGATGGTGTGGCAAAACAAATATCTGTGATTTGGGAAGCAGGAGGGACAAATGAATACAAATACAAATAAATGTATTCTAGGAGGAGAAATGTATTGCTGTATGTCGTTTAATACATTTTCATGTTGAGCGTCGGTTGAGTAGCGCCCCCTCTCTCTCTCTCCGCTGTTCATCGTGAGTCACCTGCTGGAGTCTCGCCAGATATTACCATTAAAGCCATGAAACAGAGAGATAGTATGTACGAGCACAACATCCCTGAGCTTTTCTCGTCTTCTGACATTTTATTTTACTTTTAAAAGCCCTCCACATTGACCTTTTCTCAGCATTTATTTCTCTCTTCCCTCTCTCCTCTTCTTCCTCTGACTCACAGTCCATTGTACTTCTCCTACTCACCAGTGCTGTTTGCTCGCTGTCCTTGCCTCCCCTTCCCCTCACCACCTACACGTCTCCTCATCCATCCTCTCCGAGAACAATGCAGAGGAGAGCAAACGACTGTAATTACCATAGCTGAGTAACAAGGGCTCAGAGAAAAAAAAGTGAGGGACAAAAAAGAAGCTGGAAAAGAAGCATGTCTAATACATGTACGGATCACATTATGAATGCATAAGCCATATGTTAGCAAACTAGGACAACAGCTCGTTATTGTATGTGCGTTCACCTCAGTGTCCAGTGACAACAACTCTGTGCCCCTTCATGCACATGCCCACCCACAGTGAAGGATTACTGCAGCGGGCCCGTCTATGCACACAAGTGCATAAGGAACCAACACAGGGGGCATCTGCCACACATACACATATTTGAACCCAGGTTAATCGCCATGGTTACGGGCCTATCGGCTTGTGCCGATTGGCCAGCGCTATTGCGATGACCCGAGATCGACTCCCCCCCCCCCCGTGGGTTCTCATTGGCTGTTTGCCCCGGGACGATGATGTCATCATGTGTGCCATGCACGTTGCAGTAGATGTGGCATTGGGACATGCACCACTGGGCATGGATGGAGAAAACTAAATTAGACCATAGCTGGAGGTGATGGTCTTTTTAGCATCCTGACAGTCGATCTAGGAGACCCAGACTTGTTACAGTGGCTTTCTGTTTGGATCAGAGTTCTTGATAGATTAGCAGGATGGTTTAGAAATACATTATTAGCCAGTTAACTGAAATATTGACCACTATCACCAGTGGAGGGAATGTTTTGAGAGGAAAAAAGAAAGATAGAGAGACACTCATGAGAGAAATACGTGCCGATGCTTTAATTTACACTTTAAAGTGTCCTTTCTCACATTTGACTGAGCTATTTACCCCAGGCCCGAACATTCCTGTCACAACATATTGTTGGATGAAATCGTAAACTTTTCCGCCCATCTGGTCTTTAATAAATTACTATTTTCACAGAGACAATATGATATCATGCATATACACACAATAATCTATAGGCTGTGGCTTCACTGGTTTTAGTGCAATCCACTGCTTGCAGAGTAAATAAACTGCACTCATTGATCGGCTCGGTTCTTATGATCAATGAAACACACCAAACATTTACATTTGTTCGAACGCTACTTCATAGAAATATAAATGAAGTATTGACTGCGGTATCTTGTGAATGACAATCTAAAGGTGATATTGCTAGAATCCCCTGTGGAGCTTATTATGTTGCCACAAAGTTTGCAATTTGAAGAACAATGAACAGTAAATGTGACAATGTGACTCTATGGAATCTTAAGACAATATATCAATAACACAAGAGGCATGCACAAAGATCAGCGGACACATTACTGTAAAACGAGTATATATATATATATATATATATATATATATATATATATATATATGTGTGTGTATATATATATATGTATATACATATATATATGTGTGTGTGTATATATATATATATATATATATATATATATATATATATATATATATATATATATATATATATATATATATATATATATATATATACACACACACACAGATCTATCTATCTATCTATCTATCTATCTATCTATCTATCTATCTATCTATATATATATATATATATATATATATATATATATATATATATATATATATATATATATATACACATATATGTGTGTTTTTAAATAAATGGGCAAACATAACATGAAATCAAATGCAGAAGAAAGTCATATAAAAAAATAGGCATATATGGAACGGCATATAAACATTCATTGGTTAAGTAAGATAAGAAATTAAAACAAATAGAGGAGGAAAGCATCCGCCCGTCTTTCAGCAATCAAGCTCTCTGTTGATGAAGAGGAAGAGGTCAATAAAGTCATAGTCATACCCATCTAAGCACATTAGCATGTGCACATACTCCACGTACACACTTCAAGAGGACCAACAAATACAACACCAACAGGAAGTGGTGATAGCATCACTTCCTCCCTGGGAACTATGGAGTGGAGTCTGCAGTTGAGAGTGGGAAAGAAATTGTGAATGTGTATCTTGGCTCTGCAGTTTCTTAACATCGCTGGAGGGACTGAGTGTTATATCGAGCTTCACCAGAACTGCAAAGTGAATATTCTTTTATTAATGCAGTGTAAAAACTGATTAACTGATGGACCCTGATACATCTCCCTGGGTTATTTCCCCCTGCAGCTAATGATTCATCCTTACAATGTAGGTAAATAGCTGTAACAACTGAGACACATTAGCAATATGTTGGCTGTAATTAGGGATGATTGCTCACCTTTGGGATTCCCGACAAGACACAAGTCCCGAAGTTCGCACCTCTCTGTCTTCCCACTTACAAACACACACGCAGCAACAGACTTGCCATTTACCCTGCAGCTTCAGTCTAAGGCATCTGGTGGCAGAAAGTCTCACATAGGAACAGAAGCAAAGCAAAAAGGACAAAGTGTGATATGGAAGCAGGGAGAAGAAGAAGCTCTCGTGGTGCGAATCACATCAGAACTTTTTATTTGTGGAAGAGGAAGTGTGAAAAGAGACAGGACGCAGGAATGTTGGGATATTGTTAAGTGATTGTTTGTGTGTCTGTGTTTGAACATGAGGTCGCCAAACAGCCACCGCAAATTACCCTCAGATGATACGAACAAACAAAAACATTTTGTTTAGGTTTCTCACCAGCTGACAGGTAAATCAGGGAAGACACAGTCATGAAACGTATTTCCTCCAAGCTGCATGATAAGCGAAATCTTTACAGTGGAGATAAACAAAGAAACCGCTACCCATCGCACGCAAGCAAGCAAGCAAAAACACACACACACACACACACACACACACACACACACACACACACTCACAGAGGGCCACATCTCTGTCCCTCTGCAATTAAAGTCTTAGTCATACTGCACCAAAGGCTATTTCAGTCTTCTTCCAGCCCAGTTTCCCCAGGCATCTTCATTGCATGTCCCCCCCCCCCTCCCCTTTTCCCCTCCTTCTGTCTCTTTTGCTCGGTGACAAGGTTGTGAGTCAAAGTCTATTGATGCTGATCACTATTGACGCACGTTAGAAGATCAATCTGAACTTACAAAACTGGAGGAAGTTGAATAAGCTGGAAATTTATGTGTGTATTTTGAGGGGCAGTCAAAATTGCTCTTTTCATTCCTGTCACTGCACACACGCACACACACACACACACACACACACACACACACACGTACACATCTCATCTGCTTGACATGAGCACACACCATGCTCAACACTAATCCCTCTAAATCACTGGGATTCTCAGCCCTCTTATACGCCTCACTGTCCTGTCACTCAATCATAACACAAAGAGGCCCTGTGAATAGATCCCTCTGCTCCGGCTCTTGTCAGTCTTCCCTCCCACACTTCTCAGTTTGCTGTAGATCCGCTGCTTCTGAGCGGCTGTATGACAGTTCAGTCCAACATGCCACGTCTGCTGCCGCTGACAAATTTGGCAGCATCCCTTTCTCTGCCATCTCTCAGTCCCCGTATTTTGCAGCTGGTTTCATTTCGCACACCTCTTTGTATACGCTGACGCTATTGTCAATTTGTCAATTTGGTCCGGACATTTTTCCCCCTGTGAGTGTCGCCGTTGCAAATTGAAATGTTTCAAAAGCGCACACACGTTGTGACAAGCAGCTGGAGGAGAGACATGTCACTCACCGCCGTGCAAAGGCTACCCAGCACCCGTGAAACGTTACGAAAGCACCCCAATGGAAATGTTCTCTGTCCTCCTCTAAATGCGATTTTCTGGAAATACCCCGCGGCAAGTATTGATGCAGCTTACACTCTGAGACAAAGGCAGTGATATCAAGTCAATGTCAGATAATCAAAGTCTGCAGGGCGACGATATCTACAATAAATGATTTAAGATGGCTTGTCTCCACAAAAACAATGATCTCATCGGGGCATACAGGCTGACATCACTGACACATTTACGCCCTCCACTGCAGTGTGACTAAAACGATAGTGGACATCTCAATGGTCACCATGTGAGAAACAGGTAGAGAGTTTTTTTGTGTTTTTCTTTTTTCCAAAGAAGCAATCTTGGCCATGAGTGAAAAAAAAGACACTGCAGCATGAGCTCACCAGAAGTGAGCTCATGTCTTAACAGTTAAAGCAATACGACCTTACTTGTGATTTTGGTTTTGCAACTTCTTGGTCCAAAATAGAGCTCTGCCCGAAATCGCTCCCTTGTTCACTCATTCATTATTATCAACAGTAAGCGGTAAATGGAAATGTTGGACACTTATATGCCCTTCAAGGACAAAATTGATGCAGCAGAGGAAGCATGCATGCTAGCATGCGTTAAAATCCCCAAAAGCTGTCTTAATGCAAATCTGTAGCGACACTGATAAGAGCAGTTCTGCACTAAGTACCCACAGCTTTCAGTCTCCATCATTACAGATTGTACCACAGGAATAGTTGATGGAAATTTGACAGGCTTAATCTGAGACAACCTCTCTACATCACCGGGGTTTATTTTCTCAAACTCTTTTCTTAAAGTTCCTCCAGCCCAGAAAGTACATTATTCAACTGTTTTCATTATCCTCCCCAGGACGAGTAAACTGATCTCCATGTGTAACAACGATGGAGTGCTCATTCAAGACTTGACATTGATGCGGCCTCAACAAAGCTCCTCAGAGCCACAGAGGGTATTATGCAACAGCTTTCATCATCTGTGTCGTACTCTCAGCCGGTAAATTGACTTTGACGTGTAAAATAGATGGAGTTCCCCGTTGATAAAACTATTATTTTATATTTAACAGCAACAAAATCAAAATCTATCTGAATGCAAAAATCCCATCATACTCATTATCATATTTGTTGCATATGCCTCATCTTGTTTTTTGTCAGTCATGTAATGAGTTGTGCCATAATGCAAATGCCTGCTCTTCATCTCAGAACAATGTAAAAGCTCTGCTGACTGACGCCCACACAGCAGGAGAGAGAGAGGCAGGGAAGCAGAAAACTCATATTTAGAGAGAGACATAGATGGATGGATGGTGATAGATAGATAGATAGATAGATAGATAGATAGATAGATAGATAGATAGATAGATAGATAGACATTAGACAGACAGACATATAGAGATAGACATATATATATATACATAAATACATACATAGATAGATAAATATATGTTTTTTTTGTGCCGAGCAACAGGTTTTATTTGTGCACCTTTCTTTCACTCTTACAAGATAAATACGAGATAAAATAAAAAGCCTGAGGGTCCAGAGGACTCTAATCTATTTTCCCTGCACCTACACACTGTGAGTCATATCCACACTCAGCTAACCTCTCCTTTATCTCCCTCTCTGAGGATGGCACATTGGAAGAGAGGCTTCTCTCCCAGACGGGCTGTTTGACTGTGGCCCCCACAGGCTGATGCAACACTTCACTATAACACACTTTCACATCTCATGCCGAAGTAAAAAACAGTATGTAAAACCGGCCGCAGGGTTCATTTTGCCTCCCGTTGCCCCTGGAATGCAGGTTGTGTTGGATTCAACACACAAAGTGCTTTGCACTATTTTATACCTCTAAGGTTTGTGCACGATGTGGTGAGGAGAAGAATGAACTAGATGGATATTGTTTATATTGTTGACACACCAGATCCACTGTATTGTCCCCCACTTGGTTTGTATTGGTTAGTGAGTCATAATTATCATAAGTGATAATTATGACTTAACTTTGAGTCATAATAATTGTGGTCTGATATTTTGCAATACATTCATTGGATTTGTGGAACAACACCTGACCTTGCATCCTGTGATTATTCCCACAGCTTTCTCTCAGTCCTTGAAATTATTTGATTTTCTACAGTATGCAACACTGGTGGTTCTCTGAGAAACCCCTGTTGATACACTCTCGAGCAGTTGTTCCCAAAGACTGGATAGAGTCGCAGGAGATTTTATTTGGGTTGCCAAATCATTTTGCAAAGTTTCTTAGACAACATTTTATTAAACGTTTATATCTGCAGTACACCTTTGAGCCACATGACGGAAGCTGGAAGTTTGGATAATTATAATCTGCTCATAACACTGACTCTAATATGAAAGGCTATTGTATATTCTGTTTGTTGAACTGATAAGAGGGAAATAAAAGAATGAGATTCTGCCTAATATACTTTGTCCTTCTTATTTCAAAAAATATTTAACACAATATATCTCTTCAAAATGGCTGGTTTACTTATTTAAGATGCAGAAATTGCAGTAAAAAAGGAAGGAGACCTTCATTTATGCACAAATCCACTCTTCATGTTTTATAGAACTGTGATCTGGGTCACGATGGTTGGTTATTTTCAAAAAATCACTCCCCAAAACATGTTTGGGGAAACACATACAACTGTTTTCTAATGGCGCTCCTTCCTGTAAGACGGTATTGGTCTGTGCTTTCAAAAACGGTCACGGCCTATTTATAAGTTTATCACACGTACTAGATGTGAAGTTCTTGTTTTCACACTTGTTACATTAGCAAGTGAAACATGTGAGAATCACATATCATTAATAATTCACAACGCAACACTTGAACCCAGTGACTTGGATAGAAAACAGAGCTAGGTCAGTGTGTTTGTGGGTCCATGACAGGGCCTTCATTCACAAGAAGACAATAGTGCCAGCTCGTACAGTCGCCCCACTGTCCCGTCTGGTGGCCAAATGGCAGAATGCAGACTGACCTGCAGTACGGCTCTTCTCTCTCTAATCTTTTTTTGGGGAGAGCACAAGAGCCCACTCAGCCCATGAGTGAGACGAGGCATTCATCTAGGGAAAACAGTATATTCGGGAAACCATTTGGCCAGCGTTTGACAGGAGGGGAGAGGGCAAACGTTCACACACATACACACACACACACACACACTCACACACACGTAGATTTGGAGCCGCACCATCCCACCCTGTTTCAGTTTCCTGTCAACAGCTACAATAGTATCTGCCTGCAAGCTGTGCAACCCAACCCTATCTTATCAACTGCAGGCTCAGACACTGCCACAATACTCTGCTGTGTGTGTGTGTGTGCGAGAGAGAGGGAGAGGGAGAGAGAGAGAGAGAGAGAGAGAGAGAGAGAGAGAGAGAGAGAGAGAAAATGTGTGTGAGTGTAAGTAAGTGTGTTGGTGTGTGTTCCCCAGGAGACGTGGGGAATGAATTCACTTCACAGGAATGCACAGCTGAGTCTGTGTTTTTACATCAAAACACCTACTGTATGTTTTTGATGAACGATTGCTACTTTCTCCTCATTTTTCTATTAACCCTAGTGTTTAGTCAAGTTCACTCCCTTGTTGTTTTGGCGTCCCACAGCCCCCATGAGCACACATTTAGTAAGAGTAATAACAGCAAAATCTATATATTCTTTTTTTCAAATATCTTCTTTTTTCTTCTGACCTTCTTCATAATTCAATATGCCAAAAGTATTAAAGTTGCCCCAAACTTATAGGCTCACACATTTGATGAAAGTGACAAAATAATGAAATTAGCATAAGGAAATATCTCATTTTATATAACTTATTAGGGCCTTGCATGAAAAATAACCTCCATTTCCTTTGATTTTCCATTCACAAACAAATACATTTGAATTGTGTTGTGCTAGACCAGCTGTCTGTAAATGTGGGTGTTTGGCCTTTGGGAGTTAGTGTGTTGAAAATGTTACAACTTTAGGGTCAAATGTACATCTATCTTGGAGCTTTATTATATAATGGATCATTCAAGACAACAATCTAAATCATATATATAAGCAATTCTCATGAAATCATCATTATCAAGGTGATGAAAACAAATGAAGGCTTGCAGTTTTGTCTTTTATGAGCTATACAATAATAGCTTATAGCTTAGTTTGTTGTGTGTATACATCCAGGCTCCTTTCATCCTATATATCTGTTCGAACAGTGATTCTATCTGCGTATTGTCCTCGTGCATGTGCATCTACAGTATGTCACTGCAGCTGTTACATTCGAAACAGAACATCTCATCTTGTCCTGACTTGAATACTTGCTCCTCACCGCCTACAGTTCTCTGAAAATAGACAAATAACCCGTGGGGGGGCCTGAGAGACACATTCACAGCTCTGCACCTTGAAAAATGGTAAATTGCCGTTTGCAATCCCGGGCACTCATTTTTCCCAAATGTTTTGTGCATGCCTATGAACAGCTATTAGTATTACACACAAAGCTGAAACAAGAAGAAGTAATGATTAGACGAGACATGCTTGAAGCAAAATGTTAAAACCAAAAACACATTTTCTGTTTTAAGCGCTCCAGACTTGGATTTTGTGCAACAGCCTGGAGTCAGACCTGTGCATCACCTACTTAGCACGCAAGTCCCGACCTGAAAAACAGCTAATTGCTTATTACACTGGTAAATGCACTATTTATGTGTATGATGGAAGCAACAGGAAATTATGTACAACGGTTACCTTTGGACCCAACATTTAATCAAAGAATCAACACTAAATTCAAATTTGCAGGAAAATGAGCTCACAGCTAATTCTTATGTCCGGTACTAGCAGCTTCTAGGAGTTAAATAGGATGTGAGATAAACATGTGACACCCATTCTCTCACAAATACAAGTACAAACCAGTACAAACCCTCGTTCTCGTTACATAGAACCGGAGTATCTTTCTCACAATCAGCCCTGTCTGATCTGACTTTCCAAGAAGCCCGTAGTTGATTTATATCACCTATAATCACGTGACTCATCTACTTACTCGTATTTCTCTCAAAAGAGCTCTCACAAAGCACTCCGAAATCTTTAAACACCGTCTGGTACAATACATATCTAATTCAGTATGTACTGTACAGGCACTATATTCCTGAACTTTGCACTTAATGGTTAGTTATCATTCACATGTGTCAGTGTAACTTTACAAACCGAACATAATAACATATACCATATTTTAGGCAGGTCTGTGCTTCTACATGATAGCCACAAATCACAGTGTAATTACTGTACACAGAGGGAGCTGGATGGAGATACAACAGACGAGTGCAGACAGCGCCAATTAAATGCTGGTTTAAGTGTGTTGTTGTCATGGTGACTAAGCCAGTAGGTTACCTCTGAAATTCAGTTTCATATTAAATGCTGTTGCTTTTGTTCCCGGGCCTGTCTCTTCATCCTTCACCTCCCTCCGCGTGTGACTTCATCCCCACTTGTATCCGTCTGACTGGTTGAAAAACATCAAAAATGGTCAAAAATAGTCAAAAACAGTCTCAGTCAACCGGGTTCAAACTGCCTGGTCTCTTTCTCCGCCCCTCTCTTTGTACGTCTCTTTCCATTTCTCCTCCAGCTGTGCCCTCATCCATGTTACCACAGTCGACAGTTAGCAGCCATCGTGGCACAAGATACAGTGGGGGTGGAGGATTTGTGCCACGGGGGTTTACAATCTGTCTCTCCCCGCATTCCTGGAGAACACACCATGTTGTTGATCGTTTACCTCGGTGTTGTGAGACAGCGAGGTAAACGTTCTTATGCGATCTGCCTAATTGGAGAGAGGGAGTCTGATGACTAGAGGAGAAGCGTGGGAGCTTTGGAGTACTTTGATTTCAGTGACCTTTCCTTTTCATGCCGTCTGGCTCAGCTGCAAGTCTACGCAGGTATAACACACAGACAAGCACACATAGAAAAGGTTCAGGGACAATAAAAGTGGTTTTGGACTTCTTATATAATACAAATCCCATTTGCTTGCTTTCATCAAAATGTTCCAGGAATCCATTGTTTCCAATTATTTATGAAAATAAATAATTATTCATGAAAACCAGACAGAACGCCTACTTCAGATGTGTCATCTATCACAGTGAATATTTTGTTGGTCAAAGCTACATTATTGCTGCGTATTTACGCAGTCAGAATTTTCCAATCAATTCCACTTAAAAATGATGTTCGGATTATTACAACCTTATGATATATTATGATATATTTTCTTATATGTCTGATTGTCATGGTGTTGTCCACTTCTATCAGGTATGTTACCATTGAACTCACCACATTAACTGATGAGATCTGGCATCAGGAAAAACAACAAGGTCTGACCAGACCGGGTGTAAACTAAACAGTTTAGTCAGATTATTGAAACCAATTTATTTTAAGTACATGTATGTGACATCAACGTTGTTAGTCTGAAAACTGTGAAAGACGTTTGCGAAGCACAGTTTAGGTAATAAGTAAACCTTTCCTTTTCTTTCCCTATGCCGAATACATATAACCTGTCCGATTGTCTATCCAAAGCTGACTGGACTAGATTCTTGAAGCGGTTTTGTCTCTCATCCAAAAGGCTTCCTCACTTCGGTCTGATTGTTGAACTGCTTGTGTTCATTTCCCCCGATCAGGTCAGATTGAAATGATACCACCTTTGAACACGAGACAATAAGAAGGAGAAAGGGAGAAAAGGGAGCGACAGAATGAGAAAGTACAGCTTGCTGAACTGACAGAGCAAACAGACAAACGTCCATCCGGCTGGTTGGACGTGTGGGAAGAAGGTGTGAGTTGACTTGTGCGTTATGGCTCAGGAGAGGCCGGATGACTCAGGAAGGCTGGGGGCAAGTTGCTTCGGAGAAAGATGGAAAGCTTGAGATGTAGACAAGTATAGGCAGGTGGGTTGAAAGCAAATCAGCGGAGGAGGAGGAGGAAGAGGAGGAGGAGGAGGAGGAAGAGGAGGAGGGACAACAGCAACAGCGAGGGGAACAGAGAGACTGACAGATGAACACAAGAAAGGCCTGTTGGCTGTTATACAACAACAAACGTGAAGGTGTAGACTAATTACAATGCACAATACAAGTACATGATACTGACATTGGAATAATTGTCTGGAGTGTGTGCGTGTGTGTGTGTGTGTGTGTGTGGCTCTGCTGCCTTTGCATGCGGGATTTATCTTTGCCCAGCAGGCACTGTTGTACCATATGGTCCATAGAGAAGATATTCCTCAAACAACACACACACACACACACTCAGACACACACACACACACTCAGACACAAAGGCACGTAGGCTCACACGTGAACACAGACATGTGCACTTGAAGAAAAAACAAGTGATGGAGAGAAGAAGAAGAAGTGGAAGAGAGAGACAGAGTCATTGGTGAGCAAGATAGAGCCATCTGCCCACCCCGGATCCACAGATCACAAACCAAATGATAATTACACAACAAGCTAATGCTGTGCTGATTAAAGCAATGCATATTATATTTGTTTACGAATATGCAAAACGTTCGGGGCTAGAATCAAATCAAACAGGTGGGCGAAAGAAGAGGAGATAGGAAAGTAAGATAACTAAATAATAACCCCTCTGACTTCTCTTTCTTCTCCAGACAGGAAGTTTGAAACACCTGACAAGATGACAGCATGCCCCCCCGAGTCCCCCTCACTCAGCAGGCCATCCAAGGGGGCTGGCTGGCGCTCCACTAAGCCCCCCAGAGCCCATATGGTCAGGAGGCTTACGTAGCCTGAGATGACATGGGAAGGCAAGCCCAGAGGCTTCATGGTGCAGGACGAAGACACAGAGCATTCAGAGATGTGCGCTCTTGTGCGACACACTCTAGGAACGGCGTCCTTTGTGAGCCTATAAGCATGTTTGGGTAAACATTTGTCCGGCTTCAAGGCCAGTGGGGGAAACTAACTCTACAGGATGTGTGACATGCTGGAATGTGTGTATGTGTGTGTCAGCGTAAATAAATAAAGAGCAATACTGACTCTGTGTCATATGATCCACCTGCACGGTGACACTACTGGCATTAGCCCCAATGGAGACCTAGTGCAGCCTCCTCTTGTCCCTCATATCTGTTTTCTCCCATCCGCTTCTCCGTTTCAACACTTTCCCCTCTCCTGCACTCATCTGTTCAATCTTGTTTATTGATTTGTTTTAGATTGTTTTAGACACACTGCAGCTGCAATGATTAGTCCTACCCACCTTTTTAATTGGATGGCATCTCATTACAGATCCACGGACTCGGACATACACAACCCAGATATCAATCAGTATTATCACGATCAACTCGGCCTTCTGAAGGGAAGACATTAAGACACTGATGATGTGAGGTGCCTGTTTGAGTAATTATCCTAAGAATATAGAGGGGTGTGTTGTTTTGATATTATTGTGTTACATGTGAAAAACAGCTTTAAAGACCCACTGGATAATGGATTGGCTTGAGGTTTTGTAGTCTTATTAAACTAATACAGAACAAAAATGAAAAGGAATAGTTTTATTTTTGTATTTTTTCTTTTATATATACGTACATACTGTATATATACATATACATATACACATGTGCGTATATATCTTGCTTACATACATATATACTGAATATACATATATATGTGTGTATATATATATATATATATATCTTGCTGGTCAATAACATGTAATTGTCCAACCACAGCTAATAAAGTAAATGAAGAAGAACATGAGCGAGAGAAGTAAGTGACGATAGTCTTCGGTATGATCTGGGGCGGGGAGGAAAAGAAGAGTGAAGGGAAAATGAAAAGGACCGACACAGAGCCACACAGTGGGACAGGAAGTCTTAAATGGAGACACCCTTCCTTCCTGTCAGCGCACTCATCACCAACACTGGACACCATTCAGTCTCATAACCCATGACACGTGTGACAGGTTTTGTGGTGGACAGCATCGTGCGTTGTATTTTGTGCAGTTTACTCTTACTACTTGAGCTGTACTCAAGGCTATGTGTTGCCCATGGTAACTTGTTTTAGTAAAACTGCAGCATCGAGTCCAAGACTCTGGCTCCACATGAAGCCAGTCAGTGTGAAATCTTCTCAGGGAACCGTAGGTTTTTTTTCCCACCTTCTGCCTGTGATGATGAAACATTGATCTCCTCGGGGGGTATATTTGATCTATTCTAGTGTTTTCTGTTGGTAAAAGCCCACAGGCAGCAGGATTAGGACACACTGAAATCTCAGCAGCCAGACAGTGAATTTGAGCACACCCATTGATCAGCAAATTACTTTGTCACCAAGCACAGATATACGTGCAGCTCCCATCTGTTAACATGCTTTTCAGTTCTCTCATTGTGCCGGTAGCCCAGCAATACATTAACATATGAGCACAAACAGACTGCAAATATAATTTTGACACCTTTAAAAAAGAAAAGTGAGCAGGACTAAATGTCATTTTCACAGAGAGACACTGGATAAGTCAGATCACACCACTAAGAGTGTGATCTGTCATAATGGAGGAAAATTGACAAATAGCTCAAATGGTCTCCGATTGGATCCCCTGCCATTGCTCAACTATTGTGTATGGCTGGAGATTTGACCTTGAGTTATACCGCATTCACCTTCATGTCGTTCAGACCATTACTGAACGCAACCCAGTAGGACAATCAAGTCGCGTCAGTCTTCGACTCTTAATTCAGAGTCTGAGATATTGGGATTTTCGGACAGTTGCCAAACCTCCCACTTGTTGCAAAGAACTACAAGTAGTTCAACAAACTGCTGGAAATATGGCTGCAAAGTCCCAATCACTGGCAGTTATCTAAACAAAGAATATCCTATATTGGCATTTAAATAATCAATAGCAAGACCCAGTGTTTGTTTATGGCTTCAATAGTTTACAAACTGCAATATATATGAAAAAAAGCAAATTTCAGAAATACTATATTGAAATATACGGAGAACAGAAAGCTTTCCTTTTCTTTACATTGTGCCAGCATTGCACAATGTAAAGAAAAGCCATTAAGTACCCTAAAGATACCTTGTTGGACAGTATCTTGTGATCTACTATTATGCACAAAAGGAGCCACGTGTTTGTGCATGAGCATGCAGGTGACAGTTCCATGCTATTGCAGTGATAAAAATGAAAAAAATATGAATGCATGAGCAAAATGCAGGGAAGAAAATGTCTGCTAGCGTATTATTCGAAACATATTTGAATACAAAACATGTTGGAGGAAGAAAATGCATGTTTGATAGGCCTCAAGTAAAAACGAGATTTGAAGAGAAACACAGAATATCAACAAAACTGTTTTTGTTTACATGAAGCTCCACAGGGTACCTTTAAGTAAAACTGCACCAGCATATTAATGCAACATGCTCTCCAAGTAATGACATCAGAATTATGACTTACAATTCAAATGTCCATGAGCCATAAAGTTTTAACACGGCAAATAGTGCTGGTACAAAGTGCAGCAGGATCCAGAGCCCAGTGATGTGGGTCAGTAGACTGGAGATTCCCAGAGTCACAAGAGACTTCCTCTTCAAGCTCCACACAGGATATGAGCAATTTCCACAGAGCCTAGCGTCTCCAAAATTCCCAGAAATAAATTCAATGTAAAGGGTCGTTTCTGGGGCATCTGAAACATGTAATAAGCGTTTCATGTATGATCATGATGCTCTTGCGTATGTGAACAACGAGAACATGCAGGTGTAATTGCACATACACACACTCTGCACCTTGTCAGCACAAAAACATCACAGTGGTTTCGGAGAAAATGAAAGAGAGCAATGTGTGACTCGTGACTTAGTCAGTCGGTGTGAGGTGTTGACACTGATTTGGCTATAGAGGTATGAATGTTCGGTTCTGAATACTGCGTTGTCACGCTCACTTCCGGCTGCAGTGTGTTGGTGTGTGAGACAGAGACTCTGGCATTCTGGGTGGGGCTCCAGTGTAACTTTACAGGCTAAACTAAGTGAACAGTCAGCAGTGCCGCACACTGATTTGTCTGTGCACGTTTCCTGTAAGGACCAGGTTTGGAAAATGTTTCCGAAAGGTAAATAAACATGCTCTGATACCTTGACTGTTGTGTAATTGGAGAAAAGAATAACTATAATTCACTTTCAAGAAGAAGAAAAAAAGAAAAATAGATTAAAAAGCAATCTCCAAATGAAATTTTAACTTTTAAGGGTGAACTTTATCTGTGTATTATATTGTGTGCACTGACTGCTTGTGATGTGTTCGCAAGAACCCAGATAAGAAACCTGAATAAAAACCCCAAAATAGGCCACAAATTCACGGCTCTCAACATGGCGAGAGCTGAGCCTGTGTTTCGCAGCTAGTGGTGCAAACAGCGGCAACAGGGATGACAGAGTTAGCAGTGTGTACCTGAAGGGAAACTGACATCGACCTCTTCTCCATCCCAACTTGTCAAATCCCGACATTTGATCAGTAAATCGTATTGTAAATCAATGTACAGAGGGCTCCTTGATGGGCTGTATGTGACCAATCAGGCTTTTGACGAACTCCAATGTAAATCCTCGAGTGGCTTCAGAGGACGGTAAGAGCGTGACATAGCATCATGAGTCCATGAGAGTCTGCATGGGTGAGCGGGGTGGTGGAAGGGTCAAACAAACACACCTTTTGTCCAAGAAACCAATGTGTGTGTGTGTGTGTGTGTGTGTGTGTGTGTCTTGTGCGATACTCAAAGTTAACATTGACACTCTGTCACTTGAGTCACCTGAGATGCAAGTCACATGACTTGTTTTCGATAGGAACTGGGTGACGTAACTACTTGCTTTTGTTGCCTAAACTTAACTTCCTATCTTTACACTGCAAATAATTGTTTGCTGCTGTATTAATGCTCTGAATCTCGCATAGGGTTTAATGGTATCTGAAAAGCCAGGCAGTAATGCATCTCACACGTACTTCTCACTATACATGACAACTTCAGCTATTCCTTTTTTAGAGTCTCTCTCCCACAAGGTATTTTTTCTGCCCCCTGGTTGCTCAGGTTATAAAAGAGATGTTGCATAACCCTGCCTCCAGAGACAAGTTTGATGATGAATCTGGACGGATAACTGGGGGAAGGAAGGACGCAAATGGAGAGAGACTGAAGAGGAGAAAATAACTTGTTAAGCAGTAGACAGTTACATGCGATCTATCTAAAAACCCTCTTCAGTTCTCCTAGTATGGAATAACAAACCAAATTGTTTGAAAAAGGTGTCAGAAATGAGAGAATACAGAGAATTGATGACAACAGTCAGAAACCAAGAAGAGGAGGGGGAACAAAGATGATGGAATGAGAAACATAAATGAGATTGCAAACGAGTGAGGAAGGTCACAGATGTCACAGCATGTTAGTCAGAATGCTCATGTGCTGTGGTGACAGGAGGGCAACGCCGGCGTGGTGGGAGGCAGTCACATGACCCAGGAGCTGGCCCTGGAGGAGGAGGCCATAAACCCTCTTCTGACCACAGATCTACCAGATGGAGGGGATGGAAAGGAAAAGAGGGCAGGAAGATGAAGCTGATTGCAAGTTAGTATGTGTAAAAGTTAAACGGGAAGCAGAATAATGTGAGTGGAGTGAGTGAAGACAGATTTCTTTCCCCATTGACACCAAGCATCCTGCCGTGCTATAGTGTCCATAGCACGATGTTGACTCCCACCAGGAGCCACTTGCACCAAACTGAGGCTCGTAGTGACACAAAAACATTCGGAATGATTTAAACTCCTCAGCTATTCAGTGTATGTTTTGTAAAGATAACTGGACCAACTGGCAATGCTAATGTTAGCTTGATAATGATTAGATTCAAGCGTAATGACTGACCTCAAATTACAAAACATAAGGCCAATAACAATAGATTAAATGATAAAATGATGTCAGGTATGTAGATAAGCATATTTCCTACTGATTTTATTGCAATAATACAACTTACTCTGAAACCCACTTTCATGTGCATGAATAAAAGATAAAAACCAAGTAATACTCACATTTTCAAAGTAATTGCTGTTGAGTTGTAGTAGTTAAAGTAGCTATTTACTACTGCTCATAATGCTCCAGTGACTTCATTGGATGTGCATTATTTTAATATATATATACCTTCTTTTAAGATGTAATCCGATTTAGTCGACCAATTGTTTGAAACTACACAGAATTTTTAAGAACTTTACACACAAACTGTGCAATGGATTTACAAATAGCAGGTTAAACCCAATCCAGATATGCTGTTGTGTTGCTGACTGTGCCCTGAGACGTCCTTGTGGTGGGGGTGCAGAATTATTATATTACACCAGTGCATTATCACAGGCAATAGTTACAAACTTCTAACTTCCCTCTTCGGTGGTTTCACCCAAACGTTCCAAAATCCACAAATCACATGGTAGCGTCCAAATGATGTTGTTTTCCTTTCTCTAAATGTGACCGAATGCATCACTTCTAAACGTCGTATGATCAAACAGGCACACAAACAAACTACAAGGAAGTAGTCAAGGCCGTTCACTTCTTGTAAATCCTCGAGCAGAGAAGCCAGCCTGTCATTCAAGTAAAAGAAACCACACCCAAACCTCAGGAGGAGCTCCAGCTGGGGCCTACTGGAGAGCAACAGCAGGCACAGTGCCTGACTCAGTCAGGCCCAAGGTAACAACAAGTTACCAGTGATGCTATTGAAGGTCATAATGAGAATTATTTATTTAATTATACCTCCTGAAAGATCAAAATTGTACTGGACGAACTTAATTGCCTGCCCCCACACATCATAATCATAATTAAAACACTGATTCAACTGAACTCAATTACAAATCATGTCTTTAAGCATTCCTTGTCCTCACTGACACTGGTAAACAAAAGCTATTTGTGCACACAGGGGATGTTGTGAGCAACTAGTACTGTCTAGCTGGCTCATTTGGCCTAGTTTCCTTGTCAGACCGAGCTCTGGTGTGAGCTAAGGCAACTGTGCTATGATTATCTAAAGATAGGTATAAAGAGCAATTTGACAGCATGCCCAGTGGGATCCATCTTGTGACCCAGCGGGGCGGCCCAGACCAACCATGCACTGTCTTTCTTCCTTTACCTCAGTTGCTCTCTCTTTCTCTACCTTGGTGTTTGTTGTAGCTTCTTGGTCTCAATCAAGAAAGAAAAAAACAAGGAAAGCTGGGGAACAACAAGGAAAAGTAATTTCCAATCAGACCTGAGGGGCAACCGCCCTGAAATGAACCATCAAGTACACATAAACAACTCCTCGTCACATCCCAACTTTCTCTCCCGACCTGTTGCTCTTTCGGCTGCGGCTAAATACAGGTCCAGACATTACAGTTGAAGGAATGACAGGAATGAGAGGAATTCAGGGGCATTCCCATCTCAACGCTCTCCGCTCTGAATGAGAAGGCCACTCCCGGATTTATAGATCAGAGAGAACTGAAGGAATAATCAGTCACGACCCTTGTTATGTTTCCTCGGTCCAGTAGAAAAACTAGTTGACACCACCAAGCCCACTCAACACAGCAGCGCTGCTAAACTATTGTGATCAACAAAACATTTTTTCCAGCAAAAATCACTTAGAATCTACCGTTAATCTTATGGCAAGATACCACTCTAAATTGCAGTATGGTCAAAGACTATGATAGTCCGATGGAGTGAATAATAACTGGGTAATAAGGAAAGAGAACCTGTTAGAATAGAGGAGGAGAGTGATGCCTCTGCTGCTTGTGTCTGGACCACGTTCTGGTGTTGGAATGCAGCAGGAATCTAAACTGCAGTGGGTTTAAATGTGGACAATGTGAGTTAACTGCAGTGTGTGTGTGTGTGTGTGTGTGTGTGTGACTGAAAGAGAGCAAAAACAAAGCTCATTGAACCTTCGAGTGGAAGACAAATAAGGAGCGAATGGTTATTTCTGTGTTGTTATGGTAATGCTACGTACAAAAAGAAATGAGTGTGAGACAAACTACTACATTAACAATGCTGCCGCATTCCAACCGAAATGCAAGCGCTGTCGAACGCATTTATTGTGGAGGGTCGTGTGATGTGTCAAAATAAACAATGTGTAGAAAAAGAGAGGCTATTAGAGTCAGAGGGATTTCTAGAGAGCACACAGCCTCAAACGAGATACAGCACAAAACGGCACATCTGCAAAGAAAACCGGGAGAAAACCACACGCTTGAACACAACAGAGCCTCGGAAATAGCATGATGACGCCGGGAGAGAAAGAGCAGTCTGTAATTCAACCAGGAGCCTATATAGTGATTAAGTCCCATGTAAAAAAAAAAAAAAGCAAACACACACCACCCACTCTCACTGCCTCTGTCGCAGCACTTCCTGTCAGAGCAACTGCTACCAACAGCAAAGTAAGAGAGGAGGCTCTGTGCAGCAAACACACTTAACCCTTATCTTTATTATATATTGAAAAAAATCTATATTACATTACAACCAAGGAAGGGATAATATGTATATAAGGCTGTTAAACCTCAACAAATATCTTTACATAGCAAATAAGCTTTAAAAGTAAAAATACACTTTGAGCAAAGACCATATACTTGATGATCAAACCGACCGACACCCTCCTCTCTTCCAGTCACCAACTAGCATAGGTCACGAGGCCACCCCGAGCTGCCATGCCACATCCCAACCCCCCTTAACCATGGCAACCACAGCACATGATCGTCTCCCATGACCAGCAACCACCGACAAGCCAGGCCATCAGTAAAACTGAACACAACTGATTTATTGTTGGCTGCAATTGAAACCAATGCATTTGAAAATAGCCTAATTAAATTGGTTTCAATAAAAGAAAAAGGCTCTAATTCAAGTATGCAAAAAATGTGGCTTCAAAAACATAGTGGAACTCACTTAATACCTAAAAGGCTGAAACCAATTGAATGATAGAGAGAACATTGGAGCTGGATTGTGCAAAATAAGGGAGCGGGAAGTTAACCTTTCACCTTCTCACTGTTCAGAAAGAGATAGATAAAAAGAAACAGGAACTCGACAGGCCCTTTTCCCTCCGAGGGGCAGAACTGTTCTGCTATCAGATGTTTATACCACAGCAAGAGACAGAAGCTGTGTACATGTGCAGTATCTGGGACATAGCTTTAATAACGTCTCCCTCTCTTCCACCACAATTGTATCTATATTTTTATAAAGGCAACGTTAGACTTCAGCTCTGTTCATGTCTAATTGCACAATGTATAGAAGCCTTGGAGGAAACCTACTATCAGTGTTGGCATTGCGTCAACACAGCTGTAAACTAGCTGCGGCTTGTGTGGCTGTAAGGGAGATCTGAGAGCACTGAAACCAAATATTAAGCTGGAGTTCAGTTTTAGGGAGTGAGAAGAATACACAGTCTGTGTGTGTATGTATGCACGTGGTTATCTCCTCACAGGAAATATCTGCAAATACTATAAAAAATATTGTTTATACAGTAGGGTTGGGCAATATCAGTGTTCTTTCAGTTAAACAGCTTTGTGGGGATATGGACATATTGTGTTGTCATTGACCAAATCATCCTGTCTAAATGAATTATTTAAAGCAAACTAACTTACTAACCACTAGTAATCACATGAGGACTGTATATAATGCCCAGTTCACTGCAATATGCATATATTTGATTATATTTACATAGGTTTTGGCATACATTTAGTATACATCTATCATGGAAAGTATTTTAAATATAACATAATATTGATTTCAACCATATGGCCCGGCTATAATCTACACAACTGTTTAATCACACCTGTTGGATGCAGTTTTCCCGCTGAATTGCCCCCTCACAGAACCCTGCTGCCCCCGTGCCCCACAGTCACACGGCAAAGCCAAGAGGACCCACATGATACAATCGCTCGCTCTACTCGGTCCCTGTGTGGGCCGGGCCTGTGCAGGACAAGTGACAGGCAGACACACATGCTCGGCCTTATGAAGGCCATTACACAACACATATACAGTACAACATGTCCAGCACATATCCACCCTCAGACAGACTGAGCGCTATATGTGAAGCTTGCCTCCCTCCGCTCCGAGTCACGCTGCGGTCCACCAGCCAGCGGGGGCTCGGCCATCCTTGCAGGTAAACAGAAGCAGAGTGGGGGCCTGATCAGTCACACCAACCTCTCCACAGCTCAACGCTACACCCACACACACACACACACACACACACAACCAAGGCTGAAGCTCTGGGCTGAAACACTACTACACCCACGAAGTTAAAGGAGACATTTCTCTGGAGCAGCGTAGCCTGGCCTCGACTACTTATGCATGTTAGATTGGTGAGCAGATAGGCGTTTTCATCTTGATTACATTTTGTTGGCGAATACGGCCGAGGTTCATCAAAGAGGCAGGAATGACAAATCTCCTCAAGTACTTAACAATTATCTTCACACAAATTCCTGCTGTTCAGGCGCATTTGCATGGGCTCTAATAGCCTGACAGTAACCTTGCTGAGATTAGCAGAGTCATGTAAATACTGCAACAGACCAACAGAGATGAGTTACAGACCACGTAAACTCCTTGGTCTGGTTTCTTTCAGCTTGAGATTCTGTACATTCATCACAATGGTCTCAGCGTTAACCACACAGAAGTGACCTCGGTAGAACAAATTAAACTAAAATCAATCTTTGGGGCAAATGGCTTTCATGTAACATTGCATGCAGTGAAGTTAACTTCTTACCAGTGGCAGTCAACATAAAACTCAAACACATTGACTTTTCCTATTGTACTCCTACAACATGTTACGCTGTGGGTTATCCTCAACTATCAAGGACCTCATGTGAGTTTGGGTTAAATCATGTTACTGTAAATTATGCACACAACTTAACATTTACTTTTTGGCCTACTGTGGGTATTGTAGTAATCCAGTGATTTGTGTGTTTTCAAAAACATACTAAACCGGGGAACTGTTCACGACAACTTTGGTTGGGATCAGGAAACTGGCAATTAGACATTGTGGTAGCACGTTGAAACAAGTGGATCATGTCAACAAAGAGAAAACACAGCCTGGTTTCTTTTTAAAAAAATGCAATTTGTATTAAAAGTCTTTTTTTTTTTTTTTTTTAAAAACAGACAGCCCGTTGTTAAAGGGCTTGCCTGAACTTAAACTTACAATCAGGTTAGATTTGTCAACGGTACATCATCACATTTCCTGTTAAAAACAACAAAATAAACACAAACAGAATTTGATTTAAGTGGTCTGGAAGGTAAGCGTTGTTGTTTTCACGTCGAGGAAGATTCCAGTACCTGTGCATTTCAAGAGATCGGTTTGGCCAGACTAAGTAGACATTGCAAAATTAATACCGTAGACTTCAAAAAGGGCCAACGTAAAACATACAGAAAATCGCCATTCCATTAACAAAAAGCCTATTGTAGATTCTCTTCAGCCTCCACCCCTACAAGATTATCCAGAAGAACAGTTCACTAAATTGTGGATTGCTATGTAGAAGGATTCTTTTGGTGATACATGTAGGTTGGCACCAAATCTGAACCGCTGACTTGTTTTGGAAAGGCACTCGACACAGGGGCGATCGGGTCACCGTGCCCAAGTCTCTCAAGTTAAGGTCCTCTCTTACACTGAAGAGAAGATGGAGGAAAAAAAGTGGCACTCATCACGTTTACTCCACCAGCAGATAAGTGGTGTCATCATATTTGACTTTTTGGAGAAGAAAACAAAAGGTTTTGGAGTGTTGTGGAGCATCGCTCCAAAACGGATTAAGCAGAGATATCACTCAAATCTTTACCAGCCCGAGACTGTGCAGTTTCTTTAACAAAATATACTCTCTCTCTCGGTCTCCTTATACAGAAATATCCATTCATGAGTGTCTCTAAGTGTCGCCCTCCATATCTTTTCCATTGGGGTTTAGTTCCAGTTGTGAGTACAGTTGGAACTGGTGAGGGGGGTGTTGCTGAAACTCTGGATCTGACACTGTGTTGACATCAATGGTGGACACTGATCGTGCAGCAAAGATACTCCAACCCAGCAGAATTCCTGAAGAGTGGACCCCTCCCTCTGAGTCTCAGTTGCCGCCACCGCCCCCCTCCTCTTCCTCCTCCTCCTCCTCCTCCTCCTCCTGTATTTTCCTCCAAGGCCAGGGTGAGACACGAAGAAGAGCTCAACAGTACACACTTGCTGCAACACACTGCCACAAACAAGAGATAAGAAGAGTCATGAATGAACGACAACAACCTCTGACCAAAGATAAAGAACAAACACACAGAAATAAGGCTAATTCTGGGCTCGGCTGGTCAGAAACCAAAGTTGCTGAGCCCTGAATGTAGGCCATACAAGAACACTGGAATCTCCCGACTCCTGTTAACCTCATTCTGGAAAAACAAGAACAAAAACAACAAAAAGCAAAACATTTGAGAAGATGTTTAGAAACTCCAAACTGTGAGTGTACGGATTCAACCACTAACTTTGTAAACCTAAAGTCCTTCACAGCTTGCAAATGAGTCAGACACTTCCCCAATCTGCTGAGCAAAACAATAGGCTGCAAGTGTCTTCCTGTCTGCTGCCAGAGCAAACTAACTGTGTGCTTTTAGGAAGGAGAACTGCCAATAAACTAGATAATAAAAGGCTAATAATCTTTGTCCGGTAAACTGCTGTCCACTACTGTGTATACTTAGTGTGTACATGTGCTATGAGAGGGCTTCATTAAGGTGTATACAACAAGAACCGGTTAGGTGCATGTCACGTGTGTGGTGCCTCCACTTACCATTGCAAACTTAAAACCGAGCAAAGAATAAAACGTTATGGTGGTCCTTGATCTTAAAGGATGACACATGACGAGCAGCACTGGTCGTCGCCATTTGGCGTTGAGGAATAGTTCATCTGTCGGACGATCTCCGCGAACAGTTCGTCCACCGACGTTTTATTTTTGGCCGAAGTTTCGATGAACGGGCAGTTCCACTCATCCGCGAGCGCCTTCCCTTCGCCGGACGACACCTCGCGCTCCCCCTCCAGGTCCACTTTGTTCCCGACCAGGATCATGGGCACCCTCTCGTACCGCTTCACCCGGATGATCTGGTCCCTCATCGGCTTGATGTCCTGGAAGCTCTGCTGGTTCACCAGGCTGTAGACCAGGATGAAGCCCTGCCCGTTCTTGATGTACAGGTCTCGCATGGAGGCGAACTGCTCGGTGCCCGCCGTGTCCAGGATCTCCAGCACGGACGGAGAGGAGTCCACCTCGATCTCCTTCCTGTAGAAATCCTCTATCGTGGGGTCGTATTTCTCGATGAAGGAGCCCGTCACGAACTGGACGGTCAACGCGGATTTTCCGACCCCTCCGGACCCGAGAACCACTACTTTGTACTCTCTCATGGTTCCCACACCAGCCGACACTCCGCCGTGAGCCCGCTAGCCGCCCTGCTGGGTTTCAGACCGCTCGCCGTGGCGTCTCCGGCAGCAGTTGTGTTCGGGCTCCGGTCGGTGGGCACGTCGGGGCGTGGCCGTCAAACTGTCGCCGCTCGCGGGGGTGAAGGCGCGTGTTTCGGAGCCACACTCAGCATTTGTATTGTGGCATGCTGAGCTCCCGACGAAAAGCCAAGCCGGTTCTTCAGCGAGCTTCCCCCGTCTTCGTTCAAGTAGCCACCGTGCGCCCGTGCCTGCCTCTGAGAGAGTCAAGTCCAACGTAACGAAACGCGTCTACTTCCGGCAGGAGCTTTCAAAATAAACGTGCAGTGGCCAAACGTGTCCGGACGAAATCAACGCAGTTGCGGTCTCACGGACTTATTGAAAAGAACAATTCACAAACGATTTCGCTAAGATTGTTGTTTTCTTGCGCATGCGTCTCGCTAATGATCACGTTATGTAATAACTGCAGCCTTCCCTCTTGAACGCGGGACACTTATTTTCCGGTATATTCGTTTCTAGCTCGCGCTAACTTGACGACGCGAGGCTCTCTGCGCTTCCTGCCCGCACGCAGCCTGCGTCCCACGTCACTCAATAAATACTCGCCGGTGTTTAGTTAAAGGTGCAGTGCGGCTGCACTCGCGCAGTCAGCGCTGCTGCCTCACGAGCTACTCACGCAGACCTGCCACACCTTAGTTTCGACATCACTGATCCTTTGGCTTACTACCGCTTGACTCATGCTCACATAAGTTAGTTGAGAGACCTATCTAGTGCAATATGGGAAGTCATCTTATTGCTTAACCCACAAACACAATGTGGGACTTCTGGGTTTCTTCATGCCTCTGAAACTTTGGGTCCATCATATTCATTTCAATATTCCCCAAGATACCAACTAAATGAAACTGAATTGCAAAAAAACAGGTATACTATTTCAAAATGTAAAGGGAACCGCAAGAGTTAAGATGTGTGTTTTATACCATAATGTTGCCGCTGTTAAAAAGTATCAGCAAACATGAATGGCAGTGAAGTGGAAGTGACTCACTTTTTCCTGTGAAGCATTGCCCCAAATATTACACATTATAGAGTTGTTGTCATACATGTCCCAACACGGTTGTGCTTTTTTGGTTTTCTTGTTGCAACCCATTCGGTTTTCAGATTAATCTCCATTTCTTTGTTCACTGACTTGTGCCATTGGGCCTCTTTTCTGTAGTCGATATCTGATCCTCATCCTGACCGACCAGGAAGGAGCGTTGTTTTTTTCTCTTGGTTGTCTCTTAAATTATTCTGAATATGGAAGTTATCCCATGATTCATGAATTGTGGTGTGATCTTTCATCCATGTGGAAACCACATGATACATTTGTCATACAATAAATAATTTAAATCATCACATTTCTCAGTGTATGTGTGCATGTGGGGGTATATAAACTCATCATTACATCCTTGTGAAACTACCACTGTTTCCAATCAATGCCCGTCAGTGCAGCACAGTGATGATTAAACCACAGTCATGACCTCATCACCTCAAGGGATGGCTGGGAAAACTCCGCCGGATCAATAGCATTTTAATTCACCCACAAATCACCAACAGCAATACAACACGCAGTGCGGTTAGACCCGTGAATGGGGAAGTAAATCTGTGAGTCGGTGCATCACTGCGGTTGTTGGAGCTCAAACAACATGTCATAATGTTCATATGCAGACGCATCGGATTTCCATAAACCTGCTTTCCAGGTGCCCTGCAGCCTGGCCCCTCCCCAAATCCTGTTAACAAACAACAAGTCAAAGCCTGAAGACACTCAGCACTCTGCCCCATGGGGAGTGAGTAGTGTGACACAGAGCCTTGTGATGTGGAGTGCCACATCTGGGAGAGTGATCACCCTGACTGTAAAGGTGTCAGAGTTTATGTTCACACATCACTGATAATTAGATAGACATGTCACTTAATCGGTTAATAGTATCCCAAATGCGGTTAGCATGTTTCAACAAAGAGCTGGATTATGGTGATGCATAACACTACACTTTAAATGACTGTTATCTGTTTGTCTGAGCACTTTATTTTATACTTAATGTAATATCCATTGCACTGTTGTTGTCGTTGATTGTTGATCGTCTCGTCTAATGTTTAATGTTGTGCGCCTTCCGCCAAGAAAACATACTCGTTTGTGTAAACATACCTGGCGAATAAATGGTTCTGATTCTGATTCTGATGCGTGGCCGTCCACACGTTGTCATTGTGTTTTGGGCTTCTGGCTTGAATTAACATTTACTGAGAGATATTTGATGCTGATGTTATAAAAAAAGTGCTTCCAAGTTGTTTTAAAGATGAGTGCAAGAGTGAGGAGAGTTTTTTTTCTTCCCTTCT
Organism: Taurulus bubalis; assembly: GCF_910589615.1. Taxonomy (NCBI): domain Eukaryota; kingdom Metazoa; phylum Chordata; class Actinopteri; order Perciformes; family Cottidae; genus Taurulus; species Taurulus bubalis. The sequence goes on along the minus strand of NC_136598.1, from coordinate 5,144,163 downwards.
GCATCTTTAACGAATACTCTAATGCACATTAAAAGAGTTATTGGCCACTTTTTGTGTTACTGTCCCATTACTGTAGCTCAGCAAGGTGTCAGGTGAAACACAAAATTAGACTTTCAGACTAAGAAGCAAATTTCAGTAGCAACTTTGACGATATAGACCCATAAGGCTAATGTGGACTGCTGATGTCTCAACTTTATAGATCCCCCTCATCTCCTACACTTCACCGCCAGGAGAGGAGGAATGCGAGTTTGTCCAATATTCTCCTCTTAATTCTGTTTTTGGTCTCCACCAACTTCTGGTGGACATATGTGTCTTTGTAGCTAATGCTCCACTATGCTCACCAGCCATGTCTGTCTGTCATTTGGTGCAGGGCAGGTAGTGTACTGTGTTTTGTGGGAGCTTTTTAGCTGAAAACAGCCGTTGCATGGACCCAACGCTGATGAGAGCAGTGAACCAGAGTTCAAACTTGTTGCTAAGTAAGTTGATATTTGTCTGACTAACAATCTACTGTATACATACATAGCTATTTGATCCGTTGTTAATATCAACATACTGATTATTGCGGCTTTAATGCATATTTGCATTGCTCTTTTTCAAAATGTTTTAGCTTTCCTTGTTACAGCTCCTTATCACCTCTACCAAGAGGCCCAGACTCCTTGCCCCTGACCTAATACCACTTCCATCCCATATCATCCCCAGCATGCTCTAATTGAAATAGCCTAAAATAGCCTGAGGACTGCCCCTGTGTGATCTATTCAGTGAGAGGTGAAGGTCTACAACAACACGCTACAATGTACAGCAACAGGTCTTTAATCCTCACTCCCTGTTCTGTGAGAGTGACGGTAGACTAATTAAAATGTCTGAGACCACAGAGCTAATTAATGACAGAGATAAGCCCCCTCCAGTGTTTTCATGCCACAGGGTCTCAGAGGCCTTTCAAACTAATTCCAGGCTCTAATTTCAAAAGAAAAAGACCTGTGGCAACATTTTTGTAGCCTCCTGACCTTGAATGCTTACTCTATTTTCATAGTTTGTATTTCCACTCATCCTGTGTGTTTTTAAATATGAATGATTCAGATGGTGGGAGATGGCCATGCATCCTTTCAGTAGCATCAGAGCACGGTGTGAATACAATGCTTTCCAAAGCCATCTTGTGATTAGACTGCACATGCTATAAAAGCAGGAATTATGGGCAGGGCGTGCATGGCAGCTGTAGATCTGACATCAGGGATTTAAAGTGTTACTCATGACACAAATAAAATACATTAAGGGTTGTTATGTAAATTGTTTCCTCTGTTTTATCGAGTCCTCTCGCCTGTGTAACCTGAGACGTTCAGCATGTTGTCTTCAGGTCCCATCATCGTGTCCATGTGGATTTGTTTTCTTAAAGAAAGGGAGTAACAGTTCATTCTTGACCTTGGGAAGTTTGAGAAAATAAAAGTAAGCCTCATGATCTGTTTGGTATCCTTGAAACAAAGTCCACACGCTTGTTTTACATCGTTTTATCAACTTCATACTTGAATGAAAGTTGCTTATAAACACTGTCTGCTATGCACATTATTTCTGTTTGGGGTCTCAAAAGCTCGGCTGTGAAACAAACACAGTAGATATTACAAAATGATTTGTAAAAAAGTAAAGTCCTCCCTGCAATTAATTGACCACAAACATTATGTAACATCACTATGTATCATAACTACTTTTTTAATATAAAATAATATTTCATGGGCTTCATTGTGTGCACTTAGTCCACAGTGAAATAAATGGGAAAGGCTGAGATGAGTGACAGCTGTCCTGGATCAGATACAAACCAAGTCTATTACAGTTGTGACTTCAAGAGGATACTGGATCAATCTGAGGGCTGGCAACAACATCTGCAGTGAGACACTTTGTCCAGTGGAGGGCAGCAGACCTACACCCAGCCTTGTGAGAGCACTGGCAGTTCCTCCGATGTTGTTTTCATCGCTCAGGTGAGCTCCAGACTCCACACAGAGGTGAGAGTGCTGTGGAATGTGCAGGGCATGTGTCATTTCTACACAGAACAAATGGAATCGCCTATAGTACATTTATGAGTGTGTATAAGAAGTAAACACATGATTAAAACATGCGATAGTGTTTTGATTTGTGTCAGAACATGTTTTATTGCATCAATATGTAACATAGCTTCACAATTCTGAAAGCGACATGAATATAATGCACCAACACAGCAGGGAGGGGATTTTCTTTCGACATCTTGCTGGATGTGAATTCATTATTGTTCAAACTGAAAGAATGAAGACAAAAGGCTGTTGTCTCGCCTCAAATGCCATTCTATTCACCAAGAAAGCAGGAGCAGTCTGGAGAGAAACTGATAGACATTGTGGCAGACACTTTTTTTAACCAAACTGATTACAAAATTAATTGTAAAAACAAAACAAAAAGCAGAGCAAGAGAACGCATGATGTAAGACAAGACTGGGTGCAGAAAACAGAAAGAAGAAGTCGAAAATAAAAATAACTGGGTGACAGAGATAGAGAGTAGAAGACACAGGGTCTTTCATCAAGCCCACAATGCCACCCTTTCATGCGTGGAATTTGGCCATCATTAATAATACATACAGCACTATCCAGTGCGGTACAGTTGACTGCTGGGGGTTAACGTTTTGGGTTGAGAGTCACAGTAACCGTCATCATCACAGACAAGATCCTGCCATTCTCACTTCCTCACTAAAGCAGATTGAGGGTACTTCAGAATAAATGAGAACTGCTGTAAGCGACTGTGTTGTTGTCATGGTTTGGAGCTTGAAGGTTGCCTCGGGAGGCTGCAGCAGTTTTGTAAAGTCCTCAGGCAGATGTGAATATTCTTGTCGGACCCAGAGGACATTCTGAGGAGTGTGATGTCCACGGTTCAGTGTTGTGTCCAAAAGAGAAATTGCAGAATCCCAGCAGCAATGTAATTACTGCTGCTGCTAACACAATGGGAGCAATTCATCCATTAAAATAGGAGGTGTGTGTGTGTGTGTGTGTGTGTGTGTGTGTGTGTGTGTGTGTGTGTTTGTGTGTGTGTGGACTCATCCTTTAACTAAACCACACACTCTCTCACACTATCTGTGCTAAATAGGAATTGGAAAGTCTTTGAGGTCCACTGGGGTTTTTCACGGAAGACCTCAAATTGACAGAAAATGTCTGACTTCTTGCCTTATATAAGACTATATATATATATATATATATATATATATATATATATATATATATATATATATATATATATATATATATATAGTCTTATATATAGACTATATATATGCTTATATAAGCCTACTGCCATTGCAAAAATGTCCAAAATGTCACCCAAGCACTTGGGTGACATTTGGGTGTTGAAGGATGTCTGTTCACATGAGCACTTAATACGTTGTTTTATTTAGCTGTTCAATTCTCCAAATCTTTATTCAAACTCCATTGAATACTCTTGGATCTCTTTTTGAGGTAAATTAATTGTTACACATTTATGCTGATTTGATTTATTGCAGAGAGTCAGTTAAAAAGATCGACACTACTCTCATGTCTTTGCACTAAAGATTAAGTTACAGAGAGAAAACTATTAAATTAGCATACAGACTGAAAGCAAAGGGAAACAGTCCTCAGAATAATTTCGACCTTCCACCAGCGCCAAAGCTCATTCATTACCACAATATCTCATTCATTACATACTAATAGTGTACAAATGAGGATGCAGTGTGACAGGGATTTTGTAACAGACTAGTTATTGGCTGGGCGCAGTGAGCCCCTGAGTGTTGTCTTTGAGGTTCAGACACTCATCTAAAACAGTCGTTTCCTGCCTCCAGCTTCATACTGAATGGACACACGGCGTCAATCTTCTTATCTGACTCTCAGCAAGGAAGCTAATACGTGTCGATCCCAAAACATTGAACTTTTCCTTGAATGGTTTGTGAGTAAACCAAAAAATAGTCGTTACAATCCTAACTAATACTATTACAAGAGCTAAGTTGCTGCTATGATTTTATCCATAGCATGTTTAGGACTAAAGTTATGCATGAAAGTTTATTCTCGATCTTGGAAATAGATTGATGAAATAATCTAACCTCAGGGTCCACTGAGGTCCTCCAAGGCTCTTAACTTTCCCCATAGACTATATCATGAAGATTGTGTGAAAAAAGTACATTACTATCATCACACATGACAGAATAAATGAAAGAATAAATTAATTGGAGTAAGACTTTGATTGTGTCATTGCCAGCTCTGTCTATGTTGAGTTGCAGTTATTTTACAATAATCTTTTTTTCACAGCAGACATTTTGACTTGTCCTAAGAAAAGCACAGGTGTCTAACTTCGCTCTGTTCATTTTAAATTCAACTCATTTAATTCTAAAAAGCCTTTTAAGAAAATAAAAAAACACTTTATTCAAATAGCATCCACATAGAGAGGACATGACCTTAAACCCGCTGTCAGCCCATAGAAGCTTGCATCGGCCCAGCATCGGTGATTCACAGTGCAGCTACCCACTGCTGTCTCCAGCTGGATCAATATTCATTTGATCCGTAAGTTCATGTTGTGTGAGATCAGCAGGCTGCAGCAACAGGTACTCAGGCCTGCTGCACCCAGAAAAAGAGGGCTGTGCTCGCCGAACCACGCTCTGTGAACCCTGCGGATGACCACTCAATCATGACAACAGTCAGTCAGCTAAGTTTAGCAGGGAATCCAGGACACGTGGATCAGCTTACAGACACTCACACAAGTATTACAACACACATGCATGAGCACAGAGGGGAATCTCAAACAGAGGAATCAAAAGTTGGGTATACAAAAGCTGTATAAGCAGTGCAGAGCAAACCCATTTACAGGGTAACTGTTGTCTGAAGCAGTTTGCTCTTAACCGTCAAACTTTGTGTCTTCAGGAGGGTCAAGCTGTTGTGGTCTGCAGCATGGTTTCACAATGAGAGTATATTCCCCTCCAATGATCCACAGCATCGCTTCCACTTCATTTTAACCACGTCCCCGTTCCACTTCTCGGTTTAACACAGTCCATTGAGAGAGACACAAACTCTACAGACAAGATATTAACAGGACACCTCTACAAGGTGAGTGTGTGTGTGTATGTGCTGCCATTTTTCACCTTGCCTAACGCAGACCATTAATCATCTGCAGCCATTTGGTAGCCTCTACACTCTCACACACCACTTATAGTCTACACAGACATCTATAAAAACACACACACACACACACACACAGTGAACTGCTCGGATGAATAGGGTGAGGCAACCAAGCAGGACAGGATAATAGAATCGAAACAACAAGGCAGAAGAGGAAGCCGAAAAGGAGAAATGGGAAGACGAGGCGTCTGGAGAGAGAGCCGACGTATCCCTGCAGGAGGTCGGGGAAGGTCAGATGAATTTATGTTGAAAAGGTCCGGGATGAAATTGGTAACGTGAAGTACGTTTTGAATGTGAAAAAAAAACTAATTTCATTTTGTCCAGCTGTCTTTTTTTCTTCTTCTTCGATTAACTCTCACACTCTGGATGTGCGTAGGTGTTGGTGCAGCAGTTTTAGAAGGCAAAATGTTTTGTCAGCTATTTTCCTGAGAGGAGAATGCACTCCACTGCTGATCATGGCTTTCTGCTAATGGATAATGGAGGAGTGTGTGCACGTGCAGCGTGCAGATGCATCTGTGTGTGGCCTCGTCAATATCTGTGAACGCTTGTGTGTGTTTCAGTAGAATTAAAAGAAAGTAGCCAACGGTTCACATTGAGACAGGGAAATCTGATTTTAAATGTAAAATAAAAACCTTTTTTGTTTCATGTTGTAAACCATTTTCGAATTTACTGGGTGATTTCATTTCTGTACCGGGAAGCTATCACAATTGTGTCTTGATTTAGTTTGAAATGATTGTCCCTTCCTTTGGTACATTGCACACTCCAAACACACCAAAACCAACAAAGCAGCACTCCAATAATGACACAAACGGAAAAGTCAGCTGCTAAGCATGCAAGGTGTATCTGATTCCTGATAACGCAGCTTTACCTGCAGTGGATCATTAACACTCACATGCCAGAACAGGAAGTGTGACACATGTGGTCTACGAACACTGTGTCAGTGTGCTTATGGTGGAATCTACAGCAGGCACACATTCATATGGTGAGTGGGAAAGTGACAAAACAATGGAGCCACAGAAAAAGGACTCTGAAGTGATTAACTTTGAAGTCGCTAAATCACAGTTACAAAGGGAATGTTAAATGCCAATTAGCAGCATGTGTCCGCTTTAAAAGAGATTTGTTATCAGTGCTTTTTCATGTGATTTTGCAAAGCTGCACTTGTTAATTAGATTGTAAAGGATTTGTAAACGCTCCACTAATATTCTGAGAGTTAATCAGTTTCGTGATGTATAAAATAAGTTTGTATTAAAGTGACAGCAACAATTTTTTACCAGCAGTTGACTCCTCCACCCTGCAGACACATGTATTTGCTATGGTGCAAACAACACAAACACAAACTATTGTACTACACAATATTCTTTGTTGAATTTTTTTTTTGTTACCATTCCACACGATTTACCAAAACCACTGTGAACTGGATGTATCAGGATAAATACATATGTATTGTCCAACGTCAACAAAAGTTCAACAACCTGCCGCTGTGGATGCGGATGCAGGCCCCTCTGTCAGTATGTTGCCAAATTATGACATTGAATTTAACTGAACGTCTACACAAATACGTGTGAATTACATTATTTGACAAAACACTCTCAAAATTCAATTCCACATGCAGAAATGCTCATTATGCTGTGAACATCAGTAATTTCATTCTGTATGTTCAAAATGTTTAGACTTGTTTGTGACTTCCCAGCTGCTCAAACACTTTCTGCAAGGGTAAATATTTTAGTGTTGATGCTCCTTTATGAGCTCCTGGATGAAATACAAGCAGTGCCGTTTAAGTTTGCGGTTTGGTCACAGTCCATGAAATCAGATCAACCCAAACAGCCCTTATTAGGCAGATTAGATTTTCTAGCTAAAGATAGATAGATACATTCTGAGGCTGATTGTTGCATATTCGTCGTGAATGCTTGATGTAAATAGAGAAGTGTTTAAAAGATTTAAAGCCAAGTTTTCAGAGGCTTCACTGTCTTGATTTTGTCCAAACACTGACTCTTTATGAGGCCATAGTCTGATGACTGCCCTGCAGTCATAGTGGCTGAGACATATGGCATGCAATCAATGCATATGCTTCTATAGAGGTTTACTTATGATCCTCTACCAAGACAATAATGAACCCATACACTCTGATCAGAAGCTGAAACAACTCAAGAGTCAGCTTTGAACCAAAAAGAGTCTTCATGGAGGTTGTAGTACATGGTGTAGAGGTTCCACAGATGCTTACTGTATATCTTCCCCACCACACAAAGCTTGACAACAAACCAAAAGTGGTGTGGGGGAGTGAACATGCGAAGGCGAAAGTTAGCACCTCTCCTCCTTTTGATGGCATGTATTGTTATGTTTGTTCAATATTTCCATTGTTCACCTGCTGTATATATATATATATATATATATATATATATATATATATATATATATATATATAGACATGCCTACACACCACTTGTTGCACAGCCTTTGTTCCTTTTCACTTTCATACACACAAGGTTTACCCCACTCTCTGTAACACAGTCAATATGGAGCAGTGGATGTGTTCTGCCGGTACATAAACTTTGGTCTTCAGAGATTCATCATCCACCCTGCAGCAGGATAGCGGGCAGACCGACGGGTTGCAGCGGAGTGCATAGCGCAATCTTCACCCTTTCCAGTACTTTCATAACTTGCAGACGAGCTGCAGGCAGAGAGACGCTTCAAATTAAGGATGATACTTCATACTTTTGACTACATACTACATTCAACAATGTATTTTATTTGTAGTTACTGTACAGCCTTGGTATTAATTTGATTGTCACTTAAATGTTGGTGGACTTGTGTCGAAAAATATAACAAATATTTTTAGAAACTTTAATTTTGTTGGCCTCATTATCAATGGCCATTGGTCTTTTACTTTGACTGTAGATGCCTGTGCAGTCATTTATGTGATCTACCTAACCTGCCACATAAAGATTCAGGTTTGTTTGTACCTTCAACAAATTTCTCTCTATTTACTATTGTGACCTTGATGCATTTTTCTTCCTCCCGCATCCTTCACTAAGCCCTGTATATTCTGTATGTATACTGCACAGAACAGCGTGTGCCCGTTTATTTTTAGCTCTATTCTCTCTTCTTTTGTACTTTCTTTCTCCTGCAGCTTTTTTTATATGCCTACAGCACATTTGGTGTCGCCGTGCTCAGCCTCTTGTTCTCACACCTACAGCCGTATCTCGTCCCTTCTCTATCCTCTCAACCCTTTAATTGAACCTCAGTTCGTTTCAGAGCTCCACTTCCGATCATAACTTTTATCAAGACAGACCAGCTCGTCTGTGCTCTGTCTGACGATGCTCTTGTCCCTCTGTTTGCAAACTTAAAATTAACTAATTAAAATCGAATTAACCGCAAACAGCATACATTTTACTTAAAGCATATACAGGTCTAAATCCAACACCAACCAAGCCAAACCACTTTTAGACTTTCGCACATTTTCCTCTCAGTTCCAGGTCAAACTGTTTCTTTTGATAATTGTAATCCCATGAAATCAAAGACAGTGGTTTGTGGATATCATTCAAGTTGATCGACGATGACGCCAAGAAGCGGCAGAAAATCAACAAAAAGCCAGACAGGAGTGGCTGCAGAGATATTGATCATGAACCTCATGACAGCTGAAATATGACAGACCCTGCTCTCTCTTACACACAGCCTCCCCTCCTTGTCTTTCAGTCCCATCTAATCCTTATCTTAAATACAATGGCAGTCTAATATTCATTCTGGTAGCGGCCCAAGACATAAACATGACTTTACAGCATCCCATAAAAGTTAATGATGATGATGATGGTTTTCATTCCTTGCTATGTTTACACCATCTGTAAAGTGAAAGAGCAAGGAGTGTGCATGAGTGAGTGAGTGTGTGTGTGTGTGTGTGTGTGTGTGTGTGTGTGTGTGTGTGTGTGTTTCATTGGGTTTTTACTTGTCCAAACAAGTCTTAGAGGGTCATGATCTATTTTTAGCTTCAACGCCCAAACATGTGGAGTATGCCTGACAACATGATGAACATGAAGTCAACATTTAATGCGGTCAGTGGACAGTGAACATATTGCCCTGAAGACAATCCATCTCATTTCAAATCTTCTGACAAGAGCAGCCACACCTCAGGCTATCATTCATGCTACATAGAGATGGAGATATATACACTGTGTATATTGGCAGTATCATTATGGATGCAGATGTACAAACACAAAAGAAAGGATGGTCATCATTAAAACAAAAAAAATTGACTCGCTTCTTTGTTTTTGTGCCATTTGTGTTTTGTAAATTACATTTAGTTGCTTGTGTGTCTGTTACAATTCTACTTGTTTAATATTTCATGTAAGATGCTTTTTTTCAAAGCTAAGTGCTATAAATAAAATGTAAAAATGATCTGCTGCAGTTTGGAGAGTAGGACAGTAAGGATGCAGACCACACAATGGGCAGATATAATGAATTAATATGAGGATAAACATTGAGTTAAATAAAAAACAGTCTTAGGAGGACACAGTCCAAAAGGTAAGGCTGTACAACTAGCAGAAAAGCGGGAAACCAAAAGTCCATGCCGTATCAACAACCAACTAACAAAGACCAAAGGAACTGAAATAAATAGTGACTAGTGTGGAAGTGGGAGCAGGTGAGCATGAGGTCTGGTGATTGGAGGACAAGGATGAACAGGTGAAACTCATTAGGGCGGGGCATACAATCAAAACTCTCAGGAAACCACAGGAAGTGATGTGATCTGAAACAGTAGGAGAGGTGAGTCATAAATGACATGAGTCATGAGTCAAAACAAATAAATAAATTATAAAATAGCTATAACTTTGTGATTCTGTGTAGGCCAGCAGAGAAGGCTTAGTTCAAACAGTAATGTAAAAAAAAAAAATTAAAAATCAGAAACAGACCAAGCATGTGAAGCAGCACCCACAGCCCACAGTTCATCAATACAATGAACTGTGTAAGTAACTCAATTTGTGTTCTAAAGTTAGAAACGATTTGTCAATCTTGTTGTTGCTTTTGTTGCATGTTTTTTGTCTGCCGTAAGCAACATGCATCTGGTTTTCTGTTTTGCGATACGGTGCTTTTATTTTGAAGGCGAGAAATGGAGTTGAAACAGAAATCGTATTGTGCGCCGTTTAACGGCTAAACTACGGTCTTTAAAGACCATGTGTCTGGGGGTGCGCTACAAACTCTGAGATAACTGTGGTTACAGCGATGTCCAGTAGTCTCAGTGAGAGCAACAGTTGGTGCACGTTGTAACGTAGTCACTCCGTTTCAAACAACTTGTGTATTCTCCTGACGACGGAGCGTCTGGAGGCTCATACGCCCCTCCCAATGCAAAAAACACAAACATGCAGTTAACACATGATAAAATCATTGTCGGCGTTAACGCGTTATAAATGCGTGAACGCAGCAATCCATTAACGTGCCCAGCCCTAGTTTAAACACATCCTTGGTCATGGATACATATTCATCTGTATGTCTATAAAAAACACTACCTGTCATCCCACCGTTACATGTTGACAATCAGGTTCAGCAGCGATCATGTGTTTAGTGCCTGGAAGCTTTTTTCAAATCTGCTAAACTGTGTTATGAATCTGTTTGAGTATTAATGGTTCTGTGTGCAAATGCCTGCAGGTTGCTGCCTGATCGGAGCAAGTAAACACATGTTAAAATATGAGCGTATCACAGTGTTGTAACCAAGAGTTACTGAATTGCTACGGTCGGAAAACATCTACCTCGTTGTGTGCCTTCTTCTGAAAAACTGCATTATGTTGTGTACAAAGTACTGTACCTCCCTCTTGCACGGCTGTCAAGGCTCTGCACAGCCTCAATACTGAATACTGTTTTCCTCCGTGTACTGTGCATTGCAAAACTAAATTATGCACAAGTGTTATGTTAAATATAAAAACTGAAACTAAAGCCTGATATGGTTACAGGAAATTGCATGATTCATTATGATGCAGCAACAAGGTGGGAACTCATATGTATCAGTTTATATTTCCTCGAGTGACCTTTGCAGCATTGTCACATGGTGTCAATGAATTCACTAAATTGTGCAGCATAATCCCAGCACACCACTCACGCTGTCCCACGATTGTTTGTATCATGGGTTGCTCACCAAAGACCAAACGCTGTAATTTGGATCACGTTTGGGTTTCGTGTGGTTCGTTTTTTGGCAACCGCAGCCGGTGCCCCTGTGAGGAAAGTAGGTGTGCCAGCTCCCATTGTAAATCTCTAGATACAAAGCCAAGTATTTTAGTTGAGCTGTCCTGACTGTGATTACCCTGCAGGCCGCCCATGCCACCAACAGCGTCCTCGGGAGAAACATGCGCAATCTTTATTCTCCACAACTGCCATTAATCTTCACTCTCAACTCTTTCTTCTGTTTCTTCCCAGCACTTATTCAAACAGTATTCCCCTGAAGGTAGTGAAATGCAGTGAATAAAAGATTGAGAATAAAGAAAGGAGGAAGTGAGAAGAAAGAGGTGAAAGGTGGCTGAGAAGTGAGGGAGGAAATACTGGCAAGCATCCCAACTTTCTGCAAGTCAAGATTTGATACTCAAAAGCACTGGCGTTGGCTCGAGATCCGGTGCTGGCTGAATCTAACCTTGCTTTCATGTGATCACGTGTACACAGAGCACAGAGGATTTATATTCTACAAATAAACAAACATGCATATTAACATTCCCATGTGCATGTCACAGGACCTTTTGATAATGAAACCTCAACCAACTGCCAACAAACAGATATAACGGCCACCTACTCAAATAAGTTCTCCGTTGCCTTTGGGCTCCCAAACACAGAGACCCCTTCCATCCCCCCCAAGTCCAGCTATGCAGTTTGCACCTCAGAGCCAGGAAATCAAAAGCCGTTTGTATTCATGGGCCCTGTTTGGAGGAAGAGGGTTGGTCGGTTTCCTGTGCCCACAACAGCAGGCAGCCCTGGGGTCCTGGCGACCGCCTCACACCCCTGTCTGCATCAATAACTCCACACCATTGTGACGGGCACAAAAGCTGTCTTAGGATAAGCCAGGAGAAAAAGGTGCCACTCTTTATTCCTCCCTCGTCCCCTCACTTCCTCCTGGCTGTGTTGGAAAATAAATTCAACAGTAGAGAAAGAAGAGGAGCAGCGAGAGGACAGAACTCTGCAGGAATGTCTCCACATCCAAAAGGGTTTGTTCACTCAGCGTAACAGTGCACACATTTTGGACACGTGCAGCGGGCACACAGAGGGAGACGTAAATGCTACAAATCACAGACTTAAAATGAACCACCTTCTTGAAAGAATTATGCAAGTCTTATTACATTGTCTGGCATGTTTTAAATATAAAAATTTATTGACAAAGATACACGTGGCCCCAAAAATCCTGTACAGTTGAGTCACTTCCTTTCTTGACAATAGCTGACCACAATACAGATTGACAAAGGTATTAGTACAGACATCAAACACCAACATAGTCCAGGGTGAAATATACACTCCATTACAACAGATGCAAAAGAGAAATGATTATGTCAAAACACGGACATAGTGCAGTATTCACTTTGAGGTATCTCATACAAAACAAGTCTTCAATATGTTGGAGTCACAAAGGAGAGGATTGAGTGTGTGTCTGTTATGTTTATTTAAGAGACATTATGTATTCCCTCTGCTGCCATAAACACTAGAATAGTTTGAACCTGCTGCGGTTCGTGTTTCACTGATGACATTTGCTCGTGGAATCATGCACTACATATCTGAATTAGTGACACCGACTGGAACAAAACAGTTAAGAATACAAATTGATCAGGAACGTCACAACATCCTGTACAGCCCAACCCTCAAAACAAACATTCATCGTAGTATCATATACACAAAAAATACTGTATGTATTATCTTCTTTTTTTCTGGAAAGAACATGGTAACAAGGAGAGAAAGCTTGTGGTAACAGAGCCATTGCAGGCCTTAACCTCAGAGCTGTCAAAATGAAAAACTAGTCGACCACATCTCTCGCCCAGTGAGTACTAGATGGAGAAAGAAATGAGGAGCGATAGGTAGCCCTCTGAGCAGAGAGTCCCCGGTCATAGTGCATTACAATGTCTGCACGGCACATCCATGCAGCAGTCTCAGCTTCAGTGCATTTACTTTTTCCTCAAAAAGCCATCGCAGGTACACCTCCTTAACCACAAGCTTTGCTCCTTAATAGCTATTGATCAAGTCTCAGCTCGGTGGCTACAGGAGGTGCAATCCGTTCTCAGTCCCATTTTTTTCCTGAACAAATTGATGAACGGGACATCACAGCTTGTAGGCACACCTATTTCCCCCTGCTTGCCTGATCATATTATTAATTTTGTCCAAAGAATGAACATTTAGAGTACAATACGTGTACACGACAATACAGTACAATAGCTTATCAACAACGACAGGCTGCGATGGTTATCACAGGGTTAAATGAAGTATTTATCCTACAGTTTTATAAGCCATTAACCATTAAGTTTTACACACAGCCTTCAGTCCACATTAGTTCCATCAATACAAAGTCCATCCTGGTTTGTAAAGCCATCAGAGATCCTCTCACAGCCTCCGGTCTCCATTCTCTACATACTCTGCCAGGCTGTTGAGAGCCGTCTCCTCGCTTTTGGACTGAAGGACATTGTCCCCCTTCCTGGAGGGCTTTTTAGTGGCCCGCGACAGCTTCCTCCTGAAGCTATCTCCAGCCAGGAAGTAAAGAATAGGATCCACACAGCTATTGAGGCTGGCCAGCCCCCGGGTCACCTGGTAGGTGGCGTAGACGCGGTTATTAAAATCACACATGTCAGGGCCCTGAAAGTACAGCCTGGCCCTCATGTTGAGGTTCTTCATCACGTGGAAAGGCAGGTAGGAGACGGCGAAGACTGCCAGCACTATGATAACCAGGTGGATGGATTTCCGCCGCAGGGGCGCGTTGTTCATATCATTGCAGATCAACGCTTTGACAATCATGCCATAGCAACACAATATGATAATGAAGGGAATGCAGAACCCAAACACAGTCAAAGTCATGCTGTAGATAAAATAGCCAGGTAACTCATCTTCAGTGGTGGTGTCATAACAAGTGGTTGCGTTACGCTTCAAGCCAGTCCTGGAGTAATACAGGATGGGGGATATACCGATAACAACCACCGCCCACACCAACGCGCTGGTAATAACCGCATTTTTCTTCTTCAGTCTGCCCAGAGACTTGAGCGGGTGCACAACCCCGGTGTACCTGTGAACACTGATGCAGGTCAGGAACAGAATACTCCCGTAAAGATTCACATGGAATATGAAGCGCTGCAGTCGGCACAGAACATCCCCGAATATCCAGTCCGTTTTGTTGAAGTAGTAGAAGATGAGGAAGGGCAGCGAGAGCACGTAGCAGAAGTCAGCCAGCGCCAGGTTGAACATGTAGACGGAGATGCTGCTCCAGGGTCTCATGTGGCACACGAACATCCAAATGGCCAGGCTGTTGCCCACCAGCCCCGTGACGAAGACCATGATGTAAACAGTGGGCAGGTAGTAGAACTGGAAACCTGTCCTGGTGAGGGAGCATCCTCGTGTGTGATTGTGAAGATCAGTTACATTCAGCAGGGAGGTCAAGTTCAGTTCTGTGGTCATGGCGTCAGGGGCAGAGGCAGATCCTTTTACTGCGTGAGAGGGATGGACAGAGGAGGAAATATTGTATATATATATGTCCAAGCTTATATTTTGTATTAATACTTTCGGAAAAAAAAACAATGTTGGTTAATTGTATAAGTAACCTGTTGCAACATGCTATATCTGTTTAGTTTAAAATAGTAAATGACGTTTGCCTGCAAAGACTCGACGCTTCAGCTCCAAACTTAAATCCTGCGGACTGCATACACGTAGTCCGACCAACACTTGTACACGCACAGAAAGAGAGAGCCATTGCAAACGCATTACAACACTCACCGCTGAGATAGACTTGTATTCCACATTCCTGTAGCACGTCCCTGCTGCAAAGATTTCAGTCAACACACAGCGGGGGCGTTACGGGTTGTCAGGTGTCTTCATTCAGCCGCCCAACTGCGCTGGGAATTGTTTTAAAGTTGCGATATCCGTCCGGTTTGCGCTGGCACGTCAAGGGGAGTCGAGTCTGCCGTCGGTTCGTCACGCGGGCCGACGCTTTCCCACAGCAGCAGCAGTGGGACGCAGGAGAGAGAGAGACAGCTGCAGGCTCTGGCATGGAGAGCAGGGTTTGCAAGCAGGCTCCGGAAAGCGAGAGGAGGCTCTGTGTCTGCGCCGTGGAGAGGGGAGGTGCGCACTATAGCTCACCACTGAGCAGCTTCCCGTCTCCATGCGCGCTCCTTTGGTTCCTCCCTCCTCTCATTAGACTTTTATCAGATCTGACCCGCCATCACGAGCGGGATATTTGTATAGACATGTATTCTCCTGGGGTGCCGATTCCCATGCAGAGGATGAAAGCAAAGTTAATCGCATTTTTGTAAACTTTTTCTAGTTGTGAATTCTCTTGACATTTATAAACATAAATTCAGCATACTTTCGAAATTGTCGAAACGGCATTTATACAACAACACAAAGAAGATGCCTGCCTGTATATCTCTCTCTCTCTCTCTCTCTCTCTCTCTCTCTCTCTCTTCATTAAACATGACAAACGTCAGTAAACAGCTGGACAAGGCTTTGAAATCACGGATTTCGTGAGTTTTTAGTTTGTTTATTTTTTTTTAGGAAACGTCGGACCAGTTGTGACGTAATGTTTTCAGCGGTGCTAATGTTGTGGTTCATTTATCACCAAACAACATCGGGGGATTGCACACACACACCGTGTGATGGGTCAGAGAAGAAGTAGCTGCACCCGTCTGGCGCTCAGTGGATGATGAGGAGGAGGAAGAGGGGGGGGGAGGAGGGTGAGGGTGAGGGGGGCTTGTGAGCGCCGCGCAGCATGTCAGGGCGAAATTCTCACAAGAACTCAAATAAATGCCCTGTCAGGTATCAAAACGCATTTGGGGGGAATTGATGACAGAGAGAGTAATTTTTATTCTTAAATACTGATGAATGAAGAAACAATTTGGCTCCAGCAGAAGGGGCACTTTTCTCATCCAGGGCAAAAGGGCAGGTGCTTGAGCACCACTAGGGGTCTGTCTGTGCACGTGCCTGCTCATATGTTTGCCAGGCAGAGTACATTTTAGCTCTGGTTATAGAGAGTAAACATTAATGTCTGAAGAAGATTTTAATTCAAGCTTTGTGGATTTTGTGCTACAGTAATTATATTAGGCCTATAATGTACATATTTACAAAAGGTTAAGTAATTAGTGCAGTTTCAATTTGACATTACAAGGGAAACAACACATATTTCCCCAAATCCCAGTGAGAATAATTATTTCAAAAAACTGATAGTGATAAAGCAGTATGCTGTGGAAAAATCAAACGTGACTATGTAACCTTCCTCTTGTGTTAGGGTCCCGACCCATTTAGGTTTTAAATGCATACAAGAACCACATACAAAATGTGTATTGCATCAATGCTTTTCGACTTTGTCAGGAACTTCTATTTCAACAAAATAAAAGCAAAACTTTTCTTTTCACTAGATTATAAAATGCTCTGGTTGAAATGATGACTTTTGTGTTGTTAAGGGTCGTTTTCGACCCAGTTATAAAAATAAGATTTGCTTGATTGGTTGTTGTTTGTTTGACCTTGCAAATCTATATTTTGTGTAATGACTTGTTCTGCTTTTCATTTTGTGTTCGTATTAAAGTTCTATTGCTAAAAAAAATACTTTTTAGCCTTTTTCTTGAAGTAAATATACATGGGTCGAAAATGACCTGTAACACCATATATGTTACTATAGTTAATAATATTAAAATGAAAAAATAGATAAAGCAAATTTATTTCAGAGATGTGTTCTAATACCCCTCAGTAATAGTCAGGTAATACAACAACCTTGTATTTATTTGTATGATTCTCTTGAGGTTCATTTGACCATTTTTTTAATTGAAATCGAGGGGTATGCTGACAAAGGCCCAGAGGCTAACACCAAAAATATTAAAACATACAACAATATTTTCATGGATAAGGAAGCCTAACAAGGTACCCAAGAGATGAGAAACAAATTGGATGATAGATAATTGTTTTTAGTGTATTTTACAGCTGATTTAAGACGTGGGTCAAAACCGACCTGTTAACACAATAAATGGTACTAAAGCTAACACAAGAGGAAGGTTAAAAGAGAAGTGGGCATAAAGGGACTACAGTGATATGTTATGGTTATCGGGTCGTCATTGCAATTCATATGTTGCATGAAATACCCTTTGACAACAACGAAGACTGAGGAGGAGTGATCAAAACCAAACAGCAGAAGGTTAGGCAGGGCAGAAGCATAAAGACAATAGGTGGTCATTTGTGTCCCCTAAAAGGCGAAGACAGACAACTGGATGTGTCCGACAAAGCCAAGGGCAAAGCAGACTCTGCGGCAGTCAGAGGGAGGATAGTGATGATGAAGAATTGTGAAGGGATGGGGCAGTGGAGAGAGAGAGAGCCAAAGGTTAAGTTAATTGTGCTGTGTTGCCAAACATTTAAAAAATGTAGAAAGAGCAGTTGGCCAAGGGCAATATTCTAATGGATGCTATTAATGGACAGGGAATTATTGTCCACCATTAACCATGAACATTTCCTTATAAAGGGTGCAGCATTCTAAGTTGACTTTCAATCATTAATTCCAATCGTAAACTATAAATCAATCTATTTTTGACTCCTTAAAGCGGGTATTTACCGGTGCTGTCTGACCAGCTTCTTTCCTTTCCCTCGAAACAATGCTTTCCAGGAAATGTTTAGGTCATCATTAAGAAATTGTTGGAGCCGTAAAATGACGCCTAACCAAACAGATACCCAACCATCACAACCAACAAAAACGTAGCAAAACATTCACAGCTGACAAAGCATGGTAAGTTGTGCAATTACAACAAAACATTGTATGCTTGGTGAGCTCAATAGTTTTTCCCAGTAAAGATTGGTGCTGGGAACTCACAGCTATGGGAAAACTATTCCAGCACAAACTCATCTCAGGTTCCTCGTTGCAAAAATGTATAGCAATTCTTGATTTTAAGTGAAATAATGACAGATACACAGCTAACATGTAGTTTAGTATTGAGCTACAGGGGCTTCCTCAACACCGTTGTGTAATAACACATTTGTACATTTAAAAGTCCGAACTATACCTTACATTTGTAATTGTACCTGTTCCATGAATATGACATTTGAGCACATTTAACCCAAACTATGCTTCTTCCACTCTAATTTGTACAATAGTTGGAGAAATGTATTATATCTGTATAAGAAACATGCAGCGTAACGGCTCACTGATGTACATGATCAGTTCAAGATATCTAATGGTGTACACACAAAATACAGGGGGAGGAAATATGCCCCGAGTGGTTTCTCATTTCTGTGAAGTACGAACACAGCATGTGCATCTCTTGGCACTGAAGAAGAGACCAATCAAAACAGATTTCTGCTAACATTTTGATTGAGCAAGCACATTCCTGAAACTTAGCTGATGAGCTAGTTTGATCTGTGACTTTTAGAATGCTCACTGTGTCCGCTCCAAACTGCCCACTGTGTTGTAATATAAGACAACAGTGAAATGAAAAGCTAGGTTGTAATATTCAAAGTCTCAAGGCCGGGGGAAATAAATACTCACTCTTCCATCATTACTTTTTCTGCCAAGGACCGTAATCTATTTGGCTTTGACCTCCATTTTCTGGCCCAGAGGCTGACAGGGACAGAGATATATTGGGTACGGCTGCACACACCCTTTTGCGTTTAGTTTGAATTTGTTCAACACACATATTGGCCAGGTCAGCATAACTCAATCTGCCAAAGGAGCTGCAGATCAAATGTTTTTTAAACAAATGAGACATTATGCTGCATCGGTACCTTTTGATTGAACAACCCGAAAATGTTATTATTATGTGTTAGAGTTGCTGTGTCACTTGACAAATATATTGCAAAAAATATGTTTCGTGATTTAAAAAAAAAATTGAAACCACCAACACATTATTGCCGTTTGATTACCTTTGTATGTTCTCATTTCTTGTACTCTTCATGTACAGTGTAATATTGTCTCATGCACACATGCGTGAAAGAATACAGGCACACAAAAAGAAGGCAATAAACACTCTCAGTGAAGGTGAGGACACAAATGCATGACTCAAAAGACTACTAGTTATAAAATATATAGGTTTAGGGCAATCTTTTCATTACAAACAGTCCAAACAAAACCAAACAATGTTAATGCCACCATGTCATGGACGCTGGATGAAAAGGTCAAATCGATCAGATTAGCTCATCTGTCAGAGCCAGACTTTTCTATTGCCCATCCACATATTATTTTAGCTGGGTAGGAATTCATGCACTAAATCGGGGCACATATTCATCACAGCATCATGCAGGCAAACAGCAGCAGCTATGATAACTCTAAAATGACCAAATGAATTTGTATAAAACTCACCAAATAACATTAGTTATTTGGTGAGTTAAACCAATGTTAAACATACACACACCTACAACTGAATGAGTAACAAGGTAACTCACCTCAGTGGGATATCATCTGCCAATGCCTGCCCTGTAGTGAGCACTATACAACAGCTGTTAAAATAATTTAATGCTGTATGTTATCTATGTTATCTAACACTAAGACAAGCATACGGATCAAAACAGATTGTCCAGCCTACAGGGCCTGGGCAACAGGTTTGTTCCAAGTGACTGTAGTGAAGAGCTAACGGATCAATAAACGTCTTTAAAGGTCTTCAAAGTTAGAATAAGGTCAGTTTTAAAACATTCCCCGCGGGAGACTAGCCTGTTCCATTAGCCACACTTGACACGTGCATTAAGGTGAGGTCGTGAATGCTACCCATAGATCAGCTTTTATTGAGAAAATAAAAGTCTCCAGGAGTGTACCTGCAGTGAGACAGGCAAAGGGCAGAGCTTTCATGGAGAGGACGAGCTAAGATGATGGTGTTGCCAGGCTGAGAGCCTATCTTACTTAGAAACACAACGGGTCAGTGAAGGAGAGGCAGAGTCCAAGTGGCAGGCTGAGGTCAACAAGAAGCAAGCAAACAAAGACTGGCAAGCAAAACAGATCTGGGGCTGGACACCAGGCTACAAGTCGTAAAGGGTAAAGGTTGGAAAGACAGGCAAGCTAAACAGGCAGTCTGACGGGGAATTAGTGGAAGTAGCCAGTTGCATACTGCAGGAGTCATGAGGGGGTTGATGGCGAGAAGAACAGGGTTCATAATAATAATAATAATACATTTCATTACAGCGGAGCAGGTTGGAAATATGCCCGAATCAGCTTCAATAAACCAACTTTAATAAAGTTGGAAAGTTCAATTAATAAGCAATAAAATACATCCTTGCCTGATTCACGTTTGAGCGACAACCTTGCTTGGTCTGGGGTGACCAGTAGGTCATGGTGAAACTTTAGATAAATATCACAGAGTGGGTTTGTTGACTTTATGACTCTTTTTTTACTTATGCATTATGTTTTAGCATGTACCATTATCGAGTAATTGTCACAACATAGGCAGAAAATGTAATATTTCACACTGCTACTAATCTAGACAAATCCGAAGACAATGAAGTGATTGAGGCCTTAATTGAAAGAAGAAGTAAACAACAGCATGTCACACTGCTGCATGTCAAACATTATGAATGCATAAAGATAGCATGGCTTTCACTTGCTCTGCTCTCACTGGCACACATATTGGTGAGTCAGGTGTTCCCAGTCAGAACCAATCCATGTCTGAGGCAGCAGCTTTGCTTTGCACATGCTTCCAGGTGTGAAGTCAGATAAGGACAAAGTTGAAATTGCTTTCTGCAACTCCCTTCGCCTCCCTCAGTGTGGCTTACGGATCACTGCCTTCAAGTCCAAAACACCCAAATCACTTCTTCATTTGGTCTCAAGTGTATAAAAAGCAAAAACAATACACATACACAGAGAAGTGTGACATTATTGCAGACACTACAGGTCATTACTTGAGCGTTACAGCTGAACTGCTTCAGAAGCCCATTGGATGCTGTGGTTTTTCAGCTGCACCAGTGGATTTAGTCCCATTGCCAGATGTCTCTCTAAACTGATGGATTCAACCTGTTCATGTCCCAGATGTAATCACAATGACAAAGCACAGATGGGAAATTCTATGTATCTCAGGCTCTGACCTGTATCTCTTTGCATCCAGCTTCGCTGCTCCTCTGACGACCCGATCACCATCAGAAGCTAATGGTGTGTCCTGCTTGTGTCATTCTCATTACCAGCTCTCTGCAGCCACACGAGCAATGGAAATCAATTTCAAAGCAGCATTAGCATATTTAGACCAGCATGCATCTGTCAAAATAACATTTAACAAATTAGTAGATTTGGGAGTACGTCATTTTCCTCTTTGCTGTTAATATCCTGTGTATCTCCGAAGCTCCAGCCCAGCGCCCCATTGCATCTTCTGCTCTGCTACTCCATTCATCTGCATGTTTCTGTCCCGTCATTCATCTTTTTGTTTTCTTTCTCTGCCTTTGTGCACAGTCTATATATAGCTTTATTTTCTATTACATTGGTTGGTTGCTTTACTTTGTTTCATCCAATTCATCTCGTGCCCATAAGAAGACCACCGCACACAACGCACGCATGGTTGTGATGAGCATCTCCACTGGTATTGATCTCTCTTATCATCTGTCAGGCAGACTAGCTGGAACATAATGAATTCTTCTTTTGCCTCTCTTTGTCTGTCACTCCAAAACACTCCACCATTCTGTTTCCTTTTCTAATCCCTCTTTTATGTTTCTCTTGATCTCCCTTCTATTCATCCTTCATTTCAGATGAGCATCCACCCACCCCACTCTTTCCCCTGAATGAACGCCTAAAAAGGTGAGGTGACTCGCATTTAGTATTGAGAGCTGAAAAAATGGAAACTCCCAGTAACCTGTATTTTCGTGTGCTTGTTCTGTGTTTCCAGCCTAAACACCAATTACCACTCAGGGCCTGGGAGAGCGCAAGATTTAGCCACATTTCCAGTAATAGCTTGTCTGATAGCCTGACTGACTTTTTCCCTGTGGGACTCTTGTTGTAATGACAGTGCATGGCTCATTTGGTAACACACTTGGCACCCAACACAGTGTGATCACAGTGCATCTGCTTTCAAACATGTTAATGTTGTGTTTGTAGAACGGAGCCGTGTGCAACAGGACCCAGATCAGTGTTGAGTCTCTCATCTTGCAGATTTGGAATCAACGCATAATATCCTCACATTATTTGAAGTCAGTCTTTTTGTGAGTTTATGTTAGCCTTACAGGAAATATGATATTTGTAAATACACAATTGTACACTTGTGAATAAACATATACTCTGCAGTCTTAACAGTGGTGACTTGTTTAATCCACATAATGTCTTTTATAAGCAGGTTAGAACACACAGTAGAACGATACTGATAACAATCATGATGCTTATTAGTGGGGTGAGCAGTGTGTTTATTATAAAAGAGATCTCTCATCATTAGTTTCATTGGACTGCTTTGTAATCACAGAAAGGAACAGTTTCCTCAAAGTTGATGGACTCAATATCTTTCTGTGAACCATGGATCAAATGATTACTTGTGTGCAATTTTAGCATCGTTCAGCTAAGATGTATGGCCCAACCAGGGCCCTGTTTCTCGTACCTGGCTTACTGAGTTAGCGGGCTAATTGTCAGGATAAGATGACGTAGGTCAGGCTTTCTGGGTTTCTCGAAGCAAGCTTAGATAAATCACCATAGCAACACAGCCAAAAATGTAAACCTGCTCCCGGGCAGGCTTACTGAACTTCACTGGATAAACTGGCCACTCCCACCGGACAAAGAAGGCAGCTCCCTTCCTTTGTGATGAAGAAGCGATATTAGTTATATGAGTTTTATAGGGAGAGGGTTCTTATTTTGCCGGCAAGAAATAATTTATTTACGAGAGCTTCTCGAGCCGCAGACATTGATCACTACAGGCGCAGCTGATCGCCCGTCTCAGACACAGACTATCAGCCGCTGCAGGCCGCGCTGTCTTAAGAAACTTATGGATGTGTTGAAAGCACTCATAATTATATGACAGTGCTATTAGTACACCATACATATCATTATTGTAGAACATGATTAAGGTGATCGTGATAAGAAGAAAACAGGGAATCAGACACAATTTATTTTTCACTGCTTCAATTGATTGAATTTCTGATTATGAATAATACATACATACTGATCCGCCCATACACATATTCAAACTCCTAGTTATATGGTAATCTACACATACATCTATATACATATATATAGTACATGATACATACGCGCATACAGTACATATACCTCATAAGTATATATTAATTTGTAAATATAATCTGATTGATTTGGGTGATGAAACACTTAAAATTAGCCGACACATTTTCCCAACACTGACGCATTTAACTTGTCTGATATATTTGCGACGCTTATGTCTCGCAGCGGGGCTGTTAAGCTGCGTTCACACCAAAAACGTTGGAATATTCGCAATGTGTTTGCTGTGAATGACTACGGTATTGACTTCCTCATCTGCCTTCATTACTATTTTTGCATATAGGCCTTCTGAGAAACAAATTATCAGTCGGAAAAAAATATAAAGGCCCCTCCACCGAACACCATGTTTACTACACGTGTGCTGATTCTGATTCTTGAATACCGGTTTGCAACGTACAGGTCCTCACCTGCCGTTCCCTTCTGGGTCATGGTCATATATGACACTCCCACTGATATTTTTTTTTTTTATACATGGTCTTTCTATGCTTTTTTTTTTTTTTTAAACTTTATAGCCATGTGTCTTTATCAAAAAGTGTTTTGGTTTTGTATTAGTGTTGATTACCTGATGTATGGAGACTTCTTTCCTTCCATGACCTCGATGTCAAAGACGGTGGTTTTAATGTTCAAACCCGTTGGAATGACAACAGTACTATGTTTAGTGTACATATGTCCAAACAAACATGATCTCATGTCTTTTTTCAAATAAAAAAAGTACAACTTTTGATTTGACCTAAAATCATAAAGAGGCATTTCTATTGTAGCCTTTTTGTTCCTCTGAGTTTATTGTCCATTGTACTGCTAGAACATGGTGGTGTCAGTGCTCCATTATTATCCCTTCTGAAGAGGAGCGCGCACATTTATCCAGATGACTGACGTCTGGCTAGAATTAACGAGACGTTTCAGCGCGGATCAGCCGTGAAGAAACCCAGATAGCCTGATGTCAATCATCTCGCTAATTTAAGATGGAGTTTAGGACATTTGCTTGACTTTGTTTAGCCAGGTACAAGAAACAGGGCCCTGAGAAGCACTCCCACCACTGTCATCAGCCATTGCATCTGTTTTCAGTAAAAATCTCGAAAAACTAAATATGCATCAAAAAGCAAAAAAGTTAGTTTGACAAAGTTAGTTTGAATCTGAGAGTTATCTGCTCAAGAGACAGATATCTCTCGAGCTAGTGGAGATAAAAACTCAACTAAAAGGAGAATTTAAATTGGACTTTTGCTAGGTGGCCAGAAACAGAACTGCAATTGAAGGCCAATGTTGGGGTACTGCCCCAAGTGGCCAAACAAATCAGTTCATCAGAGATATACTGGACAGATTTATGGGCAGAATGTAATGTTCCTTGCAAACACTATCATCACACCTTGACATGTTTGTAATGACATTTATAAGTCATCTAAAGTACAATGCTCTCCTGCTTTCCAGATACGATTGCCAGAGAAGTGACGTTCACATAGATGGACCTTAAAAGAAAGGTCAGTAAAGTAAGGTGCACTCTCTAGTTTTCAGTAAACATCTACACACACACACACACACACACACCACAAAGGTCAGCTGCTCCCTGGGGTTCCTCTGACTGCAACTGTGATCAACAGGCTGAACCTTATGACTAACCTCACATGCAGCCATATCCTCCATCTTTTCTTTTATCTTACTTCTCGTTACCTTCCTATCACTCTATCCGGATTTCTCAAATCCACCATCAGTCTATCTTAATCAAATGACAAGGTATCATTTACTTTCGCTGATCCACATTGAGCAACTGACTTTTCAATAATCTGATCAATGCAGTGGAATGTCACAGAGGTTTTCTATCAAGCAGCGAGAAGGTCAGTGTGTCTTCTCTGTGTAAATACCACAGTAATGTAGCTGCCAGGCCGAGTACAGAGGAGTGAGTCGAAGCATAGCTGATAGTTGAGCATTTTTGCAAAGCAACCATGATGTGAATACAATTTAATTTGTTATTTTCCCCCAGAAAGTCTGAGTTTTGGCAAAATTGGCCAGCGGTGTCTTGTGAAGTGGTGATGACCAATCACAACCTTTTTACAGCAGATATTGTACATTTCAAACTCACAAAGTTACTCAACTAATCCTACTTTTGTGATTTCACGTTCCCATTGCAGTTTCTTCTCATGTTCCCAGGGGGGTCACAAATGTGTTATTAGAAAAAAAGGAAGACTTTGTTTAAATTGTTTTCCAGTGAATCAGCTTTCCCAAGGCTATTGACATCCGTTGGATTTTACCCATGGCATTCTGGATCAATGTTTTCTTTTTTCTTTTCTTTGCTCGTTTATTTTCCTGCACCATTTTTCATCCATCACACTATATAAAGCCAAATG
Organism: Taurulus bubalis; assembly: GCF_910589615.1. Classification (NCBI taxonomy): domain Eukaryota; kingdom Metazoa; phylum Chordata; class Actinopteri; order Perciformes; family Cottidae; genus Taurulus; species Taurulus bubalis. Next base: position 5,118,367 of record NC_136598.1, on the reverse strand, counting down.
AGACTCTCCTGGACCTCAAACAAACACAGTTCCTGTTTATGTCACTAAATCAACACACATTCCATACAGTGAGTCCAATTGCAGATTCAACACAAACATTTCTTACTGGTTTCATGTTATTATAAAGTACATTTACTCAAGCACTTTACTTTCACTTTCAATTCTACGTAGTTCACTTGAGTATTTCCATTTCATGCAACTCTTACTCTACTTCATTTTCAGAGAGTACTGATGATAATGGAGTAAGAGCATAACGTTAAAGCCTATCATCTATCCCTTAATACAGGCGTATTCAATTACAATTCAGTGGGGTCCTGTTAGAGAGAATTTCTTCACGCAAATGGCAGGACCATCATAATAATTTCTAACTTGCGCTATGATTTAGTCCCATATATAATGAAGTAGCCTCACAGTTGTATTAACATCGTCGTAAACAACTGACTGTCAAATGAAATGAAGAAAGTTCAATTGAATAATACCTAAACAATATTTATTGTCGGATTTCAAATTGAACTGGATGAATTATATCCTGATAATAAATAAATGTTCTTGTGTGAAATGTTTCATTTCAAGTCAGACAAGGGCTGGATTAAAAACAAAAAAAGTGACTAATTCATTCATTAAGTAAAATGGGATTTAATCTGATGTCATATTAACCACTTGTTTAATTGTTGGGCAGTGAAAATAATGTGTTTTAAGAATCTGATCATATTGGGCTATAAGGCTTATTTTTCTGTGCCTTCAGTGAGTGGGTATGTTTGCTCAAAAGATTTGTGCTTCGTCACAAACTGGTTTTGAAGTGGGAAGAATGAACATTGAAGAGTCTGTCCATTCTTGGTTAAAGGCTCTGGTTAAGATGTCCACGTTTCTATTTTTAGAGTGCACCATTTGAAATAACTTGACTCACGTATTTCTCCAACTGTTGGCTCTCTCACCCCGTTTCTCCTGTGCGTGTGAATATCGTACTCAAGTCGAGGGCAGCGCTTATCGGAAAATACACATATTTAATTAGCGAGTAGCATCACGTGATGTGGTTTACGACGCATGTAATTGGTCGGTGTGTGACCGACCAATTAATTAGTGCGTAAAGGCTAAAAAAAAAAAGTTAAAATAGAAATGCTCCGTATTTAAAACAAATACAATTATACTATGTATTGGTTATAGTTCCAGGTCCGAAGACAACGGTGTCTGGGTCTGGACTCGGAACACGGTCCACCTATTTGTGACCCCTACCCCAATAGATCCCTATGAGACTGATCACTGAGGGATTGATTACATCCATAAGATGCAATGGCAGCAGGAGCCTGTGTAACACAAGTTTAAGGGTGCAAGACCCGAGATTGGGAGCCTTTTCATTGCTTCTCAACAGCTCTCAACATGTCTGTTAGTGTTGCCAACGAAGATGGGCTAACTGACATGTTGAGCTAACGGTGTTTACCTGACTGTGAACTGGAGGGCGGGAGCTACTCTTCTGCAACGACGATGTCAGTCGGGATAGCGTTGACAGCAGTACAGAGCGGCGGCTGTGAGCAAACCAGTGCGGTGCACTCACATGCGCTAATATGCACTAAAAGCACACGCGGCTAACGGGGCTAGCCCAGCTATACGACCAAAGCAAGGAGAAGCTCGGATACAAAACATACATAATCAATAGATGTTGGAAGGGCTGTGGTAATTGTTGCTTCCAGGAGATGGGAGTAAGTCTAGTGGCAATTAAGGAAATTAATGCTCAAATGGAGAGCGTTGCTGAGGTGAAGTTATTTAAGATATACATATATATATATATATATATATATATATATATATATATATATATATATATATATATATATATATATATATATATATATATATATATATATAATATCATACAACATTCATATTAATCTCTGTTCATGTTGGAGGTGGGGTAATACCATGGTTTTTGGTAAACTGGAAAGAAGAAAGATTGAGAACTGCCAAAAAAACATAAAAAAGGGGAACAAAGTCTTCTAAAATACACCAAAACACCAGCAGCCAGACGAGAGAGCAAACAGCTTCTGCAGGAGTGATTTTAATTAACAACAACAACAGGTCAGTGCAGGCAATATTGATAAAAAAGTGAATTATGAAATTAGTTGTTCACATATTTTCATTTTTGTTAAATAGATATGGTGTTTGTAACCACAAAAACTATGTTTGTAGATGTGTGTGGGCCAGTGCCTCATAGTCTACAAGAGAACCAAAGAGACATTTTTAAGAGCATGGAATGACTGAGTAGAGACACATTTCAATTTTAGACAAGTTTCAATCAAATAAATCCTTGGTCCATAAATGATTTACCTTATGGTAGCAATACAATAATAGTAAACACAATTAGGTAAGGACACCTAGATCCTAATGACGTGAAATGGAAAGTTGTTTTCGATTATCTGATCACTTTGTCACAATGGTAAAACAAATTATCTTTGTGACTGGAGGAGCACCAGTTTCAACATAAATGACAAAACAAGCTCATTTTTTAACTGAATTTGGAACAGTGAAGCTGTAAACACAGACTGAAACTATCACTTAACCTGATGTACGAGAGGAGTCGGGTCAAATTGCGAAAACATTTCTAAAGTGGAGGGTTTAAAGTTTCAAATGTGAGGAGTGTGGAGGGCAGGGTGGAGATGCTGCTTAATGGAGCGGGTTCTTTGTTATTCAATAATTGGTTGCCCCTTAGCTATAAACAAGGATGCTGAGATGCTCAGAGCAAAGTGGGAGTGAACGAGTAAGGGCTAATGTTGAACATTAGCGTGAAGCTCTTTGGCCATATAGTGGGGCTGATTCTGACTGAGATTGAGACTCACAGGAGGTTGGTGAGACATACAGGATGCACATTAGCCCCACATCGATCACCCTGCTAATATAACAGAACTAAATACAATTTTAATGAAATATTACCTGCATCACTTCCATTTTTACCCAATATAACTGTAGTACGTGTCTGCAATATTACTTAGTGGAAAGGAGCAGTAATTTGTGTTTGTGTTTCTGTGTGTATATTTGTATGAGCGCGTAAGTGCCTTGAAGAAATATCCTATTTGTATGGAAGATGATAAAGGAGAGAATTAATGGTGCCATCTGAATTTATGGTACCATACCACTATTCCTTAATGGAATAAAGCCGGATGATGAAATAAAGTGCTGACAAATGGAAGAAAGGGAGAAAAGAGAGGAGAAAATGACTTTGTCAAACTTTTCCCATTTGGTGAGCAAGCCACCGTAAAATTGCTGAACATTCAGAGAGGAAAGCGAAGGAGGATGTGCATTTCATGAGCAGTTTGACGAGGTCAGAATTTGCATATATTTGGTGTATTTGAGGCAAAGCACAAAACCTGGGCAGTAATGCAAAGGAGTGTTACTGCACATTTAGCAGGCATTATAGAGGAAAAAGAGGGGGAGGAAAACTGAAAGAAAAAAGAGGGTTAATAAGAGGGTAGATAGAAGTGGAAATTGCATGATGCAACAAGTTCATACTTTTTCTCATTCTCTATGTCTCTCACACACACACACACACACTTGCATTTATCCACGAATGCCAACAATGCCTAAAATATTATCTCCAAAGCACTTACCCATTCACATGCTATGTTATTGTTTCTTCATTGATACACACCACTGCCTTGACACAGAGAAAGAGGAACAGTTAATGAATGTGGTTGCACGCACAACAACTAATGTTAAAAAGTTGTAATTATAAAATGCAGTGCTTAAGTGAAGCCACAGGACAGCTTGCCAATTCAGACACTTCTTAAGTCAATGCCTGTCTAAGAAATACAAAGAAAACAGGAAGTGCTATGTGGAGGTTTTTCAGGACTCTCCTTGTCAGACTGCTTATCTATATTCTGCACCGTTACAGGAGAGGAAGAGAGATGGATGAAACGCATGGAGGAAGGAAGACTTAAAAGGCAGATGAAGGGACAGCACACAGAGAGAAGAGAGATGTGACAACGGGAAGCGTAAGTGACAGAGAGGGGGACCAAAGGGTGAATGAATAAAAGAGAAGCAGAGAGAGGGAGGGCAAGGGAAGAAGACTAAATGTAGAGCTGAAAACAGAGGGAGAACAGATATGAGAAGAGAAAGGGAGCAACAGAGGGTTACATCTGGGAGAGAAGGGAGCGCCAAGACCCAAACAATCCATCCTTTCTGTTATAGGAGGCAACAGGAAGGAAGCAGTGCACCATGGGAGTTCTGAGGCATTTAATTGGAAGATGAAGAGAAGAAAACTAAGAGCCAGGTTCAAACTGAGAAGCATTGAAGAAAATTATTTGATGTTGAGGTCAAACTGTCAACCATATCTCAGTCTTAACTTGCAACCGGAGGCAGGAACTTATACGTAGTTTCAGAAAGTAAAAAAAAATAAAAAATTCACACTGGATGTAAGTGAGTAACAATCCAGCCTTGAACTTCATAGACTCTATATTAGAGGTGGACGTATTATCATGTCACCCATTCGTTTGTGGCCTTCTGTTAAAGCCTCATGTTCTGCCTTTTAGATGCTTTAGAATAGATGTCACACTTTAACTTTGGTAGACTGAAAAAAACCTGTGAATGAGCCTCACTGGAAAGCATACCCTGCTTTAACATCTACTTTACATTCTCATAATTTCATGCATTTCAATCATGCAGCATGAAAGACTTGAAAAACTATTGAGACGATGAACTAATTTTTATGATGTTTTCTGAGGTATTAAATCAAGCGAGAAACAGGGTAATTTTCTCATAGACTTCTATGCAATCTGACTCTGACCTTTAACGCTATCATCAGGTAAAAATGTATATTTGCCCAATAATTAGATTTGCCTAATAAACTTAGACGATGATTATGGTAAAAATGAAATGACACCTGCTAAACATCAGCATGTTAGCATGATGACATCAGCATTTGGCAGCACTGTGCCTAGATCAGCCTCACAGAGCTGCTAGCATGGCGAGACTCGTAGCCTTGTATGAGACTGAGATTGTTTCAGGCTTTCTGGGCATTTAATGAACATAATTTGCCATAATAAACCCAACATCATTGCAGGATAAATTGCCAAAGTCAAATCCATATTTTTTCAGCCCATTCATGAGATGGTACACTGAGTTACAGACAGTGGCTAGTGGAACAGCAGCTTACCAGGGAGTGAAGTCATAAAGATGTGAGTAATTTCTTTCCTGTTCTTAAACAACCCCACATATATGCTGCGCCTGCTACTTACTGCATATTGAACTCGCCTACATGACTTTCTCCCTTCCTCCTCCTTCCCACATGCTTCAGTTGTTACCCCCTCCAACTTTCTCAGACGCATTAAACCAAAGAACAGATATGCAACTTTTTTCATCTTCATATTAGATAGCTGTATGGTCTGGTGGGCACAATGTTCCAAGCCTAATAAGGTGAAATAAAGGATTACAAGAGGAAGTCAGAACGACTTCCAACACTTTGCTCCCCCAGTTGTTTCCACTGGCCTGTTATTACTGGCTAATTAATATCAGAACGGCAAATACAGATTAGTCAATATGTGATAACGTTTAAAATAGAAACTGGTGCTGCAACCACAGATCCAACCAAGACTCCTGAGCAGCTGCTTGTTCTTCCTCGATAGAGTGTCTGTCTGTTATTATTCACACACAGGTTCATGAGAAACTGCCTGCCTCAGGTTTGGCTGCCTACAGGAATACACTCAAGCTCAAGGTCACATGGAGGAACACGGTGGTGGGATGGGCACAGGAGCAGGAAATAAGAGCGAGATTAGACTGACTGGCCCTTAATAAAACAGAAAGTCACTATTTCTCATTACTGCAAAAAGCAGGGTTTTTTAAAAGCAATTCAGGAATGTGATGATAGCTTCAACCTGATAAGACCTAATTTGGCAGAGGACCCTGTGGCGAAGTACATCTTCTGCACTGTCATAGCTATCTTTTATATAAATACCACAAATATTTCCTGTTTCCTGAAAGTTTAAACGTAAGAATGACGCAATACCCACACACCAGGAAGCTTCTGTATTAGGATGTGGTGTGAGGGACCGGATGAATGAAACAATATGTAATATTTAGGGGTATTTAGACATTTTGGTAGATCCCACTCATATCTGTCCGTAAGGAGCTTTCAAAAAGTGAGCAGTTCTGTATTTTGAAAACAAGTCTATAACTTCCCAGCTGGGAACCTCAGCTATAGACACATCTGATTCTACAATGACCTGTACTATGTGTTAGTTGACTAAGACGTTCTTTAGTCAAGGAGTGCTCAAGGAAGAAACGGCTTTGTCCAAAATTAATCTGTTAATCTGTCTAGAAAACAATAGTTTTGCTCTCCAAGGCTAGTTGGTAACCAGCTCCTGGCTCCATATTGAACAGGCAGACATCATGGTATCAATCGTCTGATCTAACACTCAGCAGGAAAGCTAACTAAACTAATGTAACACATCACATAATGCAACCGCTAGAGACTCTGTAAAACCGATGTGCGATAAAACATCTGAGGCAAGATAATGAAAGAAGGGAAGAGCTGCATCGGTCCTCTGAGCCAAACTGCTGGCCTCAGCATTAGGCCCCTCTCACTCTTCCTAAATCCCTGTGAATGAATTACACCAATGGTGATTTAGATTCAAAACCACTTCAGCCTGTTGATAGTCAGTGAACAGACGGATTTATTGGCTAAACATGGGCAGAGATGGGACAGATATGGGCGAGGGAGGAAAAGAGAGAAGGAGCTGTTGAGGAACATCAGTAATGAGAGGGATGGGTTAAGGGCGTTTCGCATGCACACATTTACACGAGCGGCATACTGATTTGTATTCTGTCAACCACGAAGTGACGATTTATATTAAAGCTTGAAATAATCTCTCTTTGGGCCGAGAGGGTGATCCCCACCTCTCTCCTCCCCTCCACCTTCACATGCTTGGGGTGAGGCTGTGACAGAGTTGACTTGAATCCGTTTTGGCTCCTCTCTCATGTGACTGTTCACTTCTTCCTCCTAGCTGTCCACAGAGTCCTGTCACGAAGATGAAGTTTAGCCTATACACCACAGCTGTTGCAACAGATTTTTTTCCTTCTTTCTTCCTGTGAGCTCTGGTGTCACAGTGCAATCTTTCTTTCGGCTTTGTTTCTCCGGCGCTCATTCTCTGTCAGATCTCCTCACTGCTCCTTCGTTCGTCCTCAAATAGCATCACAGTCCAGTTAGGACAGATGACTGGCTAATACTCTCAGAATAAAGGATATTACACAGCATATTAATAGGACCTTCCCTGACCTCCTCTCAGCTCCTTTATTGCTGTCTTTGTGCGCTACACGTAACGCCGAGGGACATCCTGTCACCATGTGAATAGTGGCCGTTCATATCTGGGTACAGCTGTGCCCTCAGTACCCTCTTTGTATGACCCATATTCTGCTAGCAAAATGCCCTGCCGGTTGTTATGTACCCTTCGACTTGTTCTACTTCCGCTATCTAAGAGCCAAAATATTCAGTAAACTGAAAATTCTGTCACTGCAGTTTGGTGGAGGCTCCAGATCAGACCATTGTGCCTAAATATGACATGTAGTGTTCTGACTGTATAGTTTGAAGGTTGAAGTTCTGTGCAATTCACATTACAATTACCAAACACCACAGGCATGCCAAGTCTTCTGGAGTCTTTTGCAAACAAACCAGAACCAGGACTGAGCAGGGGCCAGCTGTCAGACCCTGCTGCAGTAAAATAAAGAAATGTCTAAAGGGAATCTGGTCCTCAGAAACACTTTGTGCAAAAAGACCGCCAAACTCATTGTTCATCATAGTAGCTTTAAATGGGGTTTAAGTCTGGGGTTTAACTTCTTGGTGTATGATATTATGTCAATTGTGGCATTCAAGTTAGTTTGTTTTACCGACAGTGTGATGCTCCTTTTGTCCACAACATGCTTGTGACAACATGCTCCCAAGCGAGAGGCTCCCTCCTTTGAAGGATTCTAATACAAAGCCCTTCTAGGACTGATATTTACATTAACTGCACCTTTTCTAGCCCAACATATGAGCACAACTAATTGTGTATTAAGATGCTAAAGTTGGAAATATCCAAGTTAACCACCAGGGAGTTGCCCTGAAATTGTCCACAAAGGGTTTGAGGACACAGAGCAGTGGATGGTTGCTTCCAACTTTCAAAGACTGGCACGTGTGTTGCTATAGCGTTAAAGGAAGCTAAATAAATGGGAGCAAATGCCTAAATGGAAGAAGGGATTCAGTTACACAACTCCCATCAAAACACAACAAAATCACAGCCCTGGAATTGGCGGCACGGCAGACGGTTGGTGTTAAATTCTATGATGGACTACAACCAGCCCAATCGATACCGCTCCTCGTCCAGGAGGAGATGCTATTAGACTAACCTGCTTCTCCCTCTCTCTTTTTCCATCAGCACAGGAAAAAACACTCACACTTACGGTAAACACATACATACAAATACACTTACCGTAATCAAATACCTGGATGCATGCACACACACACACACACACACACACACACACACACACACACACACACACACACACTCCCCCACATACACCCTAGAGAAAATTGGATGTTTAAGTCGTGCTCCAAGTCGCACTCAGTGAGAGTCAAGTGCTGACTCAGCAGACTGGAGTGAGCGAGAGCCAGCAGGGTTTAAGTCAAGATGGAGACGACGGAGCTTTAAAATATTACTGATTACGTTGATTAAGTCAAGGTGGCAAAGAGTGAAGATGAAAATCCAAGCTGTTTTGATCATCATGCATCAACCCTGGACTTACCTGTCTCACATAAAACCCTTTATGATTCCTATGTTTTCTGATCTGTTGTTTATCTCTGATCTCAAAGGAAACACATTGTCATTATTTCTTTATACGCTTGCATCTCACTAGTAGCTCCTGCCACATCCAATACTCAGTGACTTTAGATATTCACGTCTGTCATCATCACTTTGTCTTCGGGCTTCTTCACTTGTTGTTTTTTCTCCGGTCTCTCTTTCGCTTGTTTTCTCCACAATGAGGTCAGAGCATTAGTTCATCATGGGGTCACTTTACAAAAAAGAAACAATATCAAACCACTTAATTGGACAGACATCCAGACATACTGAGAGGTAATTAATTAAATTACATTTATTGTACATTAATGGACAGTTACGGCTGTGTTCATATTACAACTTCCTTCTCCTTTTTTATTTTTTTACGACTTGACAATTTGGCTGGGGGTGCAATCTTTTTATCCTCGCACACCCAGAATCACACACTATTCAGCCTTCTTTGTTGTTATAAAAAAAAGAGCCTAATTGAAAAAACTGGGCATGTTGAGGGGGCAGTGGTAAGTGAGATTCATGATGCGTTGCGGGCATAAGGTCGTACATCATACTTTGTGAGGCGGGCAACAGAAGCTGCCATTATTGGATCAGCATTGCTTCATTAAATCTCCACACGACACAGTCTGCAGCTAACGCCTGTGGACAAAGAGATGGAGAGGAAAGAGACAAATGAGGAGAGTTAGGACAAAAGCTGTGAGGGAAGGAGATGCAGAGGAAGAGAAGGAAGGAAAGAGACAAGGAACAGGGAGCTGGAGTGGACAGGAGAGTTACAAAATAGGTGCGCAAGAAGAAAGGGAAAGAGGAGAGAAGAGTGAAGTTTGTGTAATTTGAGGATTTTTTTTCAGGCAGATAATCTCACATAGCAATCAATGAGCAGTGGGTTTGGCAAACCCCCCAGCAGCTCACTGCATCTATGCTGAAAGGGACAATTTCCATCCAACTATCTGCACCTCCTTTTCCCTGATAACTGTCACTATTATTTCATTGTGGAATGGTCAGAGGAAGATAAAGCACCAGGAACAATAATGCCAGCCTTTCCAAATATGTACATAATTAAAGAAAACACATCCAAAGATTTGATCTATGCATCGCTCAAATGATGGACGACTAGGTGATTGCAGATTCCGACACTGTGCAGTCACTGCTGGATCGACAAAGAGATGGTGCCATCTGGTGGCTGTTCTGTGCATCACATCTTTGACCTGGCAGCATGGTTATCATTTCGCTTAAAGAAAAGGACATGTTACCTGTGACTGGTTTCTGTTAAAAGACATTCAACTATAAAGCCTTTGCAAACTGCAAGCAGGTATTTTGGCTAATTAAACATCTTATCAGGACTGTGTGGACATGAGCAGACTGTTCTAGTCAGCCACTTCCACTGAAAACCTATGTGTTAGTGAACAGGGCTGGGCAACATATTGTTTTAAATGCTAAAATGCTGACATGAAACGTGTCTCCTCCACAATGTGTGAACGTGCTATGTAAGTAGAATATATTGCCTCAATACTTCAAGGTATACTCTACCCCACTGACTTAGTTTAGTCTAAATTAAATCACATTCAGATTTCATCAGTACATGTTTTGCAAAGAAATGATGCTGACATCTCTATCTCAAATTAAAACCGCTGCTCCTAATTAGAAGGAGAAGAATTACAGATAACAATATATTAGACAATAGAGTAGTAAAACAATGTGGGTCAATTTGCCTATTAGCTTTCTTGCTTAGATGAGAAGTTATGTGTGCTATACCAATTATATCCCTGTTTCCAGTTGTTCTGCTTCGCTAAGCTAACGATAGGCTGCAGCTTTATATGAACGATATGAAGGCAGTATCAATTTTCTCATAAAATTCTTGGCAAAAAAAGCAAATATTTTTCTAAAAAGTTAAACTATTACTTTAACAGGACTGAACAACATAGCTATGAATGTCATATAAATGAAATAATGTATTAAGCAAATTCCTCAGTTCATTTGTACATTTTTATTACTTTTTTATTTTTTATTCATAACAGCAAGAATCAAATATAGCAATGCAGGCCCCTTGAAAAAAATGTGTCAAGAACTTTTTCTCTTTTAATCAAAGACATCCATCAAAGTTGGTACAGCACATCACAGAGTATATTAGTATACATTCATGACTTCACTTATTACATGATGTAGTTTATAAAACCTCAGCGAACATTCCTACCAGCTTCAGAAGGTACCGTTTCCTACCCAAATGTTATTTCTGATTTCCTCCCACACATTTCCTTCTGGTGAGAATATGGTTTATGGCTTTAGACTGTGGCAATCAGAGGGTTTTCTCTACAGGTGCTTTTCAGAGGAGGTGGCTGGTATTTTCAAACATGACACATTCTTTCAAGGGGCCTGGAGCAATAAAACAAGCAAAACAAATTGCAGCAGAAGACAGAATACATCATATCAGCACTACGAGCAGAGAAAACAAACAAGAAAAGAAAAAAGTTCAGTTTACATTATATCAAAAACGTAAGCATGCGTGCTTGTAGGAGATGAGAGATGACAAAGATGATCAGGACAAAACGAACAACTTAACGACCAAACCACAAAACTGTATTTCAATCTGAAATGATTCTTAGATTCCACCTGATGTTGAACTACATTCCTGTTTGATCAGTTTCATCTACTAGAAGCACAGCTTACATAAACATAAAGAACATACCTATACCTATGGTGTTTGTGTTGCATGTACTCTCCAAGTGGTAAAACCTTAGTGAGTATGTTCTCAGGAATCTTTTTTTGTACTTTTTTTTAAAAAATAAACCACTATTCTATTTTTTCACTTTTTAATATATTTATATTTTATTCAATTACATTGAGAGAATATTGTATACTGTAAATACATCTTTCTGTGTAACATATTTTCTTATTCAATATTACTGCTGTGATTCTTTTTAAACGCTATATGTATTTCCTTTAACATGCATTCCTCTCTGAGTTGAGTAAGGAGACAGGACGTTTTGTGATTGGTTGGACCTGGGAGGGCGTGGCCATGACACAGACCTGTCAGGACAGGCGGGTTAGGGGACCAGACAAACCTAGTCAGGCCCTTGCGCTGGAGGGCCATGGACGCCTCCTCCGGAAAGTTACCTGGCAAACTACAAGCTGCTGACAAAAAAGAAGAGCAACACTTGGCCTTTTCTGAACCGGGTCGCAGCATGAGAACTCAGCGCCCTTTTGATGCAAGCAATTTTGTTCAGCCTTTCATAAGATTTTTTTTGTTATCCTAGCAAAATTCCATGTCATTATAGACATCTTTTTTTTTATTCAAAATAAGATCTCAATATACATGAATCTCTCTTTTTTGACTATGTACAGAAGTGCAAAAAAGTCAACCTTTATCACCTTTATCTCCTCTAACGCTCCCCCTCCCTTGTTGTTTGCAGTTGGCTTAGTAAGAGATGGGTGTCGACTCACCCCGTTCACCTGACCCCGCCAGCGACGCCCAAAAAGTGATCAAATATGCAGCTTGTTTTCTAACATGGCCCAATTTCCAGGGAGAGTAAAAATATTAAAACAATATTTACTATTTTAAATGGATACAGTAGAAAATAACATCGTTACTCAAAACATCTAAGAACTATATTTTTACAATAGTCTTTTTTTTCTTATGACTAGTTACAAACCTTACAATCGTTAAAATATTACTCAGTTATCGGTGATGGTTGCCACAGTGACAACTTAGCCTCTCTGTTCTATTATTTCATCACTGGTAGATACTCATATAAAACATCCTTGTTCAAATAGACTATAGAAATGAACAATATGCATACAGTTCAACAATATGCATAACATAGAAAATATTGAGTTTACAATCATAATCATACTAAAATTAACATGACATGGAATTTCAGGAAACTGTGCACGAGGAACACACTAACACACTTTTGTTTAACCTCATGGTAATTATAAGAATGATAAATATAATGAGCAAAACTAAAAATCCAAACTAAATATCAAAATATCATCAAACAAAATTAAGTAAAACACTCCTCATCTAAAGAAAAAACATAAGAAAGTGACAATAACATAGTGCTCTGTGTGTGTAGGTTAGTATGGCGTGGATTAGGCAACTGGATGGTTCAAAATGGCATGTTGCATTGTGCTGACCCGATGGTACATTCTAAGGCTTTGGATGAGTAATACAATCGTTTATATTCTTGCCACTTTCCCTGTACTATCCACCGATTAAATATGCCTGAAGAACACCCAGAACACAACAGAAACAAAGATTTCTAGAGATCTACTCTATACACCTGATCCTACTTCGAGCTCGGCCCACACATGTTTTAAATTTAGTCCCACTAGTCTACCCACAATATCTAGTAACAGTGACACAAAAAGACTTTGGCTGACTATCTGAAAACAGCTCTCAGGTAGACGTATTCAACAAATATTTTTAAATATGTCAGACTATATATACACTCAACTGAATCTACTTTTGGCAATCTGTCTAAAAATATGCATGACCATCCAAATGAAGAACAAATAAGGTCATACAAATCCATCACCAGTTGCACCGTCGATTCTGACTTGGGTCTCACAGCAGTTTGGATACCAACCGATTGGCCTGTTACTTCAGAGCTATTCATCGCAACGTCTTCATCAATATGAGCTTTGGGTCTCCCCCGTGGGCCAAGGCCCCACAGAGAGATCCAGTCATTTCCTGTCCAAACCACTGACTTCAACAACAAAGTCTGAGACAAAAAAAATCAGTAGAAGATTTGAGTAAAGCAGACAATCTGGGGCAGGTAATCTAGTCAGCATTGGTGCTACTGGGAATCACAGAAAATGAAGGGTCACAATAATGTACACTACATGCTGCTCAAGAGACAAAATGGACGTATTTAAAGGGAATTGTTGGGTTTAACACTTCGTAGAACTGCTTCAATACCATTCATGTGTTTTGAGATGTATGGCACTGGTTCAAGACATGTGCTTACGATATAGAAAGGTAGGCTACAAGGGTTTGATAGACGCCTTACAGACATTCAGTTGCTATTTTGCCTCTGAGTGCACTCAGGTGATTTCCCTCATCACTGGTTTAACAAAATTAAATCATAAACAAAGTCATTGTGCATGCATATGTGATTCAGGCGGATCATTCATTTATTTTATCTCAAATTAAATACAAGGTGCACCTTCGTGTAAACAAATTAACACATTTAGGTCAAAGAACATCAACCCATAAACAAAAAAACAACACGTCAGGATTCTTGGTCAATGGACGTACCGATCCAGTCGAGTGCTTGACGACTACTCCACTCTTTTGCCTCGTGTTAACATTCAAAGTGTGTCCGGTGAATAAAGGTTAGTTGCCTCCACAGAGCGAAAGGCAATCTCTAATGCAAATTATGTTCTTTTCTGTTGTTGTGTAATAGTGTGCACAAGTACACATGAAAACAATCCTTACAACCTGTGCCTCCTATATTAACATGCAGATTTATCCCAAACCAATTTAGATTTGGGTCTCAGTTTTGCTCTCGATGTTACAGGCATGAGGGGTGACCACTAATCTCGGATGCCACATTAGCGTGCTCCAGTTCCATCTGGGAAGAAGTTCACAAAACATGGGAAAAAACAGATGTGAAGCAAGAGGACAAGCTGTTTAGTTTAGATGTTTCTCATTGTCTTAAAAGCTGAACATGATTTCACACCAAAGGTCAAATGATGTCTTTTTACATATCAGTTTTTGTACGGGACATATCACATGTTAATGTCAATTTTAGAAGTGCTGGTAGGTGGGTTATGTTACATTTGGACAGAACAGGCTAGCTGTGCCCGCTGTTCCAGCCTTTAAAATAAGCTAAACTCAGCGGCTGCTGGCTGTAGCTTCATATTTAGTATTTAAATGTGCTATCAATCTTTAAGAAAGCAAATGATTCTTTTCAGTTTTACATTACTTGATTTTGCAAAAATAATAATAATAATAATAATAATAATAATAATAATAATAATAATAATAATGGTAACAGCCAGACAAGCCACTTTGTCAGCTGCAAAAAAAAAAAAGGCAGTCGTGGCAAATCCTTCACATAAAAGCTGTTTGAGTCAAAAGTAGCAGCCAGTGAAGTCCAAATGCAAGTGTGTGAGATGTTAGAGGGAGGTGCAGTACATACTGTTCTGATCGAGACTCCTACATCTGGGTCACATATTTGTGACCAGTCAGATGGTCAGCAGATATTATTGGAATCTGATTGAGAGGAGGAAAGAGAAAAATAAGACGGGGAGGTGGAAAGGCAAAGACAGAAAGACATAAACAGGGGAATGAAGAAGGAAGGAGACACAAACATCAGTGGAAATGAGGACAAACAGCACTTCCACAAAGCTAGGCATTGTAACTATCTAAATAATCAGTATCAGATTGTCCAATAAGCTCGCAGAAGAGCCACGTGCACCGTTCATGCATTTTGCATGCAGAGGCAAATGGGAATCATAAGAATAAAAACTGACAGATACTGAAAAGTCAGAGCTTATCACCAGAAGTAAAAGGGGGAGGGAGAATGCAAAAGTGGAGCAAACCTGATTGGCTGTTGCCGTTGCAAAGGGAACACTTGTGGCAGATGTGTTGGCTGCAGACACAGTGGCTGGATTAGCACCGTGCATCATGGATACTTGGAGGGAAAGATCACAGACAGTTGATTCAAAGCTCTTTTATGTGAATACTTAATTTCTACTTCTGTTTATGTTGATAACATGAGGCAATATAATGGTAGTCTTAAATAGCTTTAAATCCCAAAGAAATTCTAGTAGCCGTTACTTTTCTTTTTCACACTTACTCAACAAATGAGAATAGAAACAGACGTGTTGTGGAGGAAGAAGAAGACACCTTAGAGGAATTATTTAGGATGCAAGGAAGCTAAGTGGCTATTTTGAAGTGTACAATATAAAAATTCACGTGGCAGCATCTTTTTTTACAGGCTTGTTTATTGACTTTTGTTTTACCTCCCAAAAAATACCCTTCATGTTTATGTTGCATGTATAACCAGACAGTGTAATGAGGTGCTCTATAGATTTGAGAGTGTGGAATAGAAGTATAATGAAGCCAGGGGTCGGCGGGGTTTAACTGCAAGCATTTGGTGTCAGACAGATTTGTGGCAGTGCAAAAAAGGGTTCATTCTATACCACATAACTATATTGCAGAGCATAATAAAACATACAACTTCCAATTTAAATGACACAATTAAATTCAAAATGTACAATTCATATTTTTGTCACACTGTTGGCTGAATTAAAAAGAGGTCACCTATGCTGGTTTAGGCTAATGTCAAAGTCTAAATTCACAAAATGGAGAATGTGCTCTAATTATGTGGTGAGTTGAACAACACGTGAGTGATTGCAATGGGCTCAAAGATAATCAGGAAAAATAAGGAAAGCTGGCACCTACTTGTTGCAGGTGTCATGCAAAATATCGAGCCTGGCCATCATGCATTTCAACCGGGAAGTGGAGGCAAAAGGGAGGAGAAGAAATCAAGAAAACCCATAACGAGTGTTATAAAGTCAGACATATTGGATTTAACTGTACTTTTTAAAACTGTTTTCCCTATGGTGATAACGCTGATTATATACTGAGTATCAATAATTACAATGCACAATAACAATCATTAATTTTCACACATATGAGTTGCTGTAACCACACATATATACTTATGCATGAAATATAAAGCTCTGGCTCTCAACTTTCACTGCTACATTAACTGCTGGAACCTGCTTTTAGAGTCCTTAAATTGTTCCTGCAACCTGACAGTCCAATAGTATGGGACATATGAGACAGATGAGAAATGGGACAGTGTATGATGACTATACAGTGGCCAGAGAGGAGTTGTGTGTACATACTGTGTATATGCACACATACATTAAACAATTTGGTTGAAGCCATTAATAATACTGGTATAAACAGAACACAGACTATACATACAAAGACCATGTTTAGCACAATATGAATTTGCTCAGTTGATATACTAAACAACTACACATACAAAAAAGAGCATAATATCTTAAAACAACAACAACCCTGACTTCTGCTACTCAACTTACATCCACATACATGCGCAATTAAGTCCATGCAAGTTTTTCCATCTTGTCACCAATGAAATCACACAATATTTCAGCCATTCACAGCTGATGCCAAAAAATAATCAATTGTGAGAAGGACACAAACATGTGATTTGACAGCCAATAGCGATGAGATCGCTTCCACAAACATGGGTTAAAGGCAACTCTGGCCTTACCTGATGGTATGAAGGCAGCCTGCTGCTGAAACTGCATGTTGGCCAGGGCCTGTTGGTACTGGAACATACCACCATTGAACATAGTGGTGGCACCGTTGGCTTTTTCAAGTGCAGGTCTCTTTGGTAAAGGAGGCAAGGGAGGGAGCCCCTGGAGAGGGGACAACACCAAAATAAAGGGATGGGAGTGAGGGGGACCCAAAGGATGGTAGCAGTGACATTCAGGACAGAGAGAAGAAATAATTCCATTAGAAGATAAAGTTGCCCTTCCAAAACAGCAAACAACAATGGCAAGCAAGCAGTGACCTGCACTACCTCTGTCAGAGCAAGACAGGGCAGTGGTGCTAGCTGACAAGTTGACATTTAAAACATCCTCCGCACAATGTCACTGACATTATGATAAAAAAGTACATAGAATGAATATTTGAAAATATGGAAATCTGCAGGCTGAGGAATAACTAGATCTTTCTGTAATGATAACTGTAATGACAGCTATGATACTAGTTATTGTATTGATTGTTGGACCATTAGCAACAGGAATGATGTAGTTAGGGGAAGCTGCACTGCCAGCTCCATGATACTAGTACACTATAAGACACCTCTTCAACACTTACACATGCAATATGGGAAGTGACAGACTCATGCAAAGACTACATTATTAGAGACTAAATATTAAATGTTCATGCCACCAATTATTTTCTTTTGAGATGCACTTAAGGTGATGAACTGTCAGTAAACAATGTAGAGGATTTCCTATCTTTTTTAGTTTTAAAACAAGATTAAAATAGGCGTTTTATAAATAACTAAACAAATGTATGCTACAAGATGAATGGCTACAGTCAGTTCATCACCCCTGAGTGTTTCACCATCACATACTTTGTTTGATAACTGCAAAGGTATATCTACTACATCACAGCTACATGCCAAGCCAAAAGGTGAAAGGTCATAGTACCAGGTCAAAAGTTGCGTCGAGGGGTCGCTTCAGTGATTTCACAGCCGACTGAGTCTTAATTAGCAGGCAGCGAGCACATGATGGCAATGGGCCAATGGGGTTCAAGCGCATTAACATAAACCAGTAAGCGGAGGTGCATCATGGGGGCAGCAGTGCAGTGTGGGTTGGTGAGAAAAAAAACAAAAAACAAAAAAACAAACAAACAAATAAAAACAAATCATTGGAATGCAATATACAACAATAACAAGACTAAGACATGCACATTGATGGCTGTAGGGTTACTGAAAAAATAATTATGGCCCTTGACATAGTTAGTTGTCTTCTGTTTCATTCTGTTTCATCAACTATAGAGTTGAACCCAATGGTGTTTTGGTTCAGCCAACTATTCACTCATTCATTCAAATCTAAGGCAATCCTGGTTTAAAAAACAAATACTTATGATACTTTTGTCCAAGTCTGTTGCATTTTCACCAGTGATTTCATTTGAAAAGCCATACAAGATGAATTAAAGGATTTAATCTATTCGCAAGATGTACCATTTAAAAGCGAAAAGAAGCCAAAAAGGGCAGATATTATTGACACTATTGTTCAAATATGTAGGTAGAGGTGATCATATGCCTAACTTTGCTTTAATGTGAAAGGTCATCTAAAATTAAGCTTACCCTCCTTTATGGAATACCTGCTGCATAATATCATCTACATAATTTGGCTGAGCAAAACCTCCTTGTGCCCCTCGATAAATTGAAATGAACAGCCGCCTTCCCAGTTTCAGCAAAAATGCGAACAACAGCAAAAATATACAACTAACAAAGCAGCAAAAAGGATGAGTAGGAGGAGGGGAGCAGTCGGCTCAGTCACATGATCACTACAGCCTGCTGCTAATGAAGCACACATCACTCTGTATCTTCATTGGGTCAGAGCTGAAGAGAGCAGGAACAGAGCGGACTGGGACATGTGCTGGGAGGTTCAGGAAAAGCACAAGTTGGAAGGTGTTCTCAAACATCTACATCCATCAAATCAAGGCCCTTCAGAGTGTTTCCAGTACACTGCATGTGCTCATGTGGAGGTCATGTTGAATGAGCCCACATCAACATGAGGACAACTCAATGATTTGTTTTAGATAATCACATGAGGTGGATTTTTGGAACAACTATGAACTGCACTCTAGGTTACACTTTAATTGTTTTCGCTGAAAGGGATTCCTCTGGCTGCTATAATACAGTGCATGTTCTTTATTTTGAGTCCTTATTGGTGTTGCAATCTGTGGACAGAAACCTACCATGGCTGCAGCCGCCGCAGCCTGGTTGACTTGGTGTTGGGCGGCTTTGATCTTGGCCTGCAGGTGAGACGGAGGGTGAAAGTACTTGCACTTCTCCCTCGAGCAGCGGCCCTTAATGTAGTCCATACACACAGTGACTGTGTTGTCGTTGGTGTCGATCATCGTGCTGTCTGAAGGGTGGGCGAAGCGACAGTCGTTCTCCCCACGTGTGCAGTTACCCCGCTGGTATTCCCGACACACCTGGCGCGCAAAAAACACACCAACAAATACACTCTTTACTTTTATTTCTTTACATGACGAACTGCAAAGAAAAAACAGACCCACAAACACATTATGAAGTTACTGTTCACTTTACTTCACATTTGATGATGTAATCAATCTGTTCAGTCATTTCAGAACTTGACAATCACTTTACCAGACAGAGCTAACCAATCTTAATGACAGGTACGGCCATTACTGTTGATTGATAAGCAGAACAGATCGTAACCAGCGTTTACAGACTCATCAATCACACACCATTTATCCATTATTCAAATGAGCTGTGTTGTTGTTCTTCCGCGTGGAGACAGAAGGGGGCAGCATCTGCGTGAACAGTTGGGCGACTGATTGCCTCGGTCTGAATGCAGGGGCTTGACGTGGCTCATGGGAAATATGAGGCTGGTTACCCTCAAGGGATGCTGCAGCTGACGTAATCACCAGCCCACGCATAATAACACACACACACACACACACACACACACACACGGTGAGTGCACATATAAATTATGAGGCAGCATTTTTTCCCCAGAATAAAATATTGACATGTAAATAACTGTGCAATAACTTAAGATCTCTGTTTAAGCACTGGCGGCCACCGCTGAGTCTCAATTGCACTCAGAATCCTATCCGACACCAAAAGAAATGTAATGTCATGGTACGTGCTATCGACCTATCAGTTATTGTAATAGAACAAGCCATTTGCCAAATGTCTGTTTACCAGTCTCACTGTCTGCATGCATATATGATTTGATTTGCGGTGGAACGGCTGTCAGACAAAAGGCCACCAACAGTGCAATCTACAAACTAACCCTGCTCTGTCTCCCCTCACGACAGCTCATCATCCGCAATCACCGATCTGTGTGATTGATGGGGCAGGATTCTGTCTGTCTGTCTGTCTGTGTGTCTGTTCTTTCTTGTGTGCACCTCCCTCACACACTCACACAGTCACATCTGAATGTGCACCTACATACGCAGACCCACACACATTTCATTCCCCACCACCGCCACAGTCACCACTGCTGCTACTGGTCTTATTAATACAAAATAAATAAATAAAAAGAAGCGAGAGAGACTGGCTTGTTGTCAGGCAGATGTTGGAGAGGTGGGTGAGGGAGGGAGAGAGAGAGAGAGAGAGGGGAGAGAAACAAAGGAGAGAGAGGGAAATGTAAGAGCGGTTGATGAATAAAGAGTAAAGGTCAGACAGATTGGGGATCAAGGAGACAGACTGAGAGTCTTTGGGATCGAGTGAGTGTGGCTGACGTGTTAAAAAAAAAAAAAAAACGAAAGGGAAGACTAAATGGAAGCAATTTGATGTTCTGTGCACCAGGTGTGGAGTAGTGTGTTTTTCTTCACAGTGGTTAATCATGCATTAGAGAAGCTAAGTGCTTAGTTGCACACTCAAATAAAAGGCCTGTTAATCACATTTCTGTCCCTATGGTAACTGTGCCTCTGACTGGGCCATTTACATCAGTACGGTTTCCGGTAAGCAGCATTTTGACTGTCTGCATGCTGAATGGCCACAGAGTAGCTCCAAAAAAGAAATAGAGGCAGAGGGACTGCTGGAGAATCTTTCTCGGGAAAACAGCCTGGACATTTTTTTCTAAAATAGAAATTTCTCTCAGCCTCAAGGCCTGTAATATATCTACTGTGTGTGTGTGTGTGTGTGTGTGTGTGTGTGTGTGTGTGTGTGTGTGTGTGTGTGTGTGTGTGTGTGTGTGTCTAGGTCCACACTAGAAACTAGAATATGTCTGGCCCTTTTCACTAAGATATTTTTAGCAAACCTAGTTCCTGATAAAATAGGCTTGGGTGTGATTGCTCCCAATCAAAACACTTCACCAGCACACACAGGCTGACTACTGGGCAGATATCGTGAGGAGATTTTCCCTTTAGTGCCAATCGTTGCATTTGGCTGGTAAATATTAAACATATGTTTACTGGACTTTGGTGTATAAGGCTATTGATCTTTTGCCAGGCAGAGACCTGCGTGTTCTTGTTCGATCAACAACAACTTCTTGCCTCCACATTCTCTCAACCTCTACTCTGATGACCACAACAGGTCTAAAAATGGATTTCTTCTCTAACCCTTCATCTCTTATTCCTCTTATTGACCCATTCCCTCCCTCTGCATGTCATCCTCTCGTTCATCGGGCCGAGACACTTCCTTTAGCCTCACCTCCATTAATTACCCGGCTACTCAACGTTACATTTTAAATGTAACCTTCCTAACACTCCGGCATGCCTCCTGCCCACCTGCAACGATTTCCCCATTATTCCGCTGCGAGTGTTTCCCGGGCGGGGCTGCATAATGGATGACATGGATTTACTGTCCAATTAATGATTATCTGAACACAGCTAGAGGATGGGCACTCATCAGGTTTCAAATGACTAATGGCCTTCACAGACAAATTAAAGATTTTTCTGAAAATTACACACTGATAGAGTATAACTTGAGCTTGTGCCAAAACAATTCTGTCTTCTGCCTGTTGATGGGATGCAGCATCGACTACGGTATTGTTTGGATACTCTCATTAACGTCTCTCTCTATCTTTGCTTAAGTCTGGCTAATGGAGGGTACTATGGTAATGGGAGTAGTTACTGTAACAGAAACTGTGTACCAGATACATAATTAAAGTCTACAAACAGAAACTGTTGAGGCAAGACTTTCCAACCCATGCATTTAATATTCAAATAGGCACAGCCCACATTTCAAAGGCCAATCTGTTTGCATAGCTGGGAAAAAAATAGCCTCACCGGGTGCAGTGTTTACTAGAGTTTTGTTAATCTATCTTTTAATCTGCAACTGATATGGAAGTGAAAAAAAATTATGCAAATCCTCTCGTCTGTGTGCTCTATGGGTTTGCTCGTGCAGTCACATGTACCCTGCTCTCTGCCTCCGTCTGTGTGCGTGAATGCATGTGTTGCTCACCTCCAGTCTGTCTGTCCTCATGAGTTTCTGTGCAGCAGCGGCAGCAGCAGCTGGTACGGGGACACTGTGGTTGCTGGTGACCAGTACAGAGCCACTGGGCAAGATGTCAGCGGGCATCAGGCCGGGCGACATGGGGCCAAGGTAGGGGCTAAATGTAGCCGCAGCAGCTGCAGCAGCATTGACATTGGTGGCAAGGCTGGGTGTCACTGAAAACATGGGCTGTGGGGCAAAAGCAAAATGAGACAGTTGGCCAAAATGTAGCAAAAAGTTCAGCAATAATTTAATTAATTTCACTCAGACTTGTCACAACATTTGTTGAATGTTGAATATTTAATCACATCTACCAGAAAACTGATTTCCATCCTTCCTCAAGCATACTCAAATTACTCATTTATGCTACATGATATAAGAGATGTGAAATACGTATGCAATCAGCAATAGCCAAGCAGAGGACAGGAACTGTGTTTTGGGATGTGGAGGCAAAGAAGATGTCAAAGATAGACAATGAATTGGGCCTATACATCTGAGGAAAACCAATATGCCTTCAATTGCTGCTTATCTTTCATTCGAGACAACAAATAAGGCAGATGTGGTGTCAGCTACTCCCTACATGGATGAGATGGAATCGCACGCTTCACACACCAGAGATCACTTCACACAGGAGTAATGAAGCTTGAGCGTTACTCAGTCAAGGAGACTTTACTTGTAGTTTATTAGTCATACATCCAGCCATCCCCTCCCCTCGCGCATGCTCACTCATAATTTCATTGCTGTCATGGTTTTGGGTTGTCAATCATGCTATCAGCTGCTTTTACTGTTCAGTGATCAGTGTTCAGTCACTGTTCAGTGACCTTCCTTCATTGTTAGCCTATCATCTGGCTGATCAGTAATCCTGCGAGTATAAGCAGGACACATCACAGTATATAAATACTCAATGCAGTTTATTAAACGGTAACAGGCGACAGAGAAACCATCTCCACTCTGACACTCATGATAACTTTGTCTTTATTAATGTAAGTAGTAGTTTAACACCATTAAATCAACTGAAAACATGTTTATCAATATTTGAAGTGCATTTTTATTGGAATGTTCGCTGAAAACTCTCCGGACAAAACTCCTTCAGCTGTTAAAGTGACTGACAGCTGATCAGCTGTGATCAGCTGTCAGTCGGCAGTCATCATAAACCGACGTCGCTTCACGTGGCTTCAGAGGAAAGGACGTCTCATGTCTATTGAAACATATTTCCTCGCGTCTTCTCTCCTCGCTTGGTTTCCTTGCGTCTCTCTATGCATCCCTGGTGGGAGGGACTAAGACGCAAGGAAAAGACGCAAGTGAGGGAAGCGGGGATGCAATTTAGAGACTTGGGATGCACCCTGTGTCTTCTCGGGTAGACGAGGCGCGCGCCACCCATGATAACAACATGACAGCAGCGAGCTGGAGCGCTACTCTTCACAGAAAACCAAACGCGAACTCTGTATAATCTCCCCTCCAACGCGATCCCAATCAGGCCACCTGATTGATGCTTGTGTCTGTTCTTTAAATATATATATATATATATATATATATATATATATATATATATATATATATATATATATATATATATATATATATATATATATATATATATTGTTTATAGTTTGAAGTACAAAATGTTGAAAATGTAGTTTGAAGTCAAGTGTTTTGTATTTATTTATTAATATTTATAGTATACTTTAAACAGTTAATATATTGTTCAATTTCAATAAACAAGTATTGGTTCAGGCACCGTTTAGGCACCGGTATCGTTTTTAAAGTATCGTTTTAGCACCAGTATCGAAAAAAGATACCCAACCCTAATTATAATATACTGAATGATATTAATAAGATAATAAGTCCTTATTATGTCAAAGTGTTGGAATAAATGTTAAATATTTAACTACAAAGTAGTAATGCGTGATACCTTTTTTTTGCATTAAATCATACTTGGATTAGATGGCCCTACCAAAAATAATTGCCACCAGCCGCCACTATGGCTGATATACGCTTTTTAAATATGATTGTCTCTCTGCCTTTAGTAGGCTTTGTTCATGCTGCTGTTACACGTGATCTTCATTAGCCCAGTGTCTGTGTTATTAGTACGGACCGACGCGAATGACTGATGTCCACCTTGACATTCCCTTTTTTCGAGTCTCTCCTTTACAGGACAGTTTGTGTTTGTGCAGAGGAGACGCCGCCTTCTACCACTCGTTTCCCTGCACAAGCAACTTTCACCGGTTCCTCCAGGTCCCTCCGTACGGTGAACAACCTGATCGCCACCATGCGGTCTGCGGGTAAATCCAGCAAGCGATCCACTCACGCCTCGTCACCACCAGGCCTCCTGGTTTCCGCCGACGTATGAGCCAAATTAGTCAAATCAATTCTCAACATGCACGGAATGAATCCATGTAAGTGTCAATCAGTTATCGGCCTAATTCATCAGAGCATTGCAATCAATATATCATAATGATTCATATACTTCTGCTATTTGCTTATTGTATTCTACCAATGACTCATATTCAATGTTTTCTGTTTTGTGGTGTCATATCCATTGTTAAGGAGTAATATGGTTGGGTGTTGCCTCATCATATCTGGTAAGTAATGTCATATTCGCTCTATTCTGGTAAGGGGTTCATATTATTGTATTCTCATGAATGAAGCTCAAGCGTAAATTCAGTAAGGAAGACAATAGTTACTCACTGGTTCATTCAGGAGCCAGACTGTAGTCTCACAGTGATTACTCCATCAGCTGATTGGGGGGCGTGTATGTTGAATACTCAGGTCACTGCTGGCCTCTTTTGGTCAAATATATTCTCTGCTGAATGTCAGGTATTCAATGCCCTTATTAATGATGAATGTTATGTTACAAGTTGTAGTTATTAATGGAGTCTTACTGCCTAAGCCTTGATCTTTTTTTCTGTAATGACAGTACACTAGCCATGTTGTCTAAAATAAACGTGTTAGCTGTTTGGGTAACTGCTGCTGACCATTACTCATTGTTAGCTAAAGCATAAAGCATATGCATTGCAAGCAGGGCATGGTGTCCTCAAGCCTTTGCTGGCTAAAATAAAAATAAATCATCCATGGAACATTGTTTATTTTAATCTGTTATGTTACACATGCTCATTATTATACTTAATCTCCAGAATATGAGATCTTTGTTTTATTGTTTGTGAACTGTTTCACTCCTGCTTGGTAAGCATTCATTTTGGGGTAAATATCAGGCTCTGGTCGTTTTTTTTTAATTTAATTTAATTTCTATTCCTTATTTGGGGGGATTTATATTTCTGCTGCTCAGGGCAGACTTTCCTCAATTTACAAATCTCCCTGTTGAGTCAAAGCTCCAAAGCCTCTGTCAAGACTTCATCACCACACAGTATTTGTACATAATACATTATATTTTCTTTCTTTACTTACTGGCATTCAATCAGGGAAACTATAATTTTGCATACTTATTAGGCTTGTAGTTTATTTATCACATCCTGCTATTTACTCCCCTCGCACATGCTTACTCATAATCCCATCTCATTGTTTGACATCAACCATGATATCAGCTGGTCTCGGTCCAATAGCACAGTTGCACACCTGCACTGTAAGCCCATCATCTTGCTGCTGTTTCTTTTTAAACACGGCGTACAGTATTACTGCTGTTAAGCGCCCCTTCATCACCGTCAGAATGATCATTTCATCAGCCTCCAGTCTCAGCAGAATCATCAGCTACCACCACCACCAGTGTCTGCACTACTGGGGGATTCATCTTGCTGCTGCTCACGCCCCTCAATTACATATCTCTTTGCCAAAGACTGTCATGATTTGTTCTTGACATATAATGGAGTGGCTGTGGCTCATGGGTAGAGTGGCCGTCCTGCTGCTGCAAGGTTCACGGTTCGAACCTTGATCCCTGGTCTCCCCATAGTTTGCGTGTCGAAGTGTCCTTGAGCAAGACACTGAACCCCCAGTTGCTCCCTGGGGGCCTCACAGGGCAGCACACTGCTCAAGGATGGGTTAATTTAAATGCAGAGAATAATTTCCCCAATGGATTAATAAAAGATACCTTCTAATCTGTTTTATAATAATTAATTAACAATACTCTTTTCTTCATTTACTTATATCTCAAATAAACTGACTTCCATCAAGCTGTGTGAGCAGCTTGCTTGTATGTGCTTTACTGGAGTTTGAAAGCCAATGAGGCTAAGGGGTATGCTAGCTGACGTAGCACAGTGCAAGTTTTCCCTGCACGTTCCTGACCTCAGCCCCAGTCTGAGGATTGTCTCTAGAGCCCTTGACAACAGGACAGAGCAGCGGCAGCCAGGTCTGTGGACAGCTACATTCCTCCCAAAACCTCCTCACTGCTCCGGGATGACTCCGAAAATCAAGAATAATGGCGTGGAATGTCTGAAGAATTATGTCCAATCACAAGGTACTCAGGAACAGTAGGTATATCTCGCTCAAGGTGCTCAGATATTCGAAGCTCAAGGTTTGCATGTTGTCAGTGAAATGAGGCTGTAACAATGCACTGACGTCATCCTGCAAGATGTTTGTGATGTGAATATCTCTTCACTTGGCATTGATTTGTGGCCAATGATGACAGGACATTGCAGACTATTGTTATAAATCATAGAAAACATCACACTGCATGTCTCCTGCCAGCAGTGTGTGTTGCTGCAGATGATCACAATTTCATGTGACAACAGAATGCTATCAGGCTATCCTCTGATCGAGACCAAATGACTCAACTTGCTGTCTAAGAATTAAATAGAAATAATAATAAAAAGCAATGGGTTCAGCTGGAGCTGTTGCAATGCCATGTTATTGTCGTTTACTGTGTAATTTGAAGATTTTAAACGCTATTATGCTATGCAGTAGAAATGTTGGTCAAAAGTGCACAACAAAACATTTCCTCATAATAAAATTGAAAATAAGCTGAATTAGTACAGCACCTTTAAAAACAAAATGGCATGGTGCTTTACATTGATTAAACATGAAAATATAACTGTTAACAATAAGACAAAGACGAACTGAATTAACAGCTTCATGTAATGTTTTCCAACAGGAGCTAAGCTTAGGGTACCATATCAAGGATATGCTAGCAGCAAACCTTTTGAGTGTGTTGAGTTGAGCAAGAATGTGATTTGTAGCAACTCTTGTCTTCTTCTTCTTCTTCTTCTTCTTCTTCTTCTTCTTCTTCTTCTTCTTCTTCAATATAAATACTAGGGTTGGGGGGGGGAAATCGATTCAGCATAGTATCGCGATATTTTGCGTGCCGATATTGTATCGATACACGGAAGCCAAGTACCGATCTTTTATTTAATCAATTATAAACTTTTTGGTCCCCAAAAAATAATATCAATTGCTTTTTCAGCCCACTAGATGATAAGAACGTAGATAAGCCCCGCCCCCTCCCCGGCGCGTCCAGCTCGAATGACGTGACTATGTAGACTGTAATAATGAAGTGACTGTAGACTGTAATAATGAAGTGACTATGTAGACTGTAGTAATGAAGTGACTATGTAGACTGTAATAATGACGTGACTATGTAGACTGTAGTAATGAAGTGACTATGTAGACTGTAATAATGAAGTGACTATGTAGACTGTAGTAATGAAGTGACTATGTAGACTGTAATAATGACGTGACTATGTAGACTGTAGTAATGAAGTGACTATGTAGACTGTAATAATGACGTGACTATGTAGACTGTAATGATGAAGTGACTATGTAGACTGTAATAATGAAGTGACTATGTAGACTGTAATAATGAAGTGACTATGTAGACTGTAATAATGAAGTGACTATGTAGACTGTAATAATGAAGTGACTATGTAGACTGTAATGATGAAGTGACTATGTAGACTGTAATAATGAAGTGACTATGTAGACTGTAATAATGAAGTGACTATGTAGACTGTAATAATGAAGTGACTATGTAGACTGTAATAATGACGTGACTATGTAGACTGTAATAATGAAGTGACTATGTAGACTGTAATAATGAAGTGACTATGTAGACTGTAATAATGAAGTGACTGTAGACTGTAATAATGAAGTGACTATGTAGACTGTAATAATGAAGTGACTATGTAGACTATAATAATGAAGTGACTATGTAGACTGTAATAATGAAGTGACTATGTAGACTGTAATAATGAAGTGACTATGTAGACTGTAATAATGACGTGACTATGTAGACTGTAATAATGAAGTGACTATGTAGACTGTAATAATGAAGTGACTATGTAGACTGTAATAATGAAGTGACTATGTAGACTGTAATAATGAAGTGACTATGTAGACTGTAATAATGAAGTGACTATGTAGACTGTAATAATGAAGTGACTATGTAGACTGTAATAATGACGTGACTATGTAGACTGTAATGATGAAGTGACTATGTAGACTGTAATAATGAAGTGACTATGTAGACTGTAATAATGAAGTGACTATGTAGACTGTAATGATGAAGTGACTATGTAGACTGTAATAATGAAGTGACTATGTAGACTGTAATAATGACGTGACTATGTAGACTGTAATAATGAAGTGACTATGTAGACTGTAATAATGACGTGACTATGTAGACTGTAATAATGAAGTGACTATGTAGACTGTAATAATGAAGTGACTATGTAGACTGTAATAATGAAGTGACTGTAGACTGTAATAATGAAGTGACTATGTAGACTGTAATAATGAAGTGACTATGTAGACTATAATAATGAAGTGACTATGTAGACTGTAATAATGAAGTGACTATGTAGACTGTAATAATGAAGTGACTATGTAGACTGTAATAATGACGTGACTATGTAGACTGTAATAATGAAGTGACTATGTAGACTGTAATAATGAAGTGACTATGTAGACTGTAATAATGAAGTGACTATGTAGACTGTAATAATGAAGTGACTATGTAGACTGTAATAATGAAGTGACTATGTAGACTGTAATAATGAAGTGACTATGTAGACTGTAATAATGACGTGACTATGTAGACTGTAATGATGAAGTGACTATGTAGACTGTAATAATGACGTGACTATGTAGACTGTAATAATGAAGTGACTATGTAGACTGTAATAATGACGTGACTATGTAGACTGTAATAATGAAGTGACTATGTAGACTGTAATAATGAAGTGACTATGTAGACTGTAATAATGACGTGACTATGTAGACTGTAATAATGAAGTGACTATGTAGACTGTAATTCAAACAGTTCAGTTTGTCGGGTGCAACATCTATGACACGTTGGACAGTTTGTCTGCTTGACAGTCACATTTTGCTGCAATAAAAATGATTGAAGTGAGATGAACAGACTTAAAACGGTATCTTCTTAGATACAATATGTTGACAACGTTTTCCTTTGGGGACAATTTGCGGTGGAAAAAAGGGAATAAAGCGCAAATACTCAATAAATCGCAGTATCGTGATAAAATCGAATCCTGGGACCTCTGGTGATTCCCACCCCTAATAAATACGGGTGTAAGAATTCACTTGTGGCTTTTATGGTTTAAATTCCCTTTTTCTATTCACCATCTGCCTCACACAAGTACACCAAAAGTGCGCGTGAGTGAGTGAAATGGTACTGCAGATAGATATAATTGTAATGTGGGTTGTCCTGTGACGTTGACTAATAAAAAGCATCATGAGCGCCATCACTCACAGACAGCTGTGGGGCCTTAATTACTTCACCCTCTGCACAGTTCCGTGCATGAAATGAAAGCGCTCTCCTACAAGGAGGGAGGGTTGCCAGATATAAACAAAAAAAGTGTGAGAGCAGCAGATATAATTGGGTAGAGATACCAGCGAAGGGGGCAGGAAACTAAGCTAAGGGCACAAGGGAAGGATGGAGGAATAACGTCTGATTCCTGGAAAGGCTAGTACCCGATCTTAAACTTGTATTCCCTTTGCTTTCAACATGGCTCTGTTTTCTTGACTTTTCTTTGTAGTGCAGGTCTAAAGCATCTCTCCTCACTGCTGTCGTCCTATCTCCTTCACTTTACCGACCTGTCTCTACTCTGTTCATTTATCTCGGCCTGCCTCACTCGGTCCTCCCTTTCTTCTTCAGCTGTGTCCTTCTCTGTCAGCCTGTCTTCCTCGTCCTCTCTTCTCCTTACTTCCTCTCCGCCCATGATATAAACAGAAAGGGAAGGCCTTGCAGTCCCAGGGAGATCTATTGCTTCTTTAAATCCTTTCATGGTTTCCTCTGTGCTCTCAATGGGCCTCTCGCCTCAGCCCCTCTTCCCCAGATAAGGGCGATAAGCCATCGGCTAAGTGTCCATGTGCGTGTGTCCAAGCATGCAGCATCTGAAGCACTTTTGAATAGTCTGAGACAAATTCACTCCGCTGCTCTCACTTAAACATAAAGGGACAGAGGAGAAGACAGAGGAATTACTTCAAGCCTGACTGACAGCTCTTATTGCCTCTGTCAGGTCTCATGGACCAGGCAGGGAAGCATTCATTCAAGCTGGTTGACTGGAACTCCGGCCATCGCCTTAAAGTTCTGTGGAGCATGCAGCACAGTCACAGATCCATTTATAATGGTATTTACTGCATCTGTGTGGGTGTGTATATTCATGAGATGTGGGTGTTACAAGATAATAATATATTAGTTTATTGATCACCGTATGGAAATAATTCAGTGTCTGATGTCTGGGCCACGTTGTTCGTTCATTGCTTGATTAATAAGGGCTAACATGATATTAATGAACTTGTACTGAAACAATTAGTCAATTAATAAGTTAGTAATAATTAATAAGAAATAGCGCTTTGATCACCCCAAGCCGAGAGACAGATAGTCCCATTATATTTGAGAGAAGGCAGACATTAAGTTGTTGGGTTTTATTTTTGTCAAGACTAAATGTTTATGCTTCGATTGAACAGCCCCGTTCATTTTTATGCAGCTATCCTGGCTGTTCAATGTTGGAGGATAGATTTGATCATTTTGTCTCTTGAACAAAGGCTACACAGAGTCACAAACATTGTTCGCATTTCTAGGGCTGGCCACAAGTTGATCATATGATTGCACTCGTGTATTAACCTCTTTGCCTTTAATGTCAATTAAATGAAACTGTATAAAGCATGATACAGGCACTCTTGAACCACAGTTTAGACTGCATATTTCCAGCAACCTGAAAGAGTTCAGGAGTTCACTAACCAATTTTACTTTAAATGAAAAAATCCAATTAAAATGTCATTATTGATTGAAATGTGTTTTGTTGTTGTTGTTGTTGTCGTTTTAAACAGAAACTTTTAGTAAAATTTGTCTCTTTTGCTCGAGGAATCACAAACTAAATTTTTATGTGATGTTTTTTCGTGCACAAATTGTATTCCATTCTCTAGCCTAATTCATCCTACATTTATATTTAACCATAACAACCATTTTACCCATTGTTAACAACCAATGCCCCGCAAACAGCCTATGAAACACAATAGGTCAAAAGTCAGAAATGCTGATCTCTGAGTTATTACAAAAGAAACCGCTCTAAACCATAATAACATGTTTTCCGAGTATAACAAATACATTTCTCTCCTATTTTAACTAGAGCCATTATGTCTGGTACAATTAGAAGAAACAAAAACTCAAAGGCTTAAATCATTGTGCCATTTATGTCTGGGGGTAACAATAATTTATGGATCTTGCTCTGTAAATAACAAATTTGAACAAAGTGAAGCCAAGTGTGTCCATGCTGAGCGTAGTCTCTCTTTCTTTCTGTCCATGTGAGCTGTGTATGCATACGTGTCCTCTCACCATTGGCTGTAGCTGTGTGCCCGGCATCATGGCGTTGGCGAGCTGCATCTGCTGGGCCAGCATGGCCATGTTTTTCTGCTGGATGAGGTTGTTCCTTCCATTGATCTCCAGCTGGGTCTTTAGGTGGGGGGGAGGATGTAGGTACTTGCAGTTTTCCCTGGAACAGCGGCCCTGATTGGGTGAGCGAGGAGGAGGAAGTAGGAGGAGACAAAGAGGGTGAAAGAGAAGAAGATGGGATAGGGAGGATAGAGACATGGAAAGAGGCACATTATAGTAGTGTTTCCTTTAACTGTTGCCTAATGTAAAGAAGTAATGAGCATTGACTCAAGTTGCTGCCCTCCGATTAAGCAAGCGTTGGCCTAACATCCCTGACATCTGGGCCAACTGGGCTTTACCATAAATATACCTTGATACCTTCCCGTTTTTTCTCTATGTCCTATCAAGAGACAAATTAGTTTCAAGGGCAGAGATAACGAGGATTGGCTGAGGATTGATATGCTTCTGCCAACAGATTGTAATACACAACGCAAAATAAATAAATAATGATGCACTCTCCCAATGATGTATATGAATGAATTAATACTTTTCATCATCCATCAATCTGGCTCTTAATTTTTTGGACAAAATTATTAGATTTTTTTGTGACGTCAAATCACGGGTATAAAATGTCATAACATTTTAAAAAATATATATATATCTATATATATAGATATATATATCTATATATATAGATATATAAATATATATATAGATATCTAGATATCTATATAAATTTAAAGGAAGACAAAAAGCTTGGAACCTGAACTTCTGCTGCACTGTTCTGGGAATATTAATGAGAAAAGACCAGCACTCTCGTCCGTCCAACCACCTTAGGAGCTGCCCCACTTGATGTTTTACATGGCCCAGTGAATTACTATTGATCTCCTCCCAATTGAGACAAATGACTTATGAGTCAATACTTTACATCGTTTCAGAAAAGAACAGTCTGGAGAAGTGATGCCAGATCGATAGGAGACTTCTTCCACAATAACATAAACACATCATGGGACTTCATCGGCTATTCTGCAAGTGTCTAGAGGCAGTGTGTGTTTGGGTGCTCGGAGCTGTGGGTGAATATATTCCTCCAGCAGCCAGCAAAGGGGTGATGGAGGGAATGTAATTTACACTCTCATAATGCCTGCTCCACTGAGCACTCCCCCGGATAGGTGTAATATGTTAGATATCTCCTCCTCCTTTTTTGACTTCCCCTTTCTCCTTCACTCCCTCCAGCCTAAATCCCCTGTACATCCCAAGCCCCTTGCCAATATGTGTTCTCCGCATCATGAATGCAGAACAGTTGCAGTGCAGAGGTTCTGCTGGGATCATGCGGACATATTCAGGTCTGTGTGCAGAATGTGCAAAGTAGAAGTGTCGCTTTTACTCTTTCATCTTCCCTCGGCTCAATCTTTTCCCATCAAAATACATCCTCCCTCCATATCTTCCCATTAGTCCTTTACATAAATCTATTTCCATGGGGAGAGAGAACAACCCTGCAACAACTACAGTGCCACCTCCCATGGGGAATTAAAGGTTGGTCGTCATGCTTATCTCAGTGAGATTACCTGCTGCCCATTTCAGCCCACTATGACACCTGCTTTCACAACCTAACACATGCACCGTCCCATTCCTCCTCTATTCCTGCCACCTCCCCTACTTCCCCTGTCTCGCTCTATCTCTCCATCTCACCCTTTTATTTCCTCGAGCAGCCTGTTCTGCCTAGTTACAGCAGGAAAGGTACTTTGCATTGGAGAGCAGCAGCATGTCAAGAGTTCTCCCAGCATTTCCATTGGCTGAGAGTAATAGTATTCCCAGCCTGCCTATTGGCCTAGAGGCACACGTTCACAATGCTCCTCGTCTGCCTCATGCCTGTGTGGCTGTGACTATTGATCAGTGCTAATTGGTTAATGTCTTTTGATTTTTAAGGCACATCCCCCCGGGGGACTAGACTCTAGCGTGTCAACTCCAGCTGAGAGTGTGTGTGTGTGTGTGTATGTGTGTGTGCGTGTGTGATTAACTGTGACAATGCAGAGCTTACATGAAATACCCCAAGCACTCTTTGAATCTCTTTATTGGTTTACAATGGGCAACTAAAGCAGCTATACTTCATATTTTCTATGGGTATATATAATAGATCAAATGTGTTTGTGTAATTTGAAAGATGTCTGATTGTAGGGGTGACTGTGGATCAGCGGTTCGATCCCTGGTTCCTCTAGTCCATGTTGATGTGAAAGATGCTGAATCCAAATTGTTAAAGCTCTTTGAGAGGTTGGAGGCACTGTACATGTCCATTTACCATTGTGACGAACCCACAGAGAATTATCACCCAACTCTGTAGCTCTCTTAAGCCGTTTAGCTTTTTATTTCGGCACATTGTTTTGTTTTTAAACAATGCTATATTTATTTTATAAAATATAGTTTGAACAATTTGTAGACAAAATTATAGGATGGTTCCTCTTCATCATTCTCTTGCAAAACTACAATTAGCATCAAGAATGTTGTGTGATCAATGAATGAATGTTCAATCAACAGAAATACAAGCATATTTTTGTCCTAAAATATTCTTTTCAGCAAAGCTGAAGGGACATCTAAAAAAAGAGTTGAAGGAGTGAAAGCACAACATTATGAAGGATCAAAAGAGCCTTGTTCGGGAATGTCTGTCTTTTATTTCGTAAATTGCAGGTCAGTGACTTTCATGTGGCTATCTTCTCGATCAGTTGTAGCAATAATACCGTGGGGTGGAATCACTTATAATACAATGCAATCTAATGTGGATAACTGTGTATGCGTATCATCATTAATAGTTGTTTTAAAAAGGTACTGTAGATTATTTAGTTCTTTGAAGATAGACAGGTGTGAACCCATTATCGCATGAGAATAAACGCATAATCATAATTGGTATGCTTGGAGTGATGAGGATTTACCTCACCGCATTTAAAAAGGTCCTACCCCTCTGATTTCGCCAATAGCCCAATTATCTATTGCTGTGTTATTGTTCTTTGAAGAATTCAATCCTGCATGAAGTCCCCACCGATCACTGCCTGCGATGCTAATGTCTCTCCTGCCCCTTTTCTCTGCTGTTTCCCCCACAGTGTCAGAATAGGTTAATGGTGAGTCTGTGTGACCCAAAGCAGCGCTCCCTCTGGCTTACAGCGTATGGCTACCAGACTACACTCATGTTAACGCTGTTTCTCCTTCACCTGTCTGCTTGTCCTCCGCTTGGACGCTAATATGCTAACAGCCTGCATACATCTGTCTCTCACGCATGATCTCGGTTTCTACGTCTTGTCTCCTATCTGTCTGTTTCTCTCCCATTCTTCACCTTTCAGGTGATTGTCTGGAATGATCTGCTTTTGCAGCCTTTGCGCCAAACAAATTATATGTGTTCCAGGGCTCTCAAAGATCGTATTTCTCACGCTGAAAAAAACCTCTAGGCTATTTAATGTGCCGCAGCGCACAAACATGACCTGGTCGCGCTGCCCTCACCATGGAGGAATCAAGCACGTCTCCCCCGAATCCCCTGGAGTTCTGCCGCGAGGTGCCACTCATCAGTAGGGATGGGTATCGTATCGTTTGGGTTTTTTCCGATACCGGTGCTAAACCGATACTTTTAAAACGATACCGGTGCCTGAACCGATACTTTTTTATTGCCAAGGCAATTCATTTTTCTTCAAATTGAACAATATATTAACTGTATAAAGTATACTAGAAATATAAATAAATAAGTACATACAAAACACTTGACTTCAAACTACAGCTTCAAACCTTTTAACTTCAAACTATAAAAATATATATTTAAAAAAAGAACAGTCAGGTGGCCTGATGGGAACGTGTGCAACAGAACTCAGACACTGTTGGATTCTACAAACTGCTGCTTTACTGGAGTACACGTCATCATTAATATCAACTGTATCAAAAAGTATTTAAATCGGCTCAGGCACCGGAAGGAAGCATCGAAATCTGCGTTGCTTTTCGGTCCGGTAGGTACCGGACGTGTTGGAACCCAACCCTACTCATCAGCCAATCAAAAAAAAAGAAATGGGCTGTGGAGTAGGTGGAGGAGGAGGAGGATATGTCACTCTTACCTGTCTTAAAAACTTGAGAGCCCTGTTAACATGTCGGGGAAAGGTCTCGGTACAAAGCTTTCCCCTACGGTCGTCTCATAACTAAATATAGATTCAGAAATTTGAACCAATTAGTTTTTGCCAGGTTTTTTGATGTGGCAAAGCCTAGTTTTACTTGATTTTAATTGGCAAGCCATTAAAAGAAAGTGAACCAGCTGTCACACACCCAATCTTAAGTGTATGTGTTTGCATGTGCACCCTGGGGAATGGGGAATGGGGCATTCTGCGCTTATAAATCAACCTTGGCCTCATTACACCAGATAGCTTTCAGCCATAAATCAGCTCCTGGACACACATCCACACATTCACTCGTATTCATTTTTTAGGAGATATAACACAAAGTTGGGGTTTCCAGAATGTTTGTATTGATTATTAATTCATCAGTATAATGGGAACAATACAGCTAAATTGTTTTCCAGGTGCCTGCATATACATGGCATACACACAAGCACATACGTGGCAGTTTCTGACCTCGGCAACAACATGGTTTTAATCAGGATCACATAATCCTCTATGATGAGGTTACATCAACGAGGCCGTCCATAAAAGCAACAGTATGGCAGGACAGTGGGCTCTGGATTTTCTTAACCCTTTAATGTCCACCCTTTGGACCCGCTACAATCTTAAAGCAGCTCAAATCAGTACATTAGTAAGGAATCAAATGACTTTGTAATGTGTAAGGAGAGAGTCAAAGCCAAAACCCAAAGAGAATCTTCAACTAAACAGAGTATTTGAGTCTTTCAGCTCATTATTTTAGTTCAGTCTTAACACTCATGAACCTTGAGCTCTTACAAACCCACAGAACTCTACCTGCCAAACACTAGACAGCAGAAAGACAAGCGATGTGTGATAGCTGGTGACTGTGGTGAAGCTTGCAATAGTCGAATAGCCGCTTTGAAGCCTAGAATTTAACATTTTGGCCTTCGTCATCTTGACTTTTTGCAACCATTGAACGGAAGTCACCATATTTAGTCTGCGAAGGAGTGACATAGAGACGCCGTATACGGCTCTGGTAGTGGTAGTGACCTGTCAATCACAGTGAGCCCGCCCCAAAGCATACTTTATGGTCTGTGGACCTCAATTTACTCAATTAAATCATGTTGTATTGAAGAAGACTTGAAACTAGAAAAGTGAGACCACAAACTCTTGTTTACAATGTTGCTGAGGTGATGAAGTGAGAAGAAGGGCGAGTCACCCTCTGATGGACATTAGAGAGAATCCAAGTTTAAAACACTTCCACATCTCTTCACTCTTCAGAACCTGAAGTTGCCACCTGTGAAAGAGATAGATGTTTTCCTTAAGAGTGTGTGTAGACCAAAGTTGACCAAATATTGGATTTTACTTGACCAGAATCACAACTCTGAATGAATGCTAATTTGGCACCGGATGTATGGATAGGCAACTGCTTGCTAAGACGTTCTTTAGCAAAAAGGATAAAGCAAAAATATGTCAATGCTATGTTTACAGTTAGTTTCTGCTGTCACAAAGTGGTCCAGAAATGTATTATTGCAGGTATAAGGTTTCAGTTATGCAACTATGCATTGTACACTGTATGTTTACGAAAGGGCACTTCATTGGAAATTACAACAATTATCAAAGGACAAGAATCAGACGCATCAATACATTTATCTTATTTATTACATGTCATGTTTTTGAATAATGTCTGTGTTGGAATGTGTGTGGGGAAAAGGATGAGAGGGATTACGGGTCTGTAATTGTACATAATGCCGTACAAGAAACAGACCACAGTTTTGGCAAAGATAGGATTATATGCTTCTGGGTTAGATGAGCAAACACCGTAAAATAAAGAAGATTTATCTTAATGCTGAAAATACTGTGAGGGCAAATCTTAACATGTTTCTTATGCTAAAATGCAGCTCATTATTGTAATTGTTTCATCCATTTATTCATATATTTTCTTTCTTTGTTTCTTCCGCATACTTAAGCATGCTAAAAGCATAAAATTGCTTCTAAACTTCACTATTTAGGTGTATATATATATATATATGATTTTGTACAGTCATGATCCAGGCTGCAGCATTACTTTACTGCACCATTTCTTTTTTACCACAAAAATACCATCTGTTGCTGATACTCTGTCACTCCTTTTCTTTGTGATGGCCAGTATTTTTTATTCTTCCCTACATTTTCATCATTGTCTTTGTCTCTCTTGTCTCAGAAAGTTTATTTTCATCCGCTTGATCCATTTGATCCATTTGAATACCGTGACCATTGTGACGACTGTAGAGCTCAAGTCCGGACACCACTGTTCCAAACCCGTGTACATTATTAAATCTCTCCCATTGGCACCCTGTCTCCCTCCTGCTCTCAAAGACGACATCAATCAAGAAAACGCTGTCTGGATGAGGACCGTTATGAGAATACACAGGCATATACACACACACACACACACACACACACACACACACATACACACACATGCGCTTTCTTAACCAAAGGTCCCTGTTGGCAAGCATACGTCAGACAAATTATGACATCAGATGGAGCACAAAGAACGGCCTGTTTGAGGACTGAGAGTGCTGCCAGACTGGCCAATAACACACACACACACACACACACACACACACACACACATTAATACAGCACATTTACTCAGCAATACACACCAGCTGGATACCACTGACCCACTATGCCAAATGTTAGGAAGTCAACCTGATGACAAACATGTTTTTCCTTTGAAGTCAAAGGGAGAAAAACATCCCATATTCTTTGTCTTCTCTTACTATGTGCCACTGCTAATACCAGATGTCTATTTAAGTCTCATTATCTCTTTCCGATCATTTATCAAATCTGGAAATCATTAGTACAATAGCCTGGATGAGTTAATGACCTTAAAACCTCATTTAACTGGGCAGAGGGATAAGCCTTTGAGACAGCGACAAAGATAGATATGTTGAAAGAATAATCACTGACAATGACAGAGGGGGGCGACGCAACACAGCTACATCAAACTGAAATAAAACAGCTGATCAGTTCACAGAAAAATACTGCTTGCAAAGTGAAGCTTCTTCACGTCACAAATTACGTCCAGTCCGCGAAAAGCTTTTAGCAGTAGTGCTCAATTAGCCAAAACTCCAATTACAGCATGAAAAAGCACTACTTAGCCTGGCAGGGTGTTGGCTAGTTTGGGATCGGTGAGGGTACAAAATCATTAGCACAGGAAGCTAATGATGGAGCAAAATCATTAGCCATCATGGCAGCACTCTGCCACTGTCCGTTGGGTTGTTATCCATGAATATATATGGCTAACATGTCTGGTTCAAGTCGTCCATTTTAAACTAATTCACAACTATTTGATTTGTGATTTCCGGTGGTAATCAGTGTTTTTGATGATCAATGATGTGGTGGTAAATAAACAAGTGCATTATTTAATTATGAGACCAATTACAGGCCCTTTTAGTTTTAAAATCTGGTTGAGTTTAGTTTAAGAGGCGGCACACTCCACACTAATGTCAATCTTTTAATAATTGCTATCCAATATTCTTTATAAGACATTGCTAGTAAAACTTTTTTTGCAACATTTGTCTTGTTTCTAACACATCGGTTGTTCACTTGTTCTCAAAGCTGTCCCAATAATGGAATAATCTTTTGATTGATTAATATTTTCCTTAGTTTTTCAATAAATTGATTAAAGAAATGTCCGTCACGAGTTCCAAGAGCCCAAAATGAACCAATACATGTAAATTCAATTGTTTTAGCTTCTCTCCCAACTAAAATGTCTGTCTTTAAACCCCAGCAAATGTGTAAGGTCTAGATCTACCAGACCTCGAACAGAACTCTGTAAAATGATTTTCTATTAATTGTAAAACTGTGCTGTATCATGATAAATGGCATGTCTACAGATGGGAACCATTTGCACCAATAAAACAAGTGTATTAAGTCCATTAGTCCCACCCATGCTAACTTTGGACTAATAAAAACTCAGATATAATTGTGACACTAAGCAATAAGTTCATTATTTTTAAGATGAAGCACTCACTTAAAGTCAGCGTTGAATTGGTAAGTTTGAATATCGGGAATTATTAGGATTATGCCAGTCTTGCTACTGTTTGTTTTCTGAAAGCTTTTAAGATCAATTACTTGAGAAGTATAAAGTTGAATACAGCATAATACAGTTTCCGTAAAATAACCCTGTTCTATAAATATATTAGTATATGAGTCGTAATATATTATATAAGTTGAAAATGTGTTTCCGTTCGTTACTATGAAACAGCTTTTAAGTATTTAGGTTGAAAGGTTTTATAATACAAATAGTTCCCATAGAGTCAGATGCTTGATGCTTTTTTTGATTCATGTTTTGGACATACTGTCATTTCTGTTTTAATGTCCCAACACTATGAATTATGTATTATTCCCTGAAGGAAAGTCTGCAGAATTCCAGATTTCCAAAAGTCTGCATAAAAGACTCAAAATACAGTCTCCAGCACTTATGTTTCACCGTGGGTCCGCCCTGAACCCTTGACTGCTTTGGAAGTGAACATTCCACATCAGCGGGAATGTTACAACCCAGTTCTCTAGGGGAAAGCAAAGAAACAAATAAGCAGATGGGTTTGATAAGTTATTTATTTGATTTGATTGGTAACTTAGATTTACAAATAAAATACAACTGAGGGGAACTACAAAGGATAAAAGACCTGAAGATGCTGCTGAAAATCAAATAAATACACGCAAGTAAAATACCTCTCCAAAACTCAAAATAAACTAAATTAAAATAACCTCAACTGTCTAACCATCACATACATGGAACACATCAAAAAGGATTTGGCACATTGGGCAGGCGCCAGCCAAAGACGTAACAATTATCTTTTAAAGAAATGAAGTTGCTGATAAAAGGAAAAAGTATGAGACTTCAGTGAAAAGGAAAATGTTTGAGAGTGCCTCTCTCTCTCTGCAGGGTGCAGTATTGTTGTCCTGGCTCCCGTGGGAACGCCATGGAATTGTGCAAGGCAAAGTCTCTAATTAGCTTTGTTCTTATTAAGTCTACAACATTATCTCCCCTCAAACCCAACACACACACACACACACACACACACACACACACACACACACACACACACACACACACACACACACACACAGATAGGGATGTAGAGAGAACCACAGCCCAAGAGATCTGGCCTGTCTTCTCCATTTCTCTTTCAATTAACCTTCTTCCTCTTTCATCTATCAGTTCATCTTTTTTTTCTGCCTTCATCTTTCTGCCAGTCTCAGCGTGTGTGTTCTCTATTTACAATCACTGAAATTTAGTTTAACTAATTTTTATCTCCCATTCACTGTGCCATGGAGGCAGGCAGAGAGCAGACCCATTAAAATCGTCTTAATGGAAGACTGGTGAACAGGCACACAGGATTCAGCTTTTAGGCCTAATTATTTTCTGCCCATCTTTGTAATGCTCATTCTGGAGATATATGGACCTCACTGGCTGATGGGAATAGACCTCTTTCTTTCTTTATTTTTTTATCAAATCTTTTTTTCATGTCTCAATCTTCTTTGCTTCAAAGCTATTGTCAATAAGTGTTGTTTAAGACATGGGTGACATTATAAAAAATAATACAAAAAAAAGAAAAGGAGAAGCTGAAGTTGTGAATAAACAAAAGATGCTCACTAATTAAGACTGGCATCTGCCTTTGGTTTGTGCTGTGATATTTAACAGCTACACTAAGTGACTCCAACGTGAAAACAAAAGAAAAGCTGCCGCATGATTGCACAGACATGTTTAACTCTTAGCGTTCCTGTAAAATTTGACGAAAAACGAAAAAGTAAATTGGAAGCTGTACTTGAACTCTGTGGAGTAAATGCATGGTCTTGGTCTCT
This sequence comes from Taurulus bubalis, assembly GCF_910589615.1. Lineage (NCBI taxonomy): Eukaryota > Metazoa > Chordata > Actinopteri > Perciformes > Cottidae > Taurulus > Taurulus bubalis. The sequence continues at coordinate 5,076,129 of NC_136598.1, read as the reverse complement.
TTTGAAAGGTAACAATCTGAAGCTTTTTTCCCTCAATAGTCAGAATCACTTTAAGTGCTGCTGACACTGAGTTATATAAGTTTGAACACACTAAAGTATAAGGTTTTTATTTCCGCCTGAACATTTCTTTGTAAATAGATGACTATAAATGGGACTGATGGACTGGAAATCACAATGGGACCATAGCCTGAAGCCTTTTCTAGTCTAAGTAAAAAACAGATAACAATATCACAGAAAATGAATATTTTACACATGTTTTTCTAATGAAATGTCTAGGCGTTTTTTACGACGTAACAACGCTGTTTTTGTTGGAATGTTATGGAGTTATGGATCAATATGAGGCGTCATCGGTGAGTTGCCTGGATTTTGCTATCGTTTGTTTGTTTGTTGTTGTCTGACAAAAGTCTCGTTTGTAGCTGCTGTGGTGGTCTGTTCTTGTAACGGATTACACAGCTGGAATCACAAGAATCGTAGGTTTCCTATGGCACGAGTACCGAACTCGTACCGAACTATAAATAGGGTGTACAGTGTACACTAGAATGTCCAGTAAAGGACGCCCGCGGGATGGCAGAACGTTTAATGTGCCTGCTTTGTATGTGTACTGATAGTATGAGGGATTTAGTATATCAAATGACAATGTTTTTTTTTCTCCAGATAAAACAAGTCAGGATCAGATGCAGTAGAGTCAGAGGGCAGGAATGTTCTATTCTGTTCTACTTCTGATGAGTCATGGAGGACATGGCAGATAATCACTAGACCGCACCCTCAAGCTCTCAACTCACAGAGTGGGAGAAGGTTGTCAGACACCAGTAGAGACATCTTTTCTTGCATGCACACGTGCTATGTGTCGGCACTTTCTCTCTCACACACACACACACACACACACACACACACACACACACACACACACACACACACACACACACTCCTATTCTACTCCAACCAAGGGTGTCGCTGTAGCGGTATCAGCAGCTAGTGTCATTGCCTCGAGGTTAAAGCAGATAAGAGAGGATTAGCATTCATTACTCCATAAAGTGACGATACCTCCCGCAAGCACACACACACACACACACACACACACTCTCTCACACACACACACAAAGCAATCCACATACATGCTCAAGGCACACACACCGTCAAAGCTAAAAAACACAAAGGGAAATACAGAGCATGTAATCCTTTGTACCACCAAATAGCTGGAAAATCCTCAAACTGAAGCCTGACCCAAAAAGTGAAACAAAAACAATAAAATGACAACAATAGAACAAGAAACGGGTGAAAAATGATTTCAGAATATAATGTAGGAACCATCAATTTATTGATGCTCAATCATGTTGAAGTTACATATTTTCCTGCGAAAGTGAGCGACAAGGAGACATAATAGACCGAGACGGAGTCCTTTAAAGGTTAGGATATGTTTTGTTGGCGCAATCCATCGTGTAGAAAGTACACACACACACACACACACACACAGAGCAGAGGGCCATCACCACGTCGTGCCATCCGGCTGCACCCTCATCCACATCGATCCACATTGATCAAAGTCAGCTTGTACCACTTAAGCAGAGAGCGGGGTGATCACCTTCCCTCAGCCGCTTTCAAAATGGACTCATCCGTCGTCAAAGACGCCGCTGCCACGTACTGCATGTAGTTGGAAAAGTAGTGTTGTATACCAGGAGTCAAAATACAAATAAAAAGAGCTGAAGGTCAGATAAAAATGTGGCCTGAAATTGAATTCAAGCTTAAATATTTGTTTTGCATGAATACTATGGCTCTGATGGTAATCTCAGTGTCATTTAGAATAGATCACATATTCTGTGATGGAGTCTCGACTTTGAATATCAGCAGCAAAGCTGCAGTGAGAGCCAGCAGGGAGACAGACAGAGTGCTGTCGGCAGACCCAACACAACACAGCTGCTGTTTCTCTCTCTGATGGCTGAGCCTGATACCACTGTAATCCAGTTATAGCCTTTTTGAAGAATTATAATGTCCAATAGCAAGCCCTGCAACATGCACGATAACAATAAAGGGATATTACAGACATTCTTCAATCTTGCCCACATTGAACAGAAGACTGACACGACTCCCGTTCACTTTCACACTCTCCTCCTCTGTTATTACTTTCTCCCCACCCAGACACCATCTATCTGCTCCCCCCCCCCCCTCTGCATCTGTCCATCACTGTCCATGTTACACCATGCGTTGTCTCTGCAGCCATCCATCACTCTTTCACTCCATTTCGTTACTGCACCGTCTCTTTTCCTTTCTGGCTTTTATCTGCATGTTGACACCACCCTCCTGTCTGTCTGCCAGTCTCTGCAGACACATTCTTTGCCTCGTATTTAATGTCATGATGATGCAATTACTGAAGCAGGCATTTTCCGCAAACCAAATTGGCTACTTGGGTCATTTATTTCACAGCTTCTTTTTTGTTTTTGCTGCACAGTTGCATGACTTTAAATAGACATTTGCATGAAAATAAAAATGTAATTTAAAAGTCGCTGTAAGAAGGTGATACAGAGTTGATATTAACTTTAGTAGGAACAAAGAGGTAAAGAGCACGCTGGAAGCAACAACAAAAACATCCGCTTCATGCTGATCATGAAGGATCAATATTGCATGGAGACAAAGTGCTACTAAACACTGTGCTTTCTGTTAATTAGCACTTCACTGATGATCTCTTTCTCTTTTTTTCACCCCCTCCTTCCCCCACTCCCTCGCCTTCTGTACTTCCCTTTATTGCTCCCTTCCAGTACAATCCTTTCTTTTCTTTGGCTTCATCGCGGGTCCATTGCTAAAGCGGGTCCATTGCTAAAGAATTGGTCTAAATCTGTTCTCTCCTCCAAACCAATGTTCGGTCTCAGCAGAGGAGGCTTCTGGGTTCTTTTCATAAGCCTGATAAACATCCCACTCCCGTGTTTGTGGCTGATGGCTCTCGAGGATGAGATTTAATGAACCTCTCATCCAACTCTGATTATTTTCTAATTAAAGGAGTGAGTGATGGGGGCAATGAGTAAATTCATGAATGCATGTTAATAACTGTAGGGGGGGAATAAAACAACAAACATGGTAATGACGGACTCAGAGACAGAAGTCGTTCTCAGTCGAGCCTTGTTTACTGCACTCCCTCGGGAATGGAAGTCATTTGGCAGAAAGAAACGTTTGCAAAACTTAAATAAATTACAAATCTAAAATCTAATTTTGTTTATCATGTAAAATATTAATGTGTCTGGTGTAAATATTAAAGTTGCATTAGTTGCATAAATCAAGCTGGACTTACTGCGGGAAAATTGTATTATGAGCATATTTTTAATAATGTTGAGCATTAGGTGGAAGAAATCTATGACAACTTATGTTAAGTTTGTGGTTTTATGATCATAAAGTAAACATGTTGTGTCTCTTTTGACTTACTCATCAGCCCTTTGGTTTCACTTTGATCATCCACACTCTCCCATCCCATACTGTATATTCATTTCATTGTTTCATTACGTCATGATTCGAAAGCTATCATGCAACGGCTTTCATAATGGCACACGCACACATAATAAATTGATGGCCAATAACAGCAGTGAGTAAGTTGCCCAGCCTCCAAAATGCAGCCTGTTGCAGACTGCATTAGCATTAACCAGGCACCAAAGCCACTTTAGGGTGATTACCTACCTGAGGTGAATGCTCAAGATTTCACAGGACTCTTACTGCTTTACTGAGATCAATGTGTGTGTGTGTGTGTGTGTGTGTGTGCACGCATGCGTGTGTGTGTGCGTGCGTGTGTGTGAGAGGGAGTAACAGTTTGTGTGCTTTGTTCCGGGTTGAAAGGAGAGAGGATTACACATGACTAGCGCCTGAACTCCTGAAATCAGATGAAGAGCAGCGGTTCAGTGACCGAAAGAGGGGAAGAAGAGATAAAGGCAAGGAAAGACAGGGTGGACTAATGCTTGGTTGCTCCCACTCTCCATCTACTTCTCCCTCCACCATTGTACACATTACTTGTCTGCAGTCTAATTAAAATGTTTGCTTTACCGCATCACTCTCAAACGACTCAGTAGAGGGAAAGCTGGTATTACATAAAAGCTGATATTACCTCCAGACTGCCTAAATGTCCAGGGTCCTCAAACCTCATACGAAATCACAGGTGTAATGAGATACAACTATATGAGTCATATTTGGAGAGAAATTGGCAAAAAGAGAGTTTGAGGCAGCATTACAAGTTTGATAAATGGAGGATTAAAGTGAAAGAATGAACGGTTCCTAAAAGGTAAAAGAGAGACGGTTGCATGAAAAGCTATTCCTGCATGCCCTTGTATGTATTTTGGTTCTGATGGCGTTGTGTCATGTCTCCATGCTGATGCAGCATGTTTAAAGGTGGATGTGTGTGTGTGTGTGTGTGTGTGTGTGTGTGTCTGTCTATGCTGAGGCAGCGTATCCACAGATGGATGTAGAAATGGTGGCCTCTCTGAGGACAGAAAAACATTTCAAGGGAAAACTTGCTCATGAATAGAACCAGACAACGTTAATAGCTGCGGGCTGTGTGTTCACTGCTTACTTTATTGCAATGTGAAAAGCCTTCTGTCATAACGTCCTGTGTAGGCTGAAGGGATAAAGCATGTATGGTGATCTTATTTAGCGAGGCACAAAAGACGTATTCTATGAACAGATCTGCAAAGTGCTAGATGATAACAGAAGTACAGGAGTTTAGCAAGGAAATCAGTCACTATATCTTTGGTGTTTCTTTTGATTCAAAATTGTATTAGATTATATTTATTTTTTAATTTTGAGTGGCCCTCTACTTAAGTGTTCTTTAGACTCGAGTGGGAATCAGTACTAATCTCAGCAAGCTATGCTAACTAGCTTCCAAACAAGGCAATATTATAGATTATTAAATGTTTAGAAACATCCTGATTGTTCTCTTATACATCAGAAGTTTCAATTATTTGTGTGTGTACCTGTAATTTATATAGTCAACCTACTTGGATTGGATTTAAGAATATGCACCGACCTTATTAAGTGACACGACAGTTTCTAAGTCAATGTCATTATACAATTCTGTGTTTTCACCACAGTTACATTCATACACAAGCTTCAGTGAAAGGAGAGAGAGCAGCTATAGGATGAGGAATTGCAGGAGATGCTTACAGTTGAGGTATTGGAATTTCTATCAGGAGAGAAAATGTTGGATCTATGCATATTAGATCACATTCATATATATAAATATGTATAAATTAAAACTTGTTCCTCACATGGTTGTCTTGACAGAGATAACTGAGGTTTTGGAGATCAATAAGGTGAACACTGCTTAGACACAACAACCTAAATGCTACATGTGAAAGTCTGGGATAACTGGGAGAAGAAAAAAGAACTGGAGAAAGGAGGCAGTGGGGGAAGTAGGATGGGTTGAGTAGCGACAGATTAACAGAGGTAATGAGAGAATAGGATGAGAGCAGAGAGCATGGCAGTGGAATACAGATGCAGAGCAGATTAACACTGTTGGAGTACGTTTCCCTTTCAAAGAGTTCTTATCCCACACACACACACACACACACACACACACTCTACCTCTACCTATTCTCCTCTTATCTGTTCTCTTTGCTTCCACCCTGCGTTGCTTAGCTCATTGCTGTCTGTGTAATATGCAATTGTCTGGTTGTGGATGTGTGTATGCGACTTGTACACAGCCAATAATCACTGACCACTCCGACAGGAGAAAGACAAGTGCTGCTCATAACATACATACAGTGACAGTAGTCACCTAATTATGAACATATTTCATTGATTGAAACGCTGGGGTTTTACAGCACATACTGTATATTAAAATATGTTAATGTTGTTCCTTCAGTGAGTACATTATCGAATTTACAAAAGCCGCAGAGTGGATTTTTTTTATTTTGTTTTAACATTTTTAAACTCCCATTAATTATTCAGGTACTTGGGGGAATTTTTTAACAAATATAAAAAGACAATGTGCTTCTCTAATGTCCCACTTTTTATTGTGTATACATGCTTTACGTAATCATTACGTGAAAGAGACTTGTGGAAACCAAAGCCACACTCCTGCCACACTGATACTTGTTGAATGTTGAACTATAGGTTTCAACCCTCAGCCTTTTTTGGCATCTCGGGAAATAGTGCTTCAAACGTATGCAACTTCAAGAAAACACTGGCACTGGCTCCACTTTATGACAGCCATTATTCCCCTGAACAGGCTGTTTAAAGTGATTATGGATACATAATACACAGCAGCTAAGGCATAATGACACAAAAGAATGCCCTGTTTTACTGCAATAAAAAGTTCACAGATTCTCAAGGACATGTGGCATCACTAGCACGATCCTCACCTTCAGGATTATGTCATGCATCATGACACCCAAAACAGTGTGGTTAATGTAATGTACATAGCACCACGTTGTCATCAAGCCCAGGCAATAACAGCACCATTTATAGGCCTTTCAGTAAAGAACATGGCTGTAGAGTGTCTCATAGTGCCCAATAAACTGGAGCTGAGCAGCGTATTTGACGTCCAAGTGACTATGTGTTTTGCTAAATGGCCAAGAAGCCTGAAACATTATATGTCTGGTCAACTGTTCACTGTCCAATTCAGTGATCCAGTCTTCACACGACACCTTGAAGCCACTGCAGGTGGACTGAGTGTGACATTAACACCCCCGGGTTAACCGAATGTATGGCAGTTAAGAACAGTCAGGCGCCACACTGGCCAGAAAACTTGTGAGCCCAAAACATTGTAGTGCTTCAACTATAAAAGTGTTTCTCTGTCTTTGTGTGTTGAACTTTTACTTTGTCTTTGTTGATTTTTTTTGTTCTGACAACCAGAGTAAATCAAACCAATGGCTCTCTATCAAACACATACTGTGTGAGCCGTTTGTTTGACTGACTGTAAAGAGGCAAAAGGGAAACTTTGTTGTCTGATTGCGTAATTAGCATAAATTAAAAGTTTATCACCAACAATACATGTTAAATTAACACACGCAAAAGGCAGTCTTTAATTACTGACAGATTGTGAATGTGACATACTGTATTTATTCCATGTTGTTAACTTCTAAACAAAACCATTCTACACAACAGAGAGACAGAAAATAATGAGAGCGTGAGATACTGTGATAAAGCAAATTTAAAAGCTTTTCATATTGATGCAAAACAGCCACCTTAACACCTGATTCAATTCTACAAGTCACGTGTTTGAGGATCACTGTTACAACAAATATTCAACAATCGACTGAGGGCCGCACAACTTTCACATGTGTTAATGTACAACATGGCATGGTTGCAGATTCAAGAAGGTATAGTTCAACTTCCTTATTCAATTAAAAAATATAAATTGGGTGCAATTTGATATGTTGTTTGAAGCTTTTATCTCTTCCTCAATTGTTTCAATTCAATACGATACTGTGTGAATATTTTCTAAGTTTGTAAATTCCAACAGAATCATCATTGGGATTTTGTATTATGACACTTCAGTTAAGCAGGCGGAGACCAGACTATAACAAATTCCTAAATTCCATGGAAAATACACAGTGGGAGTGCAGTTGTGGTAATATTACATTCCTGCATTGTTAATAACAGCACACATGAAATTGCAGGATATTGACCGACAGGACAAGTTATCTCAACTTCCGAGTTCCAGAAAAGAATATGAAAAATACCAAGTGGGAGGTTTAAGTTATGGTAAAGCTTTGGAAATAGTACATTTCTCTTTCTACAACATGTTAAATGTAAAATGTCTATTGTACCTGGTAATGGCAGTGTTTCATTATTATACATTTGTGGTGTGGAGATTATGGGAATGTAATCATTTTATTTGGCAGAACATAATAGATATAGGATATTGAGGTTGATTACTGGTAAGATGTACAAATTGCCACTCCCATCTTTTCATGTGAAGAATTCAAATACATAGTCAAATATAGTCAATTTTTTAAAAACCTCTCAGCTTTAACACACGAAACAATGGGAGTCAGACAGAAAGTACATTAATAGTATACATATCATAATCATCACATGCTCCTACACTACAGGATCACAGGATCACTAAACTGTGAACGGCTGCTGCTGTGACTCCACAACCATACTTGTACTTGTTGTACATAGTGCACTTTATACACTGATTGTGCAATACTGTCATCACATTTTTGTCCCTTATTTTGTGCAATACTGTTACTACATTGTGTGCCTTATTTTTATTTATTCATTATCTTTTATTGTAATTCTGTGTGTTAGAGGACCCAGAAAAATAAGCTTTTCATTGTACAGAGTAACTGTCTGTTATCTGTGCATATGACATTAAAAATATCTTGAATCTTGAAGTAATCACTCCTAATTCATATCCATGGCCACTTTGAAGTTTTTCATGGAACATTATTTTCTTTGAAGCACGTAAATAAGTAAATTGGTAATTCCTGAGTGGGCTTGTTAGACTGCATGTTAACACAGTAAAAATCTCTATTTAGAGCTTAAATATAAATCTGAACAAAAAGACAAATCTGTGTAGACAGGAAAGCAGCAATTACAGCAACAATACTCCAAAACTAAAGCAAATGTTCTTTTAGTCCTATATTCCTCATTCCTAATCGTAAAAAGTTAAATCGGTCTATGTATATTTAACAATATAACATTTTGGTAGCTTAGATCCGGGGAAAATCTGGGAATTTTCCTGCACCCAATTTCACATACCATCTTTATTCTTACGTTTCTTTTCATGGAGAACAGTCGCTTCTGACAGTTACAGTAGATTCCTATTATGACAAGATTTCCCAGTAGAGAAGAATATTCAAATACAACCCATTCTCACTACCAATGCATCATAGACCCCAGCTTCACCAGTGCTCTTTACCGCCTGACACCAATGCGCAGAGGCACCTGTGAGTGTGTGGAGAAGACCTGTGTCTTCATTACAGGCTCAGAGTACTTGACTTAGTGTGCGATATAGTCCACACAGGGCTGGTCAAACGAACACAGGACTTTCATCTTACACCGCTATTTGTGTCTTGTGTGAAACTTGTCAAGTACCTTTGGTTTTGTGGGGCTGAAACCTTCCTGTGAAAAGACACTATGCATGTAACAAGCATATGTTGATGCATTGGCCCTGACGTGTCCAAAACTGTCTCTATAGGTACATTGAACATCATAAGCTTAGGAGCAACTGCAGTATTTGACGCATTGGAGTGAGAATGTGCTGCAATAAATTAAGCAATAAAATGAAGAGCAAATTCTGAGACAATTTCAGCATGGCCATCAGTAGCCAGTCCATCATGCTGTAAGCGAGCTCCTTCGGCGCTTTGGCACTCACCTGGTTCCCATCACAGCCTTATGGTGAGTTTATTGTATTCCGTCAACCTAAATACCCCCAGATTTGCTTTTCATTCACTTACAATGAAAACAGCTTTGTCTCCAGCTGCTAATAGCAACACACTGCTGAATTCCTGTGGCAGGAGCCAAAAGGAAAAGCTAGTGCTGCTTTTTAAAATGTGTCTTTAACTACAGACAGTCCAAAATTGGTTGTTTGTCCATGCCTTCAACAAACTGTTTAGATATGAGTGTTTGCTGATCCGGCACCTCTCTAGTTAAGGATTTCATGCAAATAAAAAAATGTGAAAAGTCTGCTCTAAGTTTTGTGTAAACACACCTGCACTGCTGTCAGCAACACATACATATGCAGTTTTAAGCAATTGAACACACAACCAATCCTGCCTTTTTTCTGGCGAGGAAAGTCTCTAGTTACTGATGATAACAGCACATACACGTTTGTATGCTGTAAGACTGATAAAGCTGTCATAGTGCAAATTGAACCCATTCACTTCCATCAACCCAAATAACCCTAACGCTTTCCCTGAATTTCTACTAATACTAAATGAGTAAAGTGAGTAAAGTTTCCTCATGTCTTTGTCAAGTTACTTTTCTTTGTTACTTTTGTGATTACAGACTCAGTCTCTCTGTGATATCCTGTTCACCTCTATCACTCCGTCCGATGTTAACACCACCCATAACATGGAATTTTCCTCTACACACAGTTATTTTCTTTAGATTACACTGCATGACTGAATGAAGTGTATGTATGAAAGACATCAGTATATATATACAGAACAGCTGGCAAGAAACTGTGGTTTCATAATAAAAAAGCTGAGAAAGAATGACGGTTTTAATACAAAGAGACAGACAAAAAAGGTAAAGCTTTCCATATGCATTTCTATTCATCCAGCTACAGGCCCTCTGTTTCTGCATTTCAACAGGAATGAGGGGCGGCTGGTATGCAAAGCCACGTGTATCATCCCTTTCCTCCCTTTATTCTCTCCACATCCTCCTGCCTGTCCTTCCCTAGCCCCTTGCCCCTCTCATCATGTCTGTATTATAAATGCATCTGCAGATAGAGCATATCTATCATTCTGTCATGGAGGCAGGGAGGTGAGGTGGACTGTGGAATGCCCTGGCACTGAGAGCAGGGAAGGGCGATGAGCATAGTGCCATGCCTCCTCGCACATGCCCTGCTGCGCCTGCTCTCACCCTCGCCGGCTCAGCCTGCATGTCTGCTCTCATGATCCATGCGATGCTGATGCAGCCCCCCTTTTTCCACTCACGTCTCACCTGTACCAACCAAACCCACCCAAGCCATCGGAGCTCCGACCAAGCAGCCCAGAACTGTAATAACATAGTGCCTGACTTAACAAGAAATCCCCTGGATTGGCTTGACTGACTTCCAGCTCTGGCCTCCAGTTTCACTGAATAACACCCTGCTTGCCAATCAGATAGGAGATAAATTACAGACCATGTGCACACGGCGGTAGACAGAGCTCTAGGGTCCAGATGCATTGTTCTAACATGAGCCAAAACACCCAGATTGACTTAACTGATATCGCCGTATCTGACATATTTATTAGCATCTGGAATAATGAGGCAGCAGGCTGAAATACCGCAATGTGACATAGAGAGAGAGTGAGTGTGTGTGTGTGTGTGTGTGACATGTACTCTTCATATATAGGCTACATGCCTACTACATGTACTTATCTTCATCTACTATCTTACTAAAGACCAGTGGTTATATTTGGCTCTCAGCCAAGACACATGCAGCCACAGCAGTGAAGTGTTTGTTTATGACAGAGGGATATGAGATAATGTTTTGCTTATAGAATGTACTTTTTTTCTGAGTTTTAGTTGAAGTGATTTGACATGTTACTTTGACTCTGAGAAATTATAAATTAGCCATTTTGAGAGAAACTAACTTTGAGGATTTTTTTTATCAACCTTTTTATCAAATGTTTAATGATGGTTTGTTTCCAAATACCTTCAAAAGTATCGTAATTCTCATAAGGCCCAGCTGTACTTTGTTTTTCAAATGTTAGGCAGGCACAAGACTAAGATATTGACAGTGGTAAACACGATACCTGACAGAAATGACAGCTTCACAAGCTGCTAGAGTCTTAGTTTTGTAAAACATGTAACGCAAACTACAAATCTCCCTGATTTAGTAATGTTGCTGAAAACAACTCATGTGACTCAGGACTCAAACCCCAGTCTCTGGTTTCAAAGTCTGATCATCCATCCCGAGCTACCTTCCTGCTTTCTGTGTTAGCTCAATTGAGTTTGAAGGAAATATAATTATTGACAAGATTACCAGTGGCATTCTTGTACAGTAGCATTTAAACTAAATGTGTAAGTGACAGGGTTGGTTGACACATATCGTGAAAAAAAATAATAATTTGAAAATCAAACTCACTCAATATTGAAACTCAAGCCATTTCGTTGCAGTCTACTGACACTATAGACATTCTAATCAGCTGTGCCTTTGAGCTTCAGGAAAACATTTCTTGCCACAATGAATACACACTGACCCAGTCCAGTCTATTTTCCTCCCTCTTTCAATCTTCTCCACTGTTTGATCCCCCCCACACCCCTCTGAGAGAGAGAGAGAGAGAGAGAGGTGGGGCGGTCTGCATAGTGGGAGTGTGTTGTCCCAGTGCCAGGGCAAAAATAGACAGTAAATTACAGAGCCTTCTGAGAACACCCCACTCTGCTGCATGACCTCAAAATAACACAGAGACATTTACTCGCAGACTCATATACAACATGACATACACAGTGTGCTGCCCTACTTCTGTGTTTCCTTTGCAGCTTGTTGATGTGACGATCACACACAGACTTTAGCAATGTGCCAACTAACAGTCCCGCGCTAATGTTATGTGCCAGTGAAGGAAACTCTGAGTCTGATTCACAGATGTTAATGCCATTACTGCCTCATCTCAGTTTACAGACACACACACACACACACACACACACACACACACACACACACACACACACACACACACACACACAGATGTATCTATCCCACTGCCATGGCTTAACCTTGTGTCTAAAGAAATACTTTTCCTTACAATTTACCACAGACAGTGGGGCAGTGGACAGTTCTCCTCTACATCAAGCCCTGAATCCCCAACTACACCTTCTCTTTAGGTCTAACAAGGTCTGGCATCCCCAACAACCCCGGAATAGAACTTAACGGCCTGAAGATGATGCTCGTCGACACAAAAAAAAGAAAAAAAAGAAGAGAAGTCAGGGCAGTGATGAATGAATATCACAGGTTTTTGTCACACTCACCTTGAGTGAGTCAAAACAAGCAATGACTCTGCCGTTTTCCACTTGACAGCTCTTGGCAGGGTGGGCAAACTTGCACTCGCTGTCCGGTCGTGAACACGTTCCTCTCTGGAATTCCCGACAAACCTCCAATGTCAGCCACTTTGTGTCCCGGATCTGCGTCATATTCACCGCCATTTTGAACCAGGCAGGAGGGGACGAGTAAGAGGAATAGATATCCAACAAATGCAATTACGTCTGCCTGTACTGTATGTCTCTAATGACACTGGGGCAAATGGTGAGAACCAATAGGTAAAGGACATGGGAAAAAGCTATTTGAAGAGGTTTTAGTCCCCAGGATTTTATTCTGAGGTGAAGCCCGTGAGGCCTTGGACTCGCCTACCACCTGCGGCCCATCCTAAGAGTCTGTTTGTGGCTGTAACAGGAATCCTTCACCACCTGTCACCAAGGGCCTGGCTGGTGATGGCCACAGGGGTTTGCTTTGTAATCTCTCTCTTTCGTTCTCTCAAACACACACACACACACACACACACACACACACACCTGTTCTGTCTATCGCCTCGCTCCTCGGCTGAACTGTCAGATGAGATGAATGGCAGAACACATTATCGATTGAGCTGGCCCATGATAAAAAAAAAGATGCAGGGCTGCAGGAGAGGAGGAAGGCGGAGGAAGATGAACAGAAGGAGGAGAAGGACGAGGAAGGAGGCTGTGGTGGAAAGGACAGCACAGAGACTCCTTCCGCTCACAGGAGCCGATAAAAGCCGCCTTCAGTATCAGGCTCTGTCCGCAGATGATGGAGGAGTGGTTGACTTCCACAGAGGGGGGCAGAGTGGCATGGATGGCTGGCAGCAGGAGATGGAGGGAAGAAGGAAGGTGTCAGTGGAGTGAAGACTGGCTAAGTCGACAGGTCTGGCGGTGCTTCTGCTGTGGCTGGCAACTCCGGTAGACATGGACAGGCACAGAGGATGAGGCGCAGCCACACGGGAAAGAAGGCACTTCTCTCTGTGGAGAAGGAGGGAAGAGTGTCAGTGGAGCAGGGCTTAACGCACTACACACACACACTCACACACACACAAACGCACTCGCCGAGGTTAATACACTAACATTTGGACACACAGCTTCATTCGAACGTGTTTCCGAGTCGTTCTCTTGTAAATCCTCTCTCACGTTAACCCTCACGGAGACTGCCAGACCCTCAGCTGGAAAATCAAATCAAACACCATATTGCTAACATTACAGCTCACGCCTTCAGGCAAAGGCAATTTGTTTCAAAGGACAACAGTGAAGAAGAGAGAGATCAAGAGACAGAAAAAAAGATGAAAGAAAGTGCGAAGATTTTGGTCCATGTGTCCCAAAGACATACGTAGATGCAAAGATTTTGATGTAATGCAAATCATGACTTTAGTTTATGATAATAATACAATAGTAATTACTTTTGATTGAATATTGTAATTTGCATAGATCAGCCTTTAAAAACCTTATTAAAAAATAAAAAAACACTATCACAGACTTTTATATCTTCACAAGGAATTCCTAAACTCTATAATACTTGAGGCATCATTTCACAGAACGACTGCAATTGATCCGTTCCTGATAGATTACACTGTACTCTTTTCAAATAGGCATCAATAACAAATGAGCAAGTGTTTGAGTATCAAAATATCAATGTATTTATCAATCTGCCCATGAGCTGATGAGATTGGAACTGGCTAAGCAGCTGGGTAGATGGTTCCAGCATCACTGCTGTCAGGTGGCCAGTTAAGACAAGAGAGGACTAGAAGAGGTCACTATGTGGCACAAAAAAAGGAATGTGACATATCCGGGGGTTTTCTTTTGCCACACACATTCCTACATGCTTCTTAAATCCACTCATTCAAACACTTCCTGTTCACATGATACCCGAATGTTGAAAGAACAGACTGCCCCCCAAAACTCATACAGCTGCTATGCTTACAGTAAGTGCCCTTAACCCTACATCCCACATGTGGTTACATCACTCCCAAATCCCCCACACTCAGATTAAATGCCATTATGAGTATGCTGATATGCTCTGCACAGATACGACTTTTGTATAAAGCAACCATCCAGACAGACGTTTATGCGCATGACTTCAATAACAATATTTAATTCTTAACAACCCCGCTATCTCTCAAGTATCCCAGTTGTTTATACAGTAGCCTTATCCCTAAACATGCAGGCTGAGACTGAGACTGACAGCTGTATGTCCTAATTGTGTATGTCCAATTGTCAGAAGCCTACCAGAAGTCAACATTTAGGATGCAGTCAAAAACAGAATGCTCTGCTCTGTGTTTGCTCGATTGACAGCTATTTATCAGAATAAACCTGAAACACAGATTGATGATATTTAACAGTGATAGTGATTCATCTTTGATCTGGAATTAGGTTACTGCAAAAAAAAAAGTCTCACTTCCTGACCTCTCCTGTGACTCTCTGTATTGCTCTACTAAATCCCAGATGTTTGTTGGCATTTGTTGCAAATGAAAGCAGGAAGACCTGCAAATAATCTCAAGAATGTTTATTCATATCAAGGTAAATTCCTGTGTTTCTTCATTTCATTTGTGTGGCCATTCTGATTTGAGTCACGCTAAAGACTTTCTTAAGTCGACACTAATCAGGATCAGAACCCAGGTGCTCCCACTCTCCTGATGCCCCTCTGCCACACCCACCTGCAACACCTGGAGGGATAACAGTGGCAGAGAGGGTCGTCACATCTGTCTAATTTGGTCTGAAGGAAAAGACATGCCTTTATTTCAATTAGAGATCCACCAATCGGATGTGCCCGATCTGTGACGTTGCTAAGCCAGACCTAACCTGTAGTTTCTCAGTCCTAGTTGTTATAAAACCCTTTCTGTCTATACTGTCAGAGAGATTCAGTCACAGTGAACAGTGTGACTTTGCTCTCGTCACCTTTGTTGCAGACATTTAGGAAGCACAACTCGGGCAAAATAACCTATTTCTGGGGATGCAGAGCGGGACTCCTAAAGGCTGAAACATAAACCTTAGTTTTACAGAAATAAATCATGAATGCATTTTTAAAAAGGGCCTTTGCTGTGAGCTACAAACTCAACACAAAACCACCAGTGAACAGCTTAGCAGGGCCTTTATTTGAATGTCCATGTATTTGAGGCAGAGAGCGATAAAAAGTTAAACATGACCTTTTGTCAAGAAGATGGCCAGACAACAAAAAACACACCCAAAGCACCCGTTTTGGACCAGAAACATGGCTCACAGTTCTAGCGTTGTAGAGAAGCTACGGCTCAAATATGAAATGTGGATTTAGAGAGAAAACCCACTAAACATCCAGTAGCACTGAAGTCTGTGCACAGACATAAAAGAGAATATGCCCCATTTGCAATGACTGCAGGAATGAAATAGAAGCAAATAGCTGGAGAGTGGACACAAATTAGATAAGACAAACTTACCCCAGAGTCGCGAGGCAATGTCATTGTCTTTCTCAAAAGATTGATGTTTTCTGTGTATTTGCACACAGCACTTGGGTGATGCCCCAGTGGAAACGGCTATGATAAAATGAGCCGCTGTGAGCTTTGACATCAAATAAAGCAGATTTAATGAATGGGGCTCCACCTACATGTATTATTAGACCCAGTTCCACATGGTTATATCTGGTGGCAAAAGCCTGAACTAAATTCCCATCAAACGAGCACAACCCATTTTCAAACCGAGAGTGAGTGAGGCTCATTAGACGAAGCTCACGTCACAACAGAGAATTAAAACTGAGGGGTAAAAAATGTATGAAATTACTCTGGCATTGAGGGAATATATAAATAAAGGAGTCATCAATAAGCATCTTAGCATGTGTGAATAATGCATGTGGCCATTTCCCGTAGCCAGAGGCAGGAGATATTATTACACCATCAGATCAACTAGCCAAGGTAACAAGATGGAGAGGGAGGTAGAGAAGGCAGGCAGGGAATAATACAGTATGCAACCCCCAACATCCTAATGCCACAACTCACACACACACACACACATTTCATTGAGAGTATAGACAATAAAATATTAGCTAAACATTTAGTCTCACTCGGGACTCACTTCAGCTGTTGACATTTTGTCCGTACAAAGCGTAGTGCGATGCCGAGAGTGTTCTTTTAAAGGAAGCCATGATCCTGTGCTAATCCGGCTACTAAAACGGTGCCGCTCGTTTGGCCAAACTCTGGATTATTTCATGGCTATGACAACTCTCCAGGAGAAACACACACATTTAGCCTCCAGTGACACCACTGCTGCTGAATTACTTTTCACTGTTTAGAACTGACTACATAAACAATACATGTATTTTACATGAATGGGAATCTGACCAAATGAGATGTCCACAGCAAACACTGGATTATGTTCATCATTCTCTACACAAACACCATTTAAAGCAAATCCTGCTATACATCGTTTTGCTTCATTTACCTGAGCCAGTGGATTTAGCTTCAGTCTTAGTGTTTTGATGAAATTATATCCTAGCTTTAGTCAAGTTTTGGAAATTTTGTCAACACATATTTTTCATTACTGTTGAATAAATCACCACAGAGCTGCGCATCTTGATATATTAATGTAAGCCACAACTGCACTTTCATTTATTGGCAGGGCCCCTCGCACTGGTAACACAAGCCACATTGAGCTCTGCATCTGAGAGCAATACAGAGGGAGAGAGAGAAAATATGAGGAAAAGTAGACTGAACAGGGGCCAGAGATAGGAGACATTTATTCACCTTGAATGACTTCCAGAAAGAAAGTGATGAAAGATGAAGAAAAGAAAGCAGGTTCCTCCATGTTTGCTGACCTTTTAAACACAATAGACAACGAAACAAAGAGAGCAGTTGTCAAAACTTGCGGGAAAGTAAGAGGAAACAATTTCCTTCAAAACAAATTCCCCAAGATGGTCACAGTGTACACTCTGATCTGTAAATGTGTCCTTAGACATGCTGTCTAGCAACCAAAAGGTCTTGTTTGTTTTGGCGTCAAGTTGGCGGTTCAGACATTCCTTAAGTGTTACAAATCCGTAAATCTGATTCGTATGCCCTTTGCCATAGGATGCTAGGACATACGGCTGATCAGTGGTGTACCCTTTGCACCTTCTGAAAAGAGAGAAAAGGAGAAGAAAAGATGGAGGGAGGGGGATTCAGTAATGTGAGAGGTTAAAGGGCGCTGACTGCAGCATTAAAAAGCTGGACTCTTCGTATTACACCGCATCACACACTGACCAGGATATCCTCTAGATATGACCTGAGCTGCCCGTTCTCCTGATAGGAGCGTCAGGAAGAAGAGAGGGGGAGAGTCTGAGAGAGACAAATAGAGTAAAGGAGGTGGTGGCAGGGGAAAGATAGAGGCCAGAAGAAGAGAGATGGAAGGGAAACGGGAGCAATTAGTACAAGTGGGTGAAGGACAGAGGTTGGTGTCTGGTAATGAGAGGGGAAAAACAAGGTGAGTACTGGCAGGTGTGTGTATATACATATGTATGAGTATGAGTCATAGGGAAAAGTAGGGTGGTGATATAGCAGAACTTAGTTCTATTTCAAAGCACCGCTGGCTCCCAGCTGTGATACCATCTTGACATTTCTCATCCCTCTTCATTAATCTTTCTCTGATTCCCCACCTGTTCTCCTTTTCTATTCCCCTTCACGCATATGCTTCCGTGTTTTCCACTCCTCAAATCTCTCTACTTCTTAGAAATCTGCTCGCCTTCTGCTGAGTTGCACTCCGAGTATCATGTGACATAAACAACTTTGTGAACGTGGCTCATCTTTTAATAGTAGCTGTCCATATTAGTCTGGCCCACTGTCTCAGGCCCTCTAGCTCTCCGTCTTGTTCCTTGTTCACGCAACAATACTGCAGTACCACAGACATGTGCCGCAAAGGTCCTCATTGCCACGGCAACTAGGGAAACCATGTTAAAGGCATGGAAAAATACGCTAATGGTCCAGCATGACATCAAACCATCATGGCAGAAATAATCTGAAAGACACCAATTTTTTGAGCTCGGTGACATCTGAACAGTATCGCCCACCAGACACCTACACTGCCCGTTAATCAGACCAGAGCAGTTAGTCCACATGGTGCGACAGCGAGAGACGATGCTCGCTTCACCAAATTATTTGGATTTAATTCACCTGTTTACAAACAGAATTGTGTAAACATAATGAAAGATTTTCGCAAAGTCATTTTCTATTGTATCAACTAGATATGTAACTTTCTTTTCTATGTTTTTTCTGTCAGAAGATCTGTCAAATGAAGGTCTGCACACTGATGAGGCTTGACAACATTGGAGAGAACAGCAACCTTCATGACGACAATGAAAACTGCATCCTATCTTATTATAATTATAACATAATGTTCGGTCAATAGAACTTGGCCCTAAAATTTTGCTGGCCACTAGATATTCTCCTTGACCCATATTTTCCAATCTCATTTTCATCAACTGTGTCACAGCTAAACAAAAACTAAAATATATACATTGTATTACCTATGACGAAGTGTATTTACATTTTTGTGGACTAAACCAAACAAAAACTTAATTTGAAAGAAATGTACATGTGAAAATACTGTTTAAATGCAGTCATATTCCAAGAGCTGCAGAATGGCCCATGCTCCTGGTAAAATGAATCCTATGCTGATCAAATTAGTTCTCGCTGCGCAATTTGTTGCACTAATATGCTGAATCTTGCATTTCAGTAATGGCATGACTGCTAACATTTTAGCCATCGTCACTGCTGTGTGTAAAGAAAAGAAGTGACAAATTCATGTAATAAATTAATTTACTGTCTCACTGCAACTGACAGCAAAAAAAGCAGGGACAAACTAGGGGCCCAGCATGCTGACAATTATAAAACAAGTAATGTAGTACACTAACGTTCAAAAGTTTGGGCTCACTTAGAAATGTCCTTATTTTTCAAAGAAAAGCACTGTTTTTTTCAATGAAGATAACATTAAATTAATCAGAAATACACTATACATAGTTAATGTGGTAAATGACTATTCTAGATGGAAACGTTTGATTTTTAATGAAATATCTACACAAGTGTATGGAGGCCCATTTCCAGCAACTATCACTCCAGTGTTCTAATGGGACATTGTGTTTGCTAATCGCATAGAAGACTAATGGATGATTAGAAAACCCTTGAAAACCCTTGTGCAATTATGTTAGCACAGCTGAAAACAGTTATGCTGGTGAGAGAAGCTATAAAACTGGCCTTCCTTTGAGCTAGTTGAGTATCTGGAGCATCACATGTGTGGGTTCCATTATACTCTCAAAATGGCCAGAAAAAGAGAACTTTCATGTGAAACTCGCCAGTCTGTTCTTGTTTTTAGAAATGAAGGCTATTCCATGCCAGAAATTGCGAAGAAACTGAAAATGTGTCTGGGTGACCCCAAACCTTTGAACGGTTATGTAGGTGTGACTGTAACTTTAACATTGCTTTCAGTCTGATATTGTTTATGTTGACAGGAATGAGTGAATGATCACAGTAGAGATGACCAAACTAAAATGAAAATATAGGAATGTCACAGTAGAAAAGAACATATCTGACAGTTCACCACAGCTTGAACTGGCCCTGAAGACTCTAGACACAGTCTTTCCTTTCTCTTTCTTAATATTTCAAACACCCTGTAATACAACTCATGAATCGTTTGTTGTAGACTCTTGAGGGAGGCATCATTGCATCTGGAAGTTTGTAATAACATAGGATGCCCAAAAGTGTAACATTTATAGCTGTGACTAGCAACTCAATCAAATATTGGGTCCGTAAAGCTGTCTATCTCTGATACTGAAACGTTCCTGTAGGTCAAGTGTGTGTGTGTGTGTGTGTGTGTGTGTGTGTGTGTGTGTAGGCCTGTTTGGGGACCCAGCTATTGTTTTGTCCTGCTTGTTTCTTTAAATGCAAATAGTATTTTAGATGTATATAATATCTCCGTTAATGACAATGAAAGGGCTCATTAGGAAAACACATAACAGATGAATAATGGACGCTTGATAGATATCCATTTTTACTTTTGCCAAAGAATTTGCGTTTATTTAGAGTTTACAGTAAATCTCTCTGCTTTCTTTTCTCTTCTTTTTACTTCCTGCTTCAACTGCCTGTCAAACACTGAGTGCTGGAAATCTCAGTGACATTAATGAGCTCAAATACCTTGCCGAGGGGGGACAAGGGTATAAATAATGCTCACACCTGAACCTTGTCCAACAAAATGCTCAATCTCACCCGTGCAAGCTTGAGATCTGATCCGACAGTCTCCGCCTTAGAGTGCTGGTCATTCTGAAACAATACTCCATTACCATGCTGTTTTCACAAATTGTACCATCAGGGTAATCTTAGACTTAATTCCATTCCCTAGCTTGTGACACACACACACACACACACACACACACACACACACACACACACACATTAGTATTGCCCACAAACCATGACACAGCAGATCTGCATCATCCACGGAGGATACACAACTACAGAGATGGATGGAAGGTCAGTCAATGCATTGATATTCAGGACACAGCCATTTGAGTAATATGTATTCATACGCACAACTATCTCCCTTATGCACACTCTCTATCTCTCTCTCATACACTCACACACACACATAAACGCACAATCTATGACTCCCTCCTTCAGCTGTAAGACAAAAAGAGGGGAGGGGAGACGATGAGGGCAGTCAAGTGGCACGTGTGCAAGCTGTCGTCTGCACTGTGATATCAGTGGAAGTGTTTAAACAGCCTGACGTGCACATAGAGACAGGGTGGGAGACAGTTTGAGAAGACACCCACATGAATAGGGATGTGAGATAATATATGTTTAGGTACAGGGCTGCCTATTTGTTTGTGTATGGTAGGAAGGGAGGGCAAATTCATGCATTGTGCACGTATGCATACATTTTGTCTATATATACAACGTATACTCGTATCTTCACTGCAGTGTGGCTACCTGGCTGTGGTAGCGCCAGAGTGATGTAATACAGTGGTAGGGTGTCACTGAGTTCATGGACATAAACCAAACCACTGCCAGACCAGTCTATTCCTCTCAGGAATAACAATGGAGCGTGTGTGTGTGTGTGTGTGTGTGTGTGAGGGCAGATTGAAAAAGGAGAAGTCACAGAGACAGGAAGACAGACAGGGTAAGGGACAGACAGTGAATGATGGAAAGGAGACGTCCAAGGGATATAGATGTAATAGGTGGAAGGAAGGCAGACAGATGCTGGTGAAAAAGTAGACTGGCCACTTTGGAAAAGCTCCCTTGTGTAAATTTACCACCACAGCATGTGGCATTTCTAGCAGGGTCCTTTATGAGACATGAAAATAGGCAAACACACACGTGTATGCACAGTCTTTCCTTTTTTACTCTCTATTAGCCTCGCTTGCTCTCATGCTCATGCCGAACTAGACAGGCGAATAAGACATGAAACAAAAACGAGAAAGACAAACGGGTAGACCGAGGGGAGGAACAGGTGACGTGGTCTGAGAAAGACTGGGCAGAGGTATTCAGCATTTAATGAGATGAGAGCAGAGGGAGAGAGAGGATTCGGACTCAGAGAGATACAATATGTACAGCAAGGTAAGAATAATTTATGACAATGGAAAATCCTTGACAGGAGATGGCTCAGTAACAGCAGGTCACTGATTAGAAGCTGAATGGCTGAACAGCTCAATAGCAGAAGTATTCTGAAGCTCAATTGATGGAGATGATTGATGCTAATGGTTTGGCCTTGTGTGAATTTTTTGCATTTCTCAGTCTGGTAGTCTTGATCAAATCAGGAAATACCAAAAGAGTGGATGCTCCCTGAAAGAAAATATCCACAATCACTTTTCCACATCTCAGCCACACACACACACACACACACACACACACACACACACACACACACACACACACACACACACAGTACGTAGTGCAGAACCCCTGACTTGTCACCAGAGCAGCATTTGGCCAAGTGGGGGATAATCTGTACT
Organism: Taurulus bubalis; assembly: GCF_910589615.1. Taxonomy (NCBI): domain Eukaryota; kingdom Metazoa; phylum Chordata; class Actinopteri; order Perciformes; family Cottidae; genus Taurulus; species Taurulus bubalis. The sequence goes on along the minus strand of NC_136598.1, from coordinate 5,053,559 downwards.
CTTCAGCTGTCTTTGACCAGTGATTTAGTTTGACACCTTAATCTGTGAAAATCACAGAGGGCTCCATCGTAGAGCCAACTGCATTTACTATAGATTACATCTTCCACTAGTGTGCATTAGTCCAGTGACAGTTCTGCAGACGGCATAAAAAACAACAATCATACGTTACTGACTGACTCACTGTGATTTTGCCACTTGCCACACGGACTCCCCTAACCATTAGTCTGAGTGACCGGCTGTCTATCTGCCAGTTGTACGGTGTGTGTGCTGAATTTCTGAGGCTTGAGACTCAAAGTCATCTCCACTCAGGTTCTCCTGCTGTCACCTTGATCAGAGCATCCGCCCCATTTTCCTTTTTTCTCGACAATTGAATAATGTAAATCAGGGCATTTGGAGGCTCTTGTAATTATGCACATACAAACAGATTTCCTCTCACATGCACGGCAGCAGGGAGATGACATCACTCCTAAAGGATAGATTAGTTGGGCGATGAAACGAGAAGGTGGGGGGAGAAAAATAAATGAGGACAAATACATAGAAAAACCCATTTTTCCAGAATCAACACAGTCAACTGCAGGTAACCATGTCCCTCTCTCCCTATCGTTCCATCTCCCTTAGAGTCTCTTTCTTCTCTAACACGCAGTTGTTTAGTCAGAGTCGTATGCTTTAAACTCAGTAGCCTATCTGTATCGGAGTGCCTCTACGCTCTCGCTGTTCTATACGCTAATGACCTTGTAGATCTGCCTGCTCTGATCTGCAGAGAAGCTTTTTCAAACCCACTGAGAGTCAGACACCGAAAGAGAAATACAAAGTGAGCTATAAAATAAAAGCAGAAAGATAGAGAATGAGACTGAGAGGTGAGGAAGTGAAACTGAGATCAGTTTGTGAGAAGAGGGGGTGTACTCAAAACCACATGAATACATAGACACGGTGTATATTGAAGCATCAGTATGGTAAATAATACAAGTTCAAGCTAAGGTTATCCATTTTATAAAATAAAATAATCAGTATTTCATCCACCATACATATTAGTCATTTGGCCACCCGCAAATTTCCATCAACATTCAGGGAACATGATGTCGTCTGTTCCAAAATTAAATTGCTTTAATTTCACTGCTCGCTCTGATTTGACATGATATTGGAGAAAATGTCTTTGCAGCAAACTACTGCCGGGCTTTTTTTGTGAAGTATCTGGCTACAGAAAGTGTAGCCTTATTCATGAAGGTTAGCAACTGTGCAAAAAATTAAATTCAAATAAAAAGGCTGATGTTGGTGAATATAAATAAACACGTTTTTTTCTGTTTTGTTTTTAGTAGATCAGTTTTAAACATTGCAAATGAGAAAAGGTCAAAGAAGATGAAGCTACATTAAGCATAAGCGGTATGGAATATTCGCATCATGCGCTATGATTTTGCTCAGAGTACGGCACAGTGCAGGTGTCTAAAAGGAAAGGAAAAATTGCAAATGAGTCATGCATTATGTGAAGATAAATTGACCCCCAAAGCTAATAAATCTCATAACCTTTTAACTTATTTCAGTAATCAAGCTTTAATTGCAAAACAAACCCTACTAATACTTGAATTTCAAAATACAGAAAGAGTCATAGATAGATAATCTCTTTATGAATCCTTAATGTAGTTGCTCCCCATAATGCCAATATTGCTCACATTTTGGGGATGGATACACAAACTTTAAAAGATAAACTTACTTTTTTTTTAGGGGCCTTTCTACAATATGCAAATTTCAATGATGATTTTGTGTGTGCACATGGAGCCCGTCTGTTAATGTTTTTGTGTGTCAGGCTGGTACAGACGGCTTGGGTTTAATCATTTCCTGAAGGCAGCTGTAGTGTAAACACCAGTAGTGCAGTCATTACACAGAAGGAGTGCAGGGCTGTTCATGTATGTGTGTGTCTGACAGAGTCGGCGTGTGATTCATTCACCCATATGTGTGTGTGCACATCTTTAGTGTTAACAGTAGGAATCACACAACATGGATTTCAGGAGAGAGAGAGAGAGAGAGAGAGAGAGAGAGAGAGAGAGAGATGTGTGTCAGTGTGTGTGTCTCTGTTCATAAGTGTGTGCTAACAAACTACTCTGCGGAACATTAAGCTCCAGCGTTCCCCATTCTTTTGTCTGCTCAGCTCTTTTTTTCCACATTAAAACTGTCCCACCTCAAACTACCTCACATTAGCAATGAAGCACGGTTTCCATCTGCATATGTACGCGCACACGCACACACGCACACACGCACACACACACATATAACTCACTCACTCAAACACGTCACAGTCAACATCCAGATGGTGAATACAAAATCCAATGAATAAAATGGCAAAACAGAGCAGAAAATGTAAGAGGGGACAACTCAGTCTTGTGTCTGAACAAACTGAAAGTAACACACATGCACAGAGTGAACAGCAAAGACTTACTGTATCTCTGCAAGGACTCATCTGACTGCTGCTGAGGGGAGAGTGAAAAGTGGAAACCTCATGCTTGCTTCGCGGCTCTCCTCCCTTTCACGCCCTCTGTCACTGCCCCCTCATCTCTCCTTTTTTCCCTTCCTTCTTTTTCTACCTCCCCTGCCTCTTCTTCCTCCCCTTCTTCCTCCTTCTCCTTCCCTCCCTGTCCTTCACTTCCTTGCTCTCTCTCTCTCCCTCCCTCCCTCTTGGCAGAGCCCTACTGTATTCAGATACACCAGTCTCCATTTAAGGCAGCACAGCCAAACATGTCACACATAATTTATCCCCAGCAGGCTGCCAGTTCACCTTTCACAGCTCGGGCTTCGGTCGTATGCAAAAGAGGGAGGAGAGAAACGCAGGGGAACTTAACTCAGACAAACTTCTACTGTCAACAGCCACGTTCCCACAATTTCACACTGCATGAGAGTGCGGGCACGTCTGCGTGCATGTGGGTATGTTAACAAATGCTGACAATCAGACCGTGAAAATGCTACCCAGGACCCAAATGTAATTCACCTGCACCATTCCAACAACTCCCTCTCTCCCTTTTTCCTTCATCGCCGTCTCTCCACCATCTGTATCTGCAGGCAGTAAATCTCATACAGATGCTGTTTGTGAGACATGTCCACCTGCAGCCCCTCCCCCTCCTTTTCTCTGCTACTACCTTTATAAAACACGACTGACAGGAACAGAGAGGGCGTGAACTAACTGTGAGGGGAAAATGAAAAATAAAACTTTAAAAAAAGGGTTAAAGGGAGGAAAACAATTAGAGGGGGAGTTAAATTGTTTTGTATTGTGATTGAAACAGGATGATGCAGAGAGTGAGAGTGCAAGGAATGGGAGATGAAAAATACTAGTGTCATGCTTTGGGTTTCTTGTTTAGTTTCCTGTTTTATTCTTTAAGTTCACTTTTGTGTCATGTCTGGTTTCACTTCTTTGCCTTTGTGTCTTTTCCCGCCTCTGGGATTGTCTGCTTTGCTCTGATTTATTCCACCTGTGTGAAATCACCCCGCACTGTTTTATATTTGTATTTAGTCTGTGTGCTTCCCTTGTTTCTTTGTTCTTTCTTCATCTTACCTTGTCCAGCCTGTTTCTCAGTTTGTCTGTGTTCCTAGTCTGTTTTCAAATATGTCAACAAATAAGACACCATTTGTGTGCTGTCTGGTTGCGGCTGTGAAAATCAGCGTGATCCTCTACTGATGTCTCAGGTTTTGCACAATCGATGAAAATGCACGCCTGTATAACATGCACACCTCTCCTCTACCTCCTCTACTGCCCCTGGTTAAGTTTGTTTTCATCTTTTTTTTCTCAATTTACAGCCAGTTACATTGCACTTGGGGAAAATAAACAGAAAGGCGGCGTGTAGATACCAGTTAATGTGAAAAGGAAAAGCAGAGAATAGTGAGGGAGAGATTGGCAATAATAGCTGCACTCATGTAGCTGCTGTGCTAGCTGGTAGCTTTCTCCTCCGTCCTCCTCAGCTTCAGTCCACTCACAGGACAGCAAGAGTCACAGCTCTGTTGCCATGGTGTCTAACTCCATCAAACACTATGTCAGGTGCATGTGTGTGTGTGTGTGTGTGTGTGTGTGTGTGTGTGTGTGTTTGCAGAGGCGTGTGTATATGTGTCATGTGGGTGTTACCAAGTGACTCAGAGCTCAGAGCCACATCACTGACTTGTGGCTGTAACATATCAGGGTGTTTAGAAGGTATCACTGTATTGTGCGTGTGTGTGTGTGTGTGTGTGTGTGTGTGTGTGTGTGTGTGTGTGTGTGTGTGTGTGTGTGTGTGTGTAGAGGGAAAGCTTTGATTGAACGGCAGCCTGCAGCCTGCCCTCAAAAGCACCTATGATGGATCTCTGTACCGCTCTAAGTGTTAATGTTTAGCTCCAGCTTCTATAAATATTTATCAATTTGTTCATAGAGTGAAAGCAACACACTACAGACTGCAACAATATGGAGTTTAGATTTTAGAGCTGACAAGTCACCGGTGTGTGCCCAAAAAAGGCCCGGCAGTTGTCTTCCAGGATGATGTTGAATTGGGAATGGGATGATGTGTCTCCATAGGTGTGCATGTTGTATTATGATGGGATTTGAATATTCATGGCAAAAGTAAAAGCTCACTATGGAGGCAGAATTACCCTGTCAGCATTTTCAGTATATCATTTTACATCATGTAGCATCCCAATGTTTAAGCGTGGCCACAATTCATTTAAAGTAATTTAAATAGTGTTATAGTTGTATTTACTTTGCATTACGTTGTAAATTCTCAATATACGGTTTTACAACATGAAACTGCAGAGCAGCAAGTAGGCCTACTTCAGGATCATACCTAAGGTACTTGAGTAAATTTACTTTCCAAACGGCAGGCTTCGAGTCTGAAAGGAGAGGCACGTTAAGAAACAAGGCACAGTGAAAGGTTTTGGACTTGCACATGATTGCTGCAATTGCAGATAATAATGCACACTAAGGTTCCTGCTCACTGCTCTGCTGATGTCTGTGTACAAAGAAAGGAGAGAGCGAAAAGGACTGTCCAGACAGCGCTTTCTAACACTAGCCAGTGTCTCTCACGTCCACTCGATCCTGACGAATCAAAACAAGGCCACAGATCCATGAACATGTGTCCCTTGTGTTCCAGATAATTAATGCCAGGAATGAGGAAAACATTTGAGGAAAAAGTACAAAGACAGGAGGAGTTCAAGTTGAACAAGGAGATCTGGATCCATATATCACCTTTAGTACACGTTGCCAACCAAAGGCAAAGCTGGACCGAGAGTAAAGAAAATCTACCTGGAGAAAGATCTTACGAATTGAAAATCTAGCAGGGCGAGCTGGCGTGAGCTTTTCAACCTTTATAACAGACCTCTGCTCTATTGTTGAGTATATTTAAACAGATTGTCTTCAAACAAACAGCATTAGTAGTATTTTAGTCTGCTAAAACTGCATGATTGCAGAGTCTCTGATGTCGTTCTTCTTGGTCTGAACAGCTCTGTATTCTGGTACCAATTCTGGAGCTCCAAGATGTGACCTCAGTGGAAAAGTGTGGGAATCTTTCAACACAGAGCTCTATTAAAGCCCAGTAGTGGAATATATGACTGGCCATTGGTTGAAAAGCTCCTAAACTCACCACTAAAATAGCTCTGGTAAGACCACTGTTATTTTTCAACAAGATTGACACGCATCATGCTTTTCTTTTTCTTGTTCAGTGTTTCCTTTCCGGCTGAACTAAAAGCACTCACTTTAAAGAGGACCTTATATGTCCAGATGACTACAGTATATATACCAACTCTGAATTACTACAAAGCAGAGGCCGGTATATAAATGCTACTGTCGTTTAGGTGTCTGGTGGATAATTATTTCATGCTGCAACACAGATAGTGAAGGGTGGCTATTAATGAAAGGATCCAGAAGGAAAAAGAGGAGCCTCTCCATTTTTAACTTTGACAGGTGGATTTGTGCAGGGAAGTGCAGATGGAGCCATGCTCTCTTAGAGCTAAATGGAGACAAACTGAATATTCAAAATATTTTTTTGTCTGATGCGCTTTATGTCATTTTTGCATTTCATTTCCCGTACCGCAATACCACTTTGTATAGTTCGCTAGTGTTCAGCATAAACAGCTTACTCAAATCCACATAATATATATATATTGTCAAAAGGTGCAAGACACGCAAGTAAAACGGTCTCAAAGCTCTTGTGAGACATTGATTAAAGGTACTATAAATTAAATTACCTTTAGTTGTGTTTTATTTTAAAGACAATGCAAGGTATGTTGAAATAAGCCCTATGGTTAGATGTTCTACAGCTCATATAACCTTGATATGAATACCAGACCCTGTTGTCCTTGATCTCTAACGAATCTGCAGCTCCTTGCCTTTAAAAAATGCTGATTTAATTTATTTTCTGCATAAATATGATCAAATGTCTGAACGAAAAATGACTCCTCGATTGCTCCCCGACTTTTTTAATTGTATTGTTCGGTACCTTCCCATCATCCCCTACTAATACTGACATTTTTAGAAATGTTAAGATCTAAAGCATCTACATCTGCAATACTAATTACAATAAACACAAGCATTGACATGTTATCAAGCATATTCAGTCCAAAAAATGACCTACTTTGACCTGAATCTTGCTCGCACCACACGGTATCTAAATGACCGTCTCCTTCCGCATGTGTCATCTGAAGCGCTTTCGGACGAGTCTGAGGACCAATGAGATCGCAGGACCTCGAAACCCCCCCCTCGTAGGTTAGGTGACTGAAATCCGCCATTGTTAGGGGTACTTATAAGTGTTTTAGTAAAACGTTATAACCGCTTAGTCATGTAGCTTACGAAATTATTAAAATGTAACGTTTTTTTTTTTTTTTATGTAAACTGACACAAATCTTCTCACAAGGGTTACAGTACTTTAGCAATTTTAGATTGGAACTTTGGATGAGGAGATAGTTTTAGTTTAAAAAAAAACACACACTTCTCATTTCCGTGAGATCAGGAAAAAAATCGGGCTTATAACATTTTGGACATGTAAATGATCACCTTTTAAAGTGTTTAAATAAGACACTCATTTGATTTCAAATCAATTTCTCACTCTTGGCCCTCGTTTCAATCTTCCGTTGTGTCTCCACATGACTGTTGAAACATAATTTCATGATGGGGTCCCATGGGTGGAGGACGGAAATTTCCTAATGGAGTCCAGAGGTAATACAGTTTAGGAGTCCCTGCTTTAAGCTCCAGCAATCACATTTTCCAGCCTGTCTGTGTCTCTGGCGCAGGGAGAAGCTATAGATGGGCACAATGTGTAGTATATAACTAAAGAAACAGCCATAGTTTATTAAAGTATTTGTCGTAATGTTAGACCAACGACTGTATATTAAGTTTGAATTACAAAGAACTTTGAAAATGTTATCCAAAACCCCCGTCATCAGTGATCGTCATAATTAAAGCATAACTTATAATGCACCTTTGGGTCAAATAGTTTTTGATGGCTACATTGGGCTTATATCCATATATTTAAATAAAACAATTTATCTAACTATTATATATATATATACTATACAAAATTAACTAAATCTTTAGAGATTCAATCTTTAAAGCTAAACTTGCCATGTTACTGTTGAATTCCTAATGCTTTTATTTGATTCTTTTGGAAAATGTTAATACATTTTGAACTATTCTAAAACCAAATGTAATGGGCCGTTCCCAATGTACATGGAAAAGGTAAACAGTTGTCAGAATGAGAAAGTGTGATCACATAATATATATATATACGTCCATGCAAAACCTCCCCAGCATATTCAAATCAGCTCCATTTAAACACTATCTGCAAGCTGGAGGAAAAACTGTTCAAAAACAAAGCCAGTGACAAAAACTAACACACACATTCAAATGCATATCAGATATTTCAAATAGCTTTGCTTTTGAAAATCCCAAACTCAGACATTTCCACGTCAGACAAATCACTAGCAACAGGCAGGGAAGTTGTCGGAATCCAAACATGTCAAATATGAATGATGCCATCTCTCCAGAGCAACTCTCCACCTCTCCTCCTCTCGAGAGGCATTAACGGAGAGATACACAGACACACACATCATCTTGCAAGCCAGTGTCTGTCCGCACGGTCAGAGAAAAGCCGCCTTACCTGCCTGGTTGTCTGTGTGTTTCACTAGTGTGTGTGCGCTCACACACAATCCCACCGAACAGGAACTGATGAATCTGCACGACTTCAGCCCTGCAGCGTGCAGTGCATTATGGGGTTTCAGCCTCCCTCTCTCTCTCTCTCTCTCTCTCTCTCTCTCTCTGCGCCGTGTGTGTCTCTCGATCCTCTCTCTGTTGGCACAGTGGAGAGGGATGTCCTCGCCTCCTGTCTGGAGAGAGGAGGGTGAACTCACATAGCTGTGTACATACACACACACACACACACACACACACACACACAATGCAGAAGAAGCCTCATGATGACGAGCACCGCGACTCTGGTTGCCGTAGCAACAGCCTCCCCCTCCCCTAACCCTCTCACTCCTGTAGCTCTACAGGCTCTCGCTCAATGTATTCTGTTTGAAACGTGAAAAAGTGAACTAACTGCATGCATTCTATTCCTCTACTTATTTGTGTTGCATTTACTTTGAGCCTGATCGAATCAGCAAATGCAAAAATGAGGAGAGACACTTGCAGTCATGTGATCACTAACTGTTGCTCCTGCGAGATAAAAATAGGGTGGTGCATTGTCAGAGGGAATAGAGACGGACACTGAGTGTGTGTGTGTGTGTGTGTGTGTGTGTGTGTGTGTGTGTGTGTGTGTGTGTGTGTGTGTGTGTTCTCTACGCTTGTGTATGTCTTTGAGTGTGTGAGGCGGTTTTGAGTGTGTGGGTTGATGTGGTGGTTCCTGGAGGCCGGCTATAGTTCCTGTTTGTGGTTTTGTTCCTCTCCATTACTACTACTTGTGCACGGAGGCCTGCACCCCTTTGATAACACACATTTCAGTCACATTACCAACAAGGGAAGTACAGCTGGACTGACCTATGAAATAAATGGGAAGTGTGCGCGCGTGCATGCAGGCAGCAAGGCACCAAGAGAGACTGACTGTGCCCACTTGTGTAATTATTTCAATTTTCATCATTATTCACCTTCCTGGAGGTTGGCTTTAACTGTTATTTGGTGGCTGATTCAGAATGATAATAGAAGCTCAACGGGTTATCAGGAAAGGGGTAGTTGAACAGAGACAGGCAGAAGGAAAGACAGATAGAGGGATGAGTACTATAATGGAGAGAGAATGACGATGAGGAAGAAAAGGAGAGAGACCTCCTTTCCACCGTCTCCCATGGCGACAGAGTGGGTGGAAGGCCGTGGCTTTCCTTCAGGCCATGTAAATCAGCAGCTCACAGCTGAGACCTGCAGCGCACCCATCACACTGGTAACCCCAACACTTAATCTTTCAACATCTAGTCTTCCTGTTTTTTTTATCTTGCAGCTGTCATCACTGTCTCTGCTCCTCCTCTGTCTCTGTCTTCCACTGCCCCATGCTGCTACCTGTATGATGCATGTTTATAATTACACCAAGATGAGTGGTACCACCATGCCACTGGAGCCAGAACTTGAGTAGTCAGACCAGTTTAACCCTAGAACACTAACACCATCACTAACGTCGGGTATATTTTACCCGGTATAATGTACCTGATAAAATATACTTTTCATCAAAACATATTAAAACACAACAATACAAGTCAAATTGAAGTACTCTTCTTTTATTTTACCGTATAGAACTTCTCCTAAAATAAAAAAAACGGTATCACGGGGGACCCCAAGTAAAGGCAAAAAATTTGGTGAAAAATGTGGAAATTGTTAATGAAACATGAGTAGAAATATAAATAATGGAGCTATGAACTTGTTCTTTGGTCCACCCGTTCCTGGGAAACAGTCTCTATACTTCTGTTTTACCCTCTATCACTAACTTCGGGTATATTTTACCAGAACACGTGCCCGTTGAAAAAAACAGGGATCGGAGCAGAGAGACACGCCCACCTTCAATAACGTCAGTGAGCAGCATGAAGCTACACAACGACTCACGCAACTCAGACTAGAGCAACACAATGAAAATTACGTAACCACAATCGTACAGGTAAAAATCACCCAACGTTAGTGTTCTTGGGTTAAAACACTACATCTCCCACAGTTCAGTTCTCTGTCTTCCCAGTAGCCATGGGAACAAGTAGCAACTGGGATTCACTGAACATTGATTTTAGAAATTCTTCCGAGGATGATTTAATCAGTGAGCTTGGCAACGGAAGGGAAAGAGAGCAGAGTAAGGTACAGACAAGGTGGGAGGCAACAGATGCTGGTTTGGGGCTTGTTTGTCCTGCAGGTTGTCAATTCATGCTTGCTGATCTACTTTATTCTTTACATCTGCAGAGAAAGTGCCGCTAAGTTAAAGCTACTCCTCCAGGCGTCCAGTGCTCTGCGTAAGAGAAAACTGCATTGAATCAATAAAAGGGACTTTTCTGTGGCGTTCTTTTGCCTCCGGAAGAAGCATATAACTCAACGAGCTATCACTGCACCTTCATAACTGCTCCATGTAATGAAGGGTCCTTGGGTTTTAGGGACAATGAATAACTTGCTCAGATTTGAAAGCCAACATGATTAGTGTGCACTTTCGGACTAATGGCAACAGCAGGTGTCCACAGGCTCTGTGTGCCACATCTATTCATTAGAGACATTAAAACTAACCACTTGCATACACACACACACACATCCACACACACAAAGAGAGAGAGCTCACCACTCATTGGAACAATTCATTAACAACATTGCAGCTCTCCTTAAGCGCAGTGACCATTGATTAGGCGTATGTATAATGATGGTGGTTCTACTGCTGGAGTAATTATTACTACCCTCAGTTGGAGTGTGTGGAATCTATGATATTGGTAAATATAAACTTGCAAATACTTAGCATATATTTTTGGTTTACTTCCATGTTATACTGGGCGTTATTTTCAGAGACCCACACGATATGAAAATTGCTTATATGACAGTAGTAACATCACTACAGAGACCGTAAGGCTGTTATTTTGTCCATATAATAATTAGTTTGCTATTAAAATGATAATGGTTTGTTATTCTTCAAATACTTTCAGAGACCAACTTTACATAATATTGTAATATAATATATAATATCCATAGCCTTCTATGGAGCCCCTCTGGGGTCGCATGGTGAAAAGCAAGCTTAAATCTGTGCAAACGGATTTGTAACCTGTGCCCTCTGGTTCACAAACCGTGCAATAAGAAAGTAATAAAGTAGAAACAAGTACTGCTACTACTCCTTCATTGTAGTTGAAAAACAACCACAACCACTGTGACAATTAAAATATTGCCTGCTTCACTAACAAAGACTATGCCTAAAGGCTTGGGGTTATGGGGGAAAGTGAAAACTTGGAAATGTTGCACCCTATGACGTCAATATTTTTTGCAGACCACCTCAATAGAGGTTGTTTATGCCGAGGGGAACCGGACAGTAGGGTTATGGCGGTATGTTGACTGGCTGCTTTTTGGGAATGATGTGAGGAGGAGGAGGCGCGGCAGGCTCCAGCCTTGAAAACATGATCAGAGCATGTGCTGGTGGGGCAAAAGGAAAAGGTAATGAGACATTGGTGAGGCAATAGGTGGCTGGGTGAGGGGGTGCAAGCCAGGGAGGAGCTTGCAACGAACATGGCAACATAACTCCAAGTCAGGATCCCCCAGTAGGTGCCCTGGTTGACCTGTTGGAGGCAACCTGCAGCCTACATAGCAAAGAGGATGTAGTATGTTTAGAAACTGGTGCCCCAGCATTGGTAGCGGTTGACGCAAGAGAAAAAGGAGGAAGACCTGTAGGAGAAGGCAGAGCCACAGGGGCTATGTTGGTTAAAGGGTTAGAAACTTGTATATTGGACTGGATGGGTGATTAAGTTAATGAGGCACAGATGGAGGAGTGAAGCATGGCTTTGTGGCTGAACCATAGTTATATTCAATCAGGAGAGACCAGTCGGATGAATAAAAGATCATTGATTATTATTAACAGATGATGTGTGATGATGAAGTCTTGACAGAGTCTTTGGCACTTGGACTCTACAGGGAGATTTTAATCGAGGGCCGTCGGTCCCGATCAGCAACAAGAGAAATCCCACCGTGGAGTCCAGACCTGGAGAATGATGAGTTGATGAAGCTGATGGATCTGCGAATATTGGGCGGAAGTGGAGGGGTGCGTAACGGCAACATGAATGAACTGAAGGTAGAGAGACACTCATTTTTAAAAGAGACAGCAGCAAGACGATAGGCTAACTATGCAATTGTTTCGTTGTGCTATTGGATAGAAGAGACCAGATGATCTGAACAGGTGATGTCATGTCTGACAGCCCGCATGAGAAGTGATTGCGAAAACAACTAGCATATTACTACATTTATTTATGTTGCTGGAAATTGGAAGTTGGGATTATTTGTTTGTTTTATTTGTAAACACAAAAAAATTTCAGTGGCATAGGTTCCATTTCAAGAGATCCAGTGATGTCTATGTTTGTCTAACAGAAATGGGTTCAACTACCTGAATGCAAAGACTGTAGTGGCAAGTCGGATATTTTGTCTATTATATCATTTTGGATGTAAAATAAAGGACATTCAACACAGAGAGAATATTCTGTTGCAATGGGTATCAATAGTTTCCTGTTCATGATCACATGCAGCTATGCATTTTGAAGTCTAAATGGTGCACTTGAAGCTCTGCCGATTATCTACCACATCACACACATTTTGCATTCAGCATCCAAACAGCACTACATTGCAAACCTCTATTTACAGAGTTACAGTTGTTGGTGTAAGATTGAACAGGCTTTTCAAATGGTGCATCTAACAGCAAGATAATATTTACCCATTTATGTTTAAACTCATCTTCCCTCATCTCTGTCTGAGAGAAGGAGTGGGGATGGGTGAGTCTGTTATGATCAGTATGTTCCCGCAGAGAGAGCGCACACCAAACAGAATAGGAAACATCACGTTCTTTTTAATATTCCATCATATGGAAACTAGCAACAATCCTCTCTGTCTCAATATGGGCTCGTGTAGAATAATATCCGTAATGCATCGTACTTTCAACAAGTTCACATCACCTCTTTGATCATGGCAAGTAGAAAAACACTGACAAATTTGTATTTTTGCTTAATCTGTGCAACAACAAAAAAACTGCCATAACCTTTCAAAGAGAGGCCTAGGCAAACAGTATACAGCATTATATTTCCTGCTAAGGTAAGAAGCAAAACAGAATGCCAAAATGTTGCCGTCACCTTTAAATTAAAAGTTGGTGGTGTTTGATGCTGAGAGAGTTTCCCCACACAACACCAATGTAATGCTAAGTGCAGCTTCTGTAAGTCATGGAAGCAAACTGCAACAACTGACCTATAAATAGTAAACCAGCAACCCTTCCCAAATTAACAGCACATAAAAGAAAGCCCTTAAAATGAAGCCAGGAGTAAGATGACACACTTAATCTCTTAAAAAACTATGAAAATCGTACTTTTAACCTTGAAATGCCAACGCTCAATGTCAAGTTTTATTTGGCTAGTGCTTTAGTTCAAAGTTTAATAAACTTGTAGAAACAACAGCTGGATATCATCAACAACTGAAAGTGCCACCCAAAACTAAAAGTGTTCATTGCAACAACACTAACGCTTAAAGTTGTTGTTTGTTTTCTCTCAGAACTGAGACATGCATGGTGTGATGTACTCTGAAAAGGTGTGTTTTTTGCAGCGGAAGATGGACAGTGAATGTGATGTCCTGCTTTCAATGAGAAAGCGGGGAGGACATTCCACGACTGTGGGGCAAGGAAAGACCTATAATAGTCAACATGCACCCCACCAAACATCACCGTAACTAAGAGGCTATGATTATGTAAGATAATAGGTTAATTAACTGTGAAATCAGAAAGCCAACATGTAATAGACATCCTAAAACCTCTATTTCTTTCAGTTAAATATATGCTTACAGCTTGACAGCCGGTTCACTGCTGCTCCTGACTGCGTTCCACAGATGAATGCCACTCCATTGTTGGGACAATAATGTGAATTGTTGAAAAGTGTTGGATTCCTTGTGAACGTCACTCAGACAGAATGGTGCAATGTAGCTGCAACCTTGTCTGTTTTGTAGCAGTGCCTACTGTGTGTATACTGTATGCGTTCTGCTAAACCACAGTGCAATGCACAGACTGAATATGAAATATAAAAATGCAGACAGAGCCTGTACTGTACATAGAATGTGGAAATGAGGAAAACCAACTCTACTTAATTCTCTTTCAAAACCCCCACAACAATGAATGGTAATATGAGAATGCCAAAACACTTGCATATTAATCGTACAGGTCAGGCCCTGTTCGTGGGAGAGATGTTGACATCTCTGATAACATAGGTTACTCTTGGGTTTGATCCAAATGCCTGACCCTGCCTAAAGAAGAGTACCAATAAATAACACACACACACACACACACACACATGCAATCAGAAGCCCACAGGCATGCGCATGCATACACATGAAACAGGGTGGGAATGAACAAATCTCAGATTGCCCTTGGTGACTTACTGTTGGTAAATATTCATAAGGAAAATCTAGCTGAAAGATGCGGAAATGTGTGATAAGGATGAGATAATGATTATCCGAGAGTGCTCGAGAGAGAGAGAGAGAGAGAGAGAGAGAGAGAGAGAGAGAGAGAGAGAGAGAGAGAGAGAGAGAGAGAATGAGAGAGAGAGAGAGAGAGAGAACGATGAAAAAAAGAAACATTGGTTTTAATATTGGTTTTGGTAGTTTAAACAGCTCCAGAACTGAAAAGCTTTGGTGGAGGAGATGTACATACTTTTTAAATTGAATCTGCAAGTATGGTCGCCTGCTAATACATCAACACAACTAAACACTGTTTATGTGGAGATAAATAGCAAATTAGAGAAGCATGAACAAAACTATCAGAGAAGAGTATGCAACATAACCGGATCACTGACAGTGGAAGGGATCTGAAAAAGATTCCAAATGTACTGTACATGGCCCATGTCTATGTTTGTACTAAAAACTGGTAAAATCAAACTGTTACTTTTGTTGCGGTGAGAAAACCTCAAAACCTCACCTGCAGCAGCCCGCAGGCAATATGAAATCGAGATTTTCTGTTTGATTGAACAAACAAATGCCTCGTGAAATAGTATCGCCTGCGGTGAACAGCAGTCCTCGACACACACTGTACATATTCATAAGGCCATATTTTTCGCCAGATGATGTACTTGTTATTTAATGATTTTGAAGACTTATTTATTTATTATTTCATAATTCTAGTCTGAATGTCCTTCCCTGAAGGCACACACACGCTTTAAGCAGCTGGTTATATAGATGCCCGATTCACAGAGCAGATCAACCCAGAAGGCAAGCTGGTGAAATCCTGGCACTGCCTGTCCACCACTTATATTGTAATACTCTGCTTGTCTTCCATTTGTTCTTTTCCAGGGGTGATATATAAAGTTACCTTCAGCTCAGGAAAAAAACAAGATGCTGACCTTCTGAAACTCATGGTGTCAGGCTTGGATATTCTGAGTGTTAGATGGTGTACTTTATCCGAGGTGACGACGATTCTCATTTTCGCTGTACAGTATCCCCGCTACCCAATACATGGATCCTCTGAGCTCAGTGATATCACTTACACTGAGGAAAGGAGGACTAAGCTGTCGCACAGGTGGAAACGTAAGCATGCTTTATGTGCTCCAACAACAATGTTCTTAGTGATTCTGGGTATTTAATCTGAGACTTTACTGTAGCATTTTCTTTTATTTAGATTTTGCTTTGACGACATGTCTCACAATTCTTAAACATGCTTTTCTCACACAAGACAGTCTAAATAGATCAGGCCGCTGCTTCTGCATCAAATTTCAACTTTGACCTTCTTGAAAAAACACTAATCATGACAACTATCTCTCCTTTGGCTAAAAATAAGTATCTTTCTCAGAGGTGCTAGCCATCTTAATAGACTAATTAACTAAAATCCCAGGAGTACCTTAACGGCCAAATTAAATTAGCCAGTGACTTCATATTTTGTTAGTGTGCAATAGTCTGCCTGAATATCCCTTTTTTTAATCTCTCCTGTATGCATGTACAAATAAATGCAGTGTTTTTTCACTTTTCATGCCCTTTTCCACTTTCCTTTTAGAGACAGTAATCCCCAGCTGCAACACTAGTAGCATTAGCAGAGCATATCCATCCCCCTTAGTACCCCGACAGAGAGCACAGAGCTCAGACCTACACTGAGACAGACACTCTCGGGGACTACACTACCCATACTGCCTCAGTAAATCAGCTAATTATTGATTAAGGTAAACAAAAACTGCTGTGTATTATCAATATCATCACTGAGACACAGTTACTGCTTTGTGCTTTTTGTATGGAGGTTCAGCATACTGTGAGGAAAGCGGTGCCTTAGTGTGTGAAATATTTGTATATAATGTACACTTATTTTCATCCTTCAATTTGAAGAAATGTGGTCAAAAAGTCCCGGGAGGTGGTGTGGGAAGTAAGGTCCAGAGTCCAAACGAGTTATAATAAAGTATATTTAATTTTAAAATGATTTCAGACAGCTTATGCATTCGATCGAGCTCTTTCAATCCTCAGCGAACTCCACCGATCACACGTCTAGTGCAGTTCTCATGCAAGTTAGTTTCTACTCTCAGCCACTTCCATTGGTTAATATCTCCTATTATAAGACCTTGTTTACCATTAGGCTCGTTCGTTAGAGCTGCGCCTCGCTTGGAATCCAGACGAGAGCAGCGGCCGCAGCAGAAGGCGTTGTCAATAAACTGCGATAAAGTCGGATAGTTTTAGGCTGCCTTCAAAGTAAACACAGGAAGTCACAGAAAGAATGACTGTTAGTGCCGAACTTTTGTCTATTTGTAGTTTACAGATCACGTTTGGATTTATTTATGTATTTGTAAATATATATTTATGTAGAAATGTGTGTGTAGCTGCATCCTTTGTTCTTTTTATGTCTGCCTGTGAAATACATTGCTACTGGTTGTATGTGTGTTGGATGAATAAGATTTTGTATTATCAACCACACAAGATGTGTTTTTAGATTACACATGAGACGAATAGTCAACAATCGAGCGTTAAGTATTACAACTACACATAAAATAAGGATTTCCTACAGCAGTCATTGGAGAGCTACTGCAGCACCTGACTCTGGAATCGACAGCCGCCTTGATCTCGTGAGAGTATCGTTGACCACGAGCAAGTCGGGACCAAGTTGGACCCGAATCTAACCAGCATGCATTGTGCGCCGATCGGCGGCGATCAATTCTGCGCAGATCTGGCTCATCTCGAACGAGCCTATTCTCTTTGTTCATTGGGCATGCAGCTTCAGGGGCGGAGCTATTCTTCTTTGACAGAAAGGGTTGATTCTGTTGCTTCAAAAGTCAATGTTCAGCTCCACCGCCTCAGGCGAACAAGAGAACTACAATTCCTTAAAGAGACAGTTCACTGGCTGCAAGCAACATGCAACATGCAACTTTGTTTTAAAATCCATTCACACATGAATAATTATACAGTAATAAAAACAGTGAATTCATATGCATACAATTTACAAATCCTTCATAATACTATCCCTTAGTAATTATCATATCTCTTGTGCATTGTAATGTACACATAAACAATTTCTTTCTTACATGTGCAAGTTTAAATTTGACCAACTAAACTTTAAAAACACTGCAAATTACAGTAACTTATAATAACAATCTTCATTGTTTCACCCACATGTTTTTCGGCAAACATTTGAGACTTGAAAGATTTCTGGCAATCACTGTGTCCTACTTCCTGTGCGCTTGTGTACGCATGACCAAACCAAAATGAACACATTCATGCGTTTTGGTTGAATAAACAAAATGAAAAGTGATTACAGTGACATGATTATTTCAGATTGGAATTCACTATGCGTGGTTGGAATTGTCTGCATTGTGCCAGAATTATTCGTTTACACACAGTGCTGACAAGCATTTGTATGTTAATGTGTTTGCGTGTGTCAATGCATGTTGTATGTTGAAGAGTAAAAGAAGATGGACTCATGGACAGCTGGGTAGGTATTTTGTGCATTCATCTCTTAATGGTCCATTAGCCCTAAGGCAGAGCAACACCAAGCCAACCAGCAGAGGTCTTCCTCCCTGATATCCCCCACCAGCCTGCTCTCCACAACGCTTCTTGACTCCATCTCCATCTCTCAGCCGTTACCCTTTGTTCACAGTGAGTCATTGACTTGAAAACAGGCTGCAGTCTGCCACAGCGTCAGCTTAAAAGTAATCACTGTGCTATGCAGAGTCAATATAGGTTTTTGTCTTCTCTTTTTCTGTCTGTGAGACAGAACAAAAAGTATGGAGACCCAAAGAGGGAAAGAGGAAGCTACAAAGGAATGAAGGGGAAAAGACAAAGAAAAACAGCAGAGGCAGTTGTGTGCTAGGCCTAAGAATGAGTTGTAACCTAATGAGTCTCGATGAGAGCTGACTGTCTGAGCTAACTCAATTCTTTGCTCTGCTAGTCACAGTTCTTAGCTTAATGATGTTTGCTCCAGACTGTTGATGCCACGGCCAATGCTGGATTGCCTTTTTTTAGTCAAATGTTTTCCTGTGTGCGATGCCCCTCTTCACCGCTTGCATGCTGAGAATGTTGAACTTGGCTCAGGCCGCACATGAGATGACATCACCCACACTGCAGCAGACATCAGTTTAAGATGTGTTTACAGTGCTTAAACCACCAACATGCCTCTATCCCCGCTCGTATAAACACAGAATGTGGCTGACCATGTGCACACTTGTATGCGTGTGCAGTGTTTACATAGAACAGATAAAGGAATATAACCAGAGCAGGAGGTAAAGGCTGTAATCTGTGAGGCTCTGGTTAAATACTGAACAGGCTTGAAGCAACACAAGGGCGAGGATGTTCCAAGGAGGTCTTTGTAAAGGCTATCAGAGCTTTTGAGCGGCAAGGTGTAGTGTGTACACAGAGGTGAGGAGGAGGCATGATTCTTGCTCAGGAATGTTGTAAAGCTGTGTGTAGAGTCAGCAGGCCAATGAAAAAGCTTAGGTGTTGGAGCTCTGCCAAAGCAGTGATGGGAAAAAATGAAGAAAAGAAAGAAGATGGGGGAAAGAGAAGAATGGGATCCATAAAGAGAAATCTCTGGCTGTGTTCATTGAGGAGAGTTTTACACTCTCCATAAGAATGCAGTCTCACTTTAATGAAATCTGGGAAGCTCTCTTTAGAATTGATTCAAAAGCCCTGCTTGCCCTACTGCAGCATTTCCACCTTTTCCATCTGCACTGCATAGTGCATTCATCTTCATACTCTTCATCCTCTTTGTTTCATGCTGCCTATCAGCAGAACATCTGTTTCAGACATCACTACCCTGTATCCAAACATTGTCCAGAAGGGTCTAATAAGATGTATGTATCAGCTTCCTAACCCTTATGTCACTGACAGAAGATCAGTTCTTAGCAAGATGATATTCAAAAGTGTGAGGATTCAAGAAATGGGGACCGTTTGCTACACAATAATATATAGGAAGAGGTGTTACAGAGGTTCATTCAGGAGTCAGAAAGGAGGTGGAATATAATCATAATTGTGGCAAAAGAGTTTTAATAGAAAAATGATATTTGGAACACAACAGAAAAGTCTACAGCTACATGAATGCCTCTGTGATGCCATCATTAGGCTCAACTTCAAGCTGAACGCTATCACTGCCACAATACATAAAGCTTACCATGTTAACCATCTGAGTTTAGCAGGCTAACATGTATGCCAATTAGCACTCAACATAAAGTATGGATGGATGGATACATACTTTATTCATCAGCTTAGGCTGAATGTCATTAGTTCAACAGGTAATACACACAAAGTAATTGACCTTCCCCCGGACTCACTAGAGGTCACTATTGAAAAGAGAACAAGGGCCAAGTTAAAAACGATTGTTCCGTTTGAAGGCCATCCATTACACTGTGTTTTTAATGGACTCAGAAGTTCAAGAGGGACTCAGGATGCCGCAGGCTTCTACTGAACGACGCAGAAGGTCTTTTGTTCCAGCAGCAGTTCGATTTTTTAATGAAAACCTTTAGTTGTGGTTTTTAGATTTAGCATCTCTCTGATGTTGGTCATGTTTCATATGGCATTTTCTGGTGTTGTTTGTAATGTGTTTCTTGTCTGCTGTGCACTGTGTACTGTGTATGTTGTCTGTATGAGTCTGTTGTTGTCTGTATGAAATGTTTGGTGGCAAATGTTTCCCCACTGGGGATCAATAAAGTTTTCTAATCTAAATCAGTGCTGGACAAATTCATATTTTGGCTTCATGGTGGCACTAGATCAAAAGTGAAGGGATCATCAATGTTTCAATAATATTTTTGGGAGACATATTTCAAAGCAATCCATCTACTAGCTGTCGTTATATCTTACTAAAGGCCAAAATGTAGGTTGCGCTAAAATGAAAGTCAGAGGACCATCAAACCATGCCACTAGTATGGATACAACATTTGGAAACATAAGAATGTAAAGCACAGTGGTTAAGGTGATTGAGACTTTTATGAAACGACAAGTCAGTGCTTTAAATTACAAAGCAAATGAGGAACTGCAGCAAGAGAGGAGAGAGCAGAGAATGTATGAAGGTTAATTTTAGATTTATCTTCATCTGAGCAAAAATCCAATTTACATCTACCCCTCTTGGACCACATACCCATGCAGCCTCCCCTTCACAGCACAACATAATTCAAGGACAGTGAGTCAGCACACCAATATCCATATTGCTGCAACCTGAGCCGCCATGAGACAAGCAGAGAGCTGTGATGTCACCTCCACCATATGCACTAACACAGAGCAACATACACTCACAAGCATGCATGCATTATACATTGTATTTGACTTCTTGCCGTATTTAAAGTATGGTACTCTCTCCATATGAGTGAACAACATGATAACTGTTCTCGACCACAGAACAAACAATTTAACTCTTAGTGGTTCTAGTGCTGTGAGCACCTCCAAACACCATCTCTCCTTATTTCCTCTCTTTATTTTTTTTAAACCGAGCAGACTGAGACAAATTCCTGTGGGTGTGTTATTTCAGAGAACTGTTGACCACATGGACAATGACTGGCAAAGTGAGTCCTGTCCTTTGGTGCCAATACATCCATGCCGCACAGGGGGAATTCCTCATTCTACACATCTGACACTGAGACATGGTTTGGAGAGATATTTTTAATTTGTCAGGGGTTATTTAGATGTTATTGTGTCAACTCTGCTGACACTACTTTTGTGACAAATCTTAATCAGAATCAGAATCAGAAACCGTTTATTTACCAGGAATGTTTACACAAACTTTTTTTCTTGGCGGAAGGTGCATAACATTAGACGTTAGACGAGACAATCAACAATCATTATAAGTCATTATACTACTTTTTATCTTGCCAAATTGACAGTGAAACCCCCCAGAATGATGTCACCATTCAATGCATTGTTTTCCTTTTGCAAACTGTCTTTTCTGGAGGGTGGAGACATATTTCAGGGGCGTCCCTGTGATGCTCCAAGATCTCCCAGTCCCCCTGACATCTTGTGACACCAATTAGGAGGCTGTGGATATGACAAGCCATTGGTCCAAATGCTGTAACTGACAACAACAACAAAATACTCTCAAGCTGTGTTTCTTTGTGGCCACTATTACAGTGGGATGGGAGGAAACAAAACAGGGGCAAGTCAAGAGAATACAATGAGGAAGGAAGAAAATACGTTAAAAGGGAGGAAATTAAGAAAGAGAAAGAGGAGGAACGAACGGCTGATGTCAGTGTTCCAGCGGGAAGTTTTCTGTCGTCAGCCCACGCTTTACTGTCAACTGACAGAGCTGCCGATGCAGGCCTCACAGAAAAGGAGTGACAAGAGAGCTGATGTGCTGTGAAGAGTACTTGAGAATCTGAGGTATAAAGAGTACTTCCCCCTTTGCTGTTTAGAGCGATGTACAGTGTTTTGCAATCACCACCGAGGTTTACAAGACGCTCACTGTCTCTACTAACCTTACTAAACCATTACAATGTGTTTGACATAATATAACCTGTTTTATGGCTCCCAGGTTCCCCACAGCAGCGCTATGATGTCATCCAGTCAAGACATAGAACAGGAGGGCTATTATGTTCTTTGCCGTGTGGTAATGTTCTCATATGTAAAACCTGGTGATGCCAGTAACGAAACAAGAGAAGACTTTGAAAAGGCCCCGAAGTGCGTGTGTGTGTGCACGTGTGTGTGTGTGCGTTTGTACGGGAAAACAACTCCTGCAAAGAAAATATCCGAACTGCCACCTGTCGAATTGAATAGTAGCGATTCACGTGAACATTGACAAGGACGCCAGTGGCCAATCACACACAGATGTTGCAGTTCGGAGCGCAAAAAAATCCACAAAGACTCACTCAAGCCACCGTTTGGGAAAATGACGTTCACTGCATGGAAAAGTAAGTGCACACTAGTCGTGCTTCATATACAGAGCAGCATTAGCAGAGATTTTGTACAAGCTTCACACACAAATGTTAAGCGTCTGGATGTAGTCACGGCATGACATTAGTTGCTTGACTGACCCTGAGAGCTGGCTATCAGAGGCTGAAGTGAAAACATGGCAGGCTTACATATTCGACCCTGCTGAGGCTAGGAAGTCTTTGCTCTGCAACGTGTCCAGTGACTAGCGTAGCGATTAGCTGACGGTTAGCTGACGGTTAGCTGATCTGGCGGTGGTTTTGAATTTGTATGTCCCAGTAGACAGCAGAAGCAATCATATCAGTAACGCGGAGAAGGCCTGACGCAGCGTACACCACCACCGTGTGTAAAACAAGCCTCTGGAGCTGCCGTGACTGGAAATGAAAAAGATCCACAGCAGAGCGAAGAACGCAAAAATATATGTCGGAGGCACAGGGTTCAAACTGAGGGAATGAATGCTCCAGTAGAACGGTAGACTAGTAGAACATGGGGTACCTGGCTATTTAATTACATTTCCTTGTCCATCACCTTGTCAGTTTTCCTCAGGGCTCCAAAGAAGATCATTGTTTTCCCCAAAAATGTTTTGAACTTGTTAAAGTGCCAAATAAGAAAAAAGGTTTTAATGGCCAAGTAACTGTGAACACATCTAAGAGATTTTACTCTGTTGTTGAAGCTCTCAATTTATATATATTTAGACTGGCAGCTAAAAACAGGGACCACAAAGCTGAACATAAACGTAACATAAACGTGTGACTGCTATGTACAGATATAAATAGTATCTATACAGATATAAATAATTTATGTACATATCTGTACAAGAAACATTCCAAAAATATTACTTTATGCCAAAGTCTGACAATTGCTCCCTTCGTTAGTTGAGTTTTACTTTGTGTCTGCAGTAGTCAGTAGGAAGAGGACAGGGACTTAATTTGACAGCGTCTCTGACACAGATAAAACAGCATGAACTTAACTGTTCCTCTCACTGAAGTAAAACTGTAAATTGGCCAAAAAAGCAATAGCTTGCTGGGTATCTCCACAACTAATCATCATGTTTAACTGGACAGTATGTCCATGCACGTCTGAAACACAAAACAAGGACTGTTTTGCGGCTTTTAAGGACATATTTAAACCACGTTGCATAACCGGTCCAGGCTGTGACCCCAAGAAAGGGAAGAGAGGGAAAGCCCTCCATCTCACCCCCGTCTGAGCATGCCAGTTTGACTGCTGCTCAAACAAACTCTGGATGAATAATTGAAACACCCTCTGACTCGAGCCTATGAGAACATATTGGAATTTGAAGTTTGGAAGAAAACAAAGGAGACAGAATAGAAATAGATTGTGAGAGAAGGTTGAAATGATTATAAAGGGAGATATGAGACCATGGGGGAGAGAGAAATCCAAAAATCACAACAACTAAGAACTCAAAAGCACAGAGAAGACATGCAGAGGCCATGCAGGCAGCACAGATAATGCAGAGAGCATTAGGACATTGTGCTGCAGGTAACTTAACAAAGATGCAGTCCTTTACTTGCATGCCTTCATCTCATGTTGTACACACTGAAACACTCATAAACCCACACTCCACACCGGCCTTGATAACTTACAGTCAAACGGGAACCACGTTGATGATTAGTGCAGAGCAGCGATAACGCTATAAGTGTGTCACCTTGCAGAACTGGGACACTTTGAGCTACAGGGGCTGACGGGAACATTCACTCGCAGCAGGAGACACAAACTCACTCACATGTGTTAACATGACAATCTAGTGGTCTGATATAATACTCATATACGTACTGTTGTCAGACCCAATCATTTGTTCTCTTTTATCAGCAGAATTTACATTTGGTGTTTCTTTTTGGTCTCTCCTTTAGGGTGTGGGTGTGTGTATGTGTGTGTGTGTGTGTGTGTGTGTGTGTGTGTGTGTGTGTGTGTGTGTGTGTTCATTCTTTCCACTTTGCATTTCTTACTTCATTTCCATTTTACTGACATTGATTAGGACTCGCTCTCATTTCAACCCCATTAATCCTTTAGATTAATTCTAAGATCTAACTTTAAGGTGTTTATTGTACATTTTCTTTAGCTATATAACTTAAAACATTACATTTTCCTCAAACATAAGGTGAGACACTTATATAGTTGTCAAAAATCAGAGTTTTTGGCTAATACTGCCCTCTGTCGGATTATATTTGTATCACATGATGTATGTCAGGGCTGGTACATGATGTGCGCTGCTGGAATAAGTTTGTTATTTATAATACATATACAATTATCATGAATTTCCCTTTCTTCTTTCTCACTTGTATAAGGATTGTAATTGGCGTAGTTATATGGGTTCTCTTTAAACCCCTCTTCCAACTCAAAACACACACAGGCCACTGTGTTGTTCAGTAACTGCATTCCAATTTATTTAAAATGTAATTTAAATTAAATACACTTGGGAGTTAGTTTACTCACATGTCAACTAACTCCAAAGTGTTCCCAACTTGATATTTGTCAAGAGAGAAAAGCAGCAAAATCATTTCTGCTATGCAAAGGTTGAAAGCTTTTCTTTAGTCTTTTCTTTAAAATTGTATGAATAAAACACAGCAAAACAGATCCCTTTGGTTGAACTGGTCACAAGCAGTTGGCATATGAAGCTTGCAATACGGTCTCACTGGTTTAGTGTACTCTGTACTGCATTGTAGTCATAGCTTGTAATTCTTAAGAATGGCTCAAACCCACACATGTACACACACGCGCACACACACACACACACACACACACACACACACACACACACACACACACACACACACGCCTTATGACCCTTTAGTTTTAAGTCAATCCACCTGCTGTAGTCACGCCATATATGTCTGAAATAATGATGTGAAGAAATATGGCACTAGCGGGTCTAATAGAATTGTTGTATTAGCTAGTGTCCAGACATTATTGAAGGTCATATGAAGTCTATCAAAAATATATGAGAGACACTCTTTGGTGACTGGGAGGTTCAAATCCTGAGTGTCTGTCCAGCCTCTGGGCTCGGTATGTTTTTTTTCTCTTTAATACCTACAACATATCCTGAGAACTGCTTAACTGTTAGTTTTGCGTTATCATTTTCAACTGCCAAATGGTGTAAATGTGAATACAGATTTGACATATAATTCTACAAAAGACCTTCAAGGCTAAAGTCTCCAGGCTATTCACTTTGAATGGTTTAAATCTGAGAAACCTCCATAAGCCTCCTCTTGACGTGCACAGGCTGGCCACAAAAAGATAACATATTAATGAGGTCCTGTGTGAAATGACAACAATCTCTTCGCAGCACTCAGACTGATATATATATATATATATATATATATATATATATATATATATATATATATATATATATATATATATATATATATATGTGTGTGTGTGTGTGTGTGTGTGTGTGTGTGTGTGTGTGCGTGTGTGTGGTGTGCCACCAGAGGGCACTCTCATTATATAAAATGGTAAATAAAAACATTTATTCATTATTGGATATTTGATTAGATTATTTGTCTGACTCAAACAAAGGTATATTGACTTCCCTCTCCCAGGCATGCAGGGTTAGCAAAGTGAACACAGTGAGACAAGCCAAGAGGAGGAAAACGTTATTAACATATCACAGTCATTACAGAAAACAAAGAAACATGTAATTTGTGTCAAACATTAGGCCAATTTAAGGTATATCAGACAACAAAAAGTATTGTTTTAGATCTGTGTCCTAAATCAACTTAACCTTGAGGCATGTCTCAGGTAAAGCGCCGGTTTGAACCACATAAATCCTGCTGTCTTGTGATGATAGAAGGCAGAGAGCCAGGAGAGCAGTGCCTGATGGGCTGAGAATTTCCCATGGTTGATATTGGACGAACATTTGTTTTGTGTAATGTGGAGGAAGGCCAATAGTTGTATCTTATCTTATTTAATGATTCACACATGATCACACATCCTTTATAAATAATACAAACAGTCAGTTATACAAATATGACTCGTGCCATCGCCCTGCTGTTGGCCTCCCCTAGAACCAATCCTCACACGACGAAAGCACAGGAATGCTGAAAGAGTACTCTTGATCCCAGCAAAATATGACCTAACACTGTCATCCCAGTCGGAGTCTTTTAAGGATATGTCAATTTTTCCACTGAGATTACCGTCTCTGCAGGGCAAGGTCTCTCACATGTCTCGCAGCAGTAGATCATGTGCTTTGCAAAGGCTGACCAACACTGTGAGCTTTGTTGCCAAAATATACTGTAGGCTCCGATTCAGAAGAAACATCATCAACATGTCTTATCCAACCAGGTGAAAGGTGCTTGACACCATAGTAGAACATGAAAGTCAACATTGTGGGATTGTTTTGTGAACTGCCTTTGTTTTCCAAAGCAAAGTGAATTAATTATAGTTTGGGTTCCACATATCGAATGACAAACATGAACATACATGTTTTTAATCGCTCAAAGACTCCTTTCTCACGTGGAGGAGGGGATCAGGTTTCGGCAACATCTCCAGGAGATACACTCCTGCACTGTAGAGAGTTGAGTAACAGTTGGAGGAGATTAGTTAAGAAAGCTACGTCCTCAATTGTCATTAACACGTTAACAGATTCCTCTAATAAGCCAGTGAAGGTCTAAAAAAAGATTATGATTAAAAGGTGCACTACGTACAGCATTGAGTAGGGGATGTATTACACATGATTTCAAGAATGCTAGGCCAATTTCCAGGCTTTCTTTTCTTTCTTTTTAAGTCAAAATACTGGAACAAAAAAGTAAACTGACAGAGACCCCCAAACACACACCCTTTTATTTTTAATTTTTGAATTGTTATTTATTTAATTTAAGTAAGTTTGTTTTCTGTTTTTTTGTTCTTGCATGTGTTTGTTAGGTGAGTTCCATAATTAAGCAATAAGGTACGAGAGGCAGTACTGTGTCGCGCAATAATGTACTGTTCAAGGGAGTTGTTGGCAAACCCTTGAACAGTACATTATTGTAGACACAGTACTGCCTCGAGTACCTTATTGCTTTTATAATACGGGTACCTGCGACTTTATAAATAGTAATAGTAAGCTCCCTTTCAGCACAAAATAGTTGTAGCCACCAAACGTTGTGTATCAACAGAGAAAATAGTCCCGTACGTGTACGGGACGCACATACGGGACTATGAAACTGACTGCCTGCGATTTACTGACCAGGTCGGTTGGAAGCAGGTGGAGGATGACACGCAGCCACCGATGTAAAGAAGTGCTCTCGCTGCTTCTGTTCATCTTTTCTCCGTCATTTTTCTCCTCCATGATGTTTAGAGAACTTGCCTCGCGTCGGGAAATTACCGACGTAATTATCTGTCACGATGAAATTATCATGATTTTGTGGTCAAACCCTTTTCATTCCTCATCTCATTTTAGGGAGGAAGTGACGTTGTGTTGTCGTTCGTTATGCTAGTGTGGGGGATGCTAAGTGAGCTTGTTAGCTGTTCCGTTTGAGCTAACGTTACTGTTAGCGAAGAGCCCCGTTGCAATACTGTGAACACTCAAGCAATACACCTGCAAGTTAAGGAAACCAACCTCTGCGGGTCGTTACTGCGGACGTTACAATATCAAAGTTTACACCAACATGTTTGGTAACTGTCAAGCTTGAAATGACAACTAACGGTTGCGCAATTTAAATCTACCTGTTATTTTTAAGTGCGCATTGATATGCAACGCTCTAAATGTAAACAGGCTGTACAGTACTTTATGGCTGAATAAACTACACCTCGTGACTCACTCTCAACCAATCAGAATGCTTGATTTGATCTACCCGTATTATAATTATACATACACTCACCTAAAGGATTATTAGGAACACCATACTAATACTGTGTTTGACCCCCTTTCGCCTTCAGAACTGCCTTAATTCTACGTGGCATTGATTCAACAAGGTGCTGAAAGCATTCTTTAGAAATGTTGGCCCATATTGATAGGATAGCATCTTGCAGTTGATGGAGATTTGTGGGATGCACATCCAGGGCACGAAGCTCCCGTTCCACCACATCCCAAAGATGCTCTATTGGGTTGAGATCTGGTGACTGTGGGGGCCATTTTAGTACAGTGAACTCATTGTCATGTTCAAGAAACCAATTAGAAATGATTCAAGCTTTGTGACATGGTGCATTATCCTGCTGGAAGTAGCCATCAGAGGATGGGTACATGGTGGCCATAAAGGGATGGACATGGTCAGAAACAATGCTCAGGTAGGCCGTGGCATTTAAACGATGCCCAATTGGCACTAAGGGGCCTAAAGTGTGCCAAGAAAACATCCCCCACACGATTACTCCACCACCACCAGCCTGCACAGTGGTAACAAGGCATGATGGATCCATGTTCTCATTCTGTTTACGCCAAATTCTGACTCTACCATCTGAATGTCTCAACAGAAATCGAGACTCATCAGACCAGGCAACATTTTTCCAGTCTTCAACTGTCCAATTTTGGTGAGCTCTTGCAAATTGTAGCCTCTTGTTCCTATTTGTAGTGGAGATGAGTGGTACCCGGTGGGGTCTTCTGCTGTTGTAGCCCATCCGCCTCAAGGTTGTGCGTGTTGTGGCTTCACACCCTAGAAATGGTTGTGCGTGAAAATCCCAGTAACTGAGCAGATTGTGAAATACTCAGACCAAAAAAAACATTTCTAGGGTTTACAAAGAATGGTGTGAAAAGGGGAAAACATCCAGTATGCGGCAGTCCTGTGGGCGAAAATGCCTTGTTGATGCTAGAGGTCAGAGGAGAATGGGCCGACTGATTCAAGCTAATAGAAGAGCAACTTTGACTGAAATAACCACTCGTTACAACCGAGGTATGCAGCAAAACATTTGTGAAGCCACAACACGCACAACCTTGAGGCTGATGGGCTACAACAGCAGAAGACCCCACCGGGTACCACTCATCTCCACTACAAATAGGAACAAGAGGCTACAATTTGCAAGAGCTCACCAACATTGGACAGTTGAAGACTGGAAAAATGTTGCCTGGTCTGATGAGTCTCGATTTCTGTTGAGACATTCAGACCAACAACCATGCCACGCTCAAAATTGATTAAATTGCCTTTCTTTCCCATTCTGACATTCAGTTTGGAGTTCAGGAGATTGTCTTGACCAGGACCACACCCCTAAATGCATTGAAGCAACTGCCATGTGATTGGTTGATTAGATCATTTAATGAGAAATTGAACAGGTGTTCCTAATAATTCTTTAAGTGAGTGTATATCATTTTCTTGTAACTTATATTGTTTCAATTTATTTTTCTTTTTATTTCTATTATTTTCTATTTGTTGTGTTGGTATTGTGGCTGTTTTGGGGATTTTCTGCCTTTTTTGCCTTTTATCTGAATCGGCGGATTACTTGTATCTCCTCAGAGCGATGTGTTTGTTTGTTTGTTGTCTGTACTCAGTGCCAGTTCGTCAGTTACACTATCCCCAAGCAATATGAAACTGAATGTAATAACCTGTATATGCTAACCTTGTTGGGACAGCCATGTTCACATTTTCTGTCTGAATTATTTGTAAAATCAATAAAATAAGATTTAAATAACTATAATCAACTTTTTGGAAGGCCTTAGTCTTACACTCCCTCCCTATTTATTATCAAGTTGCATCCTCATGCACATGCTTCGTTAGCAATTTGATAAGGTGACTTTTGATATGATCGGGATATTGTCAGCTCACAGTCTGAAGTATTGTGTTATCCAATTGGAAACAGCTTGTATATCTCAGTTGGTTTCCAATTTTCGAAAAAAAATAAATAAAAAAATTTTTAATAAAATTTTGCAGAGTGAAAAAAAAAAAATACTGGAACATATTACTGTGTAATGAGAGAGCTGTTTATCATATTTAGTTTTTTAGACTTGGGCCTGGCTCCATTTTTTCTCTACGTTTAAATATCACTCAGTACAGATCTTTCCGATGCTAAGAAATAATAGGGTCGTTCGAGATGAGCCAGTTCTGCGCAGAATCGATCGGCGGCGATCAGCGCGCAATGCATGCCGGTTAGATTTGTGTCCGACTTGCTCCCGACTTGCTCTGACGTCATGCACACGTGATCAACGATACTCTCACGAGACTAAGCCGACCGTCGATTTCAGAGGCAGGCGCTGCAGTGGCTCTCCCCCGACTGCTTGGCCCAGTGCATGATGGGAAACGCCTGGCTGTCGCCACATCAGAGAGCTGATTGGCTCTTAGATCTGACAGCAAACACCACGTGTTGTAGAAAATTCGTATTTCATGTGTAGTTGGAATACTTAACGCTGGATTATTGACTATTAGTCTCATGTTTGATCTAAAAACATTTATTGTGTGGTTGTTAATACAAAATCGTATTTATACAACACACATCAAAACTACTAGTAATGTATTTCACAGGCAGACATCAAAAGAACAAAGGATGCAGCTACACACTCATTTTTACATAAATATATATTTATAAACACATATAATAAATCCAATTGTGATCTGTAAACTACAAGTAAACAACAGTTCGGAACTAACAGGAAGTACTTTTTTCTGTGACTTCCTGCGTATACACAGCTGACAGCTGACAACTGTCCGACTTGATTGCAGTTTTTTGTCAACGCCTCCTGCTGCGGCCGCTGCTCTCGTTTGGATTCCAGGCGAGGCGCAGCTCTAACGAACAAGGCTAATGTCCCGCTCAATTTATTTTCGGAAGTGAAGCCGTAGATATAGATCACGCAATACTTTTTTTTCATAACTATATCCAAGTCCAATTTAAAAGCTTTCGTTAGCTCTATAAACAAAATGGTATATTGCTCAGTGCACCATAGTTTTAACTGTCACAATATACATTTATGAATGCCCATTTATACAAATATTACAATGCAACACTTCTCCTTTCTTAGACATATCAATTACAGTTTTATGAAAACTGAGTCATAATAATAATAATAAAATCTTTGAATGGCAGCTAGAGTTTTTATAGCTTTGAACTAGAAAGAACATTTGCCCTGTTTTTCAAAGAAGCAGTACATGGAGCGCCTGCTTCAGGTTCACAGCACCACACAACACAGAGAGTGAGCAACAAGTTGTTGGTTAACCACTTTGTGACTTGCCTCAAGAGGTCTGCCAGCACTGGTGCCTCGAAATGAATTACTTTATAGAGTGAATGATAACGAAAAACATGTGCAGATTTAAAACATTCTAACATTTAATCGAAAATTATATTACCGGAAAGTTTTAAAGTCTCATTGGCAACATTTTCTCTTTGAGCAGTGTTTGTGCAGTTTTCCATTTTTGCTTTGGACCAGAAGTATTCTTCAGCTCTTAGGAGATTGTAAGTATAACTTTATAAAAAGGGATAGATTATTCTGTTGATAAATAACACGAAGGCCAACTATAAACTGCTGGCATGTCTCACAAAGCCTATTCGCTATTGCAATATAAAAGGGTTTGCATCAAAGTATGTCCTCAATGAAGGAAAACAATGTGATTTATCTGTTGCACTCTATTGCAATGCTACAAGTACTTTGGTGGCACAGTTGAACTCAATGCTGTTTCACTGACACACGGATGGTTGGCTGATCAGCAGTTGACCCATCTGACAGATGAAGGTAGCATAGTTGGATATGGATATTGTCCAGTCTTGAAAGACATAAGGACAAATACAAACGTATGTTTATACTTTTTGCTGTGCCACTGCTGTTACTGTAGATTTCCAGTCTTCATTTATTAGCTTCTGCACATTAAATTAAGTTTTAAACGACCGTTGGCAGACGATAACAAGTGATTTTCAGACATTTAACTAATGCATGACTATGCATGACTTTTTTTTTTTTTTGAGGTGCCAAGTCACCAGACAGAGCATGGGTTGTTTGGTAACCTATCAAGTCGTCTGTAAAGGTTTTGTTTAGTTAATCATCTTTCCATATTTAATATGCAAATAGTACTCCAATTGCATTTGTGTTTTCTCAGCCATGTCATATTAAAGGACCAGTACCCTCAGAACTCAGTATTTACTGTTTCCACTGTGCAGATAGTGGCTTCACCTGCTCATGGTTGCACTCCCTACTCACATTACCAGTAACTCCTAGAACTACAGCATGGTAAGTCATACACAAACACCATGATAATGTTTTCAGCATTTAAAATGAGTTTATATTGAATCTGTTGTTGAAACGTGACCTTTATTAAGGTTCACATTTCATAGGACTTCCCTTCCTTCCCTCTTACCTACGTCCCGTCCACCTTTCTTAACATCGTCTCTTTTTTCTCCTCGTTCTGTTCTCTCCTCCCCTCTTCTCTCCAGGTGCTCAATTGTACAGAGATTGACGACGTGCTGGAGAGGTACTACCTGTCACCATTTTATGGCATCGAGTTCTGCATTGGTTTCCCTGGCAACCTTTTGGTTATACTTGGCTACATATTTTGTTTGCCAAAGTGGCAGAGCTGCAATATCTACCTCTTCAGCCTGGCAGTCTCCGACCTTATTTTTCTCTGCACACTGCCACGCCTCTCATACCTCTATGCAAATGACCAATCGGAGACCAGCCCCTATGCTTGTGTTATCAACCGCTATGTCCTGCATGTCAATCTGTACTCATCCATCCTGTTTATGGTTTGGCTTAGCATGGACCGCTTCCTGCTCATAAAACACCCAACACAGAACCACTGCCTGCTGAGGCCACAAACAGCCCTGATCGTGACCGCCCTGAGCTGGCTAGCAGTCAATGTGGAAGTTGCTCCAATGATATCCCTGATGGTCCACGACCTTCGGAGCGGAAACGGGAGCCGCTGCAAGGATTTTGCCAGCCTCAGAGGAGACATCAAT
Organism: Taurulus bubalis; assembly: GCF_910589615.1. NCBI lineage: Eukaryota > Metazoa > Chordata > Actinopteri > Perciformes > Cottidae > Taurulus > Taurulus bubalis. The sequence goes on along the minus strand of NC_136598.1, from coordinate 5,020,273 downwards.
ACTTTGGGCTACAGTCTGGGGCTCACCTTCACCGGTTACTTTCTCCCTCTGCTTGGACTTTGCGGTTTCTCCTACCAAATTGCACGCCTGCTCCATGTCCAGGAAAGGGCTGTGCAACGCAGGGCAACGTCGTACAAGCGGCCTCTCAGAGTTGCCGCGTCGGCTGCAGTCATGTTTCTGGTTCTCTACACTCCCTACCATGTTCTGAGAAATGTCAGAATAGCATCTCGACAGGCATGGGCAGGTCTGCAACTGTGCACCAGGATGTACATAGAGGGCCTGTACATCGTGACCAGACCGTTGGCCTTCTTGCACAGTGTCATCAACCCAGTCTTCTACTTCCTCATGGGTGACAAGTTCAGAGAGCTCCTATTCGCTAAGCTCAGGAAGCTGGTCAGGAAGAGGCAGCAGCAGAGAGAATCAGCCTGATCCAATTCAACACAAGGTATCTACATATGAGACACACATCAAGATAGTACATCCATACTCAGCTCCATCTTCACCTGTATTTTGTTAAAGTGTTATGCTCAAATTAATATATATATACTTGTATACTAACACTCTGTTTAAGCATGTATGTAAGTATGGATGTGCAGATAGGTGTCTGTTTGTATTTGTATCTGTATTTTCTGAAAAAGCATTATTACTTATGTTTGAAACCGGTGGTGCATGTTTTGGGGACGTTTGTACACTTAAACCAGCATTGTATTAATACAATCCCAGTGATAATCTACTCCAACGCCAACCAATCTACTCCTACGTCAACCAATGCTTCCGCTTCGGTGGATTTTTCCCATATTTTTTCCCGTGTAATGTGAAACTTGTATAGCTGGTTGTGATGATTTGATCTCCGTTGACTTTGATTTCCGTGGACTTGAGTGAGCCCAATTTGCTGAGTTGTGAAGCGCCTTACATTGTGTCCTTTTCAACTAAGTCATCAGCATGACTAGAATTTTGATTCCGAGAAGCTAATCGTGGTTTTAGACATCGACGGTTTATTGTGCAATTGTTTTGCTAGTATCGGGGTTCCAATAGGATATAATTGATAAATTAAGGGTTTGGATTTGGAGGGTAATGTGTAATCAGTATCCTATTCCCGTGTAATATAGTGTGTAATGCTTTATTTATTTGTATGGTTGTGTAAGAATACATCTGTAATAGTGTCAACCTACTTGGAATTCATACACAGCCACAAACACAAGAGTGCATTGTTTCCTCATGTTTCCTTGCCTTTCACATTCAGATTTTAAAGACTAACTCTAAATACAAATCTGTGTCTAAAGTTGGAATCATCTAGAGATCTCAGCTCTCATGAAATCCTCCTTCCTATTGGACAGTCACCTGTGATGCTTTTTAAGGCTCTGAAACCCCATCAAACTGTATAGGGCTTTAGTGTCTCGTCACACCATGATTGATTCCTCATTTTATTTACATATCTCCTGGAATAAGAAAGGAAAAAAAGAAGCAACAGTGAAATATTGGGCTGCGTTATGTGTGCCCGTTTCAAGTTTCCTAATATTAAAGCCAGAGGAGTTGTTCTAAAACAAAGTTCATGAGAAAAATCTGCACAAAGGTTCATCTGAGGATAATTACAAAACCTAAAGTTCTGTATTACATTTTGGGAAGATAACTTGGAGCCAATGAGGGCATAACAGGGCACTGTAATGCATTGTGGTGTCTTAAAGAAAGCACTTACTCTCAGCAGTGATAATGCTGAGGTGAACAAAATGAATGTGAACAATACACAAGTTATTTGTCTGAGACTCAATATTAATGAAGAAAATAAATAAACCATGACTGGCTTTGGCTGCAAAATCTTTTGAGTATTTGACCTTTGAAAATGATGTGATTTACTCTAAAGCCTCAAGGTAGAACAGTGTTGCACCAAACTTGAGAGAAAATCATGTTACATAAAGTGTGTATTTGCATTAGCAGTATGTGCATGCTTACTCACATTCCTGTGTGTGAACAGAGTAAGTATGTGTGCACTTTCTACACTGTATGTTGGTATAATCCGTGCAAAACCACTGTGCATTATTAGCACTTTCAAGGAATCATCTGCCATAATCCATTTCACGTTACTGCTATTAGCCCTCATGTACACACATCTGCACACAAGACCAGCATACAGAAGAATATGAGCAGCCTAGTGGAGCACATTAACAGTCCACTTCATCGCTCAGAGCCGAGGAGTGTTCTCTTTAACGTGTCCTGATGAATGAGGTTGACCTATTCGAATCATCCTTTTCTTTAAATGGTTTGTTCACACTGATACATCATCATCTTTGCTATCCAGAGAAAAAAAAATACATGTTTTTTTTGATAGAACGTAGGTAGGTGTGTTAAGTGGTAGATGTGTGGATGTGTGCAGAATGTTTTCAGATCAACTGTGCACTCTCCCACAGCGATATGAATACCCAACTGATGCAACCTGGACTGCTTCACCTACAGTAAGTGGCACCAAGTGCATGTGGTGTATCTGAGTCAGTCCACATAGAATATAGCTTAACATCCTCTTTACTTTAACTCTGTGTAATACATCTGTCAACGTCATGTGGGACATTTTCTGTTCCTCTTTTTCCTCCATTCTTGGACAGCATGTCTTGCTCTCTTTACACGGCATGCGATCTCACACAGACACACGCACCTTTAGTTTGAAGTCAGTCCACCTGCTGTCGTCACTATACTGTATGTCTGAAATAATGATGTGAAGGAATATGGCACAGTAATCAATAGTTGCAGGTCAAGTCAATTTATTGACAGTTGAAATTAAAATGATGCAAATCATAAATTCATCAAGAGGAATTCCAAACAAAATCCATACTGCTTCTGCAAATGAGCAAAGTTTCTCTGATAACTTAGTTATACTTTATTTAGTTACAAGTTACAACATACTTTATGTGATACTGTATTTTCTTTGTGAAAATAAAAAACATGGCTGAACAATGGTGACTTTCGGGTGTTTTGTATCAGCTGGGACTCTTTTTGAACAGTAAAGCTTAAAGAAGAGTGAGAAATGAAATGACATTCTTTCAAAAGGATTATTTGTTGGTAAACTTTGCCTCCCTGCTGTCATTTAAATGGCCATCACATGTGTGAGCAGTCACAGGTTGATGCCACCCACAGGTATAAAGATAAAGCAGATGAAAGGAAGAGACAAGTGAATGGTTTTAAGCCCCCTCATATGACTGTCGGCAACCACATGTTAGAGCAGAGGTTCAGGGACTAATAGTTGGCTGAAGATTAATCAACTGAAGTTAAACCTACACAAATAGAAACAGGCATAAAGTCTTAGTGCCAGCAAAATGTTACACATTTCATCATGAAACCGGCACTTGTATATATATATATAGATATATATATAGATATATATATATATAGATATATATATATATCTATATATATATATATCTATATATATATATAGATATATATATATATAGATAGCTAGCTTTGTGGGAGTAGCTTATATATTTTTTTATTTGAAGAGCAGCAATCACTAAATAGCGGACCGAACAGAAGGACCTGTCGAAGTTTCTGATAAAATAATGAGACCTTTTTTGTTTTTTCCCCTCGATAGACTGCAGGCATAGCGAATCAAATTAATACGGCAATAGCTTCACTCTTCACTCAATTGAGCCAGTTAAGTCAACCGTTTGCTGTGCACAGACAGTTTGCTAGAGAGAAAATCTGCGTAAGAGCAATGTCAGCAGGGAGCATGTAGCACATGGGCCTACTTTCTGCTTACAGACTGTGTAGCACTAAACACCTCGATCGTGTTTGGATCGACTCACATTTGTGAGACAGCTTTTACCGTTGTGAACATTATCAAGACCAAGTAGCGAACCAAGTTCAACAATGAGCGCCTATGCATGTGAGAATGGCACGAACTCCAGCCAAGCCAAGATTCAAACTACTGGCAGGACAGTCAGAGACCCATTTCTCTCTCAAGGAAGGAAAATGTACAGCACGTTTTATTTATTTTATTCAGAAGATTCCGTCTTGTTTTGTTTTTCTTTAAATGTAGGCTGACAATGTGTATCTGACATACAAATGCAGTGTGTCTGTATGTTAAAAGTATCCTAATATTAATGACATGGAAATGCACTGTGTTGAATTATTTGATAGACGTAAGGGTAGGCTACAGAATGCAATTTGGACCTCATGAGGTTTGGATCTTTGTTTTCGATCCAAATTGTATAACCCCTGACGTAGACGGTAAAATCTAGGGCTGCAACAACGAATCGATAAAATCGCTAAAAGTCGATTGTTAAAAGAGTTGGCAACGAATTTCGTTATCGATTCGTTGTGTCGTGCAATTATTACGGCATTCAATGAGTCGCGGAGAAGAAGAAAAAGGAGCAGAGCAACTGGCCGCCAGCGTTTCTGAGATTGGAGTGAGACACTGAGAAAAGCTGAGGTTGTGATCTTCGCAAAATAAAACATCTTTGATGTGACGTGTCGAGTCTTGGCCAATCAGCGTTAAGATGTCTACAGCGTCTTCAGTTCCCTCCGACTTGTTTTTAATGAAAGCTAGTCAGCTTGCTATCGCGTTAGCTAACGTGTTTGGGTTGTGTATTGTCGTTAAAGTTACGTTATGTTCCGTTACAGTTCAGTCTTGCTTGTAGAAAACCGAAACGTGATGAAACATGGCGTCAGTTCACGCTGTCACTCGTTAACGTTAAACCGGCACACCGGCGGATCTGGCTGCAGGTTTTTATTGTTTTACTCAAAGTAGAATGAAGCAAATCACGTAGTTGGGCTTAGCCAACAACGTGATGTCGTGGTCATAAGAGACCCAGATGTTGATCAGATGATGTGAATGAAAGAGTTTAAGGAAGGTTGAGGTCAAAACAGACGTGAGAGGAGCAGTACAGCTTCCCTCTGTCCCAGTGTCTCATACATATTGATCAAGCAGGGTATGTAAAAGCAGCCTCTGCTCCAAGGAGACCAATTACAGTAAAAAGGGCTCACATTTGGCAGATGTAAAGCATACATGTGTATGTTTTTTTGTGTTAGTCCATTTTTATTTTATTTAGCTCAGGGATGTTCAAGGAGCGACCTGTCTGTGCACTTTCTGAAGATGTTTTGCACTGTCACTTCTGTTTTTGAATAAAGGGTTGGAAATGAATGCTTTTGTTTTTTTATCCGATTCATCGAAAAAATAATCAACCGATTAATCGATTCTTAAAATAATCGTTAGTTGCAGCCCGAGTCAAATCTACTGAATGCGAGACTGTTTACTCACACTACCATACAATCACACTTTAAACAAAGAAGGGGATACACACATAGACCCTATCGATCTTATTATACTATAATAAAGAAATCAGTTGAGACTTGAGATGTGCACAAATTCCCTCTCTTTGCCATATTTCTTAATCATACTCAAAGTTTGATCACAAAATGTGTGTATGCAAGGGGTGAGACTGTTTAGAAGTGTGTACATTGTTAAAGCATGTTCTTTACTTATGGAATGTGGCTCATGAAAAGTAATTGTGTGTAGCCCTTGTAGCGGACATCCACAGAGAGATTATAAAACGGAAATGTCTGTGACACAATCTGAACTAATACTTCTTCTAGGAACTGCTCTCACAACCCATAGGGCACCAAGTGGTCAACGAAGAAGACGAACAGGTCCCGAAAATATCAGAGAAATTCAACAAACAACTATCATCCAACAAGATCGAGATGATCAAAGAGGAACAGCCGCCATTTAACCTTAACCTCCCATCTGCCCTTCAGAGCCGTCAGGTGAAACAATACCATATCCAGACGTAGATGAGTTTGATGTTCATAGGCCAAATACATTTAAGTCACAGAATAAAATAATCTTAGATGGAAATATCTTTGACCTAAAAGATCTAAATTAAATTGTTAACTAATATTAAGATTCTTCACAATCTTCCCTGGTGCTTCATAAACTCAACTGCTGAACAGTGCATACATGTTTTAAGCTAGATTTAAGGTATAAACGTTGAACGATGGTTTTAATTAATATACATCAGTTAATCATGTAATCCTTTTCATTCAGTTCTGGTTCATCTTTATTCATTGTACTGTTCATCATATTCTTTATTCATCCCCTTCATTTTGTTTATTTTAACATCTATTCATATACATTTTTTTTAAAAAGTTGTTTAGTATGTAGTTAGTCCAATACATATTCCTTTATTAAGAACTTGATCATTTGATTTCTGTGTATATGAAATAATAGGTCCTGTATACTTTAAGAAGAACTCCATTGCAACCCTGAGATTAAGATTATATTGATTTATATCAAATTTTGAAGTTTTCCCTATTTTTCCAAAATTGGGTGGTGTCCAAAATCTGTTAGCTAAACTAATGGTGGCTCATGGCGAAAGCTGAGTGGCATCATTCTTTTTTACTAATTTATTGGTTCATGCTGTATATCATAATTTAATTATTCATTATCGTTACATATCTTGATATACATTTATTAAATTGTATTAAATCTGCTACCAGCAAGCACCTCCCTGTGTACCACATTTGTATGGGTTACACAACTAAGAGCTCGTTCTTTCCTTGTGGAAAACAGTGATGCTTAATCATATCACTTGTCGATCTCTGATGCAATGCCAGGAACAATTATGCAGGAATTCTATTTTTGCAAACACATCTAAACAATCTCAGGTTTCAGCATCAACTGCACTCAATGTTAACTTTGGCTTAATCATGTTTTACTTTTGTGAAAATCCTTTCCTCCTTTGCCAAGACAAGGCCAGTTTGCCAGCTAAAAAAAAACAACACATAACTGTCCACAACATGACAACATTGACAAATGTGGTATTCCACAGTTTGATTTTCTCCCTCAGATCTCTCTGGGAAGTATTATGTTTGTTGGAAAATGACCATACTGTACTACAATCACGTAAAATACTTGAGTAATGGTGTGTGTCATATGTGTTGGGTTCGACTCACGCTACCTTATGTGAACAAATCACTATTCTTTTCAAAATCCTGTTTCCTTCTGGCATCTAATGTGGTCCATGAGGGGAAAAACAGAAGAGGTTGATTATATCTCAATGCATTTACAGAAAAGTACCGTGACCAAAGCAAAAATAAAACTTGAACACCAGATGTGAAAGAAATGCACTGAACCAAACACTGGTGCATTGTGTGGGAAAGTTGGAATGAATATTAACAGTCAAGAGTTTTTTTTTTACAAGTTTTCCTCCAGCCATTTGATATAGTTGTTGGTCATGCGACGTGCGATCAGGAAGTCAGTCGGCCACACGGTGAACATCAGCCCTCCGTGAAATCCTGTGTCATAGTGTTCATGTGTCACCTCAACACCAGCAGAACGGAGCCGTGTGACATACATGATCCCATCATCTCGGAGAACATCATACTCACATGTCAGGATGTAGGCTTTGGGCAGAGAGCGTAAGGCAGAGTCTGGAACCAGCAGGGGGGAAGCCCTTGGGTCGGCCAGAGATTGAGCGGGTCCATCCATGCCAACGCCCTCTCCTCCGACTCCCTGCACCACAGCAGGAGCACTATAATTGTATTTTTTATGATATGTTTCTGGCAGAAAGGCGCTCCAGTTGACAAACTTCAGCAGGCTAGAAGACTCAGGGTTATTGTGAGTGTTGGCCATCATGGCTCTGAAAAAGGCCTTGTCGCTGGTGAAGTACTCACTCCAGAAACGGACCATGAGGGTGCGGGGCAGAATGGGCATGTCCTGATTTTGCTGATAGGAAGGCGTGTTGAGATCCAGAGCCTGCAGTACAGGGTAGATGAGTGCTTGGGCCTTCAAATGGACCTCCTGTCCCGGCTCTTTTTGTAGCTGTGAAGAGAGAGAGTGAGATATTGGCGTGTATTTAAAGAAAATGTCATTTAGTATTTATCCTTCCAATTAAATATGGGCTGAAAGTTTTGAGAAATAAAAGAGCGTGATCTGAATACATGTACACGACATGGTGGTTTCCAGGAATAATTGCATCACCCGCAGTGTTCTGTATGTGTTTGTCTCTTCACTGAGCTGTTGACTCATGGATGTATAACGAGAACACAGCTTGCCTCTAAAATCCTAACCCACTTGCTGAACCAGCCCTTACTGTATGCCAAAAAAACACAGCTCAGCCACCGATGTAAAGAAGTGCTCTCGCTGCTTCTGTCCGTCTTTTCTCCGTCTGTTTTTTTTCTTCCTTGTTGTTTAGAGAACTTGCCTCGCGTTGGGAAATTACTGACGGAAGTTAATTATCTCTCACTGGAAATTATCACGATTTTTTCATTCCTCATCTCATTTTAGGGAGGAAGTGACGTTGTGTTGTCGTTCCTTATGCTAGTGTGGGGGATGCTACGTGAGCTTGTTAGCTGTTCCGTTTGAGCTAACGTTAGCGAAGAGCCCCGTTGCAATACTGTGAACACTCAAGCAATAAACCTGCAAGTTAAGGAAACCAACGTCTGCGGGTCGTTACTGCGAACGTTAAAATATCAAAGTTTACACGAACATGTTTGGTAACTGTCAAGCTTGAAATGACAACTAACGGTCACGCAATTTAAATCTACCTGTTGTTTTAAGTGCGCACTGATATGGAACGCTCTAAATGTAAAACAGGCTGTACAGTACTTTATGGCTGAATAAACTACACCCTGTGACTCACTCTCAACCAATCAGAATGCTTGATTTGATCTAGCCGTATTATAATAGACTATAAAGCAGGGTATGCTTTAGGGCAGTGGTTCAACTGGTCTGGCTCCAGCACCCACCATCACTCCTGAATGACAAGCCTTGACCCAAATCGAAGAACATTCTCAACTTCTTAAATTAATTTAATGAAAAGATCGTGCAGTTTGAACCTGAGATAGTAGAGAATATGTATGCCAACACAAAAACAAGTTTAATGATGAACCAAAATGACCAGCTGGTGGTGATGCTAGAGAGGGAACTATTCCCTTAAACACTCAATTAGCTGCATTTTAATTAAAAACCAAAAAGTACATCTTCAGGACACGAGGTATTACAACATAATTCAGAATCTTCAGTCATTTTTAAACAGACTCAACAGCTTTCATACACAAACAAAAAAGTCCAACAACTAAGAAATTCAAATGACCTAACTTTAACTGAGAATACACACTCACTGAATCTATGACAAACACTTTACTATGGACAAAGTCAAAATTAACTTTTCTTGTGATTACCTCATCAGTAGGTAAATACTGAAAAACATTGTGCTTTACAGAAAATTGTTTAATTTAATTATCCTAAAAACCCAGAGTCTCCCCATATCAGGATGGGTTGATCCCAACCACACGCTGCTGAAAACATGGAGGGACAAGTGCAAAACAAGTTGAAACCAGAGCCGGCAAAAAAAAAAAAACACACTCCGCTGCATAAAAAAAGTCCCTTCAAAATAAAACCACAGGATGAAAAAATAAAATAAAAAATTATAATCTTTTTTTTTTTGCCCAGGCAAAGGCCCACGACCCACCAGTTGAGAATCACTGCTTTAGGGTGTGGCTCGCTTGTGATTGACATGTTGTCCCGTCTAGTAGTTGTCTGTGTCTTTGAACTTTAACCCTTTCACAGTGTGTTTTCAGTTAATCGCAACATTTTGGTCGAATAAAAATGTCTTATTCAATGTTTGATTGTATTTATCTCCACCTTCTTGTGTCACTCCAAAAAAACAAGATGGCGATGGCCAAAATGCTTCAAAGCTTAAAAATGTCAGTCCACAAATCAATGGGTGACGTCAGAGGGAACTGCATGTCCATTTCTTAAATACAGTCGATGGGTGAGTCATGGATCACCTTAATAACAGTGTGTACCACTGAGTGTACTGCGTTTTTGCCTCAAAGCAAACAGATCCTATCTACCAGCCAGATGTCTGACTCATGAATACATTGCTGTTGCAAAACATCTACTGATCGGGTGCTCAGGGACATGATGTCTGCTCCAAAATCGTGTCAGCCTAGAAATTGAAGCACTAAACAGGATAAGCTACTCTCCATGGTGCAGCACCATAAGTTATCCATGCAGATCCTCCATAGCACATTGTGCACCTGTTGGCTGGTATGAGATGCTTTTCTTTGAGTTGCTTCCAACCCGCTACAGCATTAAAGCTGTGTCAATTGGACTGTATGGAACAAGGCCCATCACCCCGGAATGAGCCATTAGATTTCACAATGTAGTGGTTTGTTTCCACTGTCACTGCGGTGAAATCGATTCTTTTCCTTCTAATTTTGTCTCGACGTATGTCTTTACCTTAAGGTTTGCCAAACGTGACACTGCTTCCTAGCGACACAAATATGCAAAATATCATGAGCACACATGGGCACAAGAATGGGCGCATTGTAAGAGTTGGGAGAGCAATGTTGTCATTACAAGTAGTTTCACTCTGTGTGAAACCTAGAGGATAGTTTTAGAGAATTCACAATAACCTAAATCACTATTAAGAAAGTAAATTCCAAAGAGAGCTAAACTCCTCACCTTATTAAGGCTTATTCTTTGCGCATTCGTTGTATCTGTATCTATATATACGGTTTCATTTTTTCCTTTAATGTGCCCCCATGGGTCTTGTATGTGATTAAATCCCAGCCCTTGTAAATCAATATCCCAAAAATGTTTTATTTTTATTTTTTTGTGTAAATTGAAATTGCCAGTTCCCTAAAGTAATTAATGTGATTAAGAGCGGCCTGAATGTAATGCTGTGGCATTCATACAGTACAAATAATTGTGAAAGTGTACTACTTCAGCAACAAATTAATGAAATTTCTTGCTCAATAGTTGAAACAAAGTCATACATGGCAGGCTATGAAATAGTTGGTCACTACTGGTCACAACCAGCGAAGAGCGCATGTTCTTTTCTTCAGGGTAATACAATACTATTTAATATAAACTGGCTCATTAGCATTGCATCATGGCACCTCTTCATACAGGTCTTTCTGGTTCCACAGGTGAACCATAGAGCTGCCACAAGAGGAAAAAAAAACAGATTCAGTACCTGCTGCGAGACAGCAGCTGCCAGATTCCCTCCTGCACTATCCCCAGACACAGCAATGCGTCCTGGGTCCACAGAGAACTTAGCCAGCACCCCCTTCTGGAGGAAGTGTTTGACCACACGGTATACGTCCTCATATGGGACAGGGAAGTGGTGAGCAGGGGCAAGTCTGTACCTGGAAAAGCAGAACGGTGCAGATTAAAGCAGAAGCATAAATAAACATGAACTTCGAAGGCCATATGCACAGACAATATTTTGAGCCATGGAAAATAAACTTTGAGACATTGTTAAGGGAATAACCAGATCATCAGATTAAGGGCAATAGATTGTTATCCCATTCACAAGCAGTTCAGCTTTCTCATTCCATTTGTCCATATTTGGGAGAAGAAATACACCCATGCAAAAAAAAAAAATTGTTGCAGTTTTATACAAAATAATCTTTTCAATTTAAATGTATCTTCTAGCGTTGTGTAAAATTACACAAATGTGGTGAAATGAGACTGCATAACTTTCTCTTCCTGTAATCAAACTACACTGATAAATGCATTATTTTACTGTGTTTTAAACCTATAAAGAGTCATATCTATCGTACAAAGTAACTAACTTCTTGTTTAAAAAAAAAGAATACCTCAAAATCTTTGCTGACTTCAAGTGTTGCAACAACTGCAAATGTCCACATTTGCTAAAAGCTGTATGTTCTGAATTGTGTTGTGATTCAATCTAAAAGCCAAATGTGACACATGGCTGACTTTGAGATTGTGAAATGCTAGAATTACTCATTCAACCATCAAAGAATTACAGACAGGAATTTGGATGAGGCAGAAAAGTCAAACCCCCCCCACACCAATACACGGGACCCCCCACTGTCAAATAGTCAACCAGCACAACCGCGTTATACATATAAAATAAAAAAAAGTATCACTTGATGACTGCGCACTGGACTTTCGACCTAACTAAAGCTAAAAATGAATAGTAAATAGTGAATGAGAGGATAGAGAGTATTGGCCAAAGAAAGTTACAGTACTGAGAGGCAGAGTTAGAGCAGGACGTGCCAAAGAAAAACAGTGTGTGTAGCTGTGACAGGCAGAGGCATGGCCAGACCCAAATGAAAACCTGTTAGCTTCACTCTACTGCATCCTCACTTCTATCTCGCCTGTGACTAATGAGGAAGGACAGGCTCATACAGCAACAGGAAATTTGTGTGAGTGGCTGAGAGAACGAGTTTGGGGAACAGTATGAACTATGAATAATACAAATGAAACGGCAGTTTGTGAACTATATTACAGTAGCCACATATAACTGGCAATAAAACATGAAATACTTACTCTACAGACAGAACCACTGCATCTAGCTCGGTGACAATCGTTCTGGCCAGGAGATCGTATGGACTCATCCCTGCATAGACAGAGAACATGCATCAAAACATAGACTTTAAAGCTACACAAACCATCACAATCATTGATATCCATTCATTCCTCACACATCACCTTACGTGAAGGTTACACTGCAGTAACAGTGATAAAGCAGCTTCCTGGCAAGATCCGTGTCACTGTAATTGTTACAGCCATTCAACAGATTGCAACAACAGCATGAGATGTGTCAAACTGCATGCACACCCATGTCTTTATGTTTTGGATTAGCAAGAGTAACCACCCTCTGAGGTTCCCACCGCTCCAGCAGACGGTGTGTTATTTCCTCTGGAAACTTGGAAAGCGTTGTGCCTGGTGTAGTTTGTTCATAATATATAACCACAATAGCTGTCACAGAGAGCCTATGTAAAGCAATGTGTCACACCAACTTCAGAATACTTCCGAAATATAATAGGAGAGTTATTGTGCGATGAACACAAGAATGTACTACCCATCCATCCATCCATCCATCCATCCATCTTCCCTCCAGTCATAATTCTGTGTGATGAAAGAGCAGAGAGGCCAGCCTATCAACTTACGGGAGCTACCCAGACACCATCCTCCTCCGTGCAGGTATATGACAGCTCTACTGAGCTCAGCGTCACCGTCTCTGTGCTTTGGCTGGTACAGCACCACCTCCACTCCATCAAATGTCTCCTCTGTCACCTTGATATGCTCGTCAGACACAGGCACTACCTTTTCAGCCAGAGTGATGAAGTACATAACCCCCATGTAGTCCTTCAGCCCCAGTAATTCACTGAGGTCTGCCTGGAAAGTGAAGCAGAGACACAGCATGAGGTATGGAGACAGACACATTACACAACTGATTATTGTTCATCAAACCCGAGCCATTAGTGTTACGTCTGATACTTACCGTGAAGCTATTTATCACAAGTAACCAATCACCTTGACTGACGCTCATAATATTCAAAGCACAAAGGTTAAAGATGCTAAACTACGTGGCCATATTACAGAGCGTGAGAGGGAGACTATAGTTATGGGAATGTTGCCTGGTAAAATGTAAACAGCCCACTACAGTTTTTTTTTTTTTTAAGTCGCAACTACATGATAAATTATAAAAGCATGACTCATACTCCTTTATGTCTGATGAGGCAGTCAGTGGCTTTTATGAGGCTAATCAGCTGATGCGCTTCTACTGTGACCACAACCCACTCAAAGAGGACTTTGCAAAAAATCCACTGCAAGCTCTACATACAGTGAAGAGCAACTATAAATTGAGAAAACAATCTCTCTCTCGTCAAAGTGAAAAATAAATGGCCTGTTAAAAGTTTGAGTAAAATCCTAAAATATAAAATATTTGGTTTGTAACAGAAAGAGATAGAAGTCACTTACTATCCTACTATGCTCCAAAAGTGACACTGAATCACAAAGTAACACGTAGTCTAAATACTCCGTGATCAGGCAATCAATCATTTGTCCCCTGTGCATTGCTTTGAAACGTTGCTTTGTCCTTGGGGGACAAAAAGGTCCATGTAAAAAAAACTGCCATATATTAATATTATGTTCCACTTTCGCCGAGTTAGATCGTTTAACCAACTTCTGTCCTGATCATAATATAATTTAAAAATAAAATAAGTTTTAATAAAATATGTTTGTGAGCAATGCCACTGTTGTTTATGATTACTTTCTGTAACTGCCAACTGCCTTTTCACAGTGGGCTATGAAAATGATTAGCAACAACATTGGTTTGATGCATTGCATCAAACACTGCAGGGCTCCATAATACAGCAGCAATAACCCTAAGGGAAATCAGGAAAATAGCATGTGTTTATTCCATAGGGAAAATATGAGAAAATGACTCAATCTGTTGTAAAATAGTAAAAACAATACTATTGTGAAGCCAGTGCACTAGATTGAAAGCCTGCTATAATAGTATTCATGATATTATGCTTGTATGTCCGGGGGCTCAAAACATTGTGATAATAATGGGTTTCGATGGGGACAGTCTTGGCTTTACGGGTCTTAGTATCTGTATTTTGGCCAAACTTTTTTCTCATGGATTTACTGAGGTTGAACTTCCAACACTCATTTTCAGAAAGAAAACACAAAACACAGCTATGCCAAAATGTGTGCCATATGCATTAATACAGTTAAAATACAAGGGCATAAATATGGCTGAACAATGCAGGTTCGAATACAATCATTGACTGTGATACATTCTAATAATTAAAATAGAATTGACTTAATAAAATACTGTTATATCAATAACAATGTTCTGTATTATTAAAAGCAGTTGCCTGCACTGGCATAATTCTGCTCTCTCAGTGTGAAATATTTCTTTACACGTAATCAAAACTACTGTAACCTCTTTTTAGATGAGCAAAACTCATGTTAACACTAATGTTACAGCCATGCAATACTTACTAATATAGTATTCTAAACATATAGAGTCATACGGGCTGCAGTAAAGCACAGGCGTCTAACTGTCATAAACAGAGTGGAGTTTACTTAGTAGGGTCTATTATTAGAACAGGTGAGCAGGACTATACAACACATGGATTAGCATCTGACATAATCTGGTGTAACAAGCATTTATATCTACATCAGCAAAATACAATAAACGTTTAACCTGTCACCCAGAGAGAGAACAAACAAAACCAAGACGATTTGCTTATTTGTGGTTTGACATATAGCTAAATGACTTAATCATGTATTAAACTGAAATAAGAAATAAGTGTACATTCACCCACAGTGGTAGATAGCTTTTTTATATATAGGGATTCATGCCAAAGTAAATATTAGTAAGCTACCAGCCGAAGATAGCCTGCACGAATACAGTTTGTTATTTTCCTTACCAGGTGGCTGAGACTTCTGAAGAAAGAGTTGGTCAGCATGAGTTTCCATCTCTCCTCTATTTCCTCGGGAATGGGCTCATAAATATAATAAGCGGTAAAAGAGCAGAGAGCGACGATTAAAACGATGCTTCCAAACCTCATTTTACAACGTGCGTGCCCAGCAGCCGACTGCAGGGTGCAAACACAAACAGGCTGTTAGCTGCGCGTGTTGGTCACTCCGGGGCGCGACAAAGCTTACGCTCGGAATTAATGTTGGATCCAGACCAGCTAAATGTGACAGCACGTGTTTAGTGTCATTTGATGGATATCGGCGTGCATGTTCGGAGCTTTTTCTTCGCTGTTCGCGCGCGTTCCGTAATGCATGTCTGTCTCGTGGAGCCGTAGAATTAAATTAAGTGTTTGTGATATGGAGACCGGAGCGCGCCCCTGGTGCACTCACGAGGCAGAACCGTCCCACCACGGCCCGCACTGCAAATGTGTCAGGTGCCTCCTTCCCGTGTTGCAGCCTACAGCTTACACGGGACGCGCTGCTGAACTTTAAAACTACCACGATGCAATTTAAGGATCATAGTTTGTAAAACAACAGTGGCGCATGCATCCAACTTTGTTTCACCCCCCAATGTTCCCACGTAAAATACATGTTAAACGGGCACACATGACTCCAGATGTATGCAGATTTATGATGCACAAGTGTCAGCATGTGCGCACCACGAGATGGGCGTCTGCTGATCCGCATGTGGTTCTCGGGAATACATGTTGTACAGTGGGCTATGGCTGTATCCAAGACTCCTCAGAACGAGAGAAACAGATATCCGTGGGGCCGCAGGAGAAAGAAGTGGCTGGAGTGCAGACAGCTAAACAGCTACGGTTGCAAGGCAGCCTAAGCTAATTATATTATCGGTGACAGAGCCAGATGAGATGTCTCGTTTCCTGGCAGGACTGACTGTCAAAGCAAAATGACTCATGGACTCACTGTTTAAAAGGATTCTGCAGGAGTAACTGATTTAAGTTAGTGCTAATGCCAGTTACATGCCAGTGCAAAGTGCAAAAGTAACTTTATATACAACAGGGATCCAAACAGCGATCAAGGCAGAGTTTTAAACAGGAATCCAAACAGCATTCTAAACCACAAACTTAAACAAATGATCTGACACTGGGGCAGGAGACAAACAGGGACAGGGCAGACAATCACAGGGGCAGGAAGTGCAGGGAAACAGAGGCCACACGAGACAAGGACTTCAAAATAAAACAGGAAACCAGAAACAACCCCAAACCGTGACATTGTCCTTCCCAGTACAGTTTACATTTTTGCTCCACATATCTTAGTGCAAGGAGTACAACAGTCACGACCACATGACATTTGTGTTGGAAACCGGGAGACAGGTCCACACGAGCCTAGTGTTATTTCTAGCAGAATTAATTCTCACAAGGGTGGCTTGGACCAGTACTGACAACCCACATCCATACAAGGGTTTAAACAAGAAAAGCTTGTTCGAACAGCTCTATACGCATGGAGTATTTTCATAGATAATTAACTCTGACGCATACAAAACTTTCCCTCAGTCTATTCACAATGTTAAATTGAATAAAGGGCAATGATTAGTTAATTCTCTTAAAGAAGAGGGTTTAAAACGTCAAAAGTAAACTCTCGGCCCTCATCTTTTTAGATGAAGAAATACTGCACAGATCAAAAGCCTTGGTCATGGCGGGGGCTCTGCTAGTGCTACTTTACATTCTCTAGTTTGGAAGGGAGTGTGTGTGTTGTACAGTTGTTACATCTATCTGCAGGGAACTTTCTCAGAAACCTAAACCACATGCCTCCACGTGACTTTGTGTTAACCTCTGATCATTTCAAACCGTTTCTGAGTCGTGCTGGAATTTGTAATTGGCTGGTGTTTAGGAGCAGGCAAGTGTCTCCTCCCATCAGCCATCAAACTCTATTGAGATGCAATCTGCATGATCCAAGGTGTGACGGAGGCTTGGTGAATGCCTCTGAGAGATGGATCACTTCTGAGCAGTGGAATACTGAATCTCTTCTCTGAATACAAAATTACACTTCAGACACTCCGGGATTCTCCCTGGAATTCCCTCCCTCCTTTTCGCCTCCAACCAGCGGCCTCCACTCAGCTTCTAAGGGAGACCACCTCAGTTGGTTGGTAAATCTTTCATGGAGCTCTCTTCACTACTTGCGTCCTCTCAGTGGGGAGCCCGGGTGTCAGAGGGTGCGTGGGTGAAGATGCTGTCTTTATCTAGGTACAGCCATGCTGTGCAGTGCTATGCTGCGTGGCCGCCTAGCACCCTGCTGCGTGTGGGGGTAGCTCAGGCAGATGTAAAAATATCTGAAGACTCAAACAAGGAGTTTGTGTGAGTGCTTGGCCATGTTTCATTCCTTCGTGTGTGTGTGTGTGCGAGTTTAACACATCTACAGAGGCACCACAAATTGTTATAATTAAGGATCTCAATCCACTTCCAGTGATGCGTATGAGTGCAAACCTTTTCATTCGTAGAGCTTTGCTGAGGCAAAGTAGATTGGCTGCATGACAAAAGGCGTTTGCAGGCACTTGATTCTGAGATCAACTGATATAACACTTAAGTTTGACAATCTTGAGCAGTTGTGCAAACAATCTTATGAGTTTAACACCCTTTGCATGCAAAACTCTTTTTAAACTAATTACTAACCTTCTCCCCATGTGTTTAAATCCCAGATTTCCAACTGAAACGTGTGCAGGCTGACTTCAGTCCTGTCACGTGCAAACAGGGGAGGAGAGCAATGGAACACGTGGGTAATCATGCATTTGTGCACAGCTTTTGTGGGTTTCTTCTTTTAATCGTATTAAACTCATAGAAGTATCCCACCTGCAACAGAAAAAAAGCCATGATCATGATCGTGACTTGACTTGACTTGATAAGCTTTGACTATATGAATACTCAAAGCTTATCAAGTCAAGTCAAGTTTATTTATATAAACTATATGACAAATTTGCCTCAAGGGGCTTTACAATCTGTACAGCAACACCCTCTGTCCTTTGACGCTCGCTCCTGATAAGGAAAAACTCTCTGAAGACCTTCAACACCCTTTTAAGTTACTTGTTCCAAATAGGTAAATGCAGCAGTGGCAAACAAAAAATATCTACAATCTCGATTATGTATTAAAATGAACAAACGTTGTCAATATTTGACTCTTGCCACATGTGACTGCTGATTCTGATAGTGTCCTAAAATGTATAATTTTTCAATATGGAATCATACAAGTCCTAGTAATATAAATCCCCCGAATAATCAAAATCTCTGTCTGTGTCTTATTTTCCCAGACAGCCAATGAAATAAATGAAAGGTATGTGTATAGTCAATATTTGGCATTTTAGCTTTGGCCTTGGCATTTGTTTACCAAACCCACCATGCATGAGAAGTCAGTCTTTACAGATTTTACACGTTCAAAACATGCATCTGTAGTGAGATGTACAAAAACCTAACCGTACTTTTGAAAGAATACTGATTATAAAGACAAAATATGTTCATGTTTATTCCATCAAACTATTTGACCTTGGTCCAGAGATGATACCGAAACAGTATCTGTGTTCAACAAGAAATGCAGAGGAGTCAAATACATACTCGTCAAATTCTTTCAATATCTGTTAGTGACTTCTGCCACATTCATTTATCTACAATATGGGAGATTGGAAAATATTTATTTTCCATGGATGATCTATTTATCTATGTATCTGTTTCCAGTAATCCTGTGTGGCTAAACTGGGTAAACCAACTGGCTGTCATTTCATGCTTTAGGCCAGAAACAGAGCCACAACCTGTCCATTTATAATTATGAGGCTGGCAGGTGGCCTGGTGTTGTTGGTCCATCCTCTTGTCACTTGTCCAACCAAAATACCGTGCAATCGTGCATCTCAAGTTACTCCAGGCTCCCATGCCTGTGCTTGTTTTTCAATATGTTGGTTTATCTGTCATGGGAACTTTGTGTGGGCACCTATTTGTGTCACGGCCGACTACTAAATGAACTGAGGTAGGAATATATCAAATTGAGATGAATAATGAATGAAATAGTAAAGAAAATTGCTATTTATAATTGCATGAGCTGACATATGCGATAAATTAACTGTTTTTTTTTCCATGCCATCTCAATCAGCAACTACACTGCCCATCCGGAAGTGTTTCTTTCTTGGAGACTAAGCTCCACCGTGGCAAACAATGGTATCGCATTATGTTGTACTGTATTACATTGTCTCAGGGTGGTGCTAGCCCCTGCACAGATATAATCTGAGATGTACGGGTATGAATGACAGAAACTTGTTTATCCATCATCATGTTACATAGTTTTGCCTGGTGAGCCGGTGATTTCATTACTGTATGAACACAAGTCAAAAATTAGCAATCTATTGCCAGAAAAGGTAAATGCAATATTAAATCAGCAATCAGATAATAAGAGAGAGTTATAGACTGCACATTCTGTCATAGGCAGTGAGGAGCCAAGACATTGCTGCTTCCCATTAGAGAGAGGGAGAGTCAATTGTTGTCGCTTTAATGCCAAATTAAACAGAATTAGTTTGTTGAGTAGGCTGTAATCCATAGGGGCCAGATCCTTCTTTTGAAGTAGCATATGAGCTAACATGTATTTACTAAGACCTGATATGATGAAGCTGGCAACATTCTATATTTTATTGTAAACAAATGTAATGGAAATAATGAACATGGATTTATAATGAACATGGATTTATTCTACAACCTCCCTAAATATCAGTCAAAAAAGCTAAAACACATATAAGGAATAAGCCACAATGTAGCACTGTGTGACATGTCTCTTCCTTACAACGAACATGTATGTGGTAGTTTATTTTAAGTCAATTTTAGAAAACCTTACACCGACAAACACATTCTTGGTTTTGGTCTTTTCATGGAATTTACAAGAACCTATAGAACTAAAAAACATATAGAATGATGTCAGCCCTATCCTTAAAGTGCCAATCAATACAGACAACAAACAAAAAGACCAAAACCTTTTGTTTGGCATCAGCACGTGAACGGATTAGAGTGCATGAAACAATAACAATATTCATGATGGACTTTAAACTTGTGGCTCAGATACAGCTTGCCATGTCCCTTTCCCTTTGACTTAAAACTCCCTTTAAAGCCATTAAGGAAAATATTGTCTGGAAGATCAGCCTTGTACGTGCTGTACTGTACACGTGTCAGCATGTTATTCAATGAAAGCAGCAGTAAAGATCTTGAGGTTTATTATTTCCTCACCGGGCTTCATGATCATGGGACTGGGTGTAGAGAAATGCAGTAGATAAGCTCTTTATCAGCAGTTGCCTATGCAATACTTTAGTCAGAAGGAATGTTGGCCCCTCACCCCATTCCACGTGAATTTGTTCTGTGTTATCACCAGACACACGGATACCAGAAGGCATTCGTATTTGGTTGCACATTGACAAGACAACTCATTCACGTTAAAAATGTTGGTAAAATCATTTTTGATGGGCCTATACTTGACCATGGAATGGTTTGGGGATGTCGACATTTTCAAACGAGGGTCTGCTGCCCTGTAAAGCTGTAATTAAGCATAGCAGTGCTTCAAGGTAAAAAGCTAACGTTAGCGCGCTAACATGTTGACAGTGGATATTTGAACCAAATGA
The DNA here is from genome assembly GCF_910589615.1 of Taurulus bubalis. Taxonomy (NCBI): domain Eukaryota; kingdom Metazoa; phylum Chordata; class Actinopteri; order Perciformes; family Cottidae; genus Taurulus; species Taurulus bubalis. Next base: position 4,999,430 of record NC_136598.1, on the reverse strand, counting down.
CATGATTTACCCAGCAGTCGCAGAGACATTTCACTCAAAACCACAGATTTCAACCTCATCCATGCACTACAGGAAATGTCAGGGGATCACCAAAGTCAGCCTTATTTCAGTCTGGAAGTGGTGGACCGACCAACAACGTCATCCAAGCAGTGGCTGAAATGTCAAAGCCATTTGGTCTTTTAGTAATGGTGAGGGCTTTATGCATAATTATGTGTTATTGTGGATGATCCCATGTACCTTTTTGTTCACTTCCCTAAAATGTCATCCTGCAATTGTGCAACAAAACTCCCACACACTGCCCTCTTCATTTGCATTAAGACATATTTAATAATACGATTTAGTTCCATAGAGTCCATCAGGTTACTGTGTAGTCTAATATCTCTGAATGCAAGTTAAGCGGTCAGTATGTGGGAGTCTTGTTCTGTATTGTCGGCCATAAGTATTCTCCTACGCACCTGTCGACCTACAGGTGTGCAAAAGTTTGCTCTTTTATCTTTCATTTGAAATTCAGGCAACAAGGCAACCGAGACAAGTGTTTCCACTTTTGGCCGCTCTGAGTTTGAGCTCCTCGGCTCTGAAACTGTTTCTATATTCATGTTTTGTTTTGACACCACATCATTAGACTTAATCATATTACTTTGTCATATCTTTTTAAATTAAATCTTGCAGGAATGTATTGTTGTTACATTGCTCTTTGGATTTTTTTTTACTCAGGATGGAAGTGGAGTGGTAAAATTAAACTCAGTGTCAAATAAATGCCGGGGAGTAAATGGTGAAATATTTCCTTCTGAAATGTAGTTCAGTAGCATAGAATGGAAATACTCAAGGACAAGGACCTCAAAGCTGTCCAGTACTTGAGTAAATGTACTAAATTCCATTCCACCATTTACTTTACCTGAATGTGTTATATTTATGTTTTAAAATGTTTGTTTTTTTGCTTGTATGTTTTGGTTTTACAAAAAAAAAAAAAAAAAATTGAAAAACAGTTTTGTTAAAGAATTGCAACACATTGTCACAATTCACAGGGACAGTGAAATGTGCTAAACATACTAGTCGATTCTAGTCGGAAAATACAAAAAATGCAGCTGTAATGCACTGCTACTAACTTTAAAGGAAAAGTGATGTTGCAGTAAAAAGCATAACTTAAAATCAATTAAATCAGTCCATGTGTAGCTGTTGAACTCCACATTCCAGCAGATGGCGCTATTGCCTAAATTAACTGCAGCAAGACCTCAGTGCATCTGCAACATATTGCAGTTGTCAGGTAAAACCCCTGTAGCTTCAAAATTAGGTAGAAAACAATATCCATGCTTTAGCTTGATGCTAATTCATTTTTCAATATTATCCAAAGGAGGATCATACACTTAGAATAAGGAAAAAAGAGAAGTCATAGAACAACATCTCGGTCTCTCTGACTACCATGTCTTCAGTGTCTCATTCCCAAAAACATACAATCTATACAAAATGTCCGGCTCAATCAGAATCACACATTTTTACCCAAATACCAAACAGCTAGCTCAAGAAATGTGATGTCCCAAGTTCACTATATAGACATGTTTGGAGCTTCTACATTAGTTAACCTACAGATAGAGCAGAGGTTGGACAGTTTTGTATTTTTTACACACACCACCTCATCCAGACTTCCTGGTCTTTTTAACAGAGGGTACTCTGTTAAAAAGACCCAAAAAGGTCCCTGAAGTTGCTTTGGTGTGAGGTGTGTTGCTTTGCTGACACCTAGGTGAAAGGTCAAAGGTATGTAAATCCCCCCCAAACACCGTGGTTTACGTGTCACACAAACACACACACACACACACACACACATTGTAAAGCTCTCAGAAATGTACCATGAGCAGTATTGGTCAGATGGTTGCGGAATTGTGCAGAGATTTAATATGAGTAATCACACAGATACACACACAAGAAAAAAGGACAGGAATTGTTCCCAAATGAAAAACAGATGAAGCATGGTGTGTGTGATGGAGGAGGCATGTAGGATGGATGAGTGGCACACAGGTTAGTCAGCATTAATGACTGTACCATACCGTGTGACATACATTTGCCCCTTGACACTTCTCTTTCACCTTTAAATGTTCACTTTAAATGTTGCCTACTACTCAGTAGACTTCCGCAGTCTGGTTCTCTGTCTGAGTTGAGCAGATGGAAAAACCAGAGTCATGATACTGGAGAGCTGAGACGAATTGAACCAGACACACCTACACGTGTAACACAACTGTGGCTATTGATGGCGTGGTCACTTTTAACTTGATCATTTTCTTATTTTTATATTCTTTCAAAAAGCATTTGTCAGAATTAACCAAATTAGCTGATAGCATAAGCAGAGTGCTGTATACTATTTACTGTATAAAAAAAAAGAAAAAGAAGAGGAAAGAAATCCACTAATGATGTAATTTGATCAACCATGTTTTCCAGTATTACACTTAAAATGTGTTGGCCGATTGGGCTAGTTTGAGTCAACATGAAGCCATAACAGAGGAGTTCAATCACAGTGATTTGGATATTCACCAGCTTGAGACAAGTTACCATCCTTCTTCTGCTCATGGTATATTGGAGAAAAACTGGACACAGTCAACCCCATGACATTTCAATCCTTTCCTTTCTTTCTTCTTTACTCACCAGGTTTCAAAAAGAATGTTTAGTTCAGGTTTGCTGTTGCTCTTCACTTCATTAACTTTAACAAAAAGCATATCAATAGACAAAAGCAGTATGTACAGCATTTCTTAAATTGTTGCAATCCTTGATTTCCACCACGGTGGGTCACTTCAGATAAAGGCCCAGGAGGTTAAGAATCTCCAATATTTCAAGCCAAAAATGTGATGCAACATCCAGACAGCACTGAGACTGCGCTGATGAGAGTACTGGTAGCTGTTTCTGTTTCTGTTGCTGTTTTCTGCTCTTTAATCTACTACCTATGTCTCGTACTGGGTCAAGTGAAGTGCAATATGTCAGTTTCCATCATCTGAAATGTCCCCCAGGGGAGGTGTTGTCTTTGCCTCCCTCATGTGAGGATGGAAACCTGAAAGCTTGCCTTTGCTGACCAATGCTGTCTTTTGTATCACTTCCTGAGTTGAACAATATGAGCATTGAGATACTGCTTTTGTTCAGTAAGGAATACGGTCCTAGAGAATAACAGGCTGATTCATCCCCTCGTTCTTTTTTGCTTCTGGGACTTTTAAATTTAGAGGTTTCTAGACGGATGATAGAAAGACTCGTAAAGCACTCAGATTTGTTCCTGTGACAGAAATCTTGGCCTGCTCTGAGGACATAGAGACACTGGAAGACCTGCTGGGTCTGAACGAGATAAATGAACCAAATGTTTGATTTTGACGGCCTTTTGGCATCATCTGAGACACTGAGATCAGTACAGTGTCCCCCTGACTGTGTAAGGATGATTTCATTACCAGGTCCCTCCTACACAGAAACTATGTTAGCAGTGTCTGTCAGGACGTTTGCAAGGAGTCTGCACTAAATTAACATGACAGCTTTATTACTAGCAGTAAGCAGTTTAAAATCAGTAATCATGCTGATGCGATATTTGGTCTATTTCTTAAGGGCTTTAGCATCGCAATAAATGTCTGTTTGGGGCCATTTTCTAATGTATTTCACCTGTGGAAGTGATGTTTTGAGTGTGAAGCCGTTTGTTACACTGAAAAAAACTTTTGAAAAAAACTTTTTGGCTATATAATTATTCCCCTGAATATATGTGTAAATTCAACAATAAATTAGTATTTCAGTCATTTTACTTTAAAAGGTCACCTTTTATTTTTGTGTTTGTAATTATGAATCCTTATTTTGATAAGTAAATTTGATCATTCACACCAAGTAATATTAACTAAACTACTGGATTGACTGTACAACCTGACAAGTAAAATTGACTTGGTACTACAAGTGAACCTGGCAACCGTGCGCATGCTCAGGGGGTGACGTCACTCACGTCAGAGAAGAATTTCTTCAGCGAAACGACCTAACAGAAGAACTTGGGAAAGGACAGCCGAGTTTAACCAGTCAAGAGAAAATTCATGGTCAAGGGCCACTGGGGTAGGTTGTTTGTTGATTTAACCCTTTGCATTCTTATTTACTCATCAGTGAAAGTCAGTGTTTGAGCACTGAATACTTAACGCTAACAGGAACGTGACCTGGTCAGTTTAGGTTAGCTAGTGAGGCTATGGTGCTGGTTAACTTGCTCTACAGACCTGGAAGGTTTTGTGGCAACGTTTTGTGGTCCACTTTAAGAGTGAGCTCTGTGCTGACAGCGCAGAGAACGCTCTCATGTGCATGCCCAACACACACACACAGGTACAAACAAAGAAGGTAACATTAACTTTAACGCTAATGCTGCGTTCACACCAAACACGGCGCAAATTTGACGCGCGACCAGATTACATGCAAAGTCAATGCACAGACGCGGGGCGAAGAGAGCGGTTGATGCGGCGGGAAATCGAATGAGTATAAAGTAAAAAAAAGTTTTTTTTACAAAGTATAAAGCATGGTGGATGGTGGAAACGGTAACTGTTTTTACGGAGATAAGCCAGACGCAGGCAGTTACTGGAGGAGTCGGTGAAATTCACCGAGCTGTGTGCGGCTACGGATGATGTCATGAACCCAAACACGAGGGCGTTTGATGTTCCGACGTTTTTGGGACTTCCACGACAAATATAACGCAGAAATAATGATTATTTCTTCCATGGCCGATAGCAGAAATGATAGCTCTTTTAACTGAGATAAGCCACGCCCCCTTTGACGAATTATCGCGCCGCGTGTGAATGCAGCATAACATCTTTATGGGTGTGTTTTAACATTATATCTTTATTTGAAGCTGTTTCACAGAGGTATTGGTTTAAATATATTGTCATTTTGGAGGCTGTAGTTTGTGTTCAATCGTACATTTTACTGGGAGGCAGTGGCGGGCCGTGGATTTTCTACCTGCGCAGGCAGAGCGCTTAACAGCTGCGAAGCCGCCCACGAGCAGCCAGAAGCTGAGGAGCAGACAAGACAGGAGCTGTGTAATGAGAAAATAAGCTAATAGGGAAAAATTATTTTAATACATGTAGTGTATTTGTGAAAAACAATTACATTATAAAATAGATATAATTTTTAATTATAAAAAAAAAAGAAATTAAGAATTTGAAAATTAAATTATAAAATAGATATAACTTTGTGATTCTGTTTAGGCCAGCAGGGAAGGCTTAGCAGGCTCTGACGGCCCGCCACTGCTGGACTAGTGTATTCATTGTTTCAGCAAGGTGGATCACCTTGATCATGTTGTTATTGTTCATCTTCTGTTTCAGATTAAAGAGGAGTTCAGAAGAATAAGGGCAGTTCATCTGTAGCAAAGCACTTCTAAACTCTTGATGATACTCTGGACAAGGAAGGGGTTGCAGGGACTAAAATGAGGCCGATGCTGGATTTACTCAGCTTTATGAATTTTAAAAATGTGATAATTGTGGTTAAATTATGTTAGGCTCATATACACTGAGAATAGATACCTGATGACATATTTGAATATTTTTTGGGGCTTCCCCCACCATTGTTCCATTTCGACAACACATACAATTGACAAATAATAATGATTATCGTTTGGTAACATGAAAAAAAAATATTTATTCATGTACAAGTACATATACCAGTTTAAACATTGGCATTCCTCCTGATATCATACAAAGTCAATTCAGACAAGCTAAATGCACTTCTGTCTGTTTAACAGCAATGTGTTGCAGGCAGAAGAGACGCCATCATCCGCTGCTGGATGGAGTTACTTGGAGAGTCTGGAGAGGAACTCCATCAATACCAGGTAAATTCAGAAAATGTGGGGTGTTCTGATGATTATTCTGACCATAATAAACTTATCTATGTTAAATGAAATCAATCCGTAGATACCCAAATACGTACCCAGCATGTAGCTAATGTCTTGCTGCGAGCATCTTATTTCTGTTGCCTTATTGTATCTGTAGACTGTATTAATTGGCCACTTCAACCCAACCTTAATAGAAAATATATGTTGTCTGGTGACCTCTGATTGACATGTATTTGTCAGCGACGATGCTTCCAAGAGGACTATGCTCATCATTTCTCTGAGATATTTGTCCTGCATGGAAATGCAGCCCAGGAAGGCTTCACCCTGTCCATGAATCGAATGGACATCGAGGGAAAAGAAGTTCTTGATGACTGTAAAAATGTGGAAAAGACTTGCCTTCTGCTTTATCTTTGCAATGAATTTGACTTGAACCCAAGTTGAAATACACATTTGAAATGTTTCAGAAGCTCTTTCGTAATGTTGCTTGACGTCCTGAAGATCACTCTCCAGACTATATAAGTTGTATTGGTGCGTGTCTGTAAACAGTTACCTCTTTCTAAGTGTTGACAAATAAAGGTGCTGTAGTTTATGTTTTGTAGAAGCTTTACTGTTTTATTTAGCCCTGATTAATAAATGCAATACATTTATATTTGAATAATGGTGGTAGATGGATGACTTATTTTTCAATAGAAACAGTTAAGAAAAGCTATTCATAACCATGAAATATTAAATTATATTTACAGGGGTTTTGTAATTAGATCTTAAATGCAGCCTGAGTAAAAAATACGATTGAAAGGCTGAATACATTTTATGTTTAAGGAAGTCAAATAGTATTTGAACATTTTGGATAAAAGACAATTCTTACTATTAAGTAAACTTAACTTGATAATTTCCAGAGTAAACGGTACTCAGAATGTCTGGAAATTGTTATCTAGCTTTTTTAAGTAAATGTCACTCCAAATGTTTTTCAGTGCAACCTGAGTAAAGATTACTGTCGATGTTACTATTGATATTACTAACTATGTTATGTCTCAAGTAAAATGTACTTGAACATTTTGGATGAAAAAACATTCTTAGTCGTAAGTAAACTTAACTTGAGAATTGTCTGAGTAAAAATGACTTACAGTTTCTGTTTGGAAATTGTTACTTAGCCTTTTTTAAGTAAATCTGTTTTTCAGTGTATGAGCGGTTCTTGAGAAAGCTGCAAGCAGCAACACCACAAGCATTCAGCCCGCTTATGAACGGGAATGATTGGACTGGGCAACGACACAACGTGTTGCTGTATAATGACACATGCTTTGCATGATGTTACTAAAAGATACACTATGTGCATACATCAATTTCTGGTTCACTTACTTCCTGTATTAATATATATCGTCAACAAATTTGTTTTAGCCCGGCCATCAATAAGAAGAATACAATCCTGAAATGTCCCTGTTACTTTCACCTGCTGAATCAGTTTACACACATCATGTTTGCATATGCACTGCAGAGGTGGATTAGATTTCCTGGAATCCTTTCACTGTTTAGAGAGATCAGTCACAAATCTTCTGTCATTGAAGCCGACAATTCATGTTGCTCAGGAAGTCCACATCTTTCTTGTTATTCCATTCCATTATCGCAATGTAATTGTTCCAAAACAATTTTCAACTCAATAAACATCCTGTTGCTTTCTTTTAATTGTTTACTTTTACTACTATACGTTTATTAAATTCTTATTCATGTTTGTAGAATTCTGACAAAATCATGTTCTTTATTTCATGCAACTAAGGGAGAGCCGTTTTTCATTAATGTGTTTCTCCTTCAACAAATGAACTACACGTTTGTTCAATGTGTGGATTTTATCTATGTCCAGATGAAAGCGAAGAGTGATCATCAGAGAGTAGGACATACATGATTTCCAGCAGGTCCTTGATAAGAGGATATCAGTGGTTCTCACTCCAGTGGTTCTCAACCATTTTTCAGTACCTCCTAACCAGCGCAAAGCATTCAAAATGTAATACACAGCACTGTGCCACCAGTGTGTGATTTAATATAGAATATATACAATTCAGTTTATGAACTTACACATATTTGTTATTGAATATTTATTAAATAACAATTTTTAAAGGATTTTTGAATGGATGTTACTTTTATATATTTATATTATTTCATGTACCCCCTGGAGTGCCTTCACGTACCCCCAGGGGTACCCGTACCCCCATTTGAGAACCACTGCTCTAATGGCTCTAATGGAATGTACTGTTTTTATTGGGGCCATTTGGGCCCGAAGGATCACAAGGCATGGAAATGAATTGGTATAAAGAAAGGCAGCAGGGGACTCTTTTATTTTCACAGTCCCGGGTCACCCAGATCAGAAACATATGTTGTCATGTTTTCTTCGTGTTCAGTCAGTGAGGCCTATGGCTGCAACCTCTGGAATCACTAAACATGACAGGAAGCTCAGAGTCCAGCAGTGGGCTGAGTGATTCTGACGTACAGAAGCACGGGCTCAGTGCTTCTGTACGTCAGAGTCACTCAGCCCGAACAAAAAGAGGCAGATAATGTGCACCGCTGAGTCCTGCTACACCCACCAGATCACAGGTCTGCAGGGTAATTGCACTGGGAAATATCTTCATCCAAACAAGTGATTGAAATTAGTACTGTATATTCAAATTGTTTATGAATGCATGTTTATTTTATTGATATTAGTGCAATGTATTGCTTATTCTGTCTTGCTTCAGGATGATGCCAAGTTAAACTAATGTTGCACAACAGAATGGCTCACTTGCTCTGACAATGTAAATGTACAGCCACATTTGACATTGGACACATCTCAGTGATATGTGCATCATATGTGTGTCACTGCATGTCTTTTCAGAGTGTGTGTTTTGGTTGTCCTGGCCGAATGGTAACACTGTTGAATATGGTTACCGTGGTAACCTGATCACTGCAATCAGAGTGATAAACAAAACAGTAGACAAAAGGAGTTTACAACTCTCCAGAATGACACTGTGTTTTCCTGGCATGTTTACATATACCAAGAGTGAGGTCAGATTCACATGTGCTAACACGCTTGTGTGTACAACTATATATTTATATATATACATACATATCCTCTTACCAAAAGACTCAAACAACAACATCAAAATGAATAAAGGTGTGAGAGACAAGGGTGAAAACAATGGCCAGAATCAAGTGACGCAGGGGAATGGAAAGTATGAGAGTTGCTGGTCTGTTTTCTTCTCCCCTGCAGTAGAAATATCTTGCAGTTGATCAGAAACTGACTCACAAGTTCCAGGCGGCAGTAAAGCAGGGATGCATGAAAAAAGACAGGGGAAAAAGAGGGGTGAAAGACCAAATGGTTACTACGTGAGAGAGTTTGAGCTTTGCACGCCGTGTTTGACTGCATGTGAACCGTAAAGAGAGGAGGTTGAGCATGTTAAGCCGCAGCATTATTTCTGAGCTATATCTAAAGAAGATGTACACACATCAGCATGCATGCACTGAAAATACACATAGAGCAGTGAGTGCTTTGCCGCTGAAGGCTTAAGTGACCTCATATGTTTAATCTTATTGTGTACAGAAGTTATAACCTCCCCCATTTGTATTAAGAATCACATGCTATGTGTGCACATGCAGTACACTACACGCAACACAGATTCATTTGATTGTTTCTCATTATCAGATTACACAACAAATTAAGCAAATGGCTCTCAACATCACTGATGTGTGACAGATCTAACACCTTGTTCGCATTGAGAATCGGCAAGAATTTGAATGTCGATGTGTTATGTGCTATTCAATAACTGAATTATTTGACTTAGCAAAGATTATTCTCACTTCCTTTACTGTCTTTGTATTGTCATACACAAAGATCATATATTCCACAAACAGCACACAAACACTGACTGTTTCTCACGTTGACAAATAACAACAAACACAGTTATTACACGTTTATAAGCAGACTTTAAGTGGAAGGTAAAGTGATAGTTTAGCAACACATACTGGGGAAAAAGTATTGTTTCCAACTTTCTGTGATGTTTACAACAGCATGTTGGATTATTATCTGTCCTAACTGATAAATACACACGCATACTGTAACTGGTCCCGTACTTGTATAGCGCTTTTCTAGTTTTGCAACCACTCAAAGCGCTTTAACACTACATGGCATCATTCACACTGGATTCACACTGATGAGAGGAGCTACCGTGCAAGGTGCCACATCAGATTATTATTTATTATTATCATACACCATAGGCGCAGCTACGGGAGACATTTAGGGTTAAGTGTCTTGCTCAAGGACACATCGACATGGGCTAGCGGACGACTGTGCTCACCACTGAGCCACAGTCGCCCCATGTTCTTATTGTAGTCTTTGGTCAACTCTGTTCTTTATAGTCTTAATTAAGACTATACAAAAGAACAGAGCAAAAATCCAACCATCTGCTTTTGTTTTGTCTTCTCCAACAAAAGGTCAGTGTACTACAGATTTAGCAGGTACAAATAACCAGGGCCCTGTTTCTCGTACCTGGCTAAACAAAGTCAAGCAAATGTCCTAATCTCCATCTTAAATTAGCGAGATGATTGACATCAGGCTATCTGGGTTTCTTCACGGCTGATCCGCGCTGAAACGTCTCGTTAATTCTAACCAGACGTCAGTCATCTGGATAAATGCGCCGCTCCTCTTCAGAAGGGATAATAATGGAGCACTGACACCACCATGTTCTAACAGTACAATGGACAATAAACTCAGAGGAACCTCTTTTTATTCCTCTGCTGAGAAGCAGGAGATGATCATGAAGGCATATGAGGAAGTCAGTACCGTAGTCATTCACAGCAAACGCGTTGTGAATATTCCAACGTTTTTGCAATGTTGTTGCCGTGAACGCAACTTTAACATCGCCCCCGCTGCGAGACATAAGCGTCGCAAATATATCAGACAAGTTAAGTGTTGGGAAAATGTATCGACTAATTTGAAGTGCTTCATCCCCCAAATCAATCAGATTATATTTACGAATTAATATATACTTATGAGGATATATGTACTGCGTATGAATCATGTACTATATATGTGTATATACATGTATGTGTAGATTACCATATAACTAGGAGTTTGAATATGTGTATGGGTGGAACAGTACGTATGTATTATTCATAATCAGAAATTCAATCAATTGAAGCAGTGAAAATAAATGATGTGTGATTCTCTGTATTCTCATCACGATCACCTTAATCATGTTCTACAATAATGATATGTATGGTGTACTAATAACACTGTCATATAATTATGAGTACTTTCAACACATCCTAAATAAACTTAAGAACAGCGAGTTGAGATCTGTAATGGAAAAGTAATGTGATTTATTTTGTTTGTCAAAAAATAATATGGGGCCTTTGTTTTTGAAGTAGAGAATGCAAACAAACACAATACTGCTGTTGAGGTACCTTTAATCAAGCCACTGCACTTCAACTGCTCCAGAAACCAAATGTGACCTTGTTTAATGTGGCAAGACTTGACATTGTACCATCAATCTTGGCACGTGTCTGCAAAAACTGCATTAATAGTATTGTTTTATCATTAAGGGAAGTTTTAGGAAACCAAAATGATAAAGCATGATAGGGCTAAAAGAAGAACACAACATCTCTTCGACAGGGTCAGATAGATTGTGAGCTTCTGTGGTCCCCCAGTCTCACAATAGTCATGGCATGACCTTAAAAGGCCAAAGGTCACATCAAACTCACGACAAACAGCTGTTAACATGTTTGACTAATGCCACATTGATCAGACGTGTCAACTGTTAAAAGTCCATGGAACCTGAGTCTGCAACACACAAACTCACACAGACAAACACACACACACACACACACACACACACACACACACACACACAAACACACACACACACTACCGATAAAAAAGAAAGACAGACTATAGCTGTTTTTATTCCAAATATAAACACACGCAGTCCTTTTTTGTCAATGCAGTGTCATCGAGAGTCATTGCAGTAGTTTAGGACTTCAGAACCACATATCGATTTGACACGTGGCTACAACCACAAACAAGAAACAGATTGTCCATGATCATATAGTAAACTAGTCTAATGAAGCTGCACGTTCAGTCAGGAAAACTATACTCTTGTATTTTATCTTTCATACATCTGCCAATCACTTCAAACGCATGCCCACTCAGTATTTACTTGTTGTCATTTCTCTGGGCTGTCAATCATGATCTCAACTGTTTAGATCAGCTAGGCCCTATTCCCCGTACCTGGCTTATTGAGTTAGATGGGTAATTTTCAGGATAAGATGACGTAGGCCAGGCTTTTCGGTTCCATGAAGCAAGTTTGGATAAATTACCATAGCAACACATTGAAATCCCTTAACCTGCTCCAGGGCAGGTTTACAGAAATTCACTGGATAAGCTGGATAAGCTGGCCACGCTTTTTTGCGAGTGGTATATTTCTGTACAGTGTCGGCGATGCAGAGAACATCGGGAAAGCCGTTGCATGGCGTGCTGTTCGTAACATTTATTTAGCGCTTAAGAAACTAATGGATGTCTTGAAAGCATAATCATATGACAGTGTAATTAGTACACCATACATATCATTATTGTAGAAAATGATTAAGGTGGACTCATGATAAGAATACTTAGTTATCACTGCTTCAATTGATTGAATTTCTGATTATGAATAATACATACATACTGATCCGCCCATACACATATTCAAACTCCTAGTTATATGGTAATCTACACATACATGTATATACACATATATGATACATATGCGCATACAGTGCATATATCCTCACAAGTATATATTAATCCGTATACTACTGCCAGCAGGCTCATTTAAATGAATATAATCTGATTGATTTTGGTGATGAGGCACTTAAAATTAGCCAATACATTTTCCCAACACTGACGCATTTAACTTGTCTGATATTTTGCGACGCTTATGTCTCGCAGTGGAGGCGCTGTTATGCTGCGTTCACAGCAAACGTGTTGTGAATATTCACAACACGTTTGCTGTGAATGCACCATTAGACTTTGCCATGATTATGGACTTGACTTTCTCATATGCGATCATGATCATCTACTGTTTCACAGCGAAGCCAAAAGAGACTGTTCCTCTGAGTTTATTTGCCATTGTAGCGTTTGAAGATCGTGTAAACTGTGCTAGATTTTTCCCCCTTCTGAAGAGGAATGGGCACGTGCAATTATCCTGATGACTGACATCTGGTTAGAATTAACGAGACCGTTTGAGGGCGCATCAACTTTTGAGGAACTGAGTTAGCCTGATGTCTATCATCTCGGTAATTCAAGCTGGATAATAGGACATTCGATTGACTTTGTTGAACCAGGTACGAAGAATAGAGCCCTGGTCTCCTCTATCCAGTCAGGAAAGCGAAACAATTATATTGTTAGCCTATCATCTTGCTGCTGTCTCTATTAAATATGACTGTCTCTCTACCTTCAGTTAATTCATGCGGTTACACACCCCACCGCCTTCCCATCTCTGCCCAGTCTTCGCAGATCCATCAGCTTCATCTACTCATCATTCTATCAGCCTCATCAGACACCACCACCAGGTCTGGACTCCGCAGGGAGGATTTATCTTGTTTACAAAATAAATCTTCTTACTCCCTTCATGTGCTGAATATACAACATATCTTTGATGTGTATGCTTCTCTATCCCGACTGTGAAAGATGTATTTTCTTTTTGTGCTAACCGCTCTGTGAAACACCCTGCTGCCCTAAAACTGATGTTTAGATGCTTAAACTTCAATGGCATGTCAGTTTAGATACTTTGTGACTAAGTTACTTTTTTACAGCCACAAAGGTACATTGAATTACCATGAATTTACATTGAGGGAAATTAGTTTCTTCAGATTATAAATACGTATATGTGTCGAATCAGAAATATTAATACATGTGAAGGTCAGGAACAGAAGAGCATTAGATGTGCTATATTATTAAGAGAGAATTCCACACATGAGGAAAAACATGTCAAGGATGTTGAAAGAGGGTCTCATGTAAGGTGATATTTTTTCCAAACCACACTATTCCTGTCATTCGCCTCCCACAGAGGTGGGGCCCCAGTCATAACCCAGTGTGAGGAGCTGAGGCCAATGCTGTATGTGTCTACAGATTCCTCAGAGCCTACCAGCTAGCTGTGACTTTTAACAGCTGACCTGTTCCTCCACACTCCCTTTAGACAACACTGAGAGTAGAGAAGAAGAGAGCAATATCATTTTATCATTTCCCACTATCAAACAACATGCCGCATTATCAAAGACATTTAAAAACCAGCAGGAATTCCAATTTTACCTCCAGAAACCTTTAAGCACTGTAGCTTGAAGAATATTACAGCTGCTCTTGTAGTCTATCATCTGGAGTAAATTAAAGCCAAAGGGAAACAGTTTCCTTGGCAAGAGAAACGATGGACCTGATTCAACTTTGTGATCAGCAGATTCACAAACAAGCAAATCATTTTGTACAGGTCACATATGTACATACAAACACGGACACAAAACCTGTTGCAAGCTCTGTTAATCCCAACTTCTCCATGACCCTCTGAGCCTCTTGTCACGGTCAATTTGACATCTCCGCAAGGAGGTTTAACTCCTCAGTTTTAATGATGACTTGGCTGAAAACATAATAAACTATGTGCTGTCCTCAGAAACATTCTGTTCAATTAGCAGAACAAATCCACTTTCATTGGGATTTAGAAATAAGCATTAAGTCCATCATAATTGAATTAAGTCTTGTTTGTATTAAGATTGTGCGAATCATGTGTGTGGTTGTCAACACATCTCTGACAACATAGGATTAATAGTCCTCTCATAAAATCAAGAGTAACACATTTACTGTTGCATTACCCTTCAATAATAAGAGCTTGAGCTAACCAATTGTACTTCTGGATTTCTGGGCGAGAAACATGACACGTGGAGACAAAAATCTGATTCGGGCATCAGTGAGGAAGAGAAGAGAGGAGGTGTTGTTGTCCACATGTGTTGGCGGGTTGTCCAGATGTTCAAGTGAACAAGCCTGTGACCCCGAAGTAACCGATGAAAGGGATCCCTGTAAACCTCATTCTATGCAAATTATTCGTCCTCCATTCGTGTGTGTGTGTGTGTGTGTGTGTGTGTGTGTGTGTGTGTGTGTGTGTGTGTCTGTCTGTGTGTGTGTGTGTGTGCTTTTTTTCATAAATACTATTTACAAATGAATGACTCAATGAAATGTTGATGGTAACAGTTGCAGTGAGTCAGCCAAATACAAAGACATGCAGAATTTAAGATGAAGATCAGTCAGTTGTTCATATTTGTGTCTGTCAATTTTGAATTTGGGGTGCTTTATATATCACACGAATGTACCTACAGATTTACGGATTTGAATTTATTTATACAAATTGACTCAAGGTTTTGTATGTAAAAGTCAAAAAGAGAGAGACTTGCCCTCTAACATATATGGCAGTTACTGCACATAACACTAACAGCAAAGGAACAATATTTGCCTCCAAATATGTGGATTTAGAGACTCAGACTTTTATAATTCTGCAAACCAGTCAAAAGGATTGGATATTGGAAAAAGACAAGAAACAAACTGACCCAGGTATTCCTGGAATGGTGGTTAGTTTGTTGTTTTTACCATAAGACAAACACACAAATAAAAACAAGGGATTCAAATGGCCTATTTTGTGGGAAAGAATAAAGTAAAATGCTTTTTGACCTAATTTGTTACACATGTCCACAGAATGGTGCTTTCATTTGAGAGAGTTTAACCATGTGAGTAGATAAGCCAAGCTCACGCATGCATTATCTTCTCCTAAGATGTGCATCTGTGAAAATAAATTTGGTGAACTACTTCTTAAACCTGATCACAAATAAATCATTTAGAATTGCAATGAATATACTTTACCCCAGAAATTCAATTGTGTTTTTAATGGCATTCAACTGTCAATCAGATGCGTGGTATTCCAATCAAAGTCCCATCATGGGGTTTCATGGTAGCAGTTACTCGGGGAGTGCATTGAGCGGATTACATGGGGGCGGAGGAGACCAGAGGGTGCGCTCAGCTCAGCTGCAGCCGCGCCATCAGAAAGGAGTCCCGTCCCTCTGCGCCTCACACACAGTGGACTCGTCTGAGGAATCAAACTGAAGAACTACTGAAACTGAATGTCATCCTTTTACACTTCCATCCAGATTTTTACACCATTACAAATTCAGCAGTTCTCTGCGGATGTTCAAGAGCAGTGAAGGAACCCGTAGGTATTTTTTGTATCCCATTTTTAATCAATACAATATTGTTGTTATTAAAATTGGTAATACTTCGAGAGCGTTCCCATCTTTGCATACAATTTTGCATGGGGAATTTAATGTGTGGGCTCTGTATCAAAATACCTATAATTAATCTGAATAATGATATATTATATGCAAATATTACGAACTGTAAAAGGTTGAGTGACATGATGCAAAGTTATTGCACTAATGTTGCCTTCATCGGTTATCCTTTATCTTTCTATCGATCTTTTTTTGTATTCATATGTGGAGTAAGTTAATCTCTTTCCAGGTGGGTTTTTATAACTGGTTCAGTACTAAATCTCCCCCCCTGTCTGTGCAGCCGAACCCCCATCCCCGTGCGCAATGTGTGGCTGCAGCGCTCCACAACAGCGGAGGTGGCTGCTGAAGGCTCTGTTGTTCTTGGCTGCTGTGCTGCCGACGAGCGGCGACTGCCCCAAATCATGCGTCTGCAACGTTCCCACTGAAGTGCATTGCACCTTCAGATACCTGACCGCAATACCTAACCACATCCAGACAGCTGTGGAAAGAATTAACCTCGGGTGAGCTTTCGCTTTTTTATCCTCCAGTTTTTGACAGATTGGAGAATGTAGGTAATTATTTACTCGAGAGGAGGATTGTATTGATCTATTTAAACCACTGACTGTATAAGCAGGAACAACATTGCAAATAAAATAATGTCAGATACTGCCTTTTCAGAGTTTAAACTAACAAAACTGTAAGCCATCACTCGTAAAATAATAGTAACTCTCCAAATTGAAATAGTAACTCTCCAAATTGAATAGAAATTGAAATGACCATTACCATATAGCTAGCACAAACGTAGTTTAGTTTTTACCTTTATCATGCTTCTGCTAATTTGGTATTTGTACTTTAACTGTGGGGACCTCACCTAAATCCCAATGTAACCCCACCCAAGTTAAACCTGAGGAGAGGTCTAATCCATCAGTTCAACTCAAAACATCTATGTGGGAGTGCAAGTATCTCTATTTGTATATCATACTTACTAGTTGGATGCTAATAATGATGGATCCTCATACACAAAAGGAAGATGTAAATATTAATACATATAGCATAATTAATAAAAAATAAAAGTATGTTAATATTAATAAATAATGTCCAGTCTGTGGGAGTGATGATTAACTTAACAAATTGCTTTGCTGGAATCAGTAACATCAGTATAAAACCTGCACTATTAAAGGTAATACATGATTTCCCCACACAGGTGTTTTCTTGTATTTCTCTGAGTTTACCTCTCATGAATAGCTTTCTCATCTTTAACCTGAGCAGAGGTATAATCTGGAATACTAATTCAAAACACTTGTGCGGGTATACAGGGATTTAAATTTGCTTTAAATCAAACATTTTCCATAAAGTAGCATGTGGTACGTTTGATCTGATGAGCTGAAGTCTGTTTTTGTTTTTCTGTTTTTAGGTACAACAGTATAACTGTCTTGAGAGAAAATGATCTTTCAGGACTTGAGAACTTAGAGTTGTTGATGCTGCATAGCAACACCATCCACACTATTTACGACAATGCCTTCCAAGATCTCAAGTCCTTACAGGTAAAATCATGTGCTTGTCAGTTTCGTATGAACAGACTTCAGCTTTTATTGTAATATTGTAATGTATAAGTTTGCTGTACTAGAATATCAAAAGCATGTAGTAGTGTGAAAAACCTGCAACTGTACAGTTCAATACTTGTACATCCATGACACACAGATATCAACAATGAGCAATTCTACTTCCACTGTCGTTTAATGTTTAAATAACTGAACAATCAACTGATGGACAAAACATACAATATAACAGCGGTCACAGCACATCAGCACCACAAGCTACAAACTCATAAACTGCAACTTTTGTCTTGCACAATCCTCGCAAAAACCAAACACAACAACCTTTCCAACGAGAGCATCATTGTGGGCTTTCCTAGTGGGTTGCATTTCATCCCAGTTCCATTCATTGTATATAAACGATGATCTCCAATAACTGTTAGTTCAAACTTTTCCAGACTAAAAAACAATTCACAAATTATTATTCTGGTCAACAGTTCATTGCATAAATAATGTGCTGTTGGGTGTTTTAATAACATATGATAAATAATGTTTGATAGGTCAACAGTCTTTTGAAAACATCTCCAACTTCTCTATCACGTTCTCACAGGTCCTGAAGATGTCGTTTAATAAAGTAAAGGAAATCAAGAAAGAGACATTCAAAGGCCTGGACAGTCTGCTGAGACTCCACGTGGATCACAACAACATTGAGTTCATCAGCCCAGAGGCTTTCTACGGCCTAACTAAACTACAGCTGGTCCACCTGGAGGGTAACCACCTCCAGCAGCTCCACCCAGACACATTCATCACACTGAGACACAGCCAGGTGTTCAAGGTGTCCTCCGTGAGAAACATCCACCTGTCGGAAAACCTTCTCACCACTCTGCCTGAAGATATCTTCTCAGGCTGCAGCCAGTTAGAGAACCTCTTCCTTCATGGCAACCCATGGACATGTGACTGCCGTATGAAGTGGTTCTCAGTGTGGGCACAGAGGAACACAGGTGAGGAGTGTATGTTGAGAGAACAACTTATTTGTGAATCTAAACATTTTCATGTGCGTACATGCAAAAACGTTTTGTGAAGCTGCATTTGTTAGCAGCTTTAATAACCCACATCTGGTAACTGGTTGGTAACTGCAATAGTACTTTAGTGGATTATTGTACTCTTAAGTGGTATGTTTTTCTCCTGTGAGGTAATAGTGCTTGGATTTGTATCCAAAGTAAGAAAGGCACATCCAAGGAGGAAAACATATAAATCTTTGCAGAGACGTCACTGGAGGCAGGAGTCGTCTCATCTTGACGGCTACAGAAAACACTAAAGATACAGAGGAACAAAAGTTATATCCTCCATTCATGACTTGGCTAATGTAAAAGTCAACTCATAAATTACAGTTCTGGATGATGATGATCTTTTCTGGTTCACAAGTTTTACTGATCAGTTTTGGTTTGGCCCATAATGTGGAAACTGTCAATGACCTTTTCTTACATGCAACCAATTTAACGCTACACCACTTGATTTAAATGTTTCCAGGTGTGCTGAAATGCAAGCGAGACAGGAGATATCCAAGAGGCCAGCTGTGTCCCGTTTGTGAAAATCCAGCCCCTTACCACAACACACCTCTATCCCTCCTCTCCGGTGATGCCTTCACTTGTATCAAACCGTGGATCCAACCCCATCTAAAGCAGAAAAACATCAGTCTGGACGAGGGGGACTTTACTCCAGTTTCCCCCAAGGACTTCATTGCCCCATTAGGATCCATACAAATGAACCTGACCGACCAGTTTCACAATGATGCCAGCCTATCTTGTACTGTCCAGAGGCCCTCTACTTTTGAAAACGTAACACAAACCTTGGATGAGGAGGAGGGAAACAATGTCAATATGCTTACCGCTGGCATAACTACATATTTGGTGTGTAACATTGACTATGAGCACATACAGCAGCTGTGGCAGATACTGGCCACCTACAGTGACTCTCCCATGGCACTTGAGAGAGGCTTAATGCTGTCTCGAAGCCCAGAAATGGTGTACAAGTATAGTCAGACAAAGGATGGAGAGGAAGGAATTCACACAAATATTGAGGCTGAGATTAAAGCCTCGCCTGAATGGTTGATGCAGGGAGAGATGAGTTTCCAGCTTGATCGCACTACAACCACTTTCTCTACTCTGCACATTAAGTACCAGTCTACAGTCAACCTACGTGTGGAAAACACATCACCTAAGCGGGGCCGCTATTCCTGGACCATGATCAAGCGAGATAACCAAACCAAGACTGAGCACACTGTACTTACAGGTGAGAATTAGAGACCAATGCTTAGTTGCTAATTTTACCTTCACTTCAGTCAACATGTACCTATAATTAAACTCTTAACTGATGCATGCAAATCTACTGACAATAATTACTGTTGTAAAATGTGTATTTTATTTTTAACATAGGTGGTTTGGTGCAATTGCACTGTCAAATCCGCGGTGACCCAAAGCCTTTGTTGGAGTGGATTTTACCGGATGGAAGCAAGGTTAGAGCTCCTTACTCCAGTGAGGACAGGAGGCTCATAATCACTGCTGAAGGGATGCTAACTTTACGGGGTGCCGATGCTTCAGAAACTGGTCTCTATCGGTGCATCTCAACAAACTATCTGGATGCAGATATCCTTGCTTTTCGAGTGACAGTCCTGTCACCTGATGTGGAAGAAGCTGAGGTCAATGGTGTCCAACTCTCACAGCCACTGGGTGAAAATCTGTTTTTCGACTGTAGCTCCACAGGAAGTCCTGAGGCCTCGATCCAGTGGGTACTCCCTGACCACTCAGTACTGGACAAGTCTCATGGGAAAAGGAAAGTGTTTGAGAATGGAACCTTGCTAATTCAGGGGCTGACGGCAAGGGACCGAGGATTTTATAGGTGTTTGGTCTCTAATTACCTAGGAGTTGATCTGCTTGTGTCTCAGGTGACAGTGACTGAAGAAACATCTGAAAAGGTGACAGTTTTGGACAGTGAGGGATCAGGGGTTCAAATGGAAGACAAGTTTGACCCGATCTTGACTGAAAACACAATCACCCTCAATGAGATCCCTTCTTCTAGTCCCTCTGACAGAACTAGTCAGGAATCTAAGACCATAACCTCAGATCGACCTTACCCCAGACTCAGTTCAAAGGGTAGAGTAGGTGTTGGAGGTAGACTAGGACAGAAAAGAAAGGGGCCAATCACCAACAGACGCATCTGGAGTAGCAGAGTGTTTGATAAAGCTTCCAGGAAAGTAGACCCATTGCAGTTTGCTGAATTTATGAAAAAGGCTCAAGATGGATCAAGAATAAAGACTGGCACAGAGAAAAAGGGGGTCAAATATGAAAACTCAAGCACTGGTCTTTCTGATGATGGTGAATTCGGGTCTGGTGAGGATCCTCATGAAAATCATCCCAATATTGTGCCAATAATAGTCAAACCAGCAACAGACAATCCACAGAAAGGTAGACTATTTGGACAAGAGAACAGGCAGCCTGAAACTATAACTACCACACAGACAGTGCATGGTAGTAATCTAGCAACCATGCAACATCAAACTGTTGGCTTGGAAACCACAGTCAGCAATCATTTTAAATTAAGTCATGTGATAGAAAACACAAATACGCCTACAACCGATTCATACATGCAGTCAGATACACCAATCAAGTCCACATTCACACACTATCCAACAGAAAGGAAGGAAAGTCAAAGTGATACAGTAACACCTTATCACACAATTTCACGCATCACAGGCCTCTCTAGTTTTGATGAGACAAATTATTTTTATGACCTGGAAAGAACTACCAAACCGGGCTCAAACAGGCGCCCAGTCCCCCTCCAATTTACTGTAACAGACACATCACAAGAAATTCAGCTCCAATTCTCAGGAGAACAACCTGGAGAACCAGAGACGACCACTGGGATGGCGCTGTCATTCCACACAGACCCCCATGTCACGAGAACGAGAGATGGTCCAAGGCCAGTGGAGCTAGTTGGTCACACATCCACAGACCCAGAAAGCCAGACAACATTCACAGCCGTCACCACCACAGAGAGGAAACAAGATGAGATAACCTTCCACACGACCCAAACAATCAAATCCCCACGACTGCCTGCAGGATCCACCATCATATCCCGGCAGCAGATCCATATTATCCCACGAAAGAACAGCAGAGGAGGAGGGCGTAGGAGAACTGTCCAAGGCCGCAGGAGAATAATTAAACCCAACAGGATCACTGACATACAGTCCTTCATCAATAAACTTAAAAATCCCTTATCGAAAAAGGAAGGGAATGCCACGGTGCCTTATAGAATTGAACTGACCACAGGTAAGACAATTTTCTTTTGCTTCATTGTTGAATGTGTGCTTCTCTATGTGATATGTTATACTATTTGTTTCCTCTTCCTTTTTCTTCTTCAGACTGTGACTGGGATGAAGACAAAAAGAAGACAGCAACCACTGATCTGGTCACCCCAACAGCTTCCTCCAGTTCATCTTTACATAGGACAGCAAGACCTGCTTCTACACACAATACTGCAGCTTTTACCACAACACATTATGTCACTTCAAACGCTGCCTTCACCCCTACAGAGTCAAGGCAAGAGGTTTCCAGTGGCTACATAACCTCTGCTGATGCCTCTGAGTTTGACCCTACAATTGATCCACTTTTGACAACAAAGAAAGAATCATCAATCTCCACCACGACCACTACTACAACCGTCCTGAAGTTTATCAGTGGAAAAGTGCCATGGAACAGGATCTTTGGTGGCAGAGAGAGAGAAAAGATACTTGGCAGGCTGAGGGAGCCCTCCATCACCCAAACAACCTCAACAGCTGAGACAACAACAATGACCCCAACCAGCACCCCGGCAGCTATGCCCACCACTGCCGCAAATTCACTTTCTGAACCTGAGACTCTGTCCCCATCTAGAGACACAGGGAGCAAAGAGAGTTCATTAGATGATGACTTTGGATATTTTTCCTCTGCAGATTTTGAGTTCACAACACTGCAACCCAGCTTTTACTATGTAACTACTCCCAGTCCATCCTACTACTCCAAGTCTGCCGCTACTGCTGAAACACCACCAGAATCACAGACTCTACCTTCTCCACCTTCTGTTAAACCACCCTTAATTGAAAATCCTGATGAGGCATTATCATCTGGGTCTGGGGGACTACCTGATAATTGGTTTGTAATCAAACAGAGGACTGATGGGTCAAAAGGACAACCAGGGCAGAGAAGAAGGCCCTTTAGGGGCAGGAGACCCTTCAACAAACCTGCAATCATTAGATTACGCTCTGCTACCACAACTGAGGCTTCAACCACACAAATGGAAACTACAATGGGGACAACCATTCTATCAAAAAAGACTGTTTCACTCTACAAGCCCCTTAACACACCATCTGGACAAGAGGACAGAACACCAGTAGTTGTTTCCACTGACCAAAAATCTAAGGAGGAGACTGACTCGTATGAAGAATTTGACTGGAGCACATCTAACGGTTTACCTGCATATACTAAAACCAAGAAACCGTTGATCTCTTCAACCACATTTAAACCCACCACCACATATATGCCAATCATCACCAAAGGGCCTTACACAACAGCTCGGACCAAAGTCCACAGCAACATCAGACCGCCAACGCAGTGGAACACTGATCGCATCACTCGTAGGCCACCAGTGAGGAGAATCAGACCTACTGTGCAGATAATTGGTGCCAGAGATAAAGGCCTTGACACAGTGACCATTGTTACAGCTGTGCAGGGATACACCAATACCCCTGCACCATACATCAACACAAGCACACACAATGCCATCTCTAGTGTCTATAATCATGTGGCAGGCAATGAAGCTACAAGTGCCAATTTTGCTGGATTTGAACCCACAACAAAGGTCAAGACAAGCAAACCAAAGATAATTGGGGGCAATGCAGCCAGCTTTACCGTGTTATCCAATTCAGATGCTTTCCTGCCATGTGAGGCTGTTGGAAACCCTCAGCCAGCTATAACCTGGAATCGTTTCCCCTCAACCACAGGTACAAAAACTATTTCATTAATTTTCATCATTTTAAAAAACAAAACAAAATCAAGCCAAAACCCATGATGAAAACTCAGTGGTGTATAGTAACGAAGTAGAAATACTTCGTTACTGTGCTTAAGTAGTTTTTTGAGGATATCTGTACTCTACTTTACTATTTCTATTTCAGTTTACTTTTACTTTTACTTCACTACATTTTGCAAAGAAAACTGGTACTTTTACTCCGATACATTTCCCCTGAAACCTTCGTTACTCGCTACAAAATCAAATCTCTCTTTAGAAAAAAACAAAAACATCTGGGACTGTGGTGGAACACAGATTACACGCAAGCAAGTTTTGCGAATCACAATATTATGCATTTTCCCTCTACATCCTCTAGTCCAGCGCTCTCAAACCTTTATTGCGTCACGGACCGGTTACGTGAAGACAATATATTCACGGACCGGGTCCGACCTCGGGGAGAAGGGAGACAACGACACCCGACGTGTGTTTGTTATGTCCAGTCTACTGACTCTACTCCTAACTAAACATTTAGTCCAGTCTACTGACTCTACTCCTAACTAAACCGTTAGTCCAGTCTACTGACTCTACTCCTAACTAAACCAAACTGTTTTCCTCAACTGTGTCTCTGGCTGCAGAGCAATGGCTGAGAGGTACTCAGCAGTGTGTGTACTGGTAGAGAGGCTATCAAGCATGCAGCCATAACTGGCCACCAAAATGTGAGATTAGCTTTGGACAGACACACAGGTGCACACTCACGCACACTCATGCACACACAACGGATTGCATGATCCTCCTGGCAGATACAACAACAATGATAAAACAGCAAAATGAATAAACGAAACAACATAGATATTAATAAAGCAAGTACAAATCACAATCGGGAAGTGAGTTTTAGGAAGTAGCACAACAGTTTAAATTTTTTTTGTTGTTTTGTATCCGTATTTGTTTCATTAAACTTGAAAATGTTGTTTTAAAATGTTTTTGAGTTGAATTTTTCTTACAGGAAATTCCTTTTATCTCTCCCTCAGGTATTTCCATTACCGCTAAGGGGAGGAAGGGAAAATTTGAGGTGTTGAGGAATGGCACACTATCGATCCAGAATGCTAACATCAAGGACCGTGGGCAGTACCTGTGTCTCGCTGAGAATGATCATGGATCAGATAAACTTATTGTCACCCTTTCTGTGGTGGCCTACCCTTCACGCATCCTGGAGCCAAAAATGCGTGATATAAAGTCTCATACAGGTAACAATGTCGAGATGACATGTAAAGCAGAGGGTCGGCCGACACCGATGATATCCTGGATCCTGGCCAATCGAACCCAGGTCAGGGGTCAAAACACAGGCAAGGGAAGGGTATCAGTATCTGCTGCTGGGACTTTGGTCATTGAGCAGGTGTCTGTTTATGACAGAGGTCACTACAAATGCATTGCCAGTAATCCAGCTGGAGCCGATACAGCTACAGTCCGACTGCAGGTGGTGGCAGCTCCCCCAGGTATCGTGGAGGAGAAACGGCAGCAGGTTAAAGTCGGTGTAAACCAAAACTTGTGGCTACCCTGCACTGGCCAAGGCAGCCCTCAGCCTACTATCCACTGGGTCCTCCATGATGGGTCAATGGTACGATATAACAGACCTGCCAGTGACACAAGGATATCAGTGTATGTGAATGGAACCCTCCACATTAAGGATGTGACTATAGAAGACAGTGGCAAATATGAATGTATTGCTACCAGTTCGACTGGTTCAGAGAGAATGGTTGTGACTCTGACAGTCGAGAGGCAAGAATCTGCACCTCAAATAGTGGAGACATCAAAGCGCATAACAGCGTTGTTCTTCGAGGACCAGCTGAGACTAAACTGTTCAGCTACAGGAGACCCTAAGCCCAAGATCATCTGGAGGCTGCCCTCTAAAGCTGTAGTGGACCAGTGGCACAGGTAAGGATGCCTCCATCAGTGGCAGAAATGCAGACCTGGCAGCAGAAATAAATATGTGGGCGGGCATTTGAATGTGCCTGTAAAGTTGTCCGGGGGGATCCTCCCCTGTGAATTATTTTTGATAAACAAGCTCTATTTTTATGCAGTAATATGACAATTATGTTCTGTTATTATGGATTTGACTGTGATGCGTGAAAAAGTTGCAAGATACGGTAGTAACAACACACAAACAGATGTTACTATATGAACTTTGCGGTGGATGTTAGAATAAATGCTAGCATAGATCTCAAAAAGCATAGCCCAGGAATTAAAGTATTAGCAGAATTCTCAGGTTGTTTTTTTTAACAGTTAGGAGACTCATACAGTGACAATGTGTACGTAATTTGTCCATGTACGATAATGAATGGTGCTCACTTGTTTTTGTCGAGTTAATTCTGGCCTCTCCAAATACTAAATATCTCTAATGTTCTGTCATGTATCTTTGCAGGATGGGCAGCAGAATTCAGGTCCTGGATAACGGCACTCTTATTGTGAGCATTGTGAGTGATAAAGATGCTGGAGACTATCTCTGTGTGGCACGAAACCACATTGGTGATGATCTCCAACTCATGAAGGTCAGTGTATCAATGAAGCCAGCCAAGATAGAGCCGAAGCTCTATGGAAAGAAGCAGGTACGCTACGGTAATGACTTTAAGGTTGACTGTAAAGCCTCGGGAGCACCAAAGCCAGAGATATCCTGGGGATTACCAGACGGAACAGTGGTCAACAGCGCTCTTCAGTCTGATGGCAGCAGTGGAGGAGGACGAGCACGGCGCTATACACTTTTTGACAATGGAACTCTCCACCTAAACCAGGTATGCAAAAGCGTGTGATCTTCCTTAATGAAATATGAAAACCTTTAAAAAAAATGACTTTTACGTGACTGTGTTATGCTTCTCTAGGTTGGTATGTCAGAGGAAGGAGACTACACCTGCTATGCTGAGAACCAGGTGGGCAAGGATGAGATGCATTTTCATATCACTGTGGTGACCGCTGCCGCCAGGATACGTCCAACCAGCCAGACATATGCTCGGGTGAAACCTGGAGGGAACATCCGCTTTGACTGTGAAGCACTTGGGGAGCCCAAACCAAAGATTCTGTGGATGCTGCCCACCAACGATGCCATTGCAGCATCTAACGAACGGTACCTAATGCACGTCAATGGCTCCCTGGATATCAGAGATGTGAAGCTTATCGATGCTGGGGAATATGTTTGTATGGCTCGAAACCCTGCTGGAGAAAACAGAAAAGTCTACAAGCTTGATATAGAAGGGAATCCACCAGTGATCAATGGCTACCGGCAGAACAGGACTGTAATCAAAGATGTAGCTCATAAATACTCCAGGAAATTAATAGACTGTACGGCTGAGGGCGATCCCACACCTAGTATCACTTGGATCATGCCTGATAACATCTTTCTGACAGCACCATACTATGGCAGCAGGATTAATGTCCACCATAATGGGACATTAGAGATTCGTAACGTGCGGCCAACTGACACAGCTGAGTTCATCTGCATGGCGAGGAATGATGGAGGAGAGGCAGTAATGGTAGTACAGCTGGAGGTAAGCAGTATACTCAGGAGGCCGATCTTCAAGAACCCCTTTAACGAACGTATTGTGTCTGGGATTGGGAAAACCACGGTTCTAAACTGCTCTGCTGATGGATACCCTATGCCGGATCTCACTTGGACTTTGCCTAATGGAACACGGTTTACGGGTGACCACCACCTAGTTAAAAATGGGACTTTAGTCATCTACAACTCTGGCGAAAAAGATTCTGGGAAGTACCGCTGTGGTGCCAAGAATTATATGGGTTATATAGAGAAGCTAATCCTTTTGGATGTCGGTCAGAAGCCTTACATCCTGACAAAGCCTAGGGGCATCATACGCAGTGTATCTGGAGAACCTCTTTTCCTTCATTGTTTATCTGATGGGAGTCCCAGACCCAAAATCCACTGGACTATTCCCGGTGGCCACACTCTTTCTCGGCCTCAAGTCCTCGGGCGCTACCAGTTACTAGAGAATGGTACTTTAGTTGTTCAGGATACAACTCTCCACGACCGAGGGAACTACATTTGCAGGGCTTGGAGCGATGCTGGAGAGGCTGTGCTCTCTGTACCTGTCATTATCATTGCCTACCCTCCACGAATCACTACAAGGCCACCTCCCAGTGTAAGAGCAGTGACCGGGACACCTATCCAGCTCAACTGTGCCGCCACTGGGATTCCCAAGCCTGAGATCACCTGGGAGTTGCCCGATCGTTCAATTCTGTCAGCAGCAGAACAAGGACGGCCTATGGGTACCGAACTGCTCCATCCCCAGGGCACACTTATCATTCAAAGGCCCAAAGCCTCAGACTCTGGCACATACAAGTGCCTGGCCAAGAACCACCTGGGTACAGACTCAAAAATCACATATGTACATATATTGTGAGAGAAAGTCAAGACTGAGAGAGGACGGTGGCATATCCTAATGTAAACATTAACAGACACTCAGTCACGAGGTACAGTGCATGTTTTGTCATGTGGTTTTGTGAGGATCACGGTTTGTGGAATATTATTAAAAAAAGTGACATTTGTGAATAAAAAACAAACAAACAAGAGGAGAAAGGAAGCAGACATGTTATAGGGAAAGTCATGTTTTTCTTAAATGGAAAACTCAGCCTTGGCCAAGAAAGTTGTTATTGTAACTTTGGAACTGGGGGTCTGGAAATTGATAGCTGGTTCTTATTTGGGGTGGTTCTCATGGGAGCAAAAGCGCCAGTGCATAGAGTAAAACTTAAAGTAATTTCTCTGACCAGGCGTTGCTGGCCGCATACAGGTATACTATTACAGCACATACAGTGAAAGAGAATCAATTGTGTAACAGATTAAAAGAAAGAAATAAAAGACTTGCAAGATGCTTTATAATTCCCTTCTACATTGGCCAGAAGTGGTTGTTGTTGTCATGACACATTGCTTTGTCCTTTCAGAGCAAATGGAGAAAAAAAACATCAGGCAGAATAGACAGTAAAATATTTGTCCTAACCAATTTGGAGTGGGAAAAATGTATTTGACAAAGAATTCATGAGGCTTGTTTTACACTGGATACATTTCTGTGTGGACAGTGCAGTGCTTTTCTCTCATCTGATGTCTTTTTTATATACTTTTTTTTATTACAGTCTAATGCAGATTATCTTATGTGTATTTGCAGTGCAGTTCATTGGTCATAAACACACTATCAATCTATTGTGTTGTACACAAGAATTTACAGTAATGTTATACATTATGCTAATCTGTAATAATACAGTATATATGTATCTATTTGTAGTATCTACTTTATCAAAGTATGGGAGACAAAATGAAATTAAAAAGAAAACATGGTTCATGACTTTAAATATTGTTGTTGTACTATTTGATACAGCAAAATCTTTTGAATTAGACATGCATCATATATTTAGGAAACATCACTGTTCAAAATACATACAATTGGCTGTTGTAATGCTGTTGAAATTTAGGCCATTATGATTGTGGAGATTTGCCTCCTCTACAAGAGGAGGTTTTGGCTCCACTGCAGTAGAAATCTTCCAGACACACACAGTTGTAACTCTCCAGCTGTGAAAATACCTCTTTTCCCAGGTCCTCAATGTGCAAGACCCACAGGGGAGCCTTTGATTTTTGTTTGTGATTGAGTGCTGACTTCCTGCAAATTAAATAGAGGGATGGAGGGGGGTTGAGACAGAAAAGGGGAACAGAGACATACATTTAAAAATAGCAATCTGTATATAATTGTTTTGACACAATATTCCTGTTTCCAACGGTATATTTTCTGAAAAGATACAAATACATTACATGCAACACTAAAATGTAATTATGAATGTCTAATGAAATACAGTAAGAGTGAAATGGTCTACTATATACTGTAGCAATGGTGGCTCTCTAACCACTAAAGGCTGAAGTCATTTTTAAAGGGCATTCATAAAGACAAATAGCCCCATATATAATGATGCACATTTCTATATGCTAAAACTTCCTTTTTTCAAGGTCTCATAAATAATGGCTTGAAAACTGAAAATTACATAAAATAAAGGAAATTGATTGTGTGTCCCATGAGAATAAAATGTCTATCGAGTTACAATTTTAAATTAAATGTATTGTATGTAATTGAGGTAGGGGGGATTCTCTGAATATTCTTTGTAGACTTGGCTATGGGCCATAGTATAAGATGTTTCTTATGAAGATATATCAAAGTCTTTAAAGTGGCTTCCAACAAGCGACCAGTTGCATCTTAACTTGGAGACACATAAAAGAGTATTGTGTAAGTTCCAATAAATCAGTTTTTGAGATCTCAGAAAAAATACACATTTTTTCAAAGTTTAGAGCCAGTCTACAACAATGTGTTATGGCCCAGACAGATATGAGGAAAGATGGAATTATCTTCCATAAACTTTAGAACGCAGGTTACTTGTTCCCTGATTTGAGAGGCAGCTGCATTCGTATGTGAGCAGGGTGACAACCATACACAAATACAACTAATTAAGTTTAATTTGTATGTGTGGCTCTTCAATGTGAAAGACAGTTTATCATTCGCAGCATTCATGTTTGGAGAACGCTAGAGTTCACGTCCACCAACTTGCACATGTATGGGGATTTATGGGATTTCCTCATTTGCTCAAAGAAAAGAGTTGAAGTCTAATGCGTACTATTTAAAATATGTTTTTATAAGCTATCAAAATGAGCGATGTGGACTTTTTGTGTTAGTGTGAATTTTACCTTTACCAGGTCAAATGGCGCTCTACCTCTGAACCCAATTTCTGATTACAGCGGTTAAAGTGACACATCTCAACATGGAGAGCTGCACAACCACAACCATTTCCCAAGATGAATAAACCAAATCTGTTTTTACACCAGATGAGTTAGATAAAATGATCCTTGGCCAGATTGTGAAAAAACTGAAAAATCTAAATCCAATGATTTCTTGCTGGGAAGTTTGTCCTCACTACCCCTCAGTCCACCTTCCTAAGAGACTCACAGTACACACACCTTTCACATATATGTCCCTCTACTTTTTTATCTGGATTCAGCTGCCAACTTAGTACTTATAGATCACCAAGACGGTCTTTAGCTCAACATAGTGTCTAAATTATGCCCAAAGTGAAGAAAATATGTAACAATAGAGGCTTTGTTCAACCAGCCATGCTAACCATAGTATTCTCTTTGTTTCCATTCAGCCGCAAGGCTGTCCATTTGCACTCACAGGACCAATGGGAGACCAGATCTGTTTAGTCACTCAATAGGTCAGAACACAAGTCTCATAAAAATGCCCCTTTAGGTATTTGGGAATTCCAATACAATATATGGGTAAATAGTAATTGTGTTTGTTACACACACATGTTCAAAACATACTGATATATGTATTACAGTATAAGATAATACTGGCTGATATTTCTTTCTGGACAAAAATAGATGTAAAAGGAGAGTGACTCTGGATTTAACTTCACCAGGTGGCTAGAAACATATCGCAAAAGGAATGCTATCACATTCGCCACATCAATATTAAAAGGTAAAAATATCAGTGTTTCCACAAGTTGCAAAAAAACAAGTTATTGCAGATTTAAAGAAGACATTACTGGGTACATAAAGCATTTGTTTTGTTGTCATTATAGGAAAATAGTATATTGTTTCACTTATTTACAAATGCATACCTACTTATGAGGTTCATGTGGAACGCGTGTTGTCATATGAGAAATGACAGACTTTGAGCTGAGTAAGAACAATTGTAAAGGAAGGATAAAATCCACGGACGACGAGGTAGACGAGGGAAACCAGGGAAGGGTAAGACATATTTTGGTCTGTGGTATGAACTCCATACTTAAACTAGAGCGCTAGCAGCCTGAACATGGAACCTGAGATCTTAGGAGAGGACTGCTGGGAGCCGACCAACAGCCGTCTGAGACAGATCTTCTCTGTTAGCTCAGCGGGTCTGTCTTATTTCTTTGATGCTGCAAACTTGGCAAAAAGTAAAATCCTCAGGAGAATGAAGTGGAGCGTTTGCTTCATTTTTGCTGCTATTCACACCGATAGGTGGGAAGTCTTTTCAAACAATCAAATAGTCTCTTTCTGTTACACACTCTGCCGTGTGGATGCACACACACTTGCTCGTACAGGAGAGCGGTGTCTCTCACAGGGCCTGTGGTGATGCTGGTATTTCACACCAGCATTGCAGAATCCACACATCCACCTTTTAGCCACAAGTAAGACATATTCATATTTGCATCTCTCTCGGTAGGATCATGCTGTGATGGTGGATCCAGGTTTCTCTGACCAGTGCTTCTCAGGAAACGACTCAGTTTTGCTGGCGGAAGCTTATACGTTGGCCATTAGTAAGGGTATCAGTTGTCGTCGTTGAATTGGGTCTCTATATATGAGAGCTCTAAAGGCCTTTCTTTTCCTCAGATAGTGCCAGAAAGTGTTAAAAGTGAGCCTTTAACCACTTTAACCAGGTATATGTAAGAGCCAGGTTCAGGGGCAAAGGTCCACTCATAAATCGCCTGACTTTATCCATAAATTAAGTTTATACTGCAACCACCAAATGAAGAGGGTTCTAATAAACACAATAAGAAAAAAGATTCAACATGGCAAACATGTATATTATAAGCCTTGGAATACACCTTTTGATGAGACCATATAACCTCAGTCTCTGTCCTGAGGGCAGTGGAAGTACATCAGCGGGAGTTCTCCGATGTGATCGGATGCAGATGTGGTCCTTTGGTCCCCATAGAATAACCAGGTGGACTGGTGGAGCCCATTGCCATATACCTAACCTTCCTCACCTCAGTTACTCAATAATCAAAGCACTTCTAAATTAGTGAGTCCCAAAGGGGGGGAGAGCTTTTAAACAAGCCAGCTCAAACCAATTAGGCTGAATCAACAATGTGGCTCTGTACTTGAGGTGGATGTTCCTGTCGGACAGGTTTAGTTTTCCCAGGAAACCTTTCAGGTTCAGTGATGAATTAATAAAGATGTATGTCACATCACGAGAATCACTGGCACAAGTCAGAAGGCCTTTAAGTGTAAAGAAATGTCTTTTAAACGTAATTTAGCTTTAACATCACCACCTCAGCTTTCTTTAAGGCCCACCTCTTTATTATTTATTAAAATGGTCTATTCCTCTCTGCCTCTTGTATTGAGAATGAGGTTGTCTGTTTTTTTCCTGTTTGACTCTTTTTCCATATTTTCTTTTTAAATCTCATTGTTTCCAGTGCAAGAAGACAAAAGCCAAGTTGGAGGGCTTTTGTGAAAGACAGTCAAGAGTTCACATATAGCATTCCTTCACTCAGACACTTTCACTGTCAGCACTTCTACTGTGCTTCTGGAAAATGAATTTCCATCTCTGAAGTAAAGCCAATGTGTAATTTAGATGCAATATGGTTGTCAATCTCAGGAACTGTTTGCTTTAAATTACAATATATTAACCATATATTCACACATTCGCATTTAAACTTCTAACTTGTATATATCTACAACAAAGTAAAGATCTGTGACTAATC
This sequence comes from Taurulus bubalis, assembly GCF_910589615.1. Lineage (NCBI taxonomy): Eukaryota > Metazoa > Chordata > Actinopteri > Perciformes > Cottidae > Taurulus > Taurulus bubalis. The sequence continues at coordinate 4,966,238 of NC_136598.1, read as the reverse complement.
AGATGTTGTTTGTCAACTTCATTTTCACTCTGAGATAATATTGCCCAGCCAAATCAGCAACTATAAAGCCAGATTGTGTCATCCTGACAGGCAACCTATAGATGGCATCAGCAGCTCTTATCATGGTATCTATTAGCTCACTCTAAAATACGATGATTAAATATCTTGTCTGCTCTACATAAACACATTCATGGCACCAAGCAACCTCAGGTACCACAGTGACATCAGAGGAAAAACAGACCCTCATAATTGCTTCGAGTTCACTGGTTGCTACTGAAGTCATGTTTGCTACTTGGATTAGAAAGTTCCTCTAGATATTCCATCTCCTACTTTTCATTCTTTCTATTCTGGAATATAGTTTTTGTTATTCCGTCTCCAGAAAAAGTTGAGGATATCGTGGTTTCAAGCGACACACATGTGTTCCCAGCATGTCAGAAATGTATTTGTCAGGGCTTTTTAGAATGCAGGTAGCAGGGCATACCCCCTAGTTGGACATGAAGAAAGCACCTTTTATGTTGAGGACATTTGCATCGACAGCTGTGCCTTCATGACGTTGATCTTTTTACACATGTATCGCTCACCATTGAGGTTAACAACTGAAGCTGACACTTTCTGCCCTGTCCCTTGGCCTATCTACTGCCCTCTATGTGCACAGGTCTCTGCTGAGCATACAGCGACACCCTGTCAAATATGCCTGGTATCCCAGACTGACCAGCCTCTCAAAGGTATCTCTTGTCCCCCTTTTTCATAATTCTCATGCCACAGCTCTTCATCCTGCTTTCTCATGCAGCAGGGCAAGGGAGACAAATCAGACAAATATCAACAACCTGGATGAGAATGTCAAATAGGAATGCTGACAGGTGCCAGAGTTCCCATTTTGGTTTAACTGTAGTCGCAGATGGAGTTTTTCCTTATTACCAAGCTGATTTCTTACAGCCTCGCCACTGTGTAGTGGTGGTGCTTTGAGTTGTAAATGCACACACATTACTATGACGATTGTCACACTGTTACAGATACATTTACCTGGATTAACATATTTGTTTTGCCACTTGGAAGCATACAAAGCTGCTAACACAAATATGCTAATGTTATGAAGTTGATATGTGGGATTTGTTTGGAAACAGTTGCCTACTTACACATCCAACAGACACCAGATCAACATTAGCACTCATTTGAAATCAGGTTTGCTCCATTTGGTCTCCTCCAACTCCTGAGGGAAATATCTGGCTCTGTAGCTGTTAAGTGTTGCACTATGTTCACCAGCAAATTGCTAATTTTGTCTGTCTGACGTTTGGAGCTGGGCAGCTAGCGTACAGTAGGTTTATCAGAAATGTTTAGCTGAAAAGAGCTGCCTCTGTGTGTGTGTGTGTGTGTGTGTGTGTGTGGTGTGTGTGTGTGTGTGTGTGTGTGTGTGTGTGTGTGTGTGTGTGTGTGTGTGTGTGTGTGTGTGTGTGTGTGTGTGTGTGGGCAGTTTTGATGCAATAAGTCATCACATCTATACTGGACACATGGGGCTTATGAGATATGAAGGAATGTGCTTTAGTCAGAAGTTAGCAATGTAGAGCTCTCACAAAGCTCCAAAAGAAATAGAATTAGCAGCTAGGATAAATTAACCATTTCAATACATTTGTATCATCATCGTCGAATGATGCTTTACACCTTAATGGTGCATGACAGCAAATGTGGTTTCATCCTCAATAAAAGCTAGAAATACTGTGGCTCTCACTATTTTTTAGTTTTTTAGTTAAAGCCATCTCTCTCCTCACCTCCATGTGAGCTGCTGTAGATTTGTCGGTGTGGATCACCATATGGGAGGCAGACCTGCTGGAATCTAGACTGAACACCACACCAGCAGGAGCTAAAGAAACCTTACACCTTCAAAACAAAGTGTGGCCAGCACATTTCAAATATGCAAGCAGAAGCTAATTTGAGAGCCTGCCAATGTAAATGTATACATGTAAACATTCCTATGTAAAGACAAACACAGTCACAAACAAACCACAAGCAAAGACCACCCTGGATGTATATGTTTGCTCTCTCTTTCTATGTGGTAAGAAGTTCCTGTCTTACGTCTTCCTACCTGTCAGGATGACAAAATGGTCAACCATCGACTGTTTCTAAAGGTCAGGGGTCACAGTTCAACCAGGCTTTTCAGACCACAGCTGTTTCAGCTCTGTGTCTGTTATTAGCTTGATGTTTGGCCTTAAACACCAAGCTATATTTCAGTTACATTTCCTTAAACCTCATATTTACTGCTGCTGTGACAACAGACCCTCCAAAGGCCACTTAAACTCAGGCCATTTTTTTCTCAAAGCAGGGCTACTTAAAGCATTACCACACACTCAGAGTGGATATTAGGTTTTCCCCCTTCACTCTCCAGCTGCATTATCACCTCAGAATGAGAAAAAGTCGGTAACTGTCTTAAAGCAGGCTTGTGGTCTGGGATTGGTCGAAAGTAAGAGTGGTAACTTAAAGTCGAGGAATGACCTGGGTTGTGAGTAGACCAGAGAAAAAAAAAAGATAGGAGGGTTGTTGGGGAGGCTTAGAGGGGTTTAAATGGAAATTTGATTATGCCTTTGTGTAAATCATTCATGACCATTTAAAAAATCACGGTATGAAAACTAGAATGACCTCCTCACGGCTCCTTAGCCAAACAGTCAAGGTACAGTTTACATACATGTCTGTCCAGCATATCATCACTTCATAATTGTATCCTTTTCAACATTTGTGTGAATGTGTCGTAATCAGCATATGAATTGTTGAGTTGTGGCCAAAAAAGTGTTCCTTGAGTTCACAGTGACCTTTGACCACCAAATTATAATCAGTACATATAGTCCAGGTGGACATTTATGCCAAAATGTGAAGAAATTTGAAGAAATGTCGTCAAAGCATTCCAAAGGTTTTCGCTTTCTTGAGAATAGGCCGTACATGAGGTCACAGTGACTTTGAATTTTGACTTTTCGCCACCAAAGTCTGATCACTTCATTCTTGAGTCTATGTGGGTGTTTGTTGTGCAGCATTGGAAGAAATGCCCAAGATATCACAAGAATGGGACGGACATGATGTCACAGTGACCTTGACTTTTGTCCACCAAAATCTCACCAGTTAATCTTTGAGACTAGCTGGACAATTGTGTCAAATTTTAATTCCCTCCAGGCTTCCTGAGTAATCAGGTTCACGAGAATGGATAGGATGGGACACATAGAGACTGAACTCAACTCAGCCCTGAGCTGAAGCCCCAAACATTCAACAAGGAATAGAAGAAAAAGAAAGAGAGAAACGTATAAAAACAGAAAGGTGACCAGAAAGGTAGTAGTTTCAAAAGAAAAACAGCAAGTGTAGCTCTCAAGTTCTCTCCAGGACTGTGCATACTGGATGCAGGCCTGATCTGACCCAGATGTGCAGATCACAGCTGTGGGAAACATGACTGCATGTAAATATGGAGGATTGAGAAATATACCTTACATATACCTCATATGACTAAATATAGGCTGAGCTATACATGTGATAACAACAAGAGTATGCAAATGTACAGACTAATCATTTAAATAAGCATTTCTTCAGGAAGTGAATGCAGCTGACTTTGCCAATCTTGCTCCAGACACAGGAAGTTGCAGCATTGTCATGCCAACTGCTGGCCCTCAATAGCATTAAGGGCAGAAGGCCATCGGGGTCATGTGATGAGCAGAGAAGTAGAGAGCGACAGCAGAAATCTGTCTTCATAATCTGCTCATAGCATTAATTAAAGTTATCGGCACGCCTGCATATTCATGATGTTTTATAACAATAATAACATGCTATAAAGTATTTTATAAAGCCTTAGGTCACACATTATAAAAAATTATAATTGCTGGTCACTCACTGACATTTCATGTGTTTAAGGAGTATGGTGTGTTATAATATTGATACTTGTATTACATTATAATGTTTGTATGATGCATTATAATACTGTCATAATGCATTTTAATTTGATTGTGAGTAATTTTAAAATTGTTTAAGTAAAGTAAAAACTATATTTGTGATTACAGTGTTGTGTGGTGTAGCTGGTTTAAGTCAGTTTGAAACGATGAAACCTCGATGAACACCAACATTAGTCACGGAGTTCCACAAGGTTCTGTGCTTGGACCTATTTTATTTACCTTATACATGCTTCCTTTTGGCAATATTATCAGATAACACTCCATACGCTTTTATTGTTATACAAATTATATTCAATTATATCTATAAATCAGCCATGAATGACTTGCAACTTGATGATGTTAAACTCAGACCAAACTGACGTTATTCTAATAACACCTCCTAAGCCAATTATGTAATAATATAGTTTCTCTAGATGGCATTGGCCTGACATCCAGCACCACTATAAAGAATCTAGGAGCTATCTTTGATCAGGATATGTCCTTTAACTCTCATGTAAAACACATTTCAAGTACTGCATTTTTTCACCTACGTAACATTTAAAAAAATCTGGCATATCCTGTCTCATGCAGTTGCATTTGTTATTTCTAGACTAGATTACTGCAATTCCTTATTATCAGGGTGCTCTAATAAGTCTCTTAAATCTCTCCAGTTGATCCAGAAAAGCTTGTGTACTAACAAAAACTAAGAGAAGAGATCACATTACTCCTGTATTAGTTTCTCTGCACTGGCTCCCTATAAAATCAAGAATATAATTTAAAATCCTTCTCCTTACCAGCCTTAACTGGTGATGCACCATCATATTTTAAGGAGCTGAGAGTACCACATTTCCCCACTAAATGCGGGGCTACTTGTGGTTCCTAGAGTCTTAAAAAGTAGGATGGGAGCCAGAGCCTTCAGTTATCAAGCTCCTTTTCTGTGGAACCAGCTTCCACTTACAATCGGGAGGGCAGACAGTCATCTCAATTAAGAGTAGACTTAAGACTTCCCTCTTTGATAATGCTTATATTACTTATAATTTGACTTTACAATCAATATAAAATGATTGATAATGTATTATGATTATTGTTATAAAGCACTGTAAATAATGATGTTTTATGTCATACAACGTGCTTTCAAACATCAGCCAATTCATAATTATTTCTCATTATTCTACATTTACATTTAGAGTAATTACATTGCATTTCAAATTAACTGACAAAATGCTTTTAAATTTTACTTTGTGTCATTCCTTTCACTTATTTGTCTTCCTGTTGGTATATTCTTTCTCACAGTTAATTTGTCTTCTGTTGCAGTGCAATGAAAATGGGTAAAATTATTCCTGTGATGCATCCCAGACTTGTAGTATATTATTATATATAATATTATTATATGATAAATCCTTCATTCTGCAGCAGTGCTGGCAAAACATAAATAAAGGTTTTCTTCTTGATATCAGTGGGCCCCGCAACTCTCAAAAACTCAAAATACTCAATAGCGTATACTGAGGCAGCATAATTTCCCAGCACATTTCAGCAGCAATATACACATATTATACAGCATACTACACAGTGATAGTTGACGGTACACAGTAGGTCTTTACAAGATCGCACACAATGTTTCCAAGAGAGGATGGTCGGCGTGTGAAATCATTTTAAATTGGAACTAACGTTTGTTTCACAATGCAGACCACGTTTTAGAGATCCCTTGATAGAAAACATTACGCATGACCTGGGGAGCCAAAAAGTCAAAAGTCTGAATGGTAATGGGAGCAAGGGGAAAGTTTTACATCAGCGCAGCATTTGCCAAAATCTTTTTCATATTGTTCCCGCCTTTGAATATAAGGTTTTACTGCCACATGTTACCAAGCTGTATATTTGCATTGTATTGTATCTAAAGGCTCAAGCTTTAAATGTGTTTGTCACTTTAAATGTGTTGGTTCAGTGTTTGCTTGCTGTAAATAAAGAATGTTTTTCTATGACTCAATAGACAAAACCATTTTGTCTTGCATAACCCTGACCTTAGTTCTCCTGTTTTTGAATAGCTAGGCTCAGTACATCACATTACAATGCTGCAAGTTTCAACCAACCAAAGGACAAAATTAACCAAATTAGTGTGATTGCAATTATGCATGCATCCAATAATTAGAAACATTCAAATATGACCAAATGATTTTACTCAGGTTGTACGTGTCTTTAAATGTAGCTGCTTTTGAGTATAGTACAACATAAGAACATACAAAAATACATTTAAAAGGGTTTTCAGACACCATTTAAAACAATGCAGAAGCAGTGCATATTACAACATACTGGTTAAAAAAGAGGAAGAAGTGAAAGTGAAGAGGAAACACATGCTTGAATAACATTTTGAAAGAAAAATGGGGGGTCACATATTTCTAGCATTTTACTGCTTTATTTAAAAAATCAATTCATACAGTAAACTCAGCTTTGTGCCTGTGAAAGTAGATCTCGAAAAGACGTCTTTAGCCTTTCATTGTGACAGGAATTATGAAAAAGGAGAAGGAAGAGAAAAGGTCCTGTGACTTATGTATCACTATCCTACACACACACACACACACACACACACACACACACACACACACACACACACACACACACACACACACACACACACACACACACAAACACACTTGTTTGAAACGTTGAAACTGTCTGGCCAAGACAGATGGTCAGGGTCACAGTATCACATGCACATAGATAGAGAGACCAGAGAACTGCACTGGGATTTTGGTGGGACTTCACTGACATATCAGCATAATTAACAGGTCAGTTACAAAACCTAAATTGTATTTATTATATTAAAGCGGGATAAATTATGTTATTATGTTGCAAATGTTAATATAGAAAGACATGAAAACCAGATACTGTGGAAATGTAATCAAACTGCTATACATACTGCTTCATAATGGTGTATTGTTGGGTGTTATATATTATTTATCTCAACATAAATTGAACATAACTGGAACGAAGGACTGGTAGCGTACCAGCCTTTACTTTAAGGTTCAAGTGGCTTTTATTTTTTGTTATTTTTTACAATTCTGACAACTTAAGAGGAACTTTCTCTTGTATTTTGTAGAAAACATGGAGAGAAATACATCATATCCCCTGTTCCCTGGAAATCCCAGCAGCACCAACATCACTTGTTCCCGTGACAATGTTTTGAAGACGGTGGTTTTCCCTGTTCTCTACTCCTTCCTCTTCCTGGTGGGACTTCTACTCAACGGCGTGGCTGTGTGGGTGTTTTTTCGCATCCCATCGAAGTCTCACTTCATAATATACCTGAAGAATGTTGTGGTTGCAGATGTCATCATGACCTTCACTTTCCCTTTCAAGGTGTAGTTCAATGGTACCATTAACTTATGAGGCACATTTTAACTTTACATTGTGTCTAAGTCGTAACTAATGGCTTTATTAGTGGTTATTAAACTATTTCTAATAGATTAGTAATACTTCATTCATAAGAGCATCATTTTGGTTGCCAGCTTGAGAAAAGTCTCAGTTTAGTCATTTATAAAAAGGTCATCAGTTTCTCTCGTAAGGCATCAAGTATGTGGTTATGAATGTTAATATCTCATTAATAAGAGGTATTAAACATACATTTTTAAGTTATTAATTAATTGTCAATGTTTAAGTGTCTCAACTCTAAAAGCCATTAGCAAAATGATATAAGTCATCTGCCATTGTAAATGTTAAGAAGTGACTTTTTGTTTTTAATAATTCGTAAATTCTGCTGCTGTAAATGTTGATAATCAATGAATAAATGGATTGGGCACGTACGTGTCCTTTGAGAGATGGGTAAACACCAGTCACAAAGATTAGGCTTATAATTTGAGTAATAAAGCATTATCAGATAAATAACCAAAAGCAAAGTTAGTAGTTAAGAATTTGGCTAACTAGAAACTTGTGAATAAAATATACAATTTGACTTGAATTTGTATTGTTGTGTTTAGTCTTTTACTCTGTTGTGCTTCGCAGGTGTTATCAGACTCCAACATGGCTTCCACTGGGCTGCGTGTATTTGTGTGTCGGGTCTCCTCTGTGCTCTTCTACCTCACCATGTACATCAGCATCCTCTTCTTTGGCCTCATCAGCATAGATCGCTGCAGAAAGACGCTGCAGCCCTTCAGGGGGACTAATGCGGCCCGTTTGGCCCGTCGCAAACTCCTTTCAGGAGCCATATGGACCTTTCTGCTGGTCCTCTGTCTGCCCAATGTGATCCTGACACGTAAGACCCCAACGTCTTCTCACTTTAAGTGCAGCGACCTGAAGACAGCAGCTGGGCTGTACTGGCATGAGGTGGTGAATCACGTCTGTCAAGTTATTTTCTGGGCCAACCTGGTGACTGTGATCGTGTGCTACACTCTAATCACCAAAGAGCTGTACAGATCCTTCTCCCGCACTAAGGCCCGCAGCAGTGGAGGGGCTATAGGTCAAGCACCACGTGGGGCATCAACTCGGAAACCCCACCAGGACAAAAGTAAAATGAATGCAAACGTGTTCCTGGTTCTGGCTGTGTTCTTTGTGTGCTTTGTGCCGTTTCACTTTGCCCGTGTGCCGTACACCATGAGCCAGACCAGAGGGGTTCTCTTTGATTGTAAACTCAAACTCTTCTTTTTTCAGCTAAAGGAAAGTACGCTCTTCCTCTCATCCTTAAACTCTGTTCTGGACCCTCTCATCTACTTCTTCCTCTGTAAGTCCTTCAGGACCACGCTGTTCAAGACCCTGCAGCTTCCTCCTGGATCCTGTAGCAGGCTAACAGGGAGAGGGTCAGACACGGACACAGGCAGCACCGCTCTGAGAGACTCTTCTGTCTATGCATAAAACCACTGGACATGATGAAGACGTATCCGAATGTGCATATTCTGTAATGATAACAATATTGCCACAATGACAACATATTGTGTGGCTGTCAGTTTAACTGAGTCAAAGCTGAAGAACCAACACTGGCATGTTGTCTTTGTTATTCTTTCAGTTCTCTGTTTAACTTCAAAACAACATGAAACCTCTTCTGCTGTCAACAACATCTTGAAAAGAAGAAATTATGCATTAACTGAAAATGAATCTACATCCACAGGATTACTACCTGTACATTTTATAAAGTCTTTTTGTTTAGCTGTGTTTTTATGCATTGTTTATTCAGGATAATCATATGGAATGCAAACGGTTCAAATTGTTACATCTGCAGACATTTGTGATGTGTTCTAGTTTTGCTGCTTACATTGATCTCCGTCTATATAAGTAAGTATTTCTAAGGAATGTAGGGGCTTTCCAAATGACTGGGTTGGGTAACTTCTGTTACAACCGCACAGCTAAAAGACTGGGAACTACCAGTTTTACAGAAATGCATAAAGAACCAACAATTAAGGAAATAAAGATAAAATGATACTTTCATTATTGTTTGTTTGTGTGATATCTGACACTTTATGAGGTTGGTACTTTCCACAAAGCCAAATATCAAACCCCATAGGGCTCACCCACAATATATGATTAAATTCCCTTACAGTATTTACTTCTTGCTGGGAATGTACTGAGAGAAAAAAATGCACAATTACATTAATATTTGAGCTTTCTATTGTCAAATGTATCAATCCACCGTCGGCATGAATGAGGTCAAAGAAGATAACGAACACAAGCTACATCGTTACTAAATGATCACTGTTGTACCATTTCACTGCTAAAAATAAATACAAATTATCACATATTTCAATGTTGAGACCAATAGGAATAAAACAAACATGATTGGATGTTTACAGACAGACAATACCTCAACGTAGCTTGAAAACACAATCACTTACCCCACTTGCAGCTCATTGTCCATTTGCAAATTGTTCATTTGCATCTCTCTGGTTAAAGAGACTGACACACTTTGGGGAAATATCTGGTGAAGGTGTTAATCTCTCAGGCTGCACGGTGTGGAGGGACGGACATAAACATTGCTGGTGAGTGAATTTATATTATGTTAATTTTCACAACTTTTTAGTGAAAAAGGTGACTAAATAAATTAAGCTTTCTTATTGGTTAGAAGTATATTCCCTTTGATATGATCTGATCAACTGTATCTTCTCCGAGAAACTGGTCGGTGAACTTTCTCTAAATGTGGAGGGGGAGAAAAATATTATAATTAAGCAGTTTTGTAGTATTTTGTAATAATTAAAGGAATACTATAATGTTACTGTCCTAAGATAAAGGCCTATTGCTCAACAGCTTCAATTCTTCTTTCTCTCTCAGATCCTTTAAAATCACACAAGCGCTTGTTTTTTTCTTTTGCCACTGTTATACCAGGTAGTTATTATAACATTCTCTACATTATATCCACTCGTAATAGTTAAATGTAACACAGAATATAAATAATGTACACACGAAATACAGTGAGGAGGTGAAGAATGCAAATATTAAATCTGAACCAATTAAACTAGAAAAGAAAAAAGAGAAGCAGACACATTAAAGAAGCTTTGAAGCAACTAAGATATATTGTACCGAAGGGATTGTGACTCCATATCAGTCTCTAACAGTTGGTCATTTCTGTGTAGGCCTTTATGTACATTTGATTTGAAAAATAAGAAAATTCATTTTTAGCTCTTGTTTTTGGCAATGTGAAAACAAACCCTACACTTACACAACTTCCTTCAGTCAGTGTCAGTGTCAGGTTCTGCATCCAGGATGCATTCAAATGCTTAGGTTGAGCATTCAAAACCAAATTATAGTAACAAATTGTCTTTAACACTGTAATGGTAAATGCAAAGCAGGTCCAACTGGGCAAGAATGAAGCTTTTAGAGCAGTAGTGGTTTCAAACAAGTCGTAGGCAGGGGCAGATTCCAGTAAAACGCACCCCATCGTCAATATAATTTATTCTTGACACCCCACTTCCCTAAAACTGGGTGTAATTTTCTTGCAACATAAATTCATGCCAATGCACTCTTTATAAAATCTACACGTTTCACTTCCAAACTTGTTGAAACACCTCTGGGTGTGAGTCTGGCCAACAGGGTTTACAGAACGGCCTGATATCCCCATCCCATGAGCCGTTCACATGTTGAGTTTCTCTTATGTGTGTTTTTTCTTTTTCTCAGATTGCATGATGGTGTCCAACAACACAGAACCCTTCTCCTCTGGTTGTGCTTCCTCCAGGTTTGCAACCATAGACGTGGCCATCTCGTGCCTTTACTTCTTCATGTTCCCCATTGCGCTACTGCTAAATGGGGTTAGCGCATGGGTGTCTTTGCACCTCAGGTCCACCTCTACCTTCATCGTGTATCTCAAAAACCTGGTGGCGGCTGACCTGCTCATGACGCTGACGCTCCTGCCGATGGCGGCTAGCATGCTACCTGGAGCCACACTTGAGTTAAGGGCGTTCGCTTGCCGTTACTCCACTGTCGTTTTCTACTGCTGTATGTACACAAGTATCGCTTTAATGGGTCTTATCAGCCTTGACCGCTTCTTCAAAATTGTTCGACCATGCGGAATGGTGTTGGGACAAAACGTGGTCTTCAGTCTCGTAACGTCCTCCTTGGTTTGGGTGTTGTTGTTTGGCGGTACAGGCATCCCAACTTTCATTCTAACAGACAAGGATCCTGTTAATGTAACAGGGGATTTCTGTATGTCCCTGAAAAGTTCAGCTGGTGTGACTCTTCACCAGTGTGTGGTGCTATCTATGGAGGTTCTTTTCTGGCTTGTCAGCATAGTGATTGTGTTTTGCTACATGTGCATCACCCTGAAAGTCCTGCAGTCCTTCAGAAGCTCTGGGAGCAACAACAGCAATGGCAAGAAGAAGACCAAGCTACGAGTATTCATGATCCTTCTTGTGTTTTTTGTGTGTTTTGTGCCCCTTCACCTAATGCGTGTTCCATTCACACTATTTGAAATATTTGACATTGATGTCTGTGATCAATTGTGGGTTGTGATAATCCATAAATTAGTCCTGTGGGTCTCTACCACTAATATCTGCCTGGACCCTCTTCTTTACATCTACCTGTGCAGGGAGTACAGAGAGAAGCTGGTTGATATGATGAAAGCTGGAGGGGTCTGTGTTGGGTCGTGGTAAAAATGAGGATGTTTCACAGGAGAACGAAGAATTATTCGTCATCAAAATGAGAAGTTAGAGCTAGATTAGATGTCCTTCATCGGAAATTAGGCTGTTGTTTTATATTATGGCAGCAAGAGAGCCTTAGTAACCCAATAGAAACGTGTGCACTTTAAATTCTGTGTTGTACTGCCCTTTAGTGGCCTAATGAGGATTAGCATCTATAAAACAAGGTAGAACCATATGGGATACACAAAGATACATCAGCAAATTAATTATTCTATGTGAATACACAAATACAATGTTAAATCTCACTGGTCAGAGCTGTGTGTCTTTAATGTACATTTGGTGTACTGTATACGTATAGATATCTATTTAAGTACATTCTTACTATCAAGTTTTCACAATGCAACACTATAACTATAAACACTATGTTTTAATTCCATATTGAGGTGTTTTTGTTGTTGATTTGAATGTAAAGTCATCCTTTGTTAATTTTTGCGTCAGGGTTTTTAAGAGGGAAATTATATGATAAAATAATATAGAAGGAATGATGAGCATTATTAGATCATCATTAATACTTTTATTGGCCATAAACAATTATTAGTGAATGGAAATGGGAACTACGCTCAAAGTTTATTTTTTCTGCCACACAAAAGAACAATAACTGTATCCTACAAAGTTGTGGTCTATTATTTCACGGCTTAAATAAATGGTCACATACATATTTTTTGTCTTTGATTCTTGTTAATCTAAATTGAATAGCTTCCCTCCAAAAGAGCTTTGCTCAGATGCCAGATATGATTTTATTTGTATGAATTTCTTGTATTCTCTTTGTCATTGTCAAAATAAATTATGTCATTTGGAATTAATAAAATATTGTACATGTTGATTGCTGTATTGTAATATTAAATTGAATAGTATCAATGCACCACCCACTTTGTTGGTCACCACAATATTCTAGACTACACTCCAAGAATAATTGTGCTCACTATTATATATAACAAAGATGTTCAATTCATTTGACTGAAAAGGAATTAAAACACACCCCCTATACAATAAATCTTCTTGGCAGCTCCTGCACTCCCTTTGTTTAAGTGAAGAAAAAGCTCCAGTGTGGCGTGTGGGACTTTTGTGTTGGCTTTAACAGCTGAGGCTGGTCAGATGATGCCACTGCACCTCTTGCTACAGAATCAGCTCTATAAGTATTACAGAAAGGTGTGCAATCCATCAAGAAAGTAATCAGTCAACCAGAACATCAAAAATCATCACCTGCACTCATAATTATTAGAAAGTCTCTACATCTTTCGCCGCAAACGAAAAATAACGACTATACCTTGAATAAGGAAAGTAGCACTTTAGTAGCACTTAAATGGCACTTACTTATAGCACTTTGTAGTTTGGCTTTCTTCAAGTAATTGTACTTTCTTGATTCTTGTTGTTCTAAGTGTGTACTCATGGTTGAATGCACTTATTATAAGTCGCTTTGGATAAAAGCGTCAGCTAAATGAAATGCAATGTAATAATAATAATATTATATAAATCTATTTTCCTCTGCCAGCCATGAACAACACAAGGTTGGTGAGTGGGGAAACAAATGAAGTGTATTTAGCCCTCCAAATGATGCTCAGAGTCATGGGCATATCAATACCAGGGACATTTGCTGTGCTAATGAGTCAGATGGTGACTAGAGGTAAACATGTAAGATACTTTGGGGCAAAGATTATGTAAAAAACACACACACAAAAAGCATAAATGATTGCATCTTTATCTTAAAGGTGCGACAGAGATGGTGATGTGTGTCTGAGGTTCATGTGCAGGCCAACGGAAGCATGTGGCCCCTTGAAGCCGAACTTTCACCCCATGCAATCGGCTCGAGGTGGTGTTTGCACTTCAATGTTGCATGACGTCTGCTTTGCTTTTGTCTAAAGACCAGAATGTTTTCCTACTTTTGCATATGTCCTGATGAATCGGCAGTTCCATCACAGCTGCAACGATGATTTGTTTGGTAGGAAAATTCAACAGTGTTTCTGAAACACCTACCATCTCAGTATACTGTCACACAGGTCTATGTTGCAGCTTTGTGTTTGAGAAGAGTCAAGTCATCAACTGTAAGTTATCCTCATCATCGTATTGACAATATTATTTCATAATGTGATATTTATCAATGATAGATTACTCTGTGATGACAAAGATAACCACTGAGATCAGTATTTCCTTTCTGATATGTGACATTATACAAGACAAGCACAGCATGTTTACATAGTGTCAACAAAATATAGTTGAATTACTTTTGTCTTTATTCACGCTGCCGTGTAAAGGAACAAATGAAGGGGAAAAAAGCATAAATCTTGCCAGGACAATGGAATTTATAAGCCCTCCTTACTAAAATCTGAATTTGTATTCATGTGTATTTATACTAATTAATTAATTTACTTTTTTGGTTGTAAAATTAGGGACACAGATGTATATATGTAAAATGGAAAATATGCTTAAAACACATTTATTTACCCTTCTCTATACAGTAACAACAAGCTCCTTCCTTTGCTCTGCTTGATCTGCAGCCTCGACTGGAATAAGAAACACATGATGGATGGCTGCATGGTTCCTCCATTTGACAGTAAGTTGAGAAAGTGAAGAAAAAAAAAAATAATAATAATAATAAATAATTTGCTGTTGAATTATTTCTATCCATCGGACAGTATTGAAATCCCCAACTGTCAAATGATATTGCACATGTTCAGCGGGACAGTTTGTTTGTTAGAGCATGATCATTAAATATAAAAGCAAAATGAAGATAATGTTTCTTGACAAAATGAAATGTTGCTTCTAAAATGCAACTTTTCATTGCATCCTCAGGTGCAGCGACGACAATGAATCAAACATCTCACAATGACTCAGACTTAAACAGATCAATTTACAACCCAAATTTTGTCCCAGCTCTCTACTTTTTGATGTTCCCCATAGCGTTGTTGCTGAATGGTGTTGCCGCCTGGGTTTCTCTGCACATCAAGTCCACCTCCAACTTTGTGGTGTATCTGAAAAATCTAGTAGCTGCTGACATTATTATGACCTTGATCATCCCAATCAAAATTGCAAGAGACTTGCCAGTTGCGTCACACACAATACACATACTCTCATGTTACTTGAGTGCTATTTTCTACAGTACACAATACACATGTATCACTCTGCTGGGCTTTATCAGTCTCGACCGTTTCTTCAAGGTAATGATGCCTCACAACAAGCTGTTTGGTCTGACTTTTAGCAAATTGATATCGGGCTCAGCCTGGGCAATACTGTTTGGAAGCTCAGCTTTACCAAATATCATTTTCAACAAATCAGTGACCAATATAACAAAGATCAAGACTTGCATGGAGCTGAAAGTACCAGTTGGACTCATAATCCATGAGAAGATAGTGATTTCCCTCAATGTTCTCTTCTGGTGTATCAGTGCGGTCATTATTGTTTGCTACATTTGCATTGCAAACAAGGTTATCCAGTCTTTTCGAAAATCTGGCAGCAGCAACAACCAGGGACAGCAGAAGATCAAACTACGTGTGTTTCTAGTTCTCGTTGTGTTTTTTGGGTCATTCGGACCGTACCACATTTTTAGGATCATATACACATCTCACCAAGTCAACTCTTCTTCCTATACCAGCTGCTCTTTTTTAAGCATAAAGTTGGCCAAGGACCTAAGCCACTGGTTTGCCTGCACAAACATCTGCATGGACCCACTTCTCTACGTCTTTCTGTGCCGGGAGTTCAAGGAGAAACTGATGTCTATGATGAAAAATGTGGTCGTCTCATTCAAAGTAGCCTCAGTACACAAAGCAGCGGGCACTTTGCCACAGAGTGGAGTCTGACGAAGGTTGTGAAGATGCTATGTTATGGACTAAGCTTAGACGTTACTGAAGATTTTGTAGACTAAAAATCTGATTATTGTTATATTATTTTTGTTCTATCATAACATTTATCATTTATATTAACATGAAGTTGTGCTGTGCTGTTTCCTGTCTTCACAAAGAGTCACTCTAAATAGCTGGAAAACCATTAACAGGAAATACAATGCGGTTGAGATAAATAGCATGAGACAAGAGGGTGCTGTTATTATGCAGGTTTTATGTTAACAAAACAGTTCGATAGTAACTCTGCAAGTTCACGATCAATAGAGTTCTAGGAGGGAGACTGTAAATGAGGCCACAGAGCGAGTTAAGTTAAGTTAGATAGCGTTTGCATCTTACACTGAAGTCATATAATATTTGTTGTGATAGTAAAAATGGGTCATGTCTTTCTGCTAGTGTCCAATGTGTCTATCGGCCAGTCTTCCATTTGCAGCATGCTAATCAGCACCTAACATGGAAGGTTACTGCAAAGAATAAAGTATGTTATTGATATATATTAAAACAAGTAAAGTCTGTTCTAACTATATAGAATTGTTATAATCAATATAAAAAATAAACAGTAAAGAGATATTTTCTGCTCGGTGTTGCATATTTCAAACACTAATTTCAGCATCAACACATTTTCCATTTGAATGCCACTTCTTGTATATGCCAGCTGAGCAAACGTTTGAGCAAACAGCTGCGCTTGCAGTCTCTGTGGGTGTAGAAACCACATCAGTTATGGTCAGATAAGCTGATCGTTCACTTGGGAACCTTTAGTAAACCCATGCATGTCATTTCTTCGCTAATTTTTTTCCCATCAGACATAATTCCTGGCACAGATCCCAGCAAAATCTCACAGGAAATCAAATTGTGTAGTTCTCAGAATGAACTATTTTCAAAACAGCACAAAAGGGGAATAAAGGAAGCAAAACTGTTTTGTGCAATGGAATGTCTAATCACTTTTTATGTACTCGTAGTGTGTTTTGCATTGATAAAGACAATATATCTCAAAAAAAAAAAAACTCTTACAGATGTATGGATATGTGGTCTTAGTAGTAAATAAAAAACATACAATACAACATTTCTCACAACTACTTTGTTCATAACTTGCCTTTTCTGTCATGACGTAGCTTGTATTTCGTGTAAATGAGTTTAAGGGAACCAGGGAACAGCATTTCATGAGAAGTAGCACATACTTATATGTGTTGCAGTGTCTGTGGTTAGTGCTGCTCAGACTGAGTTTATGATGACACGAGATGGGCAGATAGAGATAAATAAGATGCAGGATGGAGGGTGGAGGGGTGGGGGCAGGAGGTCTCTTGATGTGTGTCGAGAAATAAGTCCATGGCTTTGGTGTGCGCCTGTCAACTGCCACTAAGACTGACGCAAGCTAGCGGAGGCAGGGGGACTGGCACGGAGCAGAACAAGCCTCTCAGCAAACAATTGCAACAGGAAGCAAGGAAGGAAAGAGTCTTTCAGAAAGGAAGGAAGACTGGCAAACTCGTTGGGATTGTGACAAGACAGCCACACAGAAGCTCTCCAGAGACCACCCATTGTAAGAGCATCACACATACACACGTTAAGGCAGGGAGAGAGAAACACACAGAAAGAAAGACAGACAGGCGGAAACTTTTTTAAGTCAGAAGTACTTCTTAAAGAATGAAAGTAAGAGTAAGATATTTGCAATAGTGGGTTTTTTTTTGTGTGGATGCATTTCCTTTCTGGGTATGAAGAGGAAAGGAGAATAGTTCACTTCTTCCTTTTTTACACATACCGTACTGTGGGATTTCTAATTCATTATTCTTCACGTGCCCGACAGCCGCAGACGATAAGGACACAATAAGAAGGTAAGACTCAATTATTGACTTTTCAAGTATTTTTTCTACATAGATTACCACTCTAAAATGGGCACAGAGATGGAATGTGTTGTGAAAGACCTAATCAACACTAGCCTGCACATTAAAACAGACGAAGGTTTCAGAGTATTGTATATCTCCGTTGCCATGGCTCTTGCTCCTGGCCTCAGTGTTATTCTAAGCCGTTAAAGTTTTGAATGTAAACACAGCACACCGGGCAGATATACTGTCAGACAGGAGGAGAATCCAGAATGAACACATGCAAGAGTTAGTGGATGGGCGCCTTCATCACTTTATATTAAGTTCATCTCTCACTGTAAAACTGAATAAGCAGTCACACCATTATGAATTGACTGTCCTGGGTGACTCCTTTTCTAACTATGGTCAAATGTAGAAGTTACAAAGTATTTAGCGTTTTTATTTAAATAGGTATTTGTATTCTTCTTAAAGTGGCAGGAAGTAGCCTTTAGTTGTTGAATTCAGACAGAAAGAAATGTAGAGAGTAATTTAAAGTCCTAAAACCAGTTGTGAAAGAAAACATTACAAATGTATTAATAATTACACACAGTGAGTCAGCTACAGTTCTTTTTGAAGTTGCATAGACTAATTACAAGAGGAAACAATGTAATATCTGGAAACCACATATTACATTGTTTCCTCTTATAATTATTCCTCTGTATGAATCTTAATCTCATTACTCCTCTTCCTCAGCCCCTCGAAGGTCCAACGAAGATCAGAAGATGAACGACAGCCTGTCAAACACTTCTATCAAGTGTGTCCGGGATACCAGTGTGACAGCTGTGGTTTTCCCCTGTCTGTACAGCATCCTCTTCATAGTCGCCCTGATACTGAATTCCCTGGCTGCATGGATCTTCTTCAGCATTCCCAGCTCCTCAACATTTGTTGTCTTTCTAAAAAATGTGGTGAGACATGGGGGGGGGGGGGCTTTATACATTTAGTTGTCAATGCAGAGCAACAAAAAAAAACGTCCTTCATTAACAGGTGGTGGCGGACCTGCTGATGACCCTGACCATACCTCTGAAAGTCTTACGTGATGCAGGCGTGGGATCCCCGCGACTCGGCGCCTTCTACTGCCAATACTCTGCGGTTTTATTCTACATCACCATGTACATCAGCATCCTCCTGCTGGGCCTCATCAGCCTGGACCGCTACCTGAAGATAGTGAAGCCATTTGGGCAGTGTTCCCTGCAGCGGGTTCGTGTCGGTCAGGTGCTGAGTGCAACTGTCTGGGCAGTCATGTTATCTTTGGCATTACCGAATGTTATTCTAAGTGACCAGAAGCCACGGTTCTCTGGAGGCCGATTGAAGTGCGCCTCCATGAAGAGCAAAGCCGGCTTGCTTTGGCATGAAGGTTTCAGCTATTTCTGTCAGGTATGAAATAAAGGAATTGTGTGAAATCTGCTTATTAGAAAGAATGTGTTGCACACTGTGTATAACTTAAATATTAGCCATTTTAAATACACTGCACTATACTACCTGATTAACAAAACGCAACATTTGACCTTTAACTACAGCTGGCAAACATTAGATGTTAGAAGTGCTGTGAGTCTTGCCTAATGTTTTCTTGATGTGTACTTTCAGGTGGCTTTCTGGGGCACGCTGGTCTTGATGGTGGTTTGCTACACGTTCATCAGCAAGAAGGTTTATGAGTCATACAAAGCCTCAAAGAGCAGATCACACGCAGCCAGTCGCAGAACCAAAGCAAAAGTATTTGTGGTTGTGGGTGTGTTTTTCATCTGCTTTGCCCCCTATCACTTTATCCGCATTCCCTACACTCTGACCCAGACTCGCAGCATGGCGAATGATTGCCAGGCAGAGAAGGCAATCTACATCGCAAAAGAAACCACCCTGTGGCTGTCGGCCACCAACGTGTGTCTGGACCCGCTCATCTACGTGTTCCTGTGTAAGGTGTTTAGGAAACGACTGACAGCTGCCATCTGCCATAAGCAACTCCACATAGGCGGCCTGGAGTCCACCACGGTGACGTCAACTCCACTGGAGATGTCACAGGTCCCTCTAAGTAACAGGCTGTCCAATAATGGGATGCCACAGTAACACACTGGGCAGTGTACAATGGGAAATCAATAACTGGTAACTGTCAAGGCACGATGAGACACTTCCTGAAAGGTTGATTGACTTGTAAATATTGCATTTATCGCGATGAAAGCAGTTGTAAAAAATATAAAATAATGCAAGGGGATCAAAATCTGTTTAATGGACAATGTGACAGAGAAGGTGGTCAGGAGGTGACATGCCAACAATGACTGCGGTTCTGGATACAGGGGGCCGACTAACCACGCACCTATGACGCTTGTTTGCTAAGTCATCCAACATGTTTCCTTAAATGTGCACACTGTCATTTTGTACTTCCTTCTCTTTGCTAATCTCATTCAAACTGCACTTTCCCTTTGAAAAACCTTAGCAAAAGGGTAAACATCTTAACAGCACATGTTCTCCAATGATTACAGCACACGCAAAATTTGACCAGGGACAGAGTGATAACAAATGAGGCCTGCAATGGACACTGCTGACAGATGCATTCTGAGCAATATAAGTAACAATGAGAATAAAGTGTGTATTTTTTAAATTGCATGTTGTTCAATTTGTATGCTGGGGGTTAAATTATTATGGATGAGGTTAAAAATGAATTTTAAGGGGGAAGGACATGAGTCTGATTACATGTAAAACAAAGACACATTATTCATGTTAAGGTGGCTGTGAAACAAAGGCATTTAATTAAGAATGAAAGAGTAAAACCACCTTCACCCAGCTCTTTCCCAGTAGTGCCGACACAGACGTTGATGATATGGAACATACTATAGACCAGGGGACTCAAACTCAATTTGGCTTGGGGCCACCGTTGGCAGTGTGATCTCATCGGAGGGCCACATAGAAAGCGCAATATTTTTTTTTACATTTATAACATATTTTCGTCATAAAAAAGGCAACCAGCAGTTTCTATACATTTTTATAATAGTTTTTAACAGTGCAAATATATTTTATTTTTTTAAATAACTTATTGAAACTGCACCGAACCAACAAATGCAACCCCTGAATACATTTGTACTTTATTATATTTCTTGCCAGACATTTCTTTAGCTTTTAGATCACTGTTGCACTGTAAGTCAATAAGTTCTATTTGCAACATACTCGGGACTGAGGAATGACTTCATGCTACAGATCAAGCTTCATGGGGTGTGTGCACATGAAACATTAAAATTACAACAGTTTTTGTTTTCAAACAAAATATTTACTATATATTTCAGTCAAAATATGTTCTATAGAAAAACAAACTATTTATAATGTTTACACAATGTGCATGTTTCAGATTCGTTTTTTCAAGAACAGTTTTCAGAACAAGAACAACATACATACCCTGTATCTATGTGTGTACTGTGGACTCTTGTCGACGGACACCTGAATCAACCAATCACGGTGAAAGGTGGAGCTCGACACAGACGCCTCAGGCTGTGAGCTCCTATGAGAGGCACGTATGATCACACAGAGAAACCTCCATACTTTGGCACATCTAGCAGCATCTGAATCTTTTTTCTACTCCGTTTTTTCACGGAACTATTAATAGAAATGTCCAGTAAACGTTATCTTAGAGGGACCTCAAGAGGGTTAGGTGCGTGTGAGGAAAAACGCACGGGCCGCACGAACACTAAACTTTGATGTCAAGTAGGGGGCCACAAAATATCGGCTCGCGAGCCACGAGTTTGAGACCCCTGCTATAGACCATAACTTGCTCAAACTAATGTTGAATATACCAGCAGAAGAAACTAAAGGAAAGTGCATTGATTTGTTTAAAATGGGGGTTGTTTGTGATTGCTGCCCTTCGGGGGAGGCACTGAATACAGATTATCTTTTTAGTACCACTGGTGTTGATCAGTACCTGAGGAACCTTTGATAATTATTTAGCCATGAACTAACAGGAAATGCATGTCGACTCATATTGCTCTGCGACAGATGTGATGTCTGATAAAAAAATAATCTATGTCCAGCAGAGCAGCAAGAATTTGTAGGTATGATATAACAATATTACTGTAGCATCACTGTATCATATATATATATATATATATATATATATATATATATATATATATATGTATATATATATATATATATACATATACGTATATGTATATATATATATATATATATATATATATATATATATATATACGTATATGTATATATATATATATATATATATATATATATATATATATATACATATACGTATATATATCTACGTATATATATATATATATATATATATATATATATATATATATATATGTATATATATATATATATATATATATATATATATATATATATATATATATATATATGAATTGAACAAGAGGAGGAAAGAATATATAGGATGGAATACTTTTCTTTTTTTTTCCATCATACTGCAATGCCAGGAGACAAGTTCCAGGACATTCACAAACTGGTTCTGGAGGATTAATGTCACCTCTCACCTGATTTACAATTGTGTCTGCATTTGGGTATCATTAATGTAATAATGAAATATGATCTTCTTCCATCCCACCCTCTGTCGGCTACGACAGAAGCTGATATTTGGGCAGGAAATTAATGAGCTACAGAGCGGTCGGAGAGAGGCGACCGGAGCCAGAGAAAGGACCGTTTGTCACCCTCAGATTAAATCCTCTGACAGATGACCCCGCAGTAGTGAATTATGCAAAGTTCTAAATGACATTCATGGAAATTAAGTAAACCCTGCAGATAATGTTGCCTTCCAGTATGCACAGACACAAGTTGGGGACAGAAAATAGCCAGACAAATAGGGGGCAGGTAGGTGAGGGCTGATTTAATGAGTCTTGATGAAACAAGGTGGTACAGTCTTCATGTTAGAGAAACCCTATCATGTATTCATGCCGGTGCTGTCAATCAGCAGAAGTTCATAAACTGTAGTGTTTCTTGACTCGAAGCCCCAGAGAAATGGCATATAGGCAGCTTATTAAAGCTTGGACTTTTTTGACACATTGTTCGGTTGTTAAAACCTCCAGTGAGTGAAAATAATTAAATTGAAAAGGCTTGACTTATTTTATTATGTACGGTATGTTTTGGATCTTTGAGGACACACATATTTATGCTAAACTCAGAAACAGAGCTAGAACTCAACCACATGCAATACTTTCACATTCTTAAGGCAAAGAGTAAAAACAAATAAGGTGTTGAGTAAACTTAAAGGTTCAAATGAGGGTAAGAAGCTAGGTTTAGGAAAAGATCATGTTTGGGAAACTTTTTTCAGAATTAGAAGATAACGGTACTTTGACCTTGTACTTTATCATAATACTATACTGATACGTTATTTTTAAAACTCTGTATTTCCTGGTAAATGCACCTGAATCCTTTCAATGTACGTGATATAAGATACTACTAACCATCTGTCATTATAACAGTCCGTCTACTATGTATTGATAAGGGTTTCGGCTGTGCAGGCTCCCACCAGGTGCTTGGGCTCATAGACTGTATATAAGAAGCAGGGTTTGAACCATATGGCCCAATCTCAATGTCCCCTCTCGGCCTTAAAGCCTGAACCCTCAGGGATTGACTGACGTCATCTGGTAAATGGTTGAGCGTGAGAGGCTGTGAGGGCTTGAAATGGTGTACAGGAAAGGGACAACGCTTTGCTGCAACATATCACGTTACAATGAAAACGTAAATGTACAATTGTGGGTATTTATTTCCTATTTTTTACAACCTGATTTGAACGTCTTCCAAGCTCTTTCCTCAAATGTTTTCCTCAAAACAGCTTCAATGATTAAATGAAATATTTGCTGAATAAATAATTCCTCAATCAATTCTTCTGATTTCATGTTTTTAAATTCCATCTGTAATCCTTTGTGTTTCTGATTAAACGTAACTCGCCAGACTGAATACACACGTGACGTTATCTTTGTTTACCTTTTTTTTTTTTTTTTAACGTCTTCCACTGGTAACCCCGTGCTATGAATTGTGGGTAATTCCCTCGGGCAAAGTCAGCAGAAATGCGGATTTACGGAAAGGGTTCATAAAGTGCTGTGAGAGAGCCGTCAAAACTCTACATTTTTTTTCCACAGAGGACATTCCCAAAAAACCCTCACGGATTGTACGGGAGCGCGCCTCAAAACCCGTGAGTGTGGAGATTGGGCCTGTGGCGTGAACGTGTCGACGGGCACGCGCTCACACAAACAGCGGATGGTCAGCGCTACAAGCTACGCGGCTAAGGCCACGTGACATTCCTGCTCGGATCATGTGACCGCTCCACATCCTGCATACTGCCGTCGACAACTTTTCCCCCCAGCAGATCCCAAAACAAACGGACATGGCGGATTACGAGGAGCGGCAGAGCCTGCTGGGAGAGGACAACGAGGGGTCGCCAACGGCCGGGCGCGCGGCCGCCGGAGCCGGCAGACCGATGCCGGCCATCTGCGACCCCAGCCACCTCCTCCACCGAGTGGTGGTCCTGGTCTTCATGTGCTTCCTGGGATTCGGTGAGCAGCAGTAGACCAAGTTTTGTCTTAATACATTCAGTGCGAAGGAAGCTGTTAGTGTCGTGGCTCACGTGAAGTTAAATACATGCGCTATCGTTGTTTATGTCGTCTGTTAATGTCGTTAATTTGTTCCAGGAAGCTACTTCTGTTACGACAACCCGGCTGCTCTTCAATCGGAAGTCATCCAGGTAATTCACCCGCTGTACATGTGCAAAGTTACACACCTTTTTAAAATGCAACGTATTTATGGTTTTTAGATTTTAGATTTTAATCGTGGAAATTAAATTCCAAGATGGCTGAAGTGAGTCTGATGAGCTTCCTCCCTGGATTTACTAGGACCTGAACCTGAACACTGCAAAGTTCATGCAGCTGTACGCCTGGTACTCTTGGCCCAATGTGGTGCTCTGCTTCTTTGGGGGATTCCTGCTTGACAGGGTTTTTGGCATCAGGTAAGAAGAACAAGTCACATGTATTTTTGACTTCAGTATGTTCAGTGAAAGTGAAAGAGTTGTGTAGCTTTTGCCATCTCTAATTATTTTTTATAGGCTGGGGACCATCATCTTTTCACTCTTTGTCTGTTTTGGACAGGTACGTTAACTTTGAAATCTTAATATGTTTTTTACATTATTATTTGTTATCCTTCTAAATAGAAATCAAACGGTACATAAAAGGGATGACAATTGGATCATTTTCTTTGTTGTATTTGAACTTTTCCACTCTGCACAGGTAATATTTGCTACTGGCGCCTTAGTGAATCGTTACTGGCTGATGGAAGCTGGACGTTTCATATTTGGGTGAGCAAATCATTTGGCCATTGTGTTGAAATCTATTCATTTCCAAACACAATCTAACAACTTCACATACCAGGGCCTAGTTTTCTGCTCCCGTATGTATGATACCACCACTCATCCGGTTGGCCTCGTCCTATCGAGTATCTAACACGGCCCTCCCTCCCGTTTTCTTTTCCTGGGCAGTATTGGAGGAGAGTCCTTGGCCGTGGCCCAGAACACTTATGCAGTCAACTGGTTTAAAGGAAAAGAGCTCAACCTGGTGTTTGGCCTTCAGCTGAGCATGGCTCGCCTGGTAAGGACACTGCCAGTGGAGCATAATGTTAAACATGCTTTCAAATAACATATGAATGTTTTATTGTTTTTTTTTTTAAACTGAAGCCATTGTAAAGGAGCTCTACCATCCACATGTCATTGACTCCTTGGGCCCATTCCCCCTCGTCTCTCGTCTCAAGGGCAGCACAGTGAACATGAACATCATGGGCTGGGTGTACAGCAAAGCCGCCGACCTCGTGGGCTCCCCGGGACACACTGCGCTGGGCGCATCGCTCATGATAGGTGAATATCATACGCTTTTCCTTTTAGCCAGAGGTACACGCACCACTCCAGGGGAAGACTTGAAATTGGCAAATGTTAAAACATGAAGACTCGGGTTACGTGTGCTTAGTCTCTGTCTCTGCGAGAGATCCTAGATCCTTTCTCTGTAACTAATGATCTCGGGTGACACGGCCAGCAGTCACAGAGAGAAGTGGTGTGGAGAACTAAAAGTGCTGCCGCAGATGAGTCACGTGAGTAAGAAGACGTGTCACTTCTTGTCGTTTTCTCTGGAGTGACATCTTAGTTATGCTAAAAGTGCTTCCGCTTTTGCACACCTTGCAGTTGAGTGCTTTCTTTTGAAGTGGCTCCACTGGCAATGTGGCATTTCCATGTGAACAATAGAATCAATCAATCAGCAGTCGTCAGGCATCCTAATTCGATCTCCTTGATAATCTAATCACCAAGTGTAACTACATGTCGTTACTCTCCTTTTGTCTCCTCAATATGTATTTAAGTCTTTTTAATTCATTTGTTTCTCTCCTTAGCTGCTGTAACCTGCCTGTTTTCTCTCACGTGTGCCTTGGTGCTGGGATTCCTTGACAAAAGAGCAGAGAGGATCCTCCACAAAGAAGGCGGCGAAGCAGGTAATGAATTCTATGATTGTCTCTGTCTTATCTCTTGTTTTTCCTCTTTGCCCTCATCTGTCAATAACTACAAGAATGCTTTAATCAGTGTGGACCATGACATACTCTAAGGCCAGCTTTTGTTTTTGTTATGTACTTAAAACTGCCGTTCTGTCTAGATGGTTAATTTGCTTCAGCACTTTCTCACTTGAGGTGGGGCTTCTTTTATAAAGACAGCGGAAGCTCAATTATGTGGGCCTCATGCAGGAAGCAACATGAGAACCAATTTTCTCTTATTTTTGTTTCTATTCACAAAATGTACACATTGATTTGTAGGATCAGAGAAAATCTTACGAGTGGTCGAGAGCGCTCTTTCCAAAAAACAAACGCACATCTTGTCAAATAGTTTGTCCAATGCGAAGGTTTTAAAATCGTGTAACTTAAAAGAAATCCTGTTTTGAGTAATTATTATAATTTTGTTTATTAAATGAATTAGCTAAATAAATACTATGGGCCTATGAATCCCAATTCAGACTATAAAAACCCTCTAATGGGTCGAACCCAGGCTCCTCCAGTCCGCATGATGACGCATCCTTTGACGAGATACTGACGGCTTGCTTCTGAACACTGTGCCATCGGTGTTTGAGTGTGCGCTAAATATGCATCAGCATATTGGTACGGCCAAGGAAATTTGATTTGACTTTACTTCTCATGTTTTCCCTTTACAGAAAATGTAAAGAAAATATAAGAGTATTTCCCCTCAGAACTAATGGCGTTTAGTCTACTCTTCTTTTACGGTTGTTTAAAGCAAATGATACTCTCAAGCTGATCTGCACGTGTGTTCATCTTATAGGTGAGGTGATCAAGTTGACGGACGTGAAAGACTTCCCCTTCCACCTGTGGCTCATCTTCATCATTTGCGTGTGCTACTATGTTGCCATTTTCCCCTTTATTGGACTAGGACAGTGAGTATTGCATCAAGGCCACCTCACACTTACACACACACACACACACACACACACAAACCTCCCTCTAGTGGTCCTCATACGTCATTACATCCCTTAAGCAATACACCCAAAACATCTCACCAGTCAGTCAGTGCCTTAGTCTTTCCCATCACATTTTCAGTCCATCCTAAAACCATGTTTATTAATTGTATATTTGAGTTAAAAAAACAAACTAATACTGCTTGCTCAGGGTTATGTGTTGGGACAGTGTTGTTACTGTAAGATCAAACTGACACTGTTTATTTTATGTCATGTATATGTTATTATATTATACACTCAGTGTTCACTTTATTAGGTACACCTGTACAATGCATCTCAAACAGAGTAAATATAGTGTGTAGACTATTTCGTCTGTGGATTACTACACCTATACTGCTCTAGTGAGTATGGAGCAGGACAGCGTATATGGTATTACAAACCTTTACCCCAACAGAGGAAATGTAGATGTTATAATCTCATACTAATTGCTGAAGTGGTGGAACAGCATTTTTGGTGAAGTGCTTGATGAAAATATCTTGCCCATTACTTGTCCTTGAGTTCAAACAAAAATATAATTCACCTCAAGATGGTATCATGCTTAAATTGTGTGGCGTGGATGAACCCTCCATTACATCAGTGCGATGTCTGAGAAGAGACTCTGCATTGCATCCTCACAATGTTGCGTTGTCATCGAACCACAAAGGGAGGGCGAGGGAGTCAGAAACGGAAAGAGGTCTGACAAATTGGTTTGCAGTGAAAGAAACCAATTGAAGCTATCAACCTGCATTTCCTTCTCTGAAAGGCACTCTCAAATCACTTAGCAACTGACATGGTTTTTCCACTGAGGGCCAGTGCTTACAGAGCAAATACTTGTTATGCAAATTGGGTGGAAAACAATGTATGGAAGACCGAGCGCTACCTGCTCCACGAGTCAACTCGATTTCTCCTGCTGTTGTGGTCGCATCAATATGAAGCCTGAGCAGCACTCTGTATGGTGACCGTGTCTTTTTATTACAGGGTGTTCTTCATTGAAAAATTCAACTTCTCCCCAGCTGAAGCCAGAGCTGTCAACAGGTAACTCGGGGTCCTTTAACACCAATCTACCTTAAGGCACTAAGGCCAATGTTGTCTGCTGATCCTTTTGCGGGCTGAGTTTCTCTTATAACGTAAATCAAATAGACTGACTTTTTCAGCTCCATTTTATTAAGTCTGTTTTTCTGTCACGAAACGGCTGAAGTTACAGTATACCATTAAAACGTGTCTATATTCCAGTCCTTAATAAATGAGTGCCCTTTCTCTGTCATTCCCAGTATTGTGTACATCATCTCAGCCCCTGCGTCTCCCCTCCTGGGCTTCATGGTTGATCGGACGGGCAGGAATGTGAACTGGGTAATGATCGCCGTGTTCACCACACTCGCTGCTCACATGATGCTGGCCTTCACCTTCTGGAACCCATGGATCGCCATGGTAATTAATGCTCCCTTGCAACCTTTTTGGGACAAATCTTATTTTGTACATTTAGAAACAGTTATGGCATGAAGGAATTGCAATGTGGATACACGTCAGGATGTTCACTGGGGCTGTTGGGTTCACAAATGAACTAAAACGGGTGACTTTTTGTGCCCGTGTTGGAAAGCCATCGGTCTGCTGTGCAGACACCTATTTTGTTTTAAATTGGAGTGTACTTATCACCGTTTTCATTTCTTTAAATGCAAACTATTATAGTTCATGTAGCAGTAGGACTTCAATATGTAATTTAACACATGGTTCTGTTATCCCAATGGAATGAATGTATTTTTCTATCGTCCATCTTGCCAAGGAAATCTGAGAGCCCTGACTTGTTTAAAGCAATGTGTGTTTGCTCTTGTTTTCCAGTCCCTGCTGGGTGTCTCCTACTCGCTTCTGGCCTGTGCCCTTTGGCCCATGGTGGCCTTCGTGGTGCCTGAGCATCAGCTGGGGACCGCCTATGGCTTGTATGTACCCGTAATGGCAATGTTATGACTTGCATAGTCCCAGTTAGAACAAATGGTTGTGACTGATTATTGTTGTTATTGACGCTCTGGTTGATCTTCTGCCCACCAGCATGCAGTCAATCCAGAACCTGGGACTGGCGCTCATTGCCATGGCAGCAGGATCCATCCTAGACAACAGAGGATACCTGGTCTTGGAAGTCTTTTTCTGCGTCTGCATCTGCCGTCAGTATTTTCTGTCTGTGTGTGGTTTTGAGATGACAGCCTTTCCAGCTCCTGTTGAGTCACAATGGCAGTGCTTTACCACATTGTCTCCCCTCCTTTGTTTCTTGCAGTTGCACTGATGGCAGTGGTGATGCTGTACTTTGTGGATCTCCTCCGAGGTAAGAGAAGATTGAAACCTTGAACTCTGTCACTTCTGTCGCTGCTTTCTGTCGTCAGTTTATTTTTCCCCCCCAATATACCGCTCCTATTCCTTTTCTCCTGTGGCATCTCTTCCCTTTACTTTGTCACTCTTCAGCAAGCTCCTGACCGTACCACCCCTCTCACTCTCCCCTTCTAATCTCTCCATCTCTTCATAATCTCTTGCTCCAGGAGGAGATTTGAACCTGTCTGCCGCAGCCAGAGCCAAACTCCAGAAAGAAGACACTTCAGATGCAGAGTGAGTAGCGTTGACCCTTCACCCTCCATCACTGCTCTTCCACCCACTTGCTTAACAAAACGACCAGCATCTCAGAAGCGTAATGAACAACCCACTCATATTATCAAGTGGTACAGGCATATTTTTTAACACTTGTGAGAGCTCCTGCCCTAATTGACTCTAGATGTGTCCTTAGCTGAAATTGGTAGATGTTCTGTTCTAATCCGTCTGTCCCGCTAGATAAAGATAAATGATTGAAAGGATTGAACGAGATTTATCGAGTCACAGTCAAGTGATGTGTTGCACTGCAATCACATGACTCGCATGCATAGTTGCAGAATCATGTTTCAGTGAGAAGAGTTCATGAGTTACGTTATTTTGGATATTTTGCCTGATTGGACTTTGATTTAGTGCTTGTGACAGCAAAACTGATCATGGCCCTTCTGCTAATAAGTTACAGTGTGTGTATATCATCAGTCAATGTTGATTTATTTTAAAGTATTTACATTTAAAGAGCTTCATTATTGTGTCCCATCTAGTCAATTTGTGGTTCTATCGGACTTATTACAAGCAATATAGTTATGTGGACTAAAAGGGAACGTATTGTATGGGCTGCTTTGAAACAAGACGTGTTGTTCTGCAGCATGATGGAGGAAATGCTTGCTATATCATCAGTGGGTACATTCAGTACATTTATTTAGGTCGCATGTCTATAACACACCACCTGTGGTTGGTTTATTTTGTGTTTGACAAACAAAGCCAAACCACATGTTCTCTCGGGAGACCTAAATACTTTCGGTTCTTATTACTGCATGAGAGCAGTCACAATGAGCAGGAATTGATGTTTCCGCTGTTTCTGTCTCTACTCATTTATCTGTATAGTTCATATGTTGTGTGTGTGTGTGTCTGTGTGTATATATATATATATTATATATTATATATTATATAATTATATATATTATATAATTATATATTTATTTATATATATTATATATATATATATATATATATATATATATAAAATATATATATAAAATATATATATATATATATATATACACACACACACACACACACACACACACACACACACACACACACACACACACACACACACACACACACACACACACACACAACTAATATTTTCTGTTCTGTGACTGATATTTTCCAGGTGATGATTATGCTGACGATTATGAGGGAACACACAAAGGCCACCCAAGAGCTGTCAATCAACTGCCACTGGGCGGAACTGCACTACTGACTCCTCCCAGTGCTGTCACCTGTGGCCCATCAGAGCTGACTTTCTGGCCCCAGCTATTGCATAACCAACCCTGTACTAATGGCTTATGTCCTTATCGGGACAAATGACTCCTCTCAGTTTGGACTCCACAGTTCCTCTCTGACCTCTCATATTGGCTTCATCTCCTCCCATAACACACTCTGTGTGTTTTTATTCCCCTCCGTCTGTGCGTTTGCATGTCAAAGTCTCATCAGTTACTGGAAAAAAGTTGCTTCCAAAAGTGTTTTAAATGAAAAGATGAGACTCGTATCCTGTGGAAAGGTGCCTATTTATGATAAATGGGGCTTGATTTTATGACATGCTAATTCAACTCACTATATAAGATTCATATATTAATTCAATTGTTCTAAATGTAAATAAGGTAATTTTGTGGATGTTTTTAAATGTTTGTTTCTTTTTACAAATTGTTTCCAGAAGCGCTCTGTTACTTGCCTTATTACAGACAACGCAGCAATTCATGTACATATCAGTTGTCAGCATTCATAATAATTGCCAACCAAAATCCTCCTTAGTGGGCTTTCCTTAGTGAGATCTTATTCAATTTAATCATATGCGTCATTGACCTTTTTTATGGTGCAAAATCTCAAAAAGAGCGTAGCTCTTTATTTTTTAAGTCTTTATTACTCAATTATTTTATTTCTTAATTCCTTTATCTGCTCTTCGCTGGTTTCGGGGTGCGTAAAGATTTATTTTCTGTTGCATCATCAAATGGTACATTACTATAATGATATAAAAAAGAGAATATAGAAAGGCATACTGAAATGCATCCCCCCGAAAACTATTTTTTGAATGTGACCTTTTTAAAGAATTAGATAATGTTTTGTAGACTGTCTTTTGCTCGTTTATCAAGCTCAGGTAATAAACTTGTTGTAAGCACTTCCTCCAAGTGGTTGCTTGCTTCATCTGAACGGTGAGACGAAATATGAATGCACTGTGTTTATCTCTCACCATTCCAGTTATGTAAAAAACATTTATCACCCTGTGTTCTTATCAGGACTGTGGCTGATAAACACTCACTACCCCAGTTGGGAAAATATGTCATCAAAATGTTAGGAGTAGCTTAACACCCGCTGAAATTCTTGATTTTCATGACCTCCTATGTTGCGTTGATGTAGAAGTGTTCTCCAGGAGGTGTCCGCGCACAGTGACATCACTTGCTTGCAAAAGAGCACACTACCTGAGAACACCTATCTGTGATGTGGTGCATTGGCTCAGAGGCAAAACAGAGTCCAAACTACAACCACAGAGCAGAACTCTGCTTTTCAGTGTGTGGCTACGTTGCTTTGTAAAGGCCAGCACGTGTAAGAAGACGGTTGTGTGTGTGATTGTACATTAACATGTCCACATAGTCACACAGCCGGGATCGGTCGCTCATTTGCACTATCGGGACGTGACAGCAGGGCAGTCTTTGCTAAACTGACTGTTTGTGTTCAACTACTAAGTGTTAACTGTTATTGAGCTGTCTCCAAGAAATGACATGATTGAGAAATTATACATTTGATACAAGATTGTTAATGAAACAATGGCATTTAATTAAACAAACATTTTTGAAAGCATGCGAGATCTCTTTTTTTCTGCAGTATTTCTTTTTCTATATATATTTTTTTCTCAGCTACAACAGGCTGTAACTGATTCATCTTTTGAGTTATTTTAATATTCTTGGTGTTGGCTGTAGAGATATTAGTATTCCTGCAGGATTGAAATGCAACACAGTAAACAGAGAGGGTGACAGCGCTAGACTAGCACCTGTGTCTGCTTTTGGTTTACGCAACCGGTACCTCTCAAGGCTGCACACACACACACACACACACACACACACACACACACACACACACTTCTGATTACCCCGGCAATACATTAGTTTTTTTTTCATCTTTTAAAGGCCAAGTTGGTTAAAGCTACACTTCATAATGGTTAAAGTAACTCTTCCACTTAAAGTGTAGTTATTTCCCCCCTTATTCCTCATCTTTCTTATCCTCTCTGCTCTCAGACAACTGCTCGACCCATCTGTCATCACTTGCCCACAAGGTGTCATGATGCCCTTCATTCAGCTGCCTGCTTCTCTACATTGTTCCTGTTTGAACAAGAAAAAAAAAGTGTTGCTCTTTTTATCTGAAGGTGTTTCGAACCGTCACATGACCGTTCTGGTGTTTCTTGCGTTAACACCATGGAGGTTATATTTAGACCCATCGTCTATTATTTTCTTGATTGATCCACACCTGTGAACTTTTTATAGAAACCACACAATATGAATGTTTTGTTCTCCAGGAGATTGTATTGTATACAATTGGATGATGCTGTTTTAGGGTCTTTCTCAGAGACTGCAAACGACAGAGGGCAGCAATTCCCCCAAATGTGTCTCACTTCTGTCCACAGTATCATTGCAAACTCAGTATTTACATATTATTTAACACATATTTACAGTGTCAGCAATAAAAGGAAAATAAAAATCAAGATCAAGTCTGTGACTTGAATGTTGCCAAATACAAATTATTATGAAATAATAGTCATTAACACAGCAAACACAG
This sequence comes from Taurulus bubalis, assembly GCF_910589615.1. NCBI lineage: Eukaryota > Metazoa > Chordata > Actinopteri > Perciformes > Cottidae > Taurulus > Taurulus bubalis. Next base: position 4,932,655 of record NC_136598.1, on the reverse strand, counting down.
TGTTGGTACATTGGTATTACCACGCACTGACTCATGATAAAAGTCACTAATGGATTAATGAGACCTCTGAAGGATGCTCTACCCTCCAGACCTGTTTATGCTGCTACATCCACCAGACACACGATGGGCTGCACTCTCGTCCTCCTCCACATCCAAGCCCGAAGCTTCTGACGGCGCCGGTCACAGCCCAGGAAGTGGAGGAGAGGATTTGCGCAGCAGTTGAAACTGACCACAGGTTTCCATACCTTGTAGGAGATCATGGCCACGTTGAGAAGATAGCAGTCTCCGGGCAGGTAGACCCTCACAAACAAGTAGACGGTGCGAGCAATGTGATAAGGCACAAAACAAACCACAAACATGAGAAACACGGCCAAGAGCGTGTACATGGACTTGTTGCGCATGCGGGCCATCCTTGTGTTAGAAACGCAGTCCGCGGCCCTACAATAAAGCACTCTCATCGTGGAGCAGTAGCAGGTGATAACGACGAGGAATGGGATCAGAAACCCAACTATGGCTAAAAACAGCCCATAGGGGAAGTACAATTTAAACTCCCCCGGGTTAGTCATTTCAAAGCACACAGTCATGTTGTTAATCGCACCCGTGTGCGCAAAGACCAGTGTCGGTAAGATCTCGGCTGTGGCCAGGACCCAAACCGCGCCTGACGCGAAGAGGGCGCGCTTTTTGGTCCGGAGATGCACAGCGGCGATGGGGAAGCACACTCCGAGGAAACGGTGCACGCTGACGCATGTGAGAAACATCATGCTGCAGTGGAGGTTGACGAAGAAGAAGAATCGGACGCTTTTGCAGAGGATGTTGCCGAAGGGCCACAGCTCGCCCATGGCATTGCTGATGATGAGAGGAGGCAAGGCCAGCACGTAGAGGAGATCCGCCACGGCGAGGTTGGTCATGTAGATGACCGTGCTGCTCCAGCGGCGCGTCTGGAAGCACACGCACCACAGCAGGGTGCCGTTTAAACTCAGGCCCAGCAGAAACACGAGGCTGTAGGACACTGGCAGGTAGATCCTTTGGTAGTAGTTAGTCACTGGACAGATGTGGAGGTCCTCCATTCAAAAGTGTGATAATTCGTAGGCCTTGTCACTTTACTTGGACGTAAACGAATAGATGGAGCAGTTCTCCCATCTGCAGCTCACCTGACTGCATGTGTACGGATGACGTGGGCCAAATGCAAACACCAAATGCAGGTGTTTGTTCAACTTGTGCGTCCCACCTGATCCCAGCCCACACCTGTGTGATGTGAACCATTACAGCGCCATATCTAGGGCGCGAGCAAATAGATTGGCACACCGTGAGGCATTTCATGAGCCTGCAACGATAGGCTGTAGATACTGTAGTATGCGATTGTCTTTCCCCAGAGAAAAGGCGTGCAGAGTAATTAATGCTGTGTTTAGACCCGATAACCAAGTTAAATGACACTGTCGTCAACACACACACACACACACACACACACACACACACACACACACACACACACACACACGCACGCACACACGCGCGCGCGCGCGATGGGCGCTGTATAAAAACGCGCAAACGCTCAGCGTCCCATTGGCTGCGAGAATTTTCCAAGTGTGGTCTCTCTCCGGCTGCTCCCGACTAAAAGTGTTCACTTCATCTCTGTCTGACCGCGGAGAGAGAGAGAGAGAGAGAGAGAGAGAGAGAGAGAGAGAGAGAGAGAGAGAGAGAGAGAGAGAGCATCATGCTGAGGAACGGCACGTACAGGTTAGTGTCACATCCATCGACTAATCCGTGTCATACATGTATGGCACCCGTGTTTATTTAGGACAACCGAGAAGCTCCAGTACAGGCTGCTCCGACATGCACTGATGGGTGATACACTCCTGCATAACATTACTTGTCTGCAGCTGCACAGGGAGGAAGGAGTACAGGCTGTTCATATACTGAGGGCTTATTAAAGCATCTTTCATTTTCCGGAGAGTTGTTGTGTCTTAACTTGAGCGGTGTCCTTCCAGAAGCATGTACCAGGGAGAGGAGGCGAGGCTGCGCAGCGGGAGTCTGGCTGTGGCTCGGGAGAGGAAACACCTTGCTCTGTGCATTAATAACCAGGTAACCCAGGAGAGGGCAACAAACACTCTTTCTTACTGTCAACTGGATTATGTCATTACTCGCTGGGAGGGTATTGCTAATGGGTGACGGTACCTTCTATTTTGGTAAAAGGAGCATTTCAGCAATGATGTAATTCACTTTCTGATTTTTTTTAGAAGCAGTGTAATTGACGCGTATATACTGCTCAGAAGCAGAGTCTCTGAGGGGGGGAAAGAGCTAATTTAATGTATATTTTAAAGATAATTATAATTCATTGTATGATAACATTTAGGCAACTATTCCTCATTAATACAACAGATAAGTAGCAGCACCACAGACAGTGGAACCCAAATCTCTCCCCATACCTTCATGTATTCTTAACTGATTCAATTTGATTTTTTTCTTATTCACCCATTCAAATGGCACAATTGACTGAATTCAATTTGGTTTGGGGGAATTGCTTTTTCATGTTGACTTAAGCACTCTGAAAGATGTTTGTCATGGCAGCAGCTGAAAAGGTCTCATTAATACTTTATACTGTACCTCCCGCTACAAATGACTTCACAATCAGCAGGGGATGGGTAAAGCTGAGCTGCTTAAATGACAAAGGTGGCATGCCTTCCCCCTCAAGATGAGACCAGAGCTCATGTAAAGGAATATTACATGTTTTAGAACCTCAAACAGTTGCTTTGAGGAGACCGCTTGCTGTAAATTGACTTCATAATGTAAATCAGTTGTGCTGGAATCTAAGAGAAGTAGCCCTATATGTTTTCTTCATGTGCTTTGGGGAGTATAGGTGCACAAGTTCACCTGGTTGTATCGAGCATCTGAATATTTAATGCCAGTGATGTAGTGTTGCGCATTATCGGTGGCGGGGATATTGAGCGCATGAGCTCTGAAAGCACTGTTCCATCACAGCTTTCGACTTACTCTGCAGTATGGATGATGGTGCAACCCCTCAACACACTGTCTCTGACTCTGTATCTCTCTCTCTCTCTCTTACTCGCTCGTCCATTGCATGTTCACTGGAACTTTTTCATCTTGACTCCAGATTTGTTCCAATCCGTTTCCACCTCATCACTTGACAGTTGAATTTCATAATCGCTCTCCAAAAATGGCTTTTCCAAATTGATCCAGCATTAACCCCATGAGACGCCATGTCAGAGGAGGTTCATATGAGAAGAAGGTTGATGAAGAACGAACCAGTAATTGGCGTGTGAAATATGAATATGGATAGAAATGCAGGTTATTGGATATGGAGGCTGCTCCACATGCTGTGTCTGCGAGTGATTCAGGTTCATTGCTGAGGCGTGAACCCCCCAAGAAACACATTAATCCATCCAGCTATTACTCCGTAATCAATGGGACAGCTGAATTTTACGGCCACAAGGCCTTGTTGTTAACCATTTTACACAGAGCTTATTTAAACAGCATGCCAAAGGGGATCGCATTTAATGGGATTGGGCATGAAATATACAGAACAGGTGATATTGTTGACACAGCACTTGCAGTTGGATTCTTGAAATCATTAATCAGTATCATGCATGACGCCACTTGTTGTTAATTCAGTCAACATAAACAGTTTATTAATGAACTCCTGTTTGTGCTCAACAGGAGCAGAAATGCAGCATGCAGGGTGTCATCCAGTCCCTACAACAGGGCAGCACCACTTCCCCCACACTATCCGTGGGAGTCAGATACAGTGTAATATATAAAAAGAGATGTACATAGTGGGAGTGTGGGGCCAGGGAAGGGTGTCATATTTCAGAAGTGCATTATTGTCTCCCCCCCCAGTGGGAAAGAGCTCTGCTGAGTGCTGTTTGCGCCAGCTCACTCAAACGCTCCACGATTGAGTCGTAATAACCCGTGCTGGAGCAAGATGAGCCTGCACACGGACAGATGTCTCTTCTCTCCCTGGTCATGTGATGGAGAAACATACATCTTCTGTGCGTGTGCGTGTGTGCTTGAAAAAAAAAATGCTCTTTTGAAAATGCACAATAACGCCTCCAATAATACACAAAGATCTATGCATGGATGCACACATGCACGCCCTACAAACACTACAAAAAGTCATTTCTTTCCCCATCCCATTACCACGTCTTGGAAGGCTGGTTTGGTCTAAATGTGAGATTTTAGTCAATCACTGAAAGAACTGTGTACGTGTGCGTGTGTGTGTGTGTGTGTGCACACTCCCTCACCATATGTTAGGCAAAGCAGCTCTTCATTGGTTAATCGTAGCAGGGGGAATCGTCCCAAGCGCTCCATTTTGCATTTTGATGGACTACACAGTCATTTTCTCACTCTCACATCTCCTTCATCTCTACTCGTCACACCCCAACCCATCTTCTACACTTCTCGGGATGTCTTTCTCTTCTTTTTCATCTACCCAATTTAGAATAAACGTATGGCCTCCTCTTTCTTGTTATTAATAACCCCTCGCTCGCCTCATTTTACATCCCAGATACCCTCTTTCCAACCTCTTTAAATGCCAGACATTCTTCACTGCACCACCATTGGCTCAACACATGTAGGAATAAAGACTCATATTAAATATTCTGCGTGCATTAGTGCTTAATCAGTCATCCAAAACCTGCAGAAATCATCAAGCATAAAGCAGAAATACCAACACTTCTAAAACGGGAAGATTTGATGCCTTTCTCTATTTCTATTTCCTCCAATAATGTACAGTTATAGGCTGTTGGTTGGACAAAACAAGCACTTTAAAGACGTCACCTTAAGCTCGGAGAACTGTGCATTGTGCAACATTTGTTGAATTTACTAGACGAAACCATTGATGGAAAAAAAAAGTGCCACTGGTGGTGGTGTGTGTGCTTATGTTGGTTCTTCTACGGGAGCATATGGGCCTGTCTGGATTAAATGAACCCCTCATCTGTGTGTGTGCATGATGCACGCCTCCTTGGTGTCACTGTTCCTTATCTGTGCCTCACAGGTCAGTTTAAACCTCCTGCTCTGGTATTGATGGCTGTGTAACTGCAGCAGTCTGGGTATTATGAGAATGTACAGTATAGGTCTGTAAACACCGTCGACTGGTCAGTATGAAACTGCTTTGCGCTTAGTCAATAAAATGTTATCATTTCGATTCTTTGTCAATTTACGTCTCCCAACCTAAGTGTCTTTTTCTCTGTCTCCTGCTCCCTCTCTACTCAAATATGATTGAAAGGTTTGAGAAAAATGGATCCATTTCTCTCAGTAGAAAGTACAGGTTTTTGTTTCGTCTCACTCCACAGCCATAACACTAAGAGGAAATAGCATTTGAAATCATGTAATCACATGAGCACGGCAGTAACACCTCCATCTCTCAGCTGGCTCTTTTTGTACGCAGGCTCAGTTGGAAGAGTAAATGTTGACTTCCATATTACTCTTTGCACGCACGGTGCATGTAAATTGATTTCAGATGTAACGATAAACAAGCATCTCCTCAGGAACAGCTCTTCTCCTGATTGGACATTCCCCGGGCTGATCGGCCAGTAGCAAAACAGCCAATAGTCTGATGCAGATGTTTCAGCACGCGTGTGTGTGTGTGTGTGTGTGAGTTTATCTCACTGAGGGACCACACTAGTCTGAAGGGCACAAAGAGCCAACCATCTCTCTCTCACACACACACACACACGCACACGCGCACACACACACACACACGGGAAAACGCTTGTGTGTGAGTGGGGGTGGGTGTAAGTGTGGACATCCAACTATGCCTGCCATCGATCTCTGTGATAGAACTAGGACTCTCAGAAATTATGATTTTAATAACTCATCAATTAGAGGGCAGCGTACTTTCTGCTATGTGCTGTGGTTTTCTGTCCCCTTCCTGTTCTCCTTCCTTCTCTCATTTTTCGGTGACATTATGCGTATGACTGTACCTTCATCCTACCTTTCAGTCTATTGATTGTCCTTATTTTGATATTGGAAATAATGTGATTAAGCTGTTTACATGCCCAGCAGAATAGGATTATGTTAATATCCCTGTTTTTATGCAATCATGTACTCAGGTATTGATTTAACAGATTGTCAAACCCTTTAGCTGCAAGTAATGTTTTTCTCCTGTCACCAGCTGTAGTTGTATTGCTCCCTCAGTGTTTGTATTGCTCTCATATAACTTTAGTGTATTTTATCCGGTCCAGAGACCCGAGACATTATGGTTGGTTGTAAACACACAAAATATAGTAATAATAAATACATTGTAAACAATGATAGCAGCTGCAGAAAATGACGAATGCATCGTAGCCTATCAAGCAAGTGTTGCAGTCCTTGAAAACTGAAAGGAATTGTAACAATTCATAATGAAATGTTTAATAGTCCTTGTTTTAAGTATTAACACTCTTAATGTTCAACCAGTAGTTTAAGTAGACAATACATAAATAACCTTGTTGTCCCCATTGAGACAATTCGTTATGCAACAGTGGGCGGCATACATCTAGCACAGATAAAACCCATGGCACGTGAAGACAACACTAACACAAACAGTAAGTCATTTAAAAAGATCAAAAGGATTTATAAGATACTTGTGTCCCCATAGAGGTGAGGAGGGTGATGGCAGAAGGTATACAAGAGTGAATGCATGTATATGAATCGTGTTGATAGAAGGAATGGGAACTTCAGACCGGATCGAATCTGCTTTCTTACATAAATGTGCGTTGTTATCCGAGCTTCTCCCGCGGGACGCCAACATGTTTACGGCGAGCCGGCGGCCCATACCGTCGCTTACTGCGCCGACAGGGCAAACGAAAGTGCTGACAGAGCTCATAGGCGCGAGAACGGTCGGGACAGAAGTGCGCTGGACGCACGCGCCGCCGGCCTCGGTTAACAATGTACAGATGGAGCGCGACGTCATTCTCTGCTCAGGTAGACGTTATTGCTACATTCAGCACCTTTACACCTACATCACTCACCTTACTCAGGGGCAGCGGTTGTCAAGTTTATGTGACGAACTTGATACAAATAGTTGCTTAATATTCATCCAGCAGTCAAGATGCTGCATTCACTTGGAGTCATGTTTCTGGGGTCTTGATGAATGGTACTTATGTCCAATTATCACTCTTTTTGATCTGTTCTGCCAATCACTGACTCCTGTAAATGTTCCACTACTAGCAGTCCGCCCCGAAATTAATCTAAAAAATAAAATAATAATCTAAAAGCACTGTCAGTTTAAATTGTTTAAATTAAAATCAACATCTAAACATAATGTTTCATGGTGTAGAAACCTTTCATTTGTGTTGGAATGTAAAGGGTGCAATTAGTAATCCCTTATCGGTGAAATGGTTTGCCTTCAGCTCTGAGGTTGGTGGTCGAGTTATATAACATATATATATATATATATATATATATATATATATATATATATATATATATATATATATATATATATATATATATATATACATACATACATATATAACATTACAGAGGTCAGAGCAATAGTGAATTAATGAGGGACTAATTTAAAATAGAAAGTAAAAGGGCGAATCCTATCTCCACTCTAAGTGAGCTGAATTTCTTTTTCCATCTTATTAAAGACACATTAGTCAACACTTGAGCACAAACATGGACAAATACTCACAGCTTGCTCCCTGCTCGCTAACATCCAGAGACATTGAATACTAGAGATGCAGTGGAGCTGCTCAGTTGCTTTGGGAGCAAATCCATCTGTCTAGTCCCATTGAGCGGTATGGCAGAGGCCCCAGAGCCACCAGATCCACCTCACCCCCTGGCTTGCAGCCGGTGTCTGGCTGGTTGGCACCGACAGAGCACATGCATGCTGTTATGCATCAGCAATAGGATGCACACACACACACAATTGTTTTTCCTGCCACTATGTAATTATGAATGCCTTTGTTTACACACCCAGACAAGCTGCCCCTCTTAAGGTTAGTAAACAGACAGAAAGAAATCATAAAAAGAAGCAGTTTTACCTCCGTTTAGGTTTTGATATGTCACTTTGCCAAACAGACTCTATTCACTTGGGAGGAGGATAGATTACACACACGTGAAATGCAACTGATTTATTATTGTATGCTCTCGAAGCACAGCTCCTCCTGTGTCATATCCCAGGCGGAGGAAATAAAAAAGCTTGTTGACATATTGGTGCTTTTCATTGTGCAGGAAGAAGTGAAGAGGTATCATCGCAACTGTAATCACAGTGGAGGGCAGGCGGCTCCCAAGGTGGAGAGGTAAGACATTACACAATAGCGTCCCTACTTTCTCATGAAAATTCTCATATTCTATGAACCCCATTTAATTTACAATGAGGATGATACACTTGATAATGAAGCCCTTGTCCTGTTGTACTTTGCAGACTTTGTAAATGCATATATATTTACTACATTCCTGCTTACATTAAATGTATTAATTTGCAATACTATCTATCGCAAATGTATTTCATTCATGTTTATATTTTAGCCCTATATGTCAACTTGCACCATTTCTGTATTATTCTCATTTTACTTTCACTTCTACTTTCCTTTTTTTAATACATATTTAATGAGGATTGTTTGAGGGAGCCTGAGATTTCTCGTGCTAATTGTTCTGCATATGACAATAAAGACCTTGAAACGTAATCACACTTATTCTGCCATAACAAGGCTGCCCTCTTGAACGTAAACTACCATGGCATCCTCTCACGCTGCCTAAAGAAGTGCTTATTCGGCCGTGACTTCCACCATCATGTGAAATAGAATATTTTTGGGGCTTACAAGGTGAAGTGTAAACAGCGTTTGCGGTTTTTGTTGTCATATTTCTGTTCATCTGTGTTGTTATTGTCGTAGAAGCCACCCTCGTAAGAGTGAGGAAGCAGACGACAATAGCCCCCGTCGTCGTGAGCAACAGCAGCACCTGGAAACACAGGCTATCGTGTGAGTATCACCTCTTGCTCAACTGTGTATCTGTATCTTTTATTTTTCTCCAAAATATCAGTTTCCTTGTTACATTTTGAGTCAATTTCTCGTTCAGTGTCACCCAAGTTACCTATGACCTTTAAAAATGAATTATTTTCATTGTGTGGGAGAGATAGATGAATGTGTGGCTGGGGTCAGAGTGCACTGAACCCTCGTTGATTGCCACCCAGCACCGTTTTATTTAACCATGGGCCCACGATTTTATAGGATTAACATGCAAGGACAGCTCCCGCCTCGGGCTTCCACTTCCTTGAAAGTCGAGGATAGAGAAGAGAAAGTTTCTGTGTAAAATAAACATGATTGGGGTGTAGAAAGGTGAGGCGGATCGCAAAAAAACTCTCGGGATAAACTAACGCAGAGGGCAGAGGAACCGGAAATATGGACAGATGGACAGAGCAAAGGGAGAATAAAAGTGGAGAAAATAGGGATTGAATGAGAAGGGGGCGACGGTATTGGTTTTGGAGCTAGGAGTTATGGCTTAATTCAATTTGTTCCATTTGGCTCAGCTGTCTCTCTGCTCCACTGGAGGTGAATGTGTTTCTCCATCGGGTAATTGATCCTACACTCCATCCTGGACCCGGGTGGGGGTGACGGCAGGGATAAAAGAAAGTGGAAGGAGAGAGCCGGAGAGAGTGATCTGTAGAAGGTGAAAATGGTGGGGAGAGGTCAGAAAAGTGTGTGAGCTGTGTAAGGCTTAAAGGGAGAAAAGAAAGAAACGTAGAGGATAGGGAATAAGAATTAATGAATGAAAAGAACGTTTCGGAAGAAAATAATGAGAAGATTTGAGTGAGAAATGGGATATGGTGCATAGTGACACCATTTTTTTTTTCTTTTTCGCATCCAATCTTGAGAAATACTCCAACAGCCATCCAACATTGTCATATGCAGAAAATGACTTCTTAAAACCCCGGCCGCCCAAAATGACTTCGTCCCCGTGGCCGCCATAATTACGTTATTGGATATAGATGACACTGATATACATATTTTGTCCATGTATGTTCCCAGGATCCAGCGGGCTTGGCGTGCACGCACGTCCCGCACAGGGAGCTGGCAGGGACAAGGCAAGAGCCGTGGCAGCCATCGTCGGGGTGAGACGGAGCCTCCTGAGAGCCTGCGGGACCCCGTGATGACCACCAATATGTCTCCGGTAAGACCGCATACGGAAAATCCAACGGGCAGCCATATGGTGCAACATGTGAATGAGGCAGGTGGCGAGACATCGAGACATCTTTAAGCTATCTGAGCTTGTCTGAGTTATCAGCTGTGATCTGTTGTTTCAGCAGAGAACGGGAAAATGAATGGTTGAGTGGACGCATGGATGGATAGACTAATAAAGGAGAGCGCAAAGGAGGGAACAAGGGAGGAGTGTTTACCTCTAGTGTCATGTGGGCGACCGCAGGGGTCGTATTGGTAGAGGTGGATTGGATGCCAGCTGGCACTCTGCCCAGCTCTCTAATTAGCCGTTAATTAGGTAAATTTTCATAGCTGGTTGATTGATTAATGAAGTGCCTTTGCCCTTGTCCCCCACCTCCTCCCACATCCTCACCCCTTCTTACTCCGGAGGGAGCGTGGGGGAGAATTAAACACTGCTCACGGGGCATGGCAGCCAAACAAATGCCAGAGGGAAAAAAATGATTGTTTGAGCAGCAGATAAACAGTGAGGAGAGAGAGAGAGAGATAAATGTGGAGATGCGAAGATGCCTTTAGTTCGCCTCAAGTTCTAAGTGACAGACAAGGACACACAGACACAAACAAGCATGCAGTCTGTTCTGCTGGTTTCTCAGTCTGTGTTGGCTCGCGCAGTATTCACACAAGCTATCCGCACACTCCTGCCCACGCTTGTTGCAGAGACTCGGCACAGAAAACTATGATGTCATGTCTGCATACTCACGAGTGTGTGTGTGTGAGTGTGTGTGTGTGTGTAGGATGCACTTTCTCCCACTCTCTTTTTAAACAGCGCCAGAGGAAAGCAAAATTCCCTGAGCAAACAGATGGGCTTGCGTCCTGGTGAGACGCTGTTTGTGTGTGTGTGCACGTGTGTGTGTGTGTGTGCTTTTAGCTTGTTTGTTCTGCTTGAAAGAGTTTGTTGTTCAATAGCACAGCAGCAAATGTCTTGCTAATTAGAAAGTTACTGTAACTTAAAAGCTGAGATGACAAGGATCCCCTCCTCCACTCCTCCACTCCTCCATCTCCTCCCTCTTTACTTGTTTTTCATTTTCAACATCTTCTTTGTTGGAAATGTAAAATTATATATCTGCCACACATCCAATCCCTTTAACGCAGTGGTGACTTAGGTGGGTATATCGTGGTGTATATACTCCCCTCCCACCCCCACCTAGAAGGAGCAGTGTGTAGGATTAAAGGGGATTTATTGCCATACATGGAATATAATATTCTACTGTAAGACAACCCACTCTGTTTTTTTATGGGCTGCCTAGATAAAAAAAACACGTCATCCAACAAGCCATTCAGATTTGACTCCCCTCCCTTTGTCACATAGAGTCTAATTAGAATATACCACCCTCCCCGTCTCAGTGTCTCCCCCCCATGCACACGTTTTCTTCTGGGAAAATAAAACATGTAATATAACGTGTGAAATGATGTAATACATTTTTACTTACATAGAGAGATTTGTTTGAGTGAGACTGAGTATAATAGGTCCTGTAACATGGTGCAGTTTGAGGAAATGTAATTACTTAACAGTCAATATGTTATTATCAGCATACAATTTCATTAAAATTGTTCATGGAAAAAAAGTTATAAAAATGCTTGTGTATGCTGTCAATTATAGTTGTTAGAAAGCATCTCAAGTCTCTCTCAGTTCTTTTTCTTACTTCACCTTTTCTCTTTCCTTTACTCTGTTCTCATTCACACTGTATCACTCTCCTGTGGCTGTTGTGCTCTCTGAAGGACAGACATTCATCAGTGTAAGGCCAGGGTGCCACATTGCATGTGTGTGTGTGTGTGTGTGTGTGTGTGTGTGTGTGTGTGTGTGTGTGTGTGTGTGAGCTCATGTGAGGACCTTGGTAGTGGCCTGTAGGGAAGAGGGACGGGGGGGGGGGGGGGGGGGGGGGGGGGAGGTTCAAACACACTTCATGCATATTTCATGGGAATCATATTGAACACCACACACACACACACCGTGAAGAAAAAAAACACACACACATACATGTCTGTGTGTTTTCTTTTCCTTCCTCATCTGCTCAAATTATCGAAAAACATCCTCAAACCACACTCTGTCTTGCTGAATTCAACTCTGATTATATCAATGTCACGGTGTCTTTTATGTCTTTCTACATCAACCATATATTGCAGGTGTTCAACAATGCTGTAACAGCAGACCCAGATTAATTATTAATGCACAGAGGGTCCAGGCCCTACAACCCCTGCTCTGGTCAGTGCATGGCCCGTTGATAGTAAATCAATAGATCTGACTGTACTGAGCACGCTGCTGGCTGACCAGCGGGGCTGCTGTGTAGATGTGTGTTGGGTTGTTGCAAAATATAGAAAAACAATATGAACTATGTTTGAGTATTTAATGCCATAAAATCCCCTCAGAAAGGTAATTATGTGCTATGTGACAGTAAAAATCCCAATTAAAGGAATAGTTTGACATATTTTGGAAATGTGTGAATTGTCTTTTCTGTCACAAGTTAGACAAGAAGATTTGCATTAGAAATTAAGTTCATTTGTTTAACATGTTTAAGGCCAAGCGCTGAGGGCAGTACTCATAGTGCAAGTCATGTTTCAAACTTACCTGCGGGCTTTTCTGTATGTCCACTTATCTAGGTGAATTTGAAAAAGATACCTCATTACTGATTGGCTGCAGTTTTGAATACAGATGAGGTCTTGGACACAGAAAGAGCCCGTAGTTTTTTAAGTAGCATGAATGTAGATTGTGGTTATACAGCTGGCAGTTAGCTTTGAAACTATGCTCTTTTTGTAGCGTGAATGTGAATATGTGCTAAAGTGTTTACGAGTTAATTTGCATGTGAGCATCCGTACATGCTGACTTCGTTGTTTGATTGGATCCCTGTGATTCACAGTGTGGCCCTCCGGGATGGCTTGGTGAGTTTTATTCTGAGACAAACCAGCGATCAAAACCAAAGTATGAGAATGAAAACGACATGCTTCAGTGCTGTATCTGTCATTAAAAAGAAACTAATACTGCTGCTGGGCTGCCTGATCACTAATGAAATCATTTCAGTGATGGATCGTTATGAGACCAGAAGGGCTGTCAGCAGAAGAGAGAAAAAAAAGAGTGTGAAATATAGATAAAAACACATTAAATCTTCTTTGCTTGGTCGGCGCTTGTGCAAATGTGTGTCCGTGGCTGTGTTTGTTTGCTCACAGTGTTTGTTGACATTGATCTGTTCCTATCTGTGTGACATGTTTGCACTTTTCTCTCCTCCTTTTCTGGGGCGCAGGCGGAGGGAAAGTGTTAGTGTAAGCATTCCTGCCGCCTGCGTGGGAGATCATTCTCTCATCTCTCACCGCCAAGAATCTCACAAAGCGTAGTGACGGCTTCATCCATGCCTCCACATCTACCCCGCGTAATCCCCTTTTCCCATCCTTATTCCATGTCATCTCCCGCCTTCCCTCCCACTGCCTCTTGATGCGCACACACACACACACACACACACACACACAAGACCCCCGTCTCAGCAGACAGATGCTAACAGATTACTTGTTTTATTGGTGTCAGTTGGTGTCTCATTTGAAATGAATTTATATACCTCTGCCTGCCCTGGAGTTGACATCGATCGGCTTAACTCATTTAATAGCCATGACATTTGCCTATTAGCTTATTTACTGTCATAGCAGGCTCAGACTCAGCCGGCTCCCTGAGAGACAGTAACTCTTGCATCTGTATCCGTTTGGGAAGAGCAAAAAATAAACTCCAGCACACACACACAGATATGGACTTAACTCAGCTGCACATTAGAAATAAGCTAAATTGTCCTTGTTTTCTTAGTATATATTTTGGGAAGATGACTCCCTGTTTTCTAATGTGCTCCTGTCTTAGTCTGCTGCTGTTAATGCAAACTCAACAATTCCATATTGTGTCATAAATATATACTACTATGTAATGGATACATTTACACACTCAGAATATGAATGTCAGTGACTAGCAGGCAGGGCATAGCACATTCTTGTTTTGCACCATGCACTAACTCACATTACTGATAGCATTTAATGAAATACTTAATGTGTTTAGAAACTGATTTTTATGCCACTGCACCAGCAACATCCCTGGCCGGAGGCATTATATTTTTCCGATTGTCTATGTGTATGTACGTTCTCATGAACACAATATCTCAGGAACAATTTCTTCAAATTTTGTACAAACTCGCACCTGGACTCAATGATGAACTGATTTTATTTCGATAGTCCAAAAGGTAAATGCTTCTGCAACCTTACAAAAGCCGTTTGCCCATAACTCAAGAATTCATATGCGAATTACACACGAACGTCTTACCCGATAAAATGATGATAATTTGGACTTGACTGGTTGGTGGAGGCTTACAACCGAGAGGCTGGAAGGTTCCCCTTGTAATTTGCTTGTATGTGTCTGTGATGAAATAGACTCCGAGGTTTATGTTGGAGAATGACCCCGAGCCACGTCTACATGTTGTAACACGGGCTGACTGTGGCCCCATGAATCTTACGGCGGAGAGATATCGTCATACAGGAACGAGATGTATTCCTCTTCAGTGGCAGTAAACAAAACTCATGGGTTCGCCAATAACTGTGCTATAATCCACTTAACAAGATTTTTAGGGCTGACAAACAGTAAGGCTAAGCGTAATAAACAGCTTGACTGCGACCATGTACTAGCACTCCCCCACAGACTAACACACGGTGGGAGAGCGTCTAAAAAGCCGATGGCTCTGCTGCAGCACAGATAGTACCACATGTCGACCCTGTGTTGCATTATTTTTTTTTAGATAAGCTGTAAGGGAGGGCTTTAGCTGAATTTCAGGGTGCAGTTACCCGTTAAGACTTCCTACAGAGATGTTTCACCTAAAAAACCTTCCAGTGGCTTAAAGTGCAGAAGCCTTTTCTTTTCTGGCATGCCTTCAATGTGAAACATATGTAGGAAGTGTTGAGTTTTATTTGCAGCTGAGTGAGCACAACAACTGCAAAGTAATATATTTATCTATATAAGAGTATGACGAGTCTGTTGCACTAAGGGAGCTAGTGCTGCGGAAAAATTTACATGCGAGTCATGAACGGCTTGAGTAATATTTAGCCTTTATCTTTTTCATTTGTATGTGCCCTCAAGCTATTTTAGATTGTTGACCTTTTTATTTGAGAATTATTATTATTATTTTATGACAATCAACATAGACGTAGTCTACAGACAATCCGATACCTAGAAAGTGCGCTCCAAATAGCCATTGATTTTATGAAAGCCCATTGGGAAGATATCTTAGAGATTGATCATGTCTATGTGGTCGGGAGGGGACACAAGGAGAGGAGAGAGCTGATGACTCCAGGAGGTGGAGAGAGAACGATGGATTGCTAGAAAGCTGAAAATAGGAGGTGAGAGAATAAAGAGGCGATGCAGTGGATTTCTGAGTGATTATGAGGATAATAACTCTGCATTAGAGTCTCCATGAGCCTCTATTTGTGTGGGTGTGACATTGAGTGTATGCGCAGGCGCAGGCATGTCTGTCAAAGTGTCTCA
The DNA here is from genome assembly GCF_910589615.1 of Taurulus bubalis. Taxonomy (NCBI): domain Eukaryota; kingdom Metazoa; phylum Chordata; class Actinopteri; order Perciformes; family Cottidae; genus Taurulus; species Taurulus bubalis. The sequence goes on along the minus strand of NC_136598.1, from coordinate 4,916,995 downwards.
TTTCTCCTCCATCGCTGTCCAAACGGCACTAGATTAGATTAGTGTTGACCATTACATCCGTTGGTCTGCAAAGAAACACACACTTACATGCTCACATCAACTTGTGCACACAAATATAAACACAGCGGGAGTCCTCAGTGGCACATAAAGAGCATCTCATGAGCCCTTCATAAAGAAATCAATGAAAGCTGTTGCACAAATGGAGAAGAGCTGACAGGTCGAAAGGAGTAGAGGGCAAGATAGATCTCGGTCAAGGTTCTGGGGGAAGATGGAAAGAATATGGAGAGAAAAGGGAGTGTGCATTTCAGCTCAATTTGCTCTACTCAGTTTATGGGTTGTTACTGTTGTTGTTTTTGTGAGCACAGGATCCTGAATCACTTGATTTGATATTTACAGCAGGCTGTACAATGAGAGCAATAGTTTACAGATGGTGTATAGGGATTTGATTGGATGCTGGAGCTCACTGCAGCCTCCCTCTGAGCTCCTAATTGCTTATTTATCTAGAAAACATGTCATTTAGCTGACATTACTTAAACTAAACAAGCATATAACATGCTCACACACACACACACACACACACACACCGACTAAAACGTAACATAAATCTGCGTGAAGTGTCTCCAAGCCATCTGCAGCAGTAATAACAATCTGGTACCTGAGGCAGTATGCTCTACTGTTCTGTTACAGCACACTTCTCTCTGCACACACACTTTCCCGACCGGTTATGTCCCAGACTCTCTTTCCCGCATTCTGCAGTATCCAGTTTTTTTCTTTCCGGTGCCTTTCCTTCCACATCTCTTTTCAGTCTCCTGCTTTCTCACCCTCCACTTACTCCCTTCCGCACGGGGCTCGTCCCCGTCTTTAGCCCATCTCATACGCATAGGCTCAGTCCTCATGGCCAGTGAGTCTTCCATAATGAGAACCCTGGAGGAGAGAGGAGTAGCACAAAGAGTAGAGGAGGGCAGCAGCAAGCAGGAGAAGAGTTCAGGCTTGATCTCCTCTCTGACCCTCTCCATCTCCCTCACTCCAGCCACCTGCCATTACTGCCTAGGAATCAGATCAGAGCTATTATAATCCTCTTTCTGACAATATCCCTGCTGTGTACAGTACAGTACAGTACACTTGGTGATGAGGACGGGAAGGGGCTGAGGGAGATGCAGAGACATAAATGAGTAGCAATCCTCAAGGAGGAGAGGCTCTCTGCATTGTAGAGTGAAATCAAAGGTGGGTGCATTATGTAAAGGCAGGGTGGGGAAGGAGAGAATGAAGTCCGGGCTGTGAGTTACATGTATTACCATGTTGTGCAGCAGGTCCATGAGGTGTTTTCTTCTTCTTCTTCTTCTGCTCACCACATGCAGAGTCCTTAGAGAGTGAAAAGCTTATAAGATGTTTCTACAAAACACACTTCCTCTTCTACGCCTGTGCTTTGGGGATTGCCAGCTACAGAGCTCATTTTAAGTTTGTTCGTTCTCTTTCTATAATAATAATCTCTCTTCTGTTATTTAGCTTCAGTCACGGCCATCCACAGATTGCTCCTCTTTCCATCGACCACAAGGAGGCAAAGTATAAAGGAGTGATGAGCCGGTCAATGGCTGTTAAACTAGAGGCACCTCCTTGATATCATAAAGTCCAGGCTGTGACAGCTAGCTGCTGATTGTCTCATTAGTCGGTGCCTTAGCGGAGAGCCAAGCTTCTCATCACTGCTCTAACAGTTTAAGCAGGAGGAGTTTGATTAATGAAATGTTCTCTGGCCATTTAAGTAGACGTTGTTTTGGGCAATGTGGTGGTTGTGCTTACAAGGACGTTGTTTTTACATTCCCTCTGTTTATCTAGCTGCCTCTCTATCGTCCTTGTGTATGTCGGCCTGTGTTTCCGTCTGTTTCTCTCTCTCCATTTATCACCTCACCGCAGGTCTTGAAAGGAGATTTCAGGGGACAGTGTGCTGTTGTGTCAGCTGCTGGATTCCCTGCTGTAACAAGCCTTATGGCTTTCTTCTTTTGGCTTTATTTTTTAGAAAGACTGCCCATTGTCAAAGCACAAATTCCCCACCAGAATAATTTCGGAAGAAACATTGGAATTGGTCAATGCAGTTGCAAAGTCTTTTCACAATCATTTTGTTAAATAGTGTGACACGATTGAGATTTCTGTTCAGGTTTGCAGCTGCAGGGCTCAAGTTGATGCTCATTCGACGTTTTCCCATCGAAGATCGAAAAGCTGACCGAGTGAGATGACGTTTACTTCTGCAAAGCTAACCTTTAACCACTCTGCAATGTTGGATGTGCATGTGTGTGTGTGTTGTAATATGGGATGTGTGTGTTAAGTATGCCAGTGGAGGCTCTAGGCGTCCTGTGGGTGGATTTCTCAAAGGCACATTTGATCTCTGTCTGCCCTTTCTCGTGTCCTTTTGATCTACGAGTCAGGGTTGAAGGGAGGAGGTGTTGTCCTCTGGTTTGATGCACATGAAGAGTAGGAGGACTGCACTGCATCACAAAGAATAGGACACAACACAATAAAGGAGTAAACAGATGCAATGGAGATTGCTATGGGCCCAATGCCAGATACTGTTATGTTAGTGTTAGCGTGTAACCTACAGTGTTGGGTTAGGGTCTTTGTCTATAATAGATTATTTAACCTTTGATATCACTGTTAAAACACATGTATTTGCATATGCAGTCACATCAACTATAAAGGTGCTGGACAGGCATGTGTATGCATGTGGAAAGCATGTGCACACACATACACAGCACCTGTCTAGTTGCCCCTCTGGCAGTTTGAATAGTGGTCCAATGTGTCCTCATAATCTTCTACCATCACCATGGTAACAGTGAACTTGCTCAGAATGTCCTCATACTTATTCAAATGCTATCCTGTAGCTCTCTAACCCGTCAATCACAATCCTAAGAAAATTGTTTAAAACAAGTGAGAACTGTCAGTCTCTGAGTTATGTAACCTCAACTCAGCACCAGTTGGTCCAAAGCACAATATGTATTTGTGCCAAGTGTTTTCATATGAATCAGGGCCTGCTTTAAAGCTGTGACTTATCTCACATTACCTCATGGCCATGTTGGTGAGTTTAAATTAGAACTTGAACTCTTGTTTATCCATTTATAATCCTTTAATCCATGCTCTTTGTTCCTGTTTTGTATCAGTTTTTCAAAACTGCATAAACATGATAAAATACCTGTGCCTGTTGAAGCAGAGCCAGCAGCAGTTCACCTTCATTTGTTTGCTTGTTTATTGTGTTTGTTTACACATTACAAATGGTAGAAATGCTTTGGGAAATTAAGAGGGAAGATTGACGCTGCTGCTTTCTGGTCTGAGCTGCACAAGCAGTCGGCTCCTATCATGCAACAGAGGTCTCCATTGTTTTCATTCTTTCTTCCTTTTTTAGTCCGACCCTCATCTTCCCTCAAGCCTTATCTCTTGCATTTGTTCTTTTCCCTCATCTTCCAGCGTCATCGTCTCTCTCCTCTCTTCTTCTATCCACCTTTCTTTACTCTCCCATGCCTTAGCAGCTCCTTCCTAAAACCAGCTGTAATATTTTCTTTGTAATTGACACAATTTATTGTTGATAACTTCTTTTAAATTTCATCTTCTGAAACAAACTGGATTTGTTGTGAAACTCGGTAAAACAATGTATGTGTTAAAATGACAAATTATGCATCGAAATGATATTGCAAAAAAACAACAACTCCAGGCCAGGTTGCCTTGTCTGTTATTGGTTAATCCATCTGGGATTAGTGTCAGCACCTCTGAATCTGATGGTGGATTACCAGGGTAATATGATGGGGTGTGAGATCGACAAGCAGACCAGTGCAGCACCTTCTACCAGTTAATTAGCATGCCAACCCTCACTTTTCAGTCATGAGCTTGGCTCAGTGAAAGCATGAGATTGTGGATAAAAGCAACCACAATGAGTTCCCCTCGCAGGGTGGCTGGGCTGATCCTTTGGGGCAGTGTGAAGAGCTCAGATATTTGGATGTAACTCAGAGTGGAACCGATGCTCTTTTGCATTTAAAAGAGCCAGTTGAAGTGGTTCAGGTATCTGATCAGGATGCCTCCGACAGGGAGGGGCCCCCGTGGAAAACCCAGAATATGCTGGAGGTATTATATCCCATGTATATCCCATCTGGCTTTGGGACACTCTGGCACCCCTCAGGGGGAGCTGGAGGAAGCAGAGAGGGGCATCTGAGATATGTTGCTTCGCCTGCTCCCACCGGGTACCGGATAAGCAGCAGAAAATAGATGAAGAGAGAAAAAACAGTGCCACCGTATCCTGAGAATTTGTGAGGTAATAATGGTGGCTGAGATGCTTCACATTTCAAATTATTGGGTGTGGTGATTGTTACTACTTGTCTTGAATAGATTATCCTGATCTTGGAATGTGAAACACAACATGATTGTGTTCATGAAGCAATTTCAAAAGGCCCGATCAGTAATGGCAAACAGGAAACACTCTGGGTCTGTAGCCACTGTGAATGGTTAATGACTACCCATGAGTTACTGTTCTATCTCTGTGAACATAATGGTGTGTGTGTGGGAGGTTTACGATACTGTTTACAGTAAAACATTTACTTAAGAGAATGATATCATGCAGCAGCTCCAAATGTTCCTGCTCCTTAAGTCTTTCAGAAGATGCCGTTTCCTGCCACAGAGTGAACAGGGAATGGAAGGGCAGAATTACTCAAGCCAAAATACAGAGACAGTGTAATTTCTTTGGTCTGCCTTCTCCCAATGTTCCTCTTCTCACTAAGTGGACGTCATTATGTCTCCACAAGGGTGGGGGCGTAGTTTGAGGATTGAAGCTGCTTTTTGGGTGGACGTTTACCTTTCTCTTTGCTTAACTTTCTTTTAATTTAAAAATAAGAAGCCAGTTATACCACATGTATATGTATCACTAGACCCTAAACACAGTAATATCTTAATATTACTTTAGGAATAATGGTTTCAGATTACTTTTGAGCCAAAGGTCTTGGCAGTTACATGAGGTTTTTAATGTTCATTAGTCTGCCTTAGTTATTGTACATATAGTTGCATATTTATAGCTGTTGTAACAGGATGGTATGGAGAACACAGAAGTTAGGGCAGCGCAGCAATCACAGGCAGAGTCAGTTCTGCAGGTTTTAAAGGTTTTTAATTCAACACAAAAGAAGTGAAAACATAGCTCAGTCCAGAGCGCTATCAATTAGCGGCTTAATCTCCTTCATGAAGAGGAGAAACCTCTCTTCTCCTCTTGTCGCATGTCTCTCTGCTCCTTTCTCAAATTGATTGTTTTAGATATATATTTTGATTTTTTATGAATATTTCCGTCTGTAAAATGCCCCCAACCCGACTGATGCCTCATGATTGCTGGTTTTGCCAAGAAATATATTTTAAAAAACAAAGAAGGAAATCGTCACATTTGAGACACTCGAGCCAGCTAATATTTAGCCACATAACCTGATACATTCCCTTAATCAATCAAAACAGATTGATTGTTTTGCAGAATACATAGTGAACATGTCCTCAAAACTTCTTGGTTTGAGCTGCTCCAGTAACCCTCTCGTTGTACCTCATCTCATCATTCACACCCTGCTTGCTCACTTTTCTCAAGCTCTGACATTATGAGATCCTGTGCAAAGTTATTTTATAAAGTAAGCAGGGGAATGGCATATGTATGCAGGACACACAGAGAGTCTAACACAGGCTTACCACTTCTTTTGTTGTTTAAGCACAAAAGAAATATACACGTTACATCAGTTTGATGTATTCAGTGAGAAGTTGGCTGAGCCTCATAAGTGACTAAGTTGGCAGAAGAATGAGGAGATAAAAAGCTTAGGTGAAGAATAGGGGGTTTGAAGCATTAAGACTGTAATATGCAGCTTTCAGGAAGAAAAATGACTCAAAATAATCTTGCTTTTTATAATGTATGGCCTCATGGGTCCTTTATAAATGAGGCGGCAATGAGGGAATGATGCCCTTATTAAATACTGTAGGGTAGCACCGTTACAGGATAGCAGCCAATTACTAAACCCAGATGGCATTTTGGGGATCCAATTTTTCCTCTGGTGGGGTTGTATTTACTCCGCATTGAAGACAGTTAGATGATTTCAAGCTAAAAGTTTCTCCTCATGAATTGTACTCTTTTAATTGGTGCGGTAGTTAACCATCTCAGGCTGCACAAGAGTGTAGAAATACCATTTAAAATATCACAACGACAGAGGAAGAATTAATGCATTGCTTATGTGCTCAGTTTTATACCTCCCATTTCATAATCTCTGTATCTTTGTGCATCTCGTCACACACTGTGTGTTGACTGTTAATTGGCTCGTCTGTCAAAATACTTTTCTTTGTATGTGAGGCATATACATATCCATTTTATTTTAGTCTTATTCTCTTTTCCTGGTTTCTTGTTTGACTTATATATATATATTTCTATATATATTTAGTGTATATAAAAAACACGTTTTGTGCCAAGGAAGATATTTTTGTTTGACAAAAGTGACATCTGCACTCTAGTAGATTCATACCTGAAGAATTTAAGGTATTTTTTAGGAACAGTAACCTAGCATAACTTCTACAGGCTTAACAAAATGATTAGAGATTGGCTAACTTTATATTTTTATGTGTAGACATCCATTTTCATACTCTATATCATACTCTGTTTTTCATTCCCTCCATTTCTCTCTCTCTCTCTCTCTTTTGCTACTTTATTCTTTCTTTTTTCACCTCTCTACACTCTAAACAAAGGACAAGACCTTATGAAAGCATTTCTGGTGCCTTGTGCACATTTCCCCGTGGCCCTGCTGGATAGGATACTACTTGTATATGGAGCATGCACCTTTACACAGACAGCAATGCATCAGCTGGAGCTCAGGGAGTACATGGAGCAGATCTGTGATTTCACGAGTTGAAACATTTGCACCAACAAAAGTGCTAATTGCCCTCTCGTTAACATAAGAAGGTGTGTGTGTGTGTGTGTGTGGTCTCCTGAAATATTCAACGTCACGTTCACCACCTATGTCGTTGCCAGTTTGAATCTGACACAAAGAGCACAACTTCACATCTACCAAAGCAGAGGCCTCACAATGTCTCTCTTCCAAAATTGAGACTGATGCATAAAGATGTAAAAGTAAGACTTGAGATGGAAAGAGGACAAACATAGAACCTTGAGGTTAGAGCAAGAACAAGAATCAAAGAAAGAGAAAATAGAGGAGTTTTTGAAACCCCTTAAAATGACCAAAATGTCGAATGAGGAAGCAACCAAATTAGTAGATCCCATCACACAAGATGAAATTAAAGAAACCATTGCTAAATTAAAAAACAACAAATCACCAGGAACAGATGGATTTGCTGGAGAATATTACAAAGCCTTTGTGAATGACCTCACCCCTATACTATGCAAAGTATATAATTATGTACTAAAAACGGGAGATCCACCGAAATCATGGTCCGAAGCCATCATTACGGTCATAGATAAAGAGGGAAAAGATCCCCTACAATGTACCAGCTACCGCCCAATAAGCCTCTTATGCGTAGACTACAAAATCCTGACCTCTATCCTGGCTACCAGAACCCAAAAATATATAAAAAAAATTAGGATTTATCTTAGGCCGCCAAGGAACAAACAACATAAGAAAAGCCCTAAATTTACAATCAATAGCGTCAAGAAACAGACAACATTCATTACTTCTCGGTTTAGATGCTGAAAAGGCCTCTGGAGGCGGAGACTGCAGCGCGAGGCTCCTTGGGAGGCGGGGGTCTCGCGACAGAAACTGCAGAACAATACGCTTTCACTTCAGTCTCCAAGTCGGCAACACTGCCCGTCGTGAGGCTGCATAAGCGCGCGCGCGTGTGCGCACACATAAATAAATCGCCTTCAAAGTAAAAGCAGTGCCGTTTGTATTGCACTCATGGCGTGCACCTTATTTATTTATTTTTCATTTTTGATTGACCTCACGCAGGCCAGACTGGGAGAGCCATCTGGCCCACGGGCCGTAAGATGCCCAGGTCTGGGTTAGAGCATAGAACCCTGAGATCAGAGCACATAACCCTGAGGTCAGAGCATAGAACCCTGAGATCACAGCATAGAACCTTGAGGTGAGATTATAGAACCCTGAGATCAGAGCATAGAACCCTGAGATCAGAGCGTAGAACCTTGAGGTGAGATTATAGAACCCTGAGATCAGAGCGTAGAACCTTGAGGTGAGATTATAGAACCCTGAGATCAGAGCATAGAACCTTGAGGTGAGATTATAGAACCCTGAGATCAGAGCATAGAACCTTGAGGTGAGATTATAGAACCCTGAGATCAGAGCATAGAACCTTGAGGTGAGATTATAGAACCCTGAGATCAGAGCATAGAACCTTGAGGTGAGATTATAGAACCCTGAGATCAGAGCATAGAACCTTGAGGTGAGATTATAGAACCCTGAGATCAGAGCATAGAACCTTGAGGTGAGATCATAGAACCTTGAGGTGAGATCATAGAACCTTGAGGTGAGATTATAGAACCCTGAGATCAGAGCATAGAACCCTGAGATCACAGCATAGAACCTTGAGGTGAGATCATAGAACCTTGAGGTGAGATCATAGAACCTTGAGGTCAGAGTATAGAACGTTAAGATCAGAGCATAGAACCTTGAGGTCAGATCATAGAACCCAGAAGGTTTCATCTTTTTACACATTGGTATTTGTACATGCTAAACTGCTGCTGCCGGCAGTAGCATCCTATTTACTGTATAGACATCTCACTCATTTTATTTTTGATAACAGACAGCTAATAAACGGCATCCAAGAAAATAGCCAACATCTTTGTCAATGGACGACATACAGCATAGCATGATTGAAGTTCAGAAAATCCAAACGCACGGCTGTAATTTTTTTTTATCTCAGCGTGCGCATGTAGTCTAACGCACTTGAGCTAGATTCCGATAATTCAGCAGCCTGTTGGAAGGAGCTTGGCTGTATCAGTGACAGCAGGGCTGGTGGCTGTAGTAGCATGTGTAGAGGCTCTGTAATGGTTATATTTAGCTCCTTATCTCCCAGACGGCTCTCTCAGCACACAGTCGCCTGGCACAGCAGCCTATTCTGGTGAGAAGGGTAGAAACTGGGAACAGCTAATGCCATTCTGGCCCAGACAAAACTATATCCTCACCAATAATCTTTTGTTTAGACAAATAGTTTGCTCTGTATTTCTTGCCAATCATTGTCAAATGATAGTCTTCTCTTTGCAGTGGTTGTCAGTTTTATTTCCCCTCACTTGTAGCATAAGAAATACAGATTGTTCAGTTCCTGTGAACTTTCCTCTCACCTGTATTGTCTCTTTACCTTCTGTCATTGTCTCCCAGAGCTGTTTCCTTCAGCAATCCGTCTGGCAGAATATAAGTGGGAAAGAGAGTGTGTGTGTTTTTTGTGACAGTGTGTGATGTTCCTTTCTGATCCCTCTGAGTGTTTGAAGCAGCATTACATCAGATTCTCTATACTGTCTCCAAAGCCCTGCTGTCTTTGAGTATCTGTGTGTGTGAGGGGGATGGGCTGAGGCACTGATTTCCCCATGCATCCTGCATAAATATGAGCAATGCATACAAGAAGTCCTACTTGTATATACACATAAGGATTGCGCATAGGCACAAAATACATGCATGAATGCATGCCCGCTGTGCACTTTAACACAGGTATGTGTGGAGATGACATCAGTATATTCTGCTGCTGACACACTGGGGCTTTCTCTTCTGCATTATAGATGAGGAAGCTGTGAACAGCTTGTTTGCTTTCTAATTTAAGTTTATTTCCTCTCTCTCTATCTCTCTTTGCACCTCAAGATGAATCAAAACGTATGCACACGAGTGTCGTGGAGGTGTAGGAAGGCTCTCTGCTGGCATTTGGTGTGAGCAGCTCTCATCTTTAATGCATGCTGCCCTGTGTATATGGAAGTAACACCCTCTAAGCTTGAGGCTATTTTGCTGGTTAGCCTCAAGCCTGGCAGCTAGCCACTCAGTGCACACTTACACACCTCCACACACAACTCCTATAAAAGAATATACAGTGCAAACACCTGTGATCTTGCTGACATTGATGTCGAGGCCCCCAAAACATGAGAAATATGTTTTGGGACTTGTTTGACACTGAGTACATGCTGTTGCTATCTCATCAACAAATCTAAGATCCATCAAGGATCCATCCCTGAAGAATCTGAAGTCCAGGCCTCAAAAGTCCCTTCAGAAACCCAGTTGTGACTTCATGTCTATGATCATTTTCCACTATTGACCCACCGTTACTGTCTCTGTCCCTGTCCCCATATCTGAGGGTCTCCACAGATCACAAGATGTAAAGAGTGTTTGCTTCAAAGACAATGTGCATATTTTGTTTTGTACTCCCGATATATTATCCCCCCATCCCAAAAAAACTAAACCTCTATTCAAATGATATCGGTACTATACAAGCTCATTGGAGACACCACCCAACTCTACTGAGGAACTACAAGCACAAGCCCACTGTGAAAAATTGGAATATTGAGTTCACTATCTGATCTCATTTCTGCGACTGTGGCATATACAGTATAAACAGCCTACCTAGAGTACCTTGTGCTCTACTGAAAGAGAGATTGTGTGGATAGATTGGTTTTGGTGTTTCCAACTACCAGCCTTTCTGTCTTATTGACTCTGGTCTTTGTCTGTGTGTGTTACTCTGTCCGGCTCCTGCTGAGGTCAGGGTGGGTGGATCAGACCTTTTGTGTAACCTTTACTCTGGCTGGACACTACTGTCCTTTCAATTCCTCTCTGGTTTAATTTTCTCATGGTCAGACTTTGACAGAGCTGGGTCGGAGGCCATTGATTCACAGAGAGACCAAGAGGAAGTGTAGGGAGTTGCTGCACTTTTTGCTGGTGCAAGTCACGCTCACACACACACACACACAAACACAGTTGCTTTTCCAAGAAAATCTTCTGCCACAGAGCATGCATGCGCTGCTACAAAAACACAGAAATGAGAGCAGTGCGTCTCTGCTTGACTGGATGGTAGTGATTGTCCCGTGAATACTTCTGGGTATTGTCTCTTTCTTGTGCTGAGGTTGATCTCTAACCTTGGATGCTCACGTGCTCACCCCATGGACATACACACTCAGAGGCATAACATGGTCTATGGGATCCACAAAACATTATTAGGGTGTGTGACGTCTCTCTTGGAAGACTGTCGCCTATGCTGGACAGCCTATTCCCAGGCCAAGCACCCCGACTACCCTGAATGTCAAGGAGAAATGTTGCCTCCCTCCCTCCTTTCCTCCCTCCTCCACTCTCATTCCCTTGTTCATGTTATCTGCCAGTGGGGATTGGGGGGTGGAGGGGACTCCTTTTCTGGTCCTCTCCAACTTTCTGTCCACCCCATCCAGAGGGTCACTGAATGACATTTATCTCCACGGATATGGCGGATGCTTTCAGACTGGGAAATAGCATTGATGAAGATGTGCCCTTTGGTGTTGAATATAATATTTTTTGCTGCTTGTCCGCTAATGGTAAAAAAAATGCAGTTTATAAGACTTTATACACTGAACTGCTTCTAAAATGTATCAGTAGGAAAGATCCATCAGGAAAATCGTATTACCAAAGATCAGATTCTTACATTTAAAACTTTCAAAATCAAAAGTCTCGGCCAAACGGGGCTTTCAAGGGTCTGTGACTTTGAAGAGACAGAAATATCAAAGGCTGATATCTCAACACCTGGGCCAATGGAAAACCTTCTGCATTGTCAGATACCAATAGAGTGAGAAAGAGGTCTCCAGAGCTTTCAACTGGATCTCATGGTCTTCATTATTTATTACATATTATGACCACTTGTTATCTTTCATTAACGTTCATACCAATTCCATTCATCTATTGAGGACCATGATATGTGTATGTGAGCTCTGAAATACGACAATACTCTGGGGTTGTCTTTTCACGCATACACACACATCCCAAGGTCAATAATGAACTTGAATGCTGAATTATTTTTGTTTTTTTAATATGGGTGAAGCAAACCCTTTATAGTCAGGAAAAAAGATAATTCTGGTCTTGCAACTTGTTTGATTGTTTGGAACAAATGTGTTGTGGAGCCCAAAACGGAAGAGACTCTTTCTTAGTTACTTTGCTCATTATAGCGGTGTGGCAGAGTTTGTCCACGCTGTGATCACACAATGGCTGTTCATCTTCTCAAAGGTTAGCCACAGTGCTGCTCTCATACCAGCAGATGGTAAGCATCCCATCTACCGTAGATATCCCTTCAAACTGTTACAGCAAACAGTCCCTACCTTATTTCTCAGGGGTTGTATTATAGGCTGATTGAGATTCTGTTCCTGCTCTGCTGTCATTGCTTTTATCAGTGGACTTTTATCTCCATCCCCCCTCACATCCTCCATCCTCCCACCTCGACCCAGCAGTCAGATATCACAGCCTGCCTCTGAGCCCCTCACGGTGCCTCAGTGGCCAGCTGCTCGCTCCAGCTCCCCCCACACCACTGCCACCTCCACCTCTGTCATCAAATGAACCATTTCCCTTTCGGAGATGAGTTAGATGGACAATGGTATGGGACACGAGCTATTATGTTTTGATATTCAGTCCTGTCCTTGTGTGCAGGCAGGTGTAAATATACAAGTAAGTTAAAAGAGAGGATGAGAATAATACTGTAAACGCTTTGTTTGCAGTAGAGATAGTGCAGGATGGGTTTATCAGTGAGTAGTTCTGCTGGCAGATCATGTCTTAGGGGCATTTAATTAGATATGGACAATTTTCTCAATTGCCTTCCATATCCCCTTTTGCATTTCTCGATCTCTTATCTCGCTCACACCATTTTCAGCTGTTGCCTGTTAGGGATGACCCCTATAGTTTGTTAGGAGTATGGGTAAAGCAGAGTGTGAGTATGTGCACACACACATTCCTATGCCTGTAATGTGTAAATATGACAGCTGCATAAAGGTGGGCAATTTAAAGGCTGCCGGTTAGTTAAAGAGACTGATATGTAAATCAGGTCACATCGACAAGGACGTGTGTGTGTGTGTGTGTGTGTGTGTGTGTGTGTTTGAATATCTGCTGACATAGGCTGTGTGCCCTCCAGCAGTTCTCTTTGCTTACCCAACTCTTATTAAAGCAGTAAATATGGCCGTGACATAAATTTAACGCCATGATTTCATTCCTCTCTCTCTATTTATGTGTGTGCGTGCACGTTCATGCTCATTGATATTGCATTAATGTTGCCTTCTAATTACACAAAGCCAAGATTTGCTAGGGGGCAACGTTTGATGCATTCTTTTTCAGGGTGCTTCTCGCTCTTTTGAAATATGCCCACCTTCCCATTCATCATCAATCTAGTTTAGAGTCCGTGATATATTGTAGCCTGTGTGAGTTTTTATGAGTGTGTGTAATTGGAGTTTTATGTAGATATTCTTGGGCTATTAAAGCACCAAACATGCTCCAGGTGTTGCTCTGCACCCTGCTTCCCTCTGAAAGGCACTTTGGAAGGCTACACCACAATGTGATACAACAGGATACGCAGTCAGAAGATAACGCAGCGTACCTCGGAAGGAGCTCGCTGCATAATCGAGTGCACAGCACTGCAAGAGTGGAAACTACAGCCTATAAAAAACGGGCAGATTTGTTGTAAAGATAACTTATTTCCTCCTTTATTTGGAGTTCAGCACATTTCATTTATATAAGATTTAACTGCTTCAAGTGAAACCAACATCACATGATCCTTTTCCTTATGACACGTATACGATCCACTCACACCAGCGGACAGAGAGAGTCGGAAAATATGTGGCGTGAAAAGCAGAGCGTCTTTGAAACGCTCCCAGGGTGAAGACTGCAGCACTCGCTCTCCTGAAGGAGCACCGGAGTAGCTCTCCTGCTCCGGGTTCAATAGAAACGAGCCAAGGTGCTTGTGTCTTGTACCCAAAACTGCTGCCTAGCAACAAAAAAAAAGCCTCACAGTGATATCAGGGGCAAACTTATATTTATTAGGGGCCGTTTTGCCCTTTGCCCTCGTGTATTTCTGACGCTGTCGTGTACAAATAGTGCACAAAATAGCTTAAAAAAAAGTAAGAAAAAGCTTCTAAAACATTTATCACAATACTGTTATTTTTTTTCTTCTCCCTGCCTAATGTTAAAGGTGCATTTCACTGATGTTCCACAATAATATCAGTTTAATCCATACAATGAGTACTTTTAGCCCTGTGAAAACAGTTATACATTTTCTGTGATTCCTGGGAGCTTTCTGAAGTCTGAAAAATGAATCCTGGTGATATCATTAGGTTATCCTGCCTTGTGCAGTCAAACATTTACATCTGTTACAGGATGCAAATAGCTGATTTCACACATTAATTAGATTCAAGAAGATGGAGCAAGGGGCAGTTTATGACCCAACAAATTATCCTCCTGGGGGTCAAAGGTCAGGGTCACTGTGGCCTTAAAGTCCACTCTCGTAATACCTGGGGAATGCCTGAAGTGTATTATTGCAAATGTGGCCCGCCTGGACTCGAGATTTGACTGATTCAATTTTGGTGGTCAATGGTCAAGGTCGCTGTGACCTCACAAAACTATTTTTCCCCCAATACTCAAGAATTCAGAAGCCAATTATGCCAATTTCCCACAAACGTTTAACAGGATGAAATGATGAAGTGATGACATTTTGGACATACATGGATGTAAACTGCACCTTCACTGATTGGCGGAGGCATATTACCACGCAGCAGTAAATCTAATTTATATGTCATATGGCCTCCAGAATAATGTCAATTTCATAAAAATTGTCTGTTGTTCCTCTTTAAAGATCCTGTTTCAAGGTTGTCCAACCTGCAGGCAAGCATTTGGGAAACAAATCCTCTCTCTAAATGTTTTTTCCTGATGAAAAGCCACGTTGTTCCTGTCAAGTGTTTACTCAACATTTATGAGCCCATTAAAGTCATTTCAAGCCATGGAACTGTCCTGAACAACATTGTTCTCGTAATTTAACAGACATTATGGCACTTTTTATTCGTGGTCATGGTGCAAGGAATGGGCCTGGTAAATGGAGGTGAGTGGGCTGAGAGAGGGTGTTGAAGCAGATGACAGAAGATGGGAGTAACTCAAAGGGTTTTTAACTGAGATGGGAAGGAATTTGTTTTATATTACAACTGATTTGACGATATAATCATCATACTGCTTAAAACACCAGGTTGTACTTTTGCAGAATTTCTTTGGAACCTGAACATCCTCCTCATCCGTCTCTGTATCATAAATCTGAACTTGCATGTGTGTCCTTGGTGAATAGCTGTGAAGGAGGTTTCTCCGACTTGTGAAGGATCTATTTGGGGCAGTAGAGAGAACAAATGGGATGGAATAGCACAAAGGAAAGAGCACTCTGCCGTCTCTCTTACCCCCCCCCCCCCTCACTTTTCCTTTAGTCTGAGATTGAGGGAGACAGTGAAGCAGAGCATTAGTAAGAGTGTGAAAGGATGAGTGGGTGAAAGCTGAACACCTCAAGGCGCCAGACGGGAACATGGTTTTCATCATCCAATGGAAAGAACAGATTGACTTTTTGTGATTATTCTGTTGAATATGATTATACACTGCAGAAATGAGAATGTCCCCGCTTCGTATAAGAGACGCAAGGTTAGAGTTACTTTCTGTAGAGGTTGCCTTTTAGAATGAACTTAAACCATGTCAGTTTGTCCCTTTTTAAATTGTTGAACGTCTCCTATTGAGTTACTCGTTTTAGACATCGCCTTTTCATCCTATCTGTCTTATTTTTTTCTTTTCTGCGTATGCTCTTGACTCTTCATATCCCCTCCTTCTCTTTCCTTGCCCTTTGGTTACCTGGGAAACAGTTTCTGACTCTTTTTTCCTTCGGCTGTGATAGAATGAGACAAATTTAGTTAACTCCTTTCCTTTTGGAGTTGATGTAAATGCAACACTCAACACTGTCATATTACTCTATATTATAATATAAACATTAAGGTGGCAAATCGCCACCTTAACATGGTGGAGGAGTTTGAGTGGCTCAGTGATCCTGGGACCTATGTTGTCCGGGGCATCAGCCCCTGGTAGGGTCTCCCAAGGCAAACAGGTCTTGGGGTGAGCCCAGACTAAGAGGGGTTCAAAAATCTGATGAATTACGGCCCACAGTGATGCTACTTCGCCCGGACAAGAGAAACCGGGGCACCCTCCCGGAGCCAGACCCAGGAGGGGAGCTCGTCGGCAAGCGTCTGGTGGCCGGGCTTTCGCCCACGGGGTCCGGTCAGGCTCTTCCCGAAGAAAGAGCATGGAGCCTGTGGACTCACCACCCGCAGAGAGAAGCATTGTGGTTGGGTGCTATGTAGACCGGGCGGCAGGAGGCCTGGGCGAGCTGATCGCCGGCAGCATAGACTAGCTCTAGGGAAGTGGAACGTCACCTCGATAGCGGGGAAAGAGCCGGAGCTGGTGCAGGAGGTGGAGTGGTACCAGCTAGATATAGTTGGGCTCACCTCCACGCACAGCACGGGCTCTGGAACCAAGCTCCTGGAGAAGAGTTGGACTTTGTCCTTTTCTGGAGTTGCCCAGGGTGAGAGGTGCCGGGCAGAAGTGGGGCATCGTGGGGATTATGATCCGATGATCCCCACTCCCGCGCCGGGCATCAAACGCCCCCGTGTCTGGGTTCATATTATTATCCATAGTCGCACACAGCTCCGACTCCTTCAGGACGAGTGTCTGAATGAAGCCGCTTCCAGCGCTCCTTCCGGTGGACCAGCAGCAGTTTGATTCAGCAGCGGCAGGACGGCGGTGGCGACGAGCAACGGGCGGAGCTTCTCAACGCTGATTGCTGACCCGGACTGGGGGACTGGGAACATCGTCGGGCGGTGGAAAGAGCACTTTGAGGAACTCCTAAACCTCAGGGGTCCCCCAGAATTCGCTTTTTCTTACCCTTCCAAATTTGAACTGATCCTCTTAAGTAATGAGTTGTATTGGTGCTTTTGGACTTGGGTGCAGGCAGTCAGTATTCAACCCCTTTACGTACAGTTTTCTTCCCCTTAAGTAGCTCTTAGGTTGGAAAGTAATCTTATTCCGCACTGTAAAGTGTATTCTGTATGATAGTTAGATAAAGTAAAATCCGTCACTGCACCCTTCAATACAAGGTAAAGGCGTTGGATGTTATACAGTCCTCTTATATTCCGTTTGACAGATTGGGTATCCTAAAAGCTTGAAATTAAAATAAGTCAGTGTTTTGAGTAAAGTTTGTCTGCACGGCTCAGGTACCTAACAGAAACTTTACTGCTTGAAATTCCAAGTTACTTTCCTCTTCGGGCATCAATAGATGTGGACACTTCAAATAGCACAGCTTGTGCTCTGTAGTTGCAGACCTCAGACTTTAAATGAGATGTCCACACTTTGCAGTGTTCCTCACTGAGTCGTTGACAGCAGGAGGGAAAGGAAGAAAAGACGAGCAGATACTTACAAGAGCGAACCCATTTAGACTGGATTTAAAGAGCCATGTGAGACCCGGAGTTACAATTTAAAGACCTGTCTGAACTGAACTTCCATCAAACACCTGTAAGCAATTCCCCCCACAACGAGCACATACGCCCTATGTTTAGTTGTATTTGAATTGGTACCTAATCTCATGCATTACTCCTAATTCACAGCCATTTACTGCACACCATGAACAGAGCACTGAGACAGGTTTACCGCCCTGTATCTTGGATTGTTATCTAACTTTTCCCCACAAATAATGCCGCCGCAATGCAGGTTAGCCAGATCTTTCTGCCTGCATGCCGCTCAGTGTGTGTCTGCATACCTGGCGGGGCCCCAGTGTGTGCTATACTGAGCCCTGACACCCCTTCCCACAGCGAGTCAAAATGCTTTTCACTGCTCGCTGCTTTTCTTTTCCATGCTCCTCAGGCTGCATCCAGGAGGGACAGCAGGCAGAGCATATTTAAACCCCAATGCTGTGATGCGCGTGCGTGCGTGCATGTGCGTGCGTGCATGTGCGTGCGTGCATGTGCGTGCATGCATGTGCGTGCATGCATGTGCGTGTGCGTGCATGTGCGTGTGCGTGCCCTTGTTTTCAGGCATTCTATGTGTAGCTGCATGACTTTCTACCAGCAGAGTGTATCCAAAAGCTGAGACATCGCTGTGGGCAGGCTTTCTCTATCTAACACTCCCGTCGCAAGGCTTTCTCCCCCCTGCTCCTGCCTTTACAGGATTAGAGATGCCACCATCGCCTTTCCTCTGTGTTTGTGTGGCAGTCTGCTTCACAGTGAGAATGGCAGAGTGATTGGACAATGACGGAGAGAGCAATATCTATGATTACTTTCAGTAGAGATTTTTTTTAATCGAGGTGATGGCAGCAATAGTTTTACTTGGAACACCTCGGCCCATCTCCGGTTTACGGAGTATGAATTTGTGCTGGCTGGCTCTCCTATTGACCATCATTGCACTCTCAGCCACCACCTCATTAACTCCAGCATCAAGCTGCATGACTAATAGACTGATATTACACTGATAACAATCATGTTTGTGGTGGTAATTGTGTGAGGCAATTTCCATCCATATTAGCTCATCTGTCCTGGACTGATAAGAAGCAGGGAAACCTTTCCCAGTAACTGGCTCGAATTAGTCATCAGATCAACAAATATCAGGTCTCATGGCTGTCTCTCTATGTCTGTCCGCTTGGTGAAGGGATCCAGCCTCAGTTGCTTTTCCTCAGGTTTCTTCCATTTATTCCTTGTTAAACGTTTTTGGGGAGTAGTTTTTCTATACCTGAAGCCAGGGTTGGAAAGGTCAGAGGGTGCTGTATGCAGTGCAGACTGTAGAGCCAGATCTGTGGGAGTGGGTGTGACCATCCTCTCTGCCACTGGCCGTTGTCCTGCAGGTGGGCGTGGCAGACAGGGTCGTCAGGAGAGTGGGGACACCTGCGCTCGTTAGGGGCAATGAGCTAAAAGGCTCTCAGGTTGAGTGCTCTCGCTCTCTGCCGCTAGGCATCAGGGGGCTGGTGTCGGGAACTCGGCTCGTACTAATTTTGGCAAGTTAAATAAACCTTTTTCCTGTTAAACTGCTCTTTGTGTCTGTGTCCCCCTTTTTTAATCATGGCTGTGCGGCCCGGTTCGTGACAAGGGCTATATAAATGAAATTGACTTGACACTCCGAGTGGATTGCAGAAATATGTTGGGTGCGGATGGGATGTGTTGGGCAGCTGGCACTTGGTCAGATAAACAATATCCCAGTGTCAGTTTTTGTAAGTGGAAAATGAAACAGTGCAAGTAACTCTTCGGCAACCGTTTACAGGTGTAGACATAGTAATCAAACTTAATTTACTATCCCTTTTTTTTGTGCATTTCTGTAAATGTTTTTTTTTGTGTGAGACATTTTCTGTGTGGACCCCTATATGTTAAACATAGTTCCTTGATCCTTTGATGATACGAATATTCATTAGAGCACCTTTAAGGTTTGATTATACGTCTCCAGGGATTTATAGCCTACCGTTAGTCTAACAATCTTGTAGGTTGAAACTAAATCTATATATTTCAGACATGTGGATTCTATCAAGCAATGAAGCATCTTCTGTGGCACGCACACACACACACACACACACACACACACACACACACACACACACACCACAGGTTTTCTCCCACAGGATGGAAACACATGTCCACTTGAACACTTGGATGGTAAACATTCAAATCAAACTGTAAATACACGAGAGCAATTGTGTGGCTGCAAATCCCTCTCTCACTATCCCTCTCTCACACAAACACACACATATTCATACATGCTGCTCAATCTTCCACTGAGATAAGCAGTAGAGCTTATCAGTGAGGAGCAAGGGCTGATACATGGCAGCCAAGTCACCTGCCTGCTCCCTAAGAGGAGACAACAATGTCATTCACAGAGCACACATGAACACAGATGTGCATGCCCTTCACCGTGAACGCAATGAAGCCGATGTACAATGTAGTCAGACATGCATTAGAATAATGACCCATTCATAGCCAAAGTACATCTCCATTGCAAATTCCTATTCCTGTTCAGGATTTATTCAAATTGGGGCTGCAAGTGTTCCAAAAATTGCCTTTATTGGCTTTCGCTCTCCTCTGAAGCAGAATATTGCAATATTGACATTCACCAATGCGGTAATTATACCAGAGATTATATTTTCTATGTGGTACCGAGCCATTTACACATTGCAGGTGGTGTTGGCAAAGT
The DNA here is from genome assembly GCF_910589615.1 of Taurulus bubalis. Classification (NCBI taxonomy): domain Eukaryota; kingdom Metazoa; phylum Chordata; class Actinopteri; order Perciformes; family Cottidae; genus Taurulus; species Taurulus bubalis. The sequence goes on along the minus strand of NC_136598.1, from coordinate 4,896,827 downwards.
GCCAGTGATCATAATGGAGCGGGTGAGAAGGTGAGATGGGTTGAGCTGAGTTCAGGATTAAAGGGCCATTTCAGGCTTTTGCATGAATTTCCTTCTCTCACACTCCCAACACTGTTTCAGCCCTAAGCAATACATTGCAGTACTTCTTCCCATAAACCTGCTTAAATATGAATGGCCCAGTCAGCACTTCTCCTGTAAATATTAAAGGGATAATTTTGCGGCTTCTGTATACCTCGGGTGGGGCCCTTCTGGCAGTTCCAAAGTTGAGGCTAAACACTAAAGGAGACCGTGCTCATGGCTCCTATTGGCAAAAGCAGGTCTCTGAACTTGTGCTGCACAAATAACCATACATCATGACCTCATGCTGAAATTGTGGCAGCATATAAAACGAATGTCAGATCATAAAACAGATGTAGTACATCCTAGCATATACATTTCTGCTGACTGCTGACCACTCCAGAGGGTGAGTATTTCCATCCTATGCAGACGACACTCTTCTATGAACCTCTAAAGTAGACATAGCATTTTCTTTGGTATGTCTTTAAACTAAAACTACATGTTTGTATTCTTTCTCATCAGGTCACATTTTAGTTACTAGATAATAACCGACACAGGCTATAAATAGTATTGTGCGTAGATTTGAAGTCTTCTCATATTTTGCACCATCAGATTAGCCTTGGAACTGATTATTTAATTCAACATCTGCACACTGTCACACTGAAGTCATAATCCCTGTAATGCATATCAGACAAATCAACACCGGGACATTTATTATTCATGCATGGCTCTTCGCAGTAATTGGATATTCAGTGCGAATGTGCAGTTGTGCACATGCCAGCTCCAGGAACACACATTTACGTATTCTCACATTGAGCTCTTTTGGCTGGCGTGGTCTCACAGAGGGTTATTATTCAGAGCACCGAGCGCTCAGTGCAGCTACAGTGGAAACACACACGGAAAAACCGAGACCGAACATGGCATAGGTTCTGCTGGAGCTTTTGCTGCATGTATGCAAGCATGTGTCCCCCTCCACCTGTGAACTGTTGAATGGAAAGATATCGTACTGGTGAGTGAGATGGGCTTTTCAGCGGTGGCTTTGTGGCCCATTGAACATCCCCTCGCCTCCAGCCAGCTCATCTCCTCTCGCTCCATCTGTCCCATATTGTTTCCCTGTCTTCCATTTAGCCCCTCTACCCTTAACCACTCTGCCTCTTTTCTCTCTCTGAACCCTTTCCTTACAGTCTTACATGCCCATCTTTCACCTTTTTCTTACATCATCTTTTTGCAATGCTTTACACCGTCCCCTTTTTGTGTCCTTTTATCCCCTCTTTGCGTCCTCTGCACTTCAATTATACTCTATCTCCCCCTACCTCTCTTTGTACCTTCACCCCTCTCTTATTCTTACATGTTATAATGTCTTTCTTTGTACAGCTCCCTTTGCTCATGATTCCTTTGGTGAACACCAGCTCGATCCCCTTTTCTTGGTCTTTCGGTTTTGTCCCCATTCTTCACTATATTTTGCACATGGTTTTGTGCCTTTTCTTCTCTCCATCCAAACTTGTGAACATTTATTCCCTCAGCTTTTCCCTTTCTCCACCCTCACCTGTGAAAATATCCCCTTGACCTGAACTCAGCTGGGTAATATATCACTGGACTCCTAACAACAAAGTGCTAAGAGTCATTAAAAAGAAAAAGAAAAAATCTCAGTTTTGAGGCCCTGAAGCCTTGGAAATCACCTTTTATACAGTTATATAACAAGTTACCATGTTGTTGAAGGTTGTGGAAGAAAATAATATCCATAACAATTGGAATCTCATGAGCAAGCAGCCTGAGAGAGAGACCTTTTGGCTCCACTCAGGCCTGAAATTTCCTTGCATTGTTTTACCGCCCACCCCTCCCAGTACCCCTCTGTGTGTGGTGGCCTTGTGGCTCTGCTTTCATCATCTTCTGTCCTGCACATCCGTCAGTCACCAGCAACCCAACCTGCCAGCTGTCTCCATTTCCCTCACTTCACTGTTTTCCCCTCAGCTGGTCCTTCATCTTTCCTCCCATCTCTCACCCCATCCTCCCATCCAAACTCTCTTGTCCTATTTCACAATGTTCCATTTTCCCTCCCTTCATGTTCATCCTAAATGTACTAAAAAGGCAAACATGTCTTATCCATAAACATGTCTTATCTTAATTAAAATGCCTAGTGTGTGTGGGGAAACCTATTTGATTTGTTCAAAGATAAACATTGAGAATAGATTTATTTCATTCATCCATAATACATTATTAATAGTTTGAATTAGGTGCAAGATTGGAAAATGATGTATTTTATATAAACGTCACCTTGAAATGAGGATAATGAGATGTGAAGTGTAAGAAGGGTGCAAAACACACTATCCATCAGGGTGGATGGAGGAGACAGGAGCAGAGTTGTTTGGGGTGAAAAGAGTGATGGGTGGAGATGTGAAGAAAGAGAAATGAGGGCAGGACTGGCAGACAGGTGGGAAGACAGAGGGGTCTGGTGATGGGCAGAGGGCAGTCTGTGGGAAGGAGCAGAGACAAAGGGAGAGGGAGGAGGGGGGAGGAAGAGATTGCTGTTTTAAGGAGATTAGCTTTCAGATAGAGCAGATGAGACAGAGAGCAACAGAGAGCGAGTGAGGACGGGAAAGTCGCAGCTTTAAGAGGAGGGGAAGAGAAAATGAGTGTTTTGAAGAGACCAGACCGTAAATGCTCACAGGGTTTGTTTAAGCCCCGTCTGATTGACAAGGCTGCTTGCTGGCTGCAGTGTCCACAGTGCAGGATGTGGAAAGTCCTGATCAATTTAATGTAAAAACATAGCATGCTCCTCCATAAAACCACTGGTCAGGCTATTGGTGACCTCACACAGTCTGTTCACACACATGAAATCGCAAAAGAACGTTTGAATGGTACAGAATGTGTTTTTTTGTCTGCGTCTGTGTCTTGATTTATCAGATTGTTCCGCCTTTAATTGTGGTGTGTGTGCACCGGTGCAACTATGTTGTTCTAGTTGAGAGAAACTTGACCTGTTTATGAGGCACCCTAGCTCAAGATGTATATGGAGGGATAAACGAAAAGCCAGCAGGAATGAGGGCGATGTGGGTGCAGGCAAGATGGATGGAGAGATGAAGCTGCAAAAAGCGAGGGTCAGTAATCACGCAGCGGTGCACTTTCAAACATTACCAAAACTCAATATTTACTGTGTGTACTGACTGCCTGACATCGGAGTATAAACAAATGCAGATTTCACTCTGAGAAAAAAAATATGTATCAGCAGAGAAATCCATTTTACTACTTCTCCTCCCGCAGTTTATCGCCATCAGTATTGTTTTAGCTTTTCTTGGCAAAGCAGCAACGTGTAGTTCATGTTTAAGTGCAAGGTCACACACACACACACACACACACACACACCACAACTCAACAAATGAAGCAATGCAGAGAGAGGGTCCACTCTTTTGAAATGATGGCGTTGGTTAAAATGATGGTGTGTCCTGAATAATTGCCTTGATACACATAGGCACTGCTCTCTTCATAAGTTGATTTTGCCCTTTCTTTTATGGCAATTTAAGCTGTTAACAGCACGTTAAACATAAACTTGACCTCACTTCGTCAGACCGAATATCCTCTCCGTCTCGGACTTTTCTCCAGCTTTGTTTTTAGCCCTCTCTTCATCTCGAACGTTTCTCCTCGCCGTTAGGTTGTCTTGGTCTTCTTTGGAGTGTTGCTATAGTTACTGATCTGAGAGGAAAGGACTGCTGGTGTGAAACAGCAGGGGGCCGTTCGACCGAGAGATTTAAATGAAAGTCAGGTTAGTACCTGCTGGAGTGCCACATGTGGCCGCCGGGCTAAATGCGCTGCACATGGAGGCATACAAATATTTAGCCAACACACATACAGACGACATTAGCCTGTGCAAGATAAGAGAGGAGACATTACATGTGGAAGGAGTTTTCTACTGTATAGGAGTAGAAGAAACATTTAAAGTATGAACACGGCGTACATGCATGTTCTGTATGACTGCATGTGAGGGCGGATGGAGAGAGGAAAAGCTTTATTCTGCTGATTTCCTTGCTTTTGTGATTCAATTATTCATTCGCATCAAAACTCTTCATCCCTCGCTGCCCTATTCCTCCTCCTCTGTCTCCCCAGCTCTTTCAGTTTCACTAAACACAACACTTCTTCATGTCCACTCCTCCTCCTGTCGATATCCTTTCCTCACTCTCTCCTGTTCTCATTCTCTCTTTGTCACATATTCTTTTTGTATCCTCTCTTTGTCCATCTCTACTTCCTCTGTCTGACCCTTTTAGGTACTTTTTCTCTCTCTTTCCTTAATTATTCTTTCGTCTCTCTTGCTCAGACTCCTTTTCATTTTTTTTTGACAATCTCTCCTATTCACTTCTTCATCTTTGTCTCACCCTGACCCTGTCTCTCTGCACTGCCTCAGCCTTCCTCAGTTTCCCTGACTCACCTTCCCTCGGTTAGTATTCCCCCAGGGCGGCTAGACTCCACAATGTGTCATGTGTCACCTCACCAAAAGGCAAACAATGAAAAACAAAATGTCTGGAGAAACCTGGCAGTGCCGCTGCATGTGAGAGAGGAGATGGAGGAGCAATAAGGAGCGGATGAGGATAAGGAGAAAAAAAAAGATAGAGATTGAGCCAGACAAAGACAGACATTTCTGTGTTTATCATAATGCAAAATGCAGACGTTACTTATGTAAATGATTGGCATCAGACAACACAATATAACTAACCCATCAATCGGTGTTGGAGCTACAGCAGCCTTTTGTTTTAAATGTTGGTAATGTTTCTCCCCATTTGTTTACATCCAAGATTGTGCTTTCAAGATCATAAATATGTGATGCACTGGTTTAAGTGTGAGGGTAAAGTTAAATGCATAAATTCGGTGCACTTTAAGAGCAAAATTAAGATGGTTGCTCCATTTTGTGCTCTTGCAGTGGTGAAATGTAGCAAAGTACATTTAAGCTATTCAAGTACTGTAGTTAAGTCCAGTTTTGAGGTTCTCGTACTACACTTTATATTCCACTGTTTCGAGGGAAATATTGTACTTTTTTTACTTCACTACATTTATTCTACAATATTAGTTCCTATGCCTGTTCAGATTTGTTATATAAACTATGCATTATTAAGAAGCTGCAACATAAGAGTGAGAGGGCGCAGCGAGTCCTCCACAGCCCCGGGGAGTGGGCAGGTCCGTGTGAGGAGTACTATAAAGCTCACTGATGGAGCGCCAAGCCACTTTCAAAACAATAAAAAAGACGTCAGTTTGAGCTGTTATGATGGCCAAAGGTCAAGAAAAAAATCAACAAGTTAAAACATAATGAGAACAAAAATGAACTGCAGCCAAAAGTTGCAGCCAATTAAACTGAACATTACGTTCATGATCAGACGCATACATCCACTCAGTTTGCCCATGCATAACTGTATACTGCATACTCCAGTGCCCAGTTTACTGTCAGACCCAGTTTTCTCACTACAACAGCACCGATGTAGAGAAGGAGCAGGTGCACTAATGCAGAGTGTGTGCCTCTCTTTTTCCTTTTCTTCACAGCTGTTAGCTAAACAATAGCTGGCAGTTATAATCCCTGAACAGTCCGGTCCTCTCTCAAGGTATTCATGAAATGCACAGGCAGCCATGAATATGAAATGCATGTATTATTCACTGTGAGTGTGATCTAGTCCTGTATCTGATTTGAACCTCATGCCTGTCTCCGTACAGTAAAGCACCGCTGGCAGGCCCACTCCTTTTCCATTTGCTGGAGAAATATAGTCTGTGCGCTGCTGGAGGAGGGTCCTAACTCTCTTTCTCCACTGCTTTGCTTGTAGGCAGGTATACATTATACTAATGCGCACTACACACCCATACAGACTCATAGTGCACGCAGCAGTCAGCAATCCTCCAGCCGTCCGTCTTTAAACTCTCAAAAGCAAGCATATACTCAAGGTCTCTCTTGTTCTCTCACACACACACACACATCCCACATAGGGAGGGCTAAGACATAGTGTGATATAGAGGCAGTCTGTGTGGTGTCATGTGGCGTAACTCAGGAGCAGGGTGAGTGACAGAGGAGGAGAGTGAGGGAGGGATGGAGGAAAACACCTCTCCTGGGGCCGAAAGATCCTTCCTTCTTCTTCTGAGGCTCTTGACAGACCTGCAGCACCTGATCCAGCAGATCCCTCACTCAAACACAGAAACACACACAGACAAGCTGGCTCCTCCCACACGCTGGCACCCATGCATACCCAAGTTTCTAAAGTTTGCCAATGTCTTTCTCGGTTCACTATGCTGATAACGATAGAGCGCCATTTGACGGAGGTGGACACCTCGTATTTCTCTGCAGACTCTTTAGTGTATTGAGACCCCTGTTAACTGGTAGACCCCCGAACGGCATGCTGGGTACTGCTCGCTCTCTGTCACTCGCTACAGTTCATTCAAGAACAGATAAAAAAGAGAGACCAGAGAGCTACGGTACATGTTTACTAGTAATTTCCCCAACGCAGAGGTGTTCAGTGTGAAGTTGTTTGGATGAGCGTTTTTTGAGGAAGTTGCAGCAATATCAGAGGCCAAGGAATTGGCCCATTCCAAACAGGCACGAGTGTATTTTATTTGAATGTAAAGTAAGCACCACACTCACCAGAAGAGCACAATTCAGTGAGGAGTTAACAAGACTGGAAAAACAATGAGACGGTAATATTCAGTTTGTGTTCTGTAGTAAAGTCCCCCCATTACACATGCACTCTCTCTCACACACACACACACACACACACACACACTGACCTTCAGTGGGTACCTTGGTAGACAGGTGGTGGTGCCACTATCTGTTGCTAAGCAATTACCAAGTTCATTACCCTGGCTACATGGCCGTAATGTGTATTTATAATAAAATAATAATCACTTCATGCCGTTTGGGGCGGAGGTTCAAGTACAGTAGCTATCAAGTCTGTAAATGTACCCAAGAAGCATTTGAGCTGGATTAACATCAGATAATTCAAACCGCCTCGAGAGGTGGGAGGAATTTTTGGCAGTTACTTAACGGGTGCATTAATGCCTCCAATTTTCAAGTCCATCTTAATATATTACTGGATGCTATATATACATATGTACATATGCTGGCTAGACCTTGCAGTGGTTTCTCAAAATATATTTCTACAATGTTTAAAGAGTGTTTTATGTTTTTTTTTCAGAGCAATAGAATTAAGAAGTGAGATTTATTGTCATGTGCCTGCATCCAATTCCAGAGCCTTACTATGTGTGTGCGTGAGCGTGTGCGTGTGTGTGTGTGTGTGTGTGGTTATGTGCCCGTTCCTGACGCATTCAGCCTTATATACGACTGGCTAAATGCAGCAGCGTGTGTTGGCTGTAAATAACTGGCAAGCCATTAGAAAAGGTTGGACAACTGTAGCTGTTGAAATACACTGCAGGCTCAGGCACGAGGTGTGTGCGTAAGAAGCACCTCAAGCGCTCACAGGTACATAGACAGATGGTCAGATGGACAGACTCAAGCTGTTAAACAGCCCCACCCCTCTTTCACTCAGCCAGGAGGAGAGTGGATGTGGTTTGATAGCCACTTGGAGTTATACCTTCCCATAACAGTCAGGTTATGCGGGAACACACTTTTGCCTCCTAATGCAGAAATGATTGGTACTCTGATGCAATTACCTCTCCCCTGTATTCTCTTAAAATCCTTCCACTCTAAAAAGGTTAAAAATGTTGATGTAAAAGCCAGTGCTTACCCTTCTTAGCTGCTGCCTCCCACCTCATTCTGCTGTCATGTACATCATAACTTTCTTGAAGAGAAGGGTCATCAACGTTGACCTTCACATGAACAAACCCACACGTAGATGTAATTATGTGCACAACTGGTAGCACGCATGCACATATGAGATGAGAAATCTCTTTGTCTCTGGGAGAATTCACAGGAGAGCTTATTTATTGATCTTTGCAAGTGCTGGGAACATTTGGAGAAGAGCCACGCAAGCCGTTTACCCCTATTTCTGTTTGCTAAGTTAAGGTACTGGCTGTAGCTTCATCATCTGTTTACAGACATGAGAGTGTTATCATGCTTCTCATCTAGCTGTCTATAAAAAAAAAGCCTCTACACATATTTCCCAAAAATCTAACTATTCCTTTTGGTGTCTCTATAATACCTGCATACATTGAGTTTTACGGCTCTTGTTGAACGCACTCACACATTCAATTTCATCATTTTTTTCACTACCATGGGTTTAAGCATGCAGAGTAAACCAATCTGCAGGGTTTGATGTGACAACACTTTGCTCTCTCTCTCATGTTAGTGTGTGTGTGTGTGTGTGTGTGTGTGTGTGTGTGTGTGTGTGTGTGTGTGTGTGTGTGTGTGTGTTTTGCCAGGCAACAATTGTGCCTCACCAGATTTGACTTCTTCTTTCTCTGCATCCGATGCTTTTCACACTGTTCAAACATCTCTATCTTTCAAAACTTAGCGCCGCTGCTCCTCTTTATTATCACCTGTGTCTCCCTCTCCTTCTTTCTAACACACATCCACTCATCTGGCTTCTCTCTCTCTCTCTCTCTCTCTCTCTCTGGATAGACGCCCAGTCGTAGTGGAAAGGTGATTTATGGTGTATGGCTGTTGCCTCTAAATGGGATGTTTTATTCAGTGGTGGGAGGAAGTCACTGCCTTACACCACTCTCCGCAACCTTGCATTAAAACACATAACACCATCACACATACAAGCGTGCAGCGAGCACACACACAGACAACCTAAAAGGATGATTTAGCCTCTTACATTCAGAAACAGAATTAGACAAAGGCAGACTGATGGATATGGATAGAATGACGGACATGTATGCAACTGACAAAGTGCCAAACACAGAAGGAAGAAAAATGGCAACTTCTAACCGGAGTTATGTGTGAGCGTGTGTTCAAAGTCAAGGTCACCCCAGTGGGCTGCATTTCTCTCCCTGTTGTCAGCTCACCTGCTGACAGCTGCGCACGTAGCGCACTCAGTTGAGAGCAGCAGAAATGGAAATTCTTCTCTGTGCCTGACTGTCTTTCTTTTATTTTTATTCGCCCGTGTATCCAAATGTGTCGGCTCAGGCGAGTTAACATGCAAGCTTGCGGATGTGTGTTTGTGTGTGAGTTCATGCCGGTGTGAATAATGCAATGAGAATAATGCTGTGAATATTCATTAGCTGTGTACCGGTGACAGTTACCCGTGTAGCTGTCACTCTGAGTCTCGGGTTGGGACTTTTTATTGCACGAGGCCTCTACATTGAAGTTTTTGTACGTATCTAGATTTTTCCCAAACTATGGCTTCATGTTTATGCAAGCTTGTTTTATTAATGCGGCGTGTTTGCTTGAGGGTCGTGGATGGACTGATTTATTTATTGCATCTGTCCCTAAGACTCATCATGCAAGCAGCATAGACTCCAGCTTGTCTCCGATGTGTGTTTATGACCTGAAGTTGATGCTTCCGTGTCAAAGCTCCCAAACTCTCTGCTTTAATTCTCGTCTTGCAAAAGAGACAGGTGCGCTAAACAATACTTATTCCTCAAGACCCCTACGAATACACTAATTGAACCTGTGTGTATATGTGTGTGTACTCCTGTGTGAGTGCGTCTATGCACTTTCACACACACGGGTATCCCCGGAACTAATTTCAACTTTACTCTCCCCCTGCGATCCAGAGAGCAAAGACAAGTCGTGCAATAGCTCAGCGTGGAGCCGATAACGCGGCAGGGGAAATGGGGCTCTGAGAGCACACAACTCTCCCCAAGCACCTCAAGGATATTCAAAGATAGTCTTCATTTTCCACTAGATTAGCTCTGGGTGATGGCCACTCGCTAGAAGAGACGGGGCGACAGGAAAATACAAAATGAAGGGACCCGTGCTGTGGAGGGAATATGTGTTTGTGGCTAACATTTACAAAAGAGTTGACCGTATTTTTTTCGCTGCCATCTCACATGGGGGGATAACTTGTTTGTTTTCTGCTTGTGCAGCATTATAGTGTATTCACTAATGTGCATTACCTGTGCTCATGTTTTCATGTACGCTGAAGGGCAGAATAACACCGTATGACACATGCTGGAGGGAATTGTAGAAAGTCAGGGTTAAAAAACAGACAAGGACTTCAGGGTTATCTAAAATAATGGGGAGAGGGGACAGAGTGTCATGCAGAAAGTGAAGAAAGTGAGTGGATTTTCTGAGGGAAAGCTGAGGAGAGGGTAAGAAGGCTAGATAATTGGATGTTTGGAAAAAAATAGGTATCGCAGCTTTGGCTTCCACTCTAAAGTTGACCTGTGGGGGAGGAAAAATATTATCTATTTTGAGTCCCCTATGCTTGAATGTCTTTGTGTCTCTCCCTCTCTGTTTTCCATATGTCCTCTATCACTCTCTCCCTTCTCTCTATGCCAAACAGCTAAAGCATGGGTGCATTCCCTTTAGTTTGTGTGTGCCTTTTCCAGCATTGTCCCTGCTTCTCCTGTATTGATGAATCTAGTTATAGTGTCGCCGTAGGGTCGGATAGCAGAGAGACTGCTAAAGCTACTATTATTAGCTCAGGCAATCACAGCACTCTCATTATTACCCGGTAGGGTGGAGGCATGCAACTCATCATCTCTCATCATCTGTACAGCCTCCGGCGATAAATGCACACACGATTTTGCACACACACACAACTTCGCAGTTGCTTTCCACATATTGTATCAGATGTGTTTATTGTTCTTACAGCGGTGAAATAAATGGAGAGGGAAAAGGGGAGATTTCCAGTCCTAAATATAACACCGGTATCATTGCTGATTAAGCTCCTTAGTTCTCATACTGTGTGTTTCAGATACTCCGACAGATACATTTATTCTCTGGGGAAATAATCATCTGCGGTCAGGGTAAATGTCATGGGATTATTATGGATTGTTAAAACAATTATAATACAGATGTGTTATAAAAGACCGGACGAGGAAGTGCAGTAAGCAGCATGCACAGGAGACTTTATCCAGCAAGGGTTGCCAAGCGAAAGAAACAAAATCAAAGCAATTTTTTTGTGATCCTAGTTTTTACATTTGGATTTAAAAAAGATGGAACTGGTCCCCGGGTAGGGCTACGTTAGTGACATGTCTGGCACTCAGCGTTTAATGACGCCATATATTGCTTTTTGATGGAATTGTGGTACTAAACTCAAATGTATTGTTTTGTTTACTAAATTCAACTGTTGAAAGCAAGTCATGACAAATAAACTAAATTATTGTTATTTTTTATTATATATGTGAAGACTTTTTTCTTCACACAACACTTAATTGCACTGAACATGTGTTGTTGATGTTTTGTTTACCCTTAGTCATACACAGGTTTTTTTTGTTTTTTCGCCACCTATCTTGAATACGATATGATGAATCTCAATCCTTTCTCCTTTCCTCTCCATTCTCAGAAAAATGCTCTTAAATAATATTGCACTATGGAATTGGTTCACATATGTCTATATGTGATATAGACATAAAGACAAGAATCAAAGCAACGAAACGAGTGATGAACAGGTGAACCCTGTCAGATGACATCATGATGCATCTCAGCTCGGTGTGCTGATCTGTAGAGATTGTGATCTGAAACGTGTTGCCCTCTTTCTGTGTAGAGCTATCTCTCGCTGCATTTTAGCACTGCAGAATTTAGATAGCAACACTTTTTTAGATAACAAAAAAAAAGTGTTCCTTTTCTCTGAACTACTCAGATAAATCCAGACTGAGATAATGAGAAAGGGAGCCGGGAGGAACGAAAGGCTCAGCTCCCCTCCTCCCTGCTCCCACTGTCATGCCTGTGTGTGTTGGACAGGCGGAATGGCTTGTTTATGGGCAGATTAATTGCTTTCATGGCCTTGTTTCTCCCTGTGAATGGTGCTGGGTGTTTTAATATACACCCACACTGCCTGCCTCGCCAACCTGCCATGCCTTCCTGCTGCTGCTTTTTAGAGCGTAGCCAAGCTTTAGCTAGAGCCTAACGTCACTGCATGGCCCTGCATAGGTTAATTTCATTGGGGCGTGTGTGTGTGTGTATGTGTGTGTGTGTGTGTGTGTGTGTGTGTGTGTGTGTGTGTGTGTGTGTGTGTGTGTGTGCACTTAGCCTTCGGAAGAGGCCCAGCACAGGTGGATGGTTCCACTCGGGGCCCACAGGCCCGAGGGCGGCCAGCAGTTAGCTGGACCGTGACTTTAATCATTTCCTGCTGAGCTGAGGAGAGGTAAGCCAGGCTTGCAGAGTGTTAATCTACGGCCATAGACACAAAGATTCTTCAAAAGACTTTCATGGAAGGAGATAGTAGCTTTGAGAAGAGGTGTGCGAGACCATTTAGTAAAGAGTTTGAAGGAATTAAGACTAGGTAAGCGCTTTCACATTGTAGCTTTACATGGATCAATTAAAAATCAAGCGCAAGCTCCCCATCACTGGTTCTCTGCCCTTCCCTTCTTACTTCATCACCTCTAATTATGCATTACTTGTCTCTCTCTCTATTTTCAACCCCTTTTCTCTCCTTTAATCATCATCCCCGTTTCTCTCTTCCTCTCTTCTTCCTCTCTCTTTCTCACTCACTCATTAATCAGGCCTGCAGGCTTTCTCTTTCTTCTTGCTCTCTACTTCATTAAGCCTGAAACAGCGCTAATGGACAATCTCGGCTCTAACTCACAACTCAAGCCAGGCTATAGTGTGTGTGCGTGTGTGTGTGTGTGTGTGTGTGTGTGAAAGAGACAGGGAGTTCTTGTGTAGTGTGCGATAAAGGTTTTATGTGTTTGTTTGATTGCTCATCTGTGTGTGGTTTTAGGGTCGCAGGAAAACCAGCTTGTGTACGGAGGCAGCCATCGAGCCATGATGACCTATCACACCTTTATAGGCTCACGTCAACAATTTTACATGTTAGAATCCATTCAATAGTCGCAAAGGGCGCAACACAGCTAGTGTAAAAAAATGTTTTTGTGGCTTTGGAGTGAGCTTCTGGGAAAATTTCTTACGTGTCATTACACGGGTATCTTGGCCTGGGCTTGGAGACTACAAACTTCAATCAGATAGCCTGCATTATTAACCTGGTTTTAAAATACCTGCTTTTATCTATCATGGCAACCCATTATCACACCAATGCGTCAAATAAAAACCGTTAGTGCTCCCAAGCCTCAAACTATGACGTACTGTACGCACCCCTCTAGTGTCAGTTTAGGATGCGCCACTGGCGCGTATCAATATGCTCGTTACATGCATAACAGGAAGTCCGGTTTAGGCAACAAAACGACATAGTTAAGTCAGGAAAAGAAGGCGGTTGACATTCATTTAATTGACTAGTCATGTGGCCAACGACTGACTTCACAAAATGTCAACTTTACTTTTAGTTTTGCACGGGACACGTTCTGTGGTCCCCTGGTTAAGCATCTTTGGGTTTTTTTACACTTTAAAAGTTCCATATAAGATTATATCACTTCAACTAAAAAGCCCCCTTGGGAATGCGTCTTCCTTAGTCTGCATTTCTTTTACTACGCTTTTTTAACTTTTTTCACAGCTGCCTTTACAATCTTATTAAGCAACAATGGCGATCCCTCCATTTGACCAGAATGCCTAATAAAAGAGACTTTATAGTTGCACACATTTACCCTCAGCTCTTTGCATATATTGCCCCCCAGCTGGCCAGCAGTGCAGTCGTTTGTACAGTGATGTTCTGCTCGGCTGCCTGTGGAGGACAGGTAGTATTGAGTGGCGTTGTAAAAGGAGCTGCTTTACCGTGTGTTTGTTCTGGCATGTTAACGGCGGGCTTTACAGCTCTGATTATGGCCCACCAGGGGAGCTCGCAATGCTAACTACACAGAGAAAGTGCTGCAGGCAAAGAGGATGTATGTGCATTACCTCAGGGTGTGCATGCTTTCACAGTGACGATCAAACAGATCCCCTTGTGGGGTACATTGTTCTCTCCTGATCGCTAAGGAAAAGTGTGGGTCTGACATTCTCAGTGACTGTATATGTCAATATGTGAAAAGACATAACTTTGACATATGAATCAGTTGCATTATATGTTGCATGTTATATGTTGGCTGCCCCTTTTAGTTGCTTTATGGTTGTGTACCTGCATCACCAACATTAATTCCTGTTACATAGTTGCACTTTACCAAAAGCCTTTAAAGCATGGTGGACAGACATTGTCAATCAAATGACTCCATGTTTTATTCACACAACCTGGAGACACACACACACACACACACACACACACACACACACGTGCACATAATTATATTTCTACATGGTGGACCAGTTTCTGCTCTGGCCTGACACCATACGGATGCTTACTCTGTTGCCTGGACGACCAGGGACCTCTGAAATACGCATATGCGTTAAGCGCTGGCAGTTCCTCTGAATACATTCAGCCATTATGTTTATGTTCAGCACAGGAAACCCACATAAATGCACATTAGCTGGTCAATTATTCACGTTTCTATTGTACAGTGTAATGGTGTCTTTTCTCCATGGCTCTGTATTGGCTTATGTGACTATCTTTAGGTTTTCTCCCTGCTCCATTTCCTCTATCTCAATATGCAGCTTCCCTGTTCTCTGTTCCTGACACCATCAGTCATTAGCCTGAACTTCAGAGCAGAAAGAAGAACTCTGTGTGTGTTTCTGTTTCTGTGTGTGCGTACGGAGGTGTGCAATAGAAAGAAAAAGAGCCAGCCAGCTTGCATTGCAGGGTCACTGACGGACGGCATTGCCAGTGTCTGGTCAGAGAATCCCAAAGGACATGGGCAAACACACACACACACACACACACACACATATATATATATATATATATATATATATATATATATATATATATATATATGTATATATATATATATATATATATATATATATATACATACAGGTGCCAGAAGACAGTGTCTGGTCAGGAGTGGCTACAGATAACAACACCTTTCCTCGGTTTTAGCTATCACTCACACACACACACACACACACACACACACACACACACACACACACACACACACACACACACACACACACAGGGTGTACTGTCAGGTTCTGTGTCCCCGTGGCAGAAGAGAGCGATGAGGATGTGAGTGTGATGGCAGAGATGGCGCCGGCCGGCTGGCTGGCTGGGCCAAAGGACCCCAGGGATGCTTGACTGATAGAGGCTGCCTCCAAGCCCTCTGGATAGTGTGTGTGTGTGTGTGTGTGTGTGTGTGTGTGTGTGTGTGTGTGTGTGTGTGTGTGTGTGTGTGTGTGCATGTGCGCGTGTTGTGTGGGGGTCTACGTAGTATGGCAGATGGTGTGATGGTGTTTAAACCAGTGAGGTTACCATCAGCCAGGTCTAGGTCATGACAGTTTTCTGGCCGATAGGTGAGTGAAATAACTCGTAGCCTCAAGGTTATGCTATTATTGGGTTAGCAGTTCCTGGCCGTTGAATCTTTATTTTGCTAGTTGCCTTTGTTCGCTCGGTGTTGGGTGCCATATTGTTTATAGTTCCAGGCACTCAAAACCACAAAAAGGCAGTGGTGAGGGTAGCATTTACTTAAATGTGAGCCACTTTATTTCATTTATTTATATTGCATTCTTCATTGTTGTAGTTCTATTCATTAATCTTCTACTTGAGTACTGTAACCAAGTGGAACTGACGTTGAGGGAGGGTTGGTTCGGTAATTTACAGAGACATATTGTACTTTTACATTACAATTATCCGACACCTGCAGCTGCTACTATACTTACAGTCACATACTAACATGCATAAAGTCATAGTGATTATTGTTCCATAGTTTCATAGGATTAACTTGCGTTTTGCTTTAATTTTTCAGTAGCAAAGTGATTTCAGACTTAACACAAGATATATGTCACGTTATTCACCCTGTAATGACTTTGATAGTGTTTTCATTTCATCCGGGTTAGCTTTTGTCTTTTTCCTTATTTAGTTTCCATGTGTGACTTTGTACATGGTCGCATGTTGTTTGTCCACAAACCATCATGCCATCTGCGCTTTAACTGGAATTGCATACTGCGTGTGTGCCTTTGTGTTCCATATACATGCCTATGTCTTCTGGAGACTGTGTACCAGAGTTAATTGAGTTCATCTAGAAAACAAACACAGCTGGCCAGTGTTCTGCAGGGCTGGAAGACGATAGAGTGACACCTTCACATCAGGAAACTCATCAAGTATTAAAGAGGAAGACCAAGTTAGAACGAGAGGCTGTCGAAGGGAACACAAGACAAACAAGAAGAGATGAGAAGTAGACACAGCAAAACAAACATTGGAACATACCATGTGTGTTGTTTTGGCGTGAAGGAGAAGATGGTGACCTTACAGAGCAACCGAGTAGAAAATATAGTGCAGCGAAGAGGGAACAAGATTATGACTTTGTGTTTTATAGGCTCTTTAGCCGTGCGGATTTGTCTACTCTCTTTGTCTGTCACTCTGTCCCCTGAGATGAGTTAAGGGGCATTTAGAGGAGCAGGAGAGCTATTTAAATCATGTGTGTGAGTTTTAGGATGTGTGTCTAGATCAGTTGGAGGTGCAAGGGACAGATTTACGCCCCATGTACAGGAGAGATGAAGGTCATTTCCCAGGCAGGCCGTTTCTCTCTTTTCTGTGTCTGTGGCTGGCGTGGGTCCAGTTTAATTTCTTCAGAGCCCACAGGCTTGTTCTTTTACCTCCATATCCTTTCTTCTCACCGCCAACCTGCTTTCATATTCTCTTCTTCCTTTGCTCCCTTGCCGACTCTGAATCGAATCACTTTCTGTCTCTCTGCAAAGTGCTGTGTCTTTATCCTTCCCCTGCCCTTTGTGCCTGACAGCTGAGGTATCTAACCTCTCAGAGCCCCTCCCTCCCCGTCTCCTGTTGTCTCTCCCTCATGCAATAACATTGCAATTTGAATCGTGTTGTATGAGCATTTAACCTTCCTTCACAAGCTAGATGAGTCTCACATCCGGTGAGAGACTAGTCCACTTTGCATGACTGAAATGCTCAAAATGAGTTGCATAACATCCACGAAGAAGGGGTCAGTGTTAACCATTTGCACAGTATCTGACCTGAACATCATTTAAATGAATTGTTCAATATACAGTGTATAATGAAGGTAACCACATTTATATATCTGCACAGATTAAAGCCTTTAATAAATCAAACTTGTCATTGCAGCACTCTCTATTTAAAAACAAGAAGTCATTCTTTATAGACCTTATAGTCATTATAGTAATAGTCATTATAGAAAATGTGGTGTGCACCCAGGTTTTAAAGCATTATATTAACAAGAAAATAAGATAGCAGTGACACCGCACACAATTGTAAAATGAGAAAAATGAGAAAAACAACTATGAGGCAGTAAAAGCCAAAAGACTGAAAAAAACAATATAAAAACAATAAGCAGTATAATATCAGTATAGCCCTGAGATCATATCAGAAGTGAGGCAGCGTGAAAGGCAAATAAAAGGCAGAGAGGCCAGCAGTTAATGTGCATGAGCTAGTCCATGTTCAGCATATCAACAGCTGTTCAAATACAAAGGCAACCCATCAGTGATGTTGTCCTCATAGCAGGGGTCTTTACGTGTGGACTGGAGACACGAGCGCAGGTTTGTACAGAGTGGGCAGGACCGTCTGAAATGGTTTTGTCCTTCCTAGAGACCTGCCTGTTGTAAATTCCCCACTGTGCTGGACTCAACCCATATGTCACCTGTCAAGCCTTTCTATTAATGTCCACGTGTACGGCCATCAGTGCAAAAGAATAAAGCAATTTCTATTGGATGTATACAAATATGTCAGGCAAATGAATCATTTCTAGGATTTGAGGATCTTCCGGGCTTAGCTGGGACCTCTGTCGGGCCGTGTACTCCTGCTGTTTGGAGCTGTGACAGGGCGAAGGAGCCGGTTGCTATCTCATCCGAACCCTGCTGCAGGCTCCCTAACCTCTGAGACCTCCCAAACCGTTATCGTTCCACGGTGCTGCTTTACGTCTCTTCCTCTGACCGCCCTCCTCTCCAGGAAGGAGGCCAGAACATTTGTCACAGTGCAATCGAATCATCACTATTTTCCTTTTCCATCTCTCTTAATTCTGTGCTTTCTCATCGCTTTCTCACGCCTGCCTCTTTTTTTACTTTCACATTAGTTTTAGAAAATGGAGTGAAGGAGAATAAATTGATGAAAGAGGGGAAGAAGGTGGAGGCATAGAGGGGGCTTGTGGTCTGTATTTGGGAGTCAGTAGCATAGGTCCTCTGTTGTAGTACTGTGGATTTAAGGTCTCAGCATCTCTCTCTCTCTCTCTCTCTCTCTCTTCCTTCTTGCCTCCTTCTCTCTGCTCTACCTGATTCTACCATAAATCCACCAACACACATATTTGCTCGCACACACACCAATCAATACAAGCCTGCTTGGCACTGCCAAAGCCCAAAATGACTATAGATTTTCTGACAACTCTGCCACTAAATTATGCAAACCTTTGGTTTATGTTCCGGTACTTTTTTGGGCATTCCTTCACAAGATAGGGATGAGGTTTTCCACTAAGGCAGAGATGGAAGGATACCGGTGTGGATAGCTAAAGCCAAGGCCCACATTCAGCCTTCAGTTTGCTACACAATCATTTTGAAATGTATACTGCTATAGATTGTGAAATCAATAGTATGTATTAAGATGGTTGTAAATGTCCTGCTGAAGTCAGGCTTTTATTTAAGTGGTGAATAATGCACTCAGGATATCAGTGTTAGAAGTTCTGTTTAGCAAGCATCACACATATCATACACACACACACACACACACACACACACACACACACGCACACACACAATCTATGATAGAAAAAGTGATACAAAGGTAAACATGGATCCAGTTAAGATTTTATCCTCAAAGTGTCATTCATGAAGTGCAGGGTCGGGAAAAGTCTTAAATGCATGTCAAAACCAACTTAAATTAGTAAAACATAGTGTTTAATGTGAAATATTGTAAAACATATGAGGCAAGGAGGAAAAAGGCACTTTTACTGAATTTTGAAAGACTCCCCATATTCTGTTATGGGAGTCACATGTGGACCAAATCAAAAGATATTTGACATTTTTCCCTTTTTATGGTTGCATCAAAACTTTACAAACATTCTCATCAATGTTATCTTGGTTTTTACCTGAAAAGATACATACATGAACACACAATGCCATTATAGCTTATGAAAGTATGTGAAGCTATAAGTAATGCTATGTTCAACATGTTTTTGCTCAACTGTATTTGAAATATTGCTTTTTGTCGTGTACTAAGTAAGTGATTACTTTCATATTTCACGGAATCACTAGCTTGATACTTCATACACTGACAATGTTTTGCTTACTTGTTTTAAGGGTACACAATATAATGCGCTAAGTGTGGAGGGGATCATGTATCTTCAGCTGTTGATAGAGAGACCAGTATATAAATGGAGATGCTTCTGTGTGTGAGGTGGTGCTCATGTGTGCATGAATGTGTTTGTGCAAATGTGTGTGTGCTTGTTTCTGAGGTGGACTAATAGTTTGTCTGGCCAGCCCGTGGCAGGCCCATCAGTAACTCTAAGGGGAATTTGAAATGACCGGCTCATTCATTCTTCCAGCAACTCTATTACCCAGAACCTAACAATCTCACACACACAATCATGCGCCTCGTTTATACTTGGCTCATCTCTCCATCCTTCACTGCCCAAGTCTTTATTCACTCAATACAAAGTCTTATAGCGTCTTTTAAGTTCATTCTTCTGTCTTTATTTCTCTTACTTTTGCTCTTTTGTTTCACCCTCTCTGCCTCTCTCCAAATTACCAAATGGCTTTTTTTTGTCTGTTTAAACTGTTTTGACTGGATGTGTATTGGTAAGAGTGATGGACTGTGTTACCAATTCGTAACCAATCCCCCCTTAGGGGGGCAAACTGAGCGATTGTTATATAAAACTGTAAATCATAGGTTGTGAATTTAAAAATAGTAAAAGCCCAAAACTGCTGTATTTGCAAGTAAAATATATGGTTGGGTACATGAGAAAATTCAAATAGCATTCAAATAGCCCCAATGGGCCCCAATGAGACATCGCCTGAATTTTCTGTACTAAAACCCTCTCTAACTTTGTTCTGCTTCACTTTATCAAAGTCAACCTTAGCACAGAGAATGTTCACATATTGAGCTATGATTTGGGTTAGAGTTGGACCTTACAGCTGCATCATTTCAAAGAAATAATCATCCTGAAAGTGCTTTTTTTCTAGGTGGACCTGAAACCTTTTCATTTTTGCTGTGTGTCATCTTCATTTACTCTTAACCAGTAAGATATAGACAGATATTTACACATCTGAACAAACTCTCACATGTGTAACCTTTTATTAAACACCAACATTATTCAAATAGCCCTAGTGGTTGCAGAGATACACCCTTTTTAGTTTGGGTATGCAATTTTTGAGCAGAGGCCTAAAAATAGGTGGGTTTTTAAAGCAATAAGAGAGAGACAGCTTTCTGTCCAGGAGAGCGTTAAGGCGGATTTGGAAAGGCTGAGGTGACATTGAGTCTCAAAGCAGAAGAAAGGGGGTGGGGGGAGTTGTACAGAATCCACATCCGAGCCACAGTTACGCTTTCACAGATCCTCTTTTCATCGGAGAGAAATCGAGAGGGAAAGACAAACAGAAAGAGATGAAAAAACATCTTCTTGATGCAATCATTGATCACTAGTCAAAGTCCTTGATTCTGTCTAATGAGCTTGTTCCTTCTGGGAGGGGGAGTAATGAGAAAAACAACATTGCCTGCCACAGTGAAATTGGGAAAACAGCCAAGATAGACCTTTTATTTATTTCTTTAAGATGTTTGTGTGTGTTTCGATAGTAACTTTGTGTTCACAATCCAGTAAAACAGTGACATTTCAAAAGGGTACTTTTTCTGTGACCCAAGGAGGCAGCATATACATATATATATATATATATATATATATATATATATATATATATATATATATATATATATATATATATATATATATATATATATATGTGTGTGTGTGTATGTGTATATCATGAATATTAAACACCTAAGATCGAAACGCCAAGTAGCCACTGCAGTGGTAGTGGCGGTGCTTCTACTAGCTGTAATATATATATCTTAGTGTGAGTCTCTTTATAGGCCAATCTGCCATCTAATAGATGCAATATATTATTTCATGCTTTCATACTTCATGGGGCAATCAAACAAAACAAATGGAATAAAAATGGGACATTTTTGCAGGTTTCACTGTAAGAACACACACACACACACACACACACACACACACACATAAATACACGGTGATGTAGCTGGTAGCTGCTCAGTGCCCTGATGTGACCCTCTTGGCTCATCAGGAAGAACTGCTCCACTTAAACTTTGTTGCTCCCTTGTAATTGAATTAGTCTGCTCAATTATGTAGAGGCAGGCTTGTCCTCATTACATGGCACTATTAAAGCTCGAGGATGGAGCCGAGGGGAGGAGAGCAGCAGACGAGGAAGGTAGAATGGAGCTAAAAGGCATTTAAGTGAACGTGTAAAGTTTGATCGCTCTAATCTCAAACGTGTCCGCCACATCTGTGCCCTAGTTTGTGAATTACGACCTTTCTCCGTCTCTGCCTCGCCTGACTCTCTATGTTTGACTTTCCTTTTTGTGTTTGTGGGCCAAATGCCTTGAAAAATGATGAACCAACAAATTGCTGCACTAACTTCACAAGAAAACATCTAACCGAGCCAATATCCTGCCAAACCACTTCAGCACAGTGATCACACATCTGACAAACATCTATTCATATTTGCATACACTCAGTTGGGATATTGTCTTATTATTCTCCCTGTGTCTGCACCAAAGCCACATATCTGAGATTTCAACCACTTTCTTATTTCTGTCTCTTTGTCTCTCTTTTTGACCCTCCTCCTATCTCTATATCAAACAGGAGCAGCCGGGGAGCCTCCAGAGTGGCTTTGAGCATGTTAATGATGGGGGTTTCCAGCTGCAGAGGTGGGTGTACACACACACACACATACACAAACACAGAATAAACACAACCCAGAGATAGAATGAGCAGCCTGCTCTAGTGCTGCTGTAAAAGCCCATCTCCCTGCAGATGGGACCAAGCCATCGCTGTTTAATTACTGATAACCCAGACTGAGATTGGACTGTGTGTCCTCTGATTGCCCCCTGCGCCCCTTCCCCTTCTCAGTAATCACCTGACCATGGACCTCGACAACATGCTGCCCATTGAGACCAAGGTGCTGATGTGAGTGTTTCCTTTCTCTACAGCTCAAAAGGAGCACAATTTAGACGTTCATTTGTATTTTATCAAGTATGTTAAATAAATAAAAAACTCTTCTGGATACTTGATTTATACTTGAAGTCTGTTATTCCCAATCTGCGATGACACACAAATGACATATGTCATAAAAGAAAAAAAACATTCCTGTTATTATTTTGGGACTTTCTTCCCATCGTCACATCGTAAAGCTTGACTGATCATCCACGCCTCTGTTTCTATGTTGTCTCTTTATCCCGACATGTAGCATCCAACGGGCCTGGCGTGACTTCCTCCAGAGACAGGAAGCGGAGAAGAGGAGCCCCTCCCCCCCCTCCCTCTCCTCCTCTGACAAGATGAGCATGTCCATCAGCATGACAACCCTGTCAGATGGCAGCACCCCAGTAAGTAATGCCGATGTCAGAAATATTCCCCATTACAAATTCGAGGCATTCAGATGCTGTGACTGACGGTGTGTCCCGAAGCTGTGTGTGTGTGTGTGTGTGTGGGTGTGTGTGTGGATACGTATCTTTGGACAGCTGAACAGAAACGTTTGCGAATGTTTCTATTTCAGTGATTTTTTACTATCTCAGTAAGACTTTTTATGCACTATATTTATGTGTCATATATAAGATGTTACTGCATTGTTAAGAGTGTTGTTTTGGAGAGTGCATACAGTCCCATTCCTGTCCAGAAGGGGGCAATATCTATCAGCTAATTTCTTCAGTTTGCAGACTCCCATCCAGGCTCTTCTCTGGAAGTAGAGAGTAAATATACAAGGATTTGCTCTGACATACACACACTTTCTCTCACAGCAGCAACACGCTGAGAATTAAAATCCGTGGAACAGCGATTCTCATTCAGCGCATCTTCCCCACATTTAACCAGCCCACAATAAATCCTCAGGATTTTCTCTACTGCGTCTGTTCTGGTCATTATAATTCTACACTGACGTCGTCGGCCGCCTTCTAGCTGAATAGCAAGTGTGTGTACACTTCTCGACTAATCTCCGGGCCCGGAGTCAACAGGCAGGTTAAATATCAGCAACAGCTGGGAGAGTTCTGTGTATGGGCACACTTAGTCCACACAATCGCGAAAGAGAAAAGCTTTCACACAGACTGTTTGATTTGGATTCTTGTGGATGAAAAGGGGTCGGATGGGTTATGAGTGAAGAGCGTTCAGAGTGGTGTGCAACTGGAATGAATGTGTGCTTCCTTCAGGGCCGGTAGCTTTACAGCAAGGCGTGATGTGAGCAGCTGACTGGTCAGTATTCAGGTCAAAAAGGTTGTGGATGAAGTCAAAAGAGCAGCCTATTCTTTATTCTATACACACACACTTACAGCGCACACACACATAGTAAACGGCGCTTGTGTTTGAGATCCTTCGAGATGGCCAGGAACTGCTTAGATCTTCTGAAAAAGGCAGATGATCTTCACAGAGAAAAAGAGAGAGAGAGAGAGAGAGTGTGTGTGTGTGTGTGTCTAAGGTCAAGGGAGATGGAGGAGAGCGGTAGAGAGGAAAGGAAGATGAAAAACAGACGTTGGCTCACTGGATGAATGTGCTGATGCTGAATATCTGCTCTCTGTGGGAGCATGAGGCTCAGCATCTCACTCAAGTTCATGATTTTATTTCCTTCTTTTACCTGATTGATTGCAACAGTCTACATATATCTGCTATAATATCTTAACTGTGTCTCGCTTCATGCTCTCTCTGAATCCCCTTTTCTCTCTTTTTTTGATCGTCCTTTCTGGAGAATAATACGTTTGGTGGATGTGACAGCTCCGCCCTGTTTGAATTTCTAACAGTTTTGTTTCTGTCGACCCAGCGATACATTCTCAATCCACACCGAGCACGGGCCTATACATTCACGGATACACACACACACACACACACACACACATGCACACGCGCGCATGCAAGGAAGAAGACAGGATGATGTGCCAGCTATCTCTAAAGTGATTGAATTTGTAACCTTTGTGCCTATAACATCAGTCTTTGACAAAACCATGCTGCATGACACTGCAGCAATACATGTGTGTGTCTGTGGGTGTGCGTGTGCTTGACCCCGCTCGTGTGTGTATAGTGTGCGACAGTGTACACAACCAGGTCTTTGTGTGTTTCTATTATCAAGTCATTTTTTCATCCTGTTTTCAGGGGGATGCCTGCTGTGCTCTCAGCAGCGTATGACTGAAATATAGTTGACCTGCGACTCGTTACTGTGTGAATTATCTTTGACGTTGCATCTCAGCTCACTCATTGCCATGGCAATCCTGCAAAACAGAGAAGCACTGGATATCTTTCTTCATGATTGATCCCTCTGCTCCAAAGCAACGCCACAGAGGGAGGCAGAAATTATAGGTTTCATTAAAGAGGAACCTAACAAAACTCTGGCTTTTATGCCCAGATATGAATCAGCTGTCTACATTTTATTGTTTAATAATACTGCACCGCATCAACACACAGCCCGCCGACCACCTACAAATACACACACATGCACACACACACACACACACACACAAGGAAGAGTGAAAACACACACAGGCACAGGCACATGGACACACAGACCACTACAGCTTTAATTTCAGAATGTCTAGATGATAGATGTCTTTTTATAACCAGACATCAATCAATAGTGGTTGGGGACTGGCTGAATGTTTTTCTAGCAGGATTGCCACTCAATTATTTGAGAAATGATGATGAAAACAAACATCCAGCGAAGGCCTAATCCCCTACGAGATGTTTGTTTTATCATTTGTTAAAACTTTGAGGTAATTTAATCCCGAATTTCAGCATAAAGTCTAGGTTCCTGCCTTGCTTCAAGGCTTATTGGTGGCCTGCATTTTGGGTATGAGAGCTGTCCATTGCCTTGGTGCTGAACTGTAATAGCACCCAAGTGTTGCCACTAGAGGGAGTTCCCACATCACTTTTTCTTTTTTGTGTGGTACTTCTTAGGAGTGATTGGACCAATTGTACCAGACAAACTTGTTGACATTTTTGGGAAAGCAACAACCTCAAGATCGCCAGAGTATCATAACTCTAGTCAAGTGATCCCTGCTGTATGTATTTGAATATGTTTAAAAGGGTACAGGACTCTTGTTGTACTACATTGGGTTTTCTTTCGGCATTGCGCCATATTTGGATTTCACAATCATACAAATACCCAACATTAATGCATAACACTGTGTGTGTGTGTGTGTGTGTGTGTGTGTGTGTGTGTGTGTGTGTGTGTGTGTGTGTGTGTGTGTGTGTGTGTGTGCATGTGTGTGTGTGTGTATGTGAGTGTGTGTGTGTGTGTGCAACCCTGTCTCCTAAAAAAATTACGTTCCCCCAGAACTAATACGCATTCCCAATTACGTTTGATCAGAAACGTATCTCCTCCCTGATTATGTTTGTGTTTGACGTATTACACATATGTTGATTATACACGTAGAGGTTGATTAAACACGTATTTTTGTTTTTATGTTTGTGTTTGACATATTACAAATACGTTTATTATCGTGTGTTTGTGTTATTGTGTTCTTGCTTTATTCAAGCATATTTTAATGTTTAAACTCTGCGGAGAAAAAAGAAAAGAGGGGCGGGGTGAGGCCAGTGACAGCCGGCCAGCCCAGCCGGCCAGCCCAGCTTAAATAAAGCAAGAACACAATCACACAAACACACGATAATAAACGTATTTGTAATACGTCAAACACAAACATAAAAACAAAAATATGTGTATAATCAACATACGTGTTTAATCAACCTCTACGTGTATAATCAACGTATGTGTAACACGTCAAACACAAACATAATCAGGGAGGAGATACGTTTCTGATCAAACGTAATTGGGAATGCGTATTAGTTCTGGGGAACGTAATTTTTAGGAGACAGGGTTGGTGTGTGTGAGTGTGTGTTTGTTGAAGGGCACACAGGGGCAGCTTAGTCCATCTGGCCTGCTAAGGTGCAGGGAGTCGGGGTCGAGCAGAGCACCACTGCCTTCCCCATCTGTCATGTTTCTCCTTCTATGCCCTCTCCATCAAGGCCTTTTTGTCATGTTATAGTTTATTTTTGCCTCCGCCTTTCATATTTAATGTCTTTCTCTTTTTCTCCTCTCTTTCTTTACGCTTCCCTCCGAACCTCCCTGCATCTTTTTGGTTGTGGCGCTCACTCTCCGTTTTAGTCTCTGTCCCTTTATCACAAACCCCCCCTACTGTTCTCTTGGCTTTATCAGGTCATGCAGCTGCATGACCATCTATGGAAGCCGGGCAGGGGAGATGAAAGAGGTTAGGCAAAGCCTGTGGAATGTCCGTGCACTGCGGACTGTATGTCTGCTTGTTGTGTACAGTTAGGAAGATATAGCAGGAGTTGATTCCACATAGATTAGAGACATTCAGCAATGTTCTATACCTATCTCCAGGTTAACTTCTTTGTGTTATTGGAGCCGTCCTGAAATATCCCACTGACTTAAATGTGTCATTACACAAAGCTTTCTCAGCCGATTACTGAATCAGCAGCCTGCACAGACGACGCCCTGTGTCAAAGAATTTAACCTCTAGCATTCATTTTCACTCATCTAATCCAATGCAGGGTCCAAATCGTTGCCCTGCCACTGAGATTCCATGCTTTTATTCCTCATAGTCTTTTTCTATTCACTGTACAAGCCAACCTTTCATTACTGAAGATGGAATAAAGCAGTAAAGGTCACATATGGCATCAACCCAGTTGAATTGTTATTGCACTAAGGCCTGAGCATTGTTACTGTATGAATGACTCTCCCTCAGGCTCACGTGTGTTTAGGCCCCATTATGTTGTCTTTGCTGTACATTGACCTCCTGGTTCACCATTCACAGAGAGGGAGACAAAGAAGAAGAGAGTATTGATAACAGTAGCTCAGTTGTACTAAATTCACACTCTTGGAAAGGGAGGGGCTGAGCTGAGGGGTATTTATGGAAGCTGCCACAAACCACTAAATGCCACTAAAACTTACCCACCTTTAAAACAAAGTATATAAAGAATATTTAAAAAAATGAGCACAACCCAGATTTCAAAGTCAGGGAGG
Source organism: Taurulus bubalis (assembly GCF_910589615.1). Classification (NCBI taxonomy): domain Eukaryota; kingdom Metazoa; phylum Chordata; class Actinopteri; order Perciformes; family Cottidae; genus Taurulus; species Taurulus bubalis. The sequence continues at coordinate 4,869,550 of NC_136598.1, read as the reverse complement.
ACAAAATAATAACATTTCACTTGTTTACCTGCCTCACATCCCAATAGCACGATGCTCGAAATATTCTTTCAAGCTCGGGCACGGAGCTCTGAGGAAGGCTCCAAAAAGCATGAGCGTATTTCTAGCTCTCACATTTTTTTAATATGCTTTTTGGGGTTTGGCACTCCACAGTGAATCCCATTCTTAAAGCGCGACCTCCTTTAAAAAAAAAAAAAGGTATATAAAGCATTATTAGCCCATCAGTGTTGACACAAAGTCAAGTCAAATTAAGTCAATTTTATTCCTATAGCCCAAATATTGCAAATGGGCTTTTACATTATGCTAGATAGAGCATATGGCGCTCTAGCCCTGTTTCGGGAAAAAGAACAAAGAAACCACAGAGCAAATATAATATTCTTACACTTAATAAACATCCAAGTAAATCATAAGTAGCACACATATCATTAGTTTTAGAACAAATGTACGATAAGTCATAGCACCACTGTCATGACGTGTTATTGAAATAAATGTAAAACACAGAAATCATTTCGTTAGCGAACATTAAAGGAATATCTAATTAACCGGTCCTTTGATGCTGCCGATGATGAAGAGCAGAGATTATGTATAAAAAACAAGGACATGCCTTGCCGTCTACTTGACACTGTGTCAAGAAGCACACAAGTATTCTTAATCATTACACATAGTGCCAGCTATCAAGCCAGTGGTCTACTGCACACTGACAACCTTCCAAGAAATGGTATTTCCCAAAAGCCTTTCCCCACTTCTCTTCCACCACGGACCAGAACATCCCTGTGATGATTTATGGTAATTATGCAAATGAAACATAAGGCTTTGGAAATGAATGCTAACCCCCTCCACTTCGTCACTGGAGGGTGGGTGTAACTGCAGCCAATGCTTTTACAATCCTGTTACTGTAATACCAGGGACAATGCAAAGAGCCTAGGTCAGGCGATTAAGGATTCCCTTGAATTACTTTCGCTTTATTGAAGCCTCATGGAGGCGATTCACGTGTTTAATCATTAGTCTTCATTCATTAGGCACAAATTAATTGAAGAGGCAGCCTACACATGGTTTACACTCTTTCTTATTCCTTGGGAGTGATGCTGATATGTAATTGACATAATCCCTCTGGTCGTAATTTCTCACCTAGAAAGATGTTCTGTCAGGTAGCGGTGCGGGTGCTGGTGTGCTGGGTCTCCCCTGTGTCTAAGGTGGGCTCGAGTGACAGCTCTGGCAGGATCAAGAAGACTCGCTGTGACTCATCAGCCAAGGTATTGATGGACAGAATCATTAGTGACCTCTCAGCACTCCATCGCCACCTTATGTGGAGAGAGTTTAGATTTAGAAGCTACTGAATTTACATTCTCTTGTGGCTGCAACCAACATTGGCTAAAAACAATAATAGCCTTTTTTGTATGCACTCCAGCTCTCGGTGTCTCTGTAAACGCCTGCAGACATGTGAAGGACATTCGTATGTCTCTTATAATTATGTATTATGGAGATGGAGCCTTCAGTGCAATGATGCGGGGCAGCGAGGTCTGACTCTCTGCTAATCACCTGCCAGCGGCACGTCAAGTCAAACATGGGCCCTTTCACACCTGGGACATGTCATGTCATACACTCTCTGAGGTGTATAATATACATTACGTGCATGTGACATGCTGGGGGTGATGTGTGCGTGTGTGTGTTGGAGAAGATGGAAATGGAGCTAAATGCACACTGAGTCTTAATTAATCAAACCCTGGAGCTTATTCTTTCATAAATGAAGTTCCTAGAAAAGCCATTTGCAATGAATGCTGCGTCACTTCAATTCCAAACCCTTATTTTGTTCTGCTTGTTGGAATCTGCAGTTGTTAACAAATGATAGCAGACCTCGCCTCAGAGTGAAGTAATGTCCCATTTGCACTTTCAAGTAGAATCCACAGGGGGTCACTGTTCTGCATTGTTTGGATAGCCCAGCAAAATAGCAGGGAGTAGTCCAGGTGTCGTAAAACCCCGGGTTTAAATGCATCCGAGCTCTGCTCCGAAGGGTATTCCTCACCATTATTGGACAGCAATACAGTCAACAATCGGGTTTAATAGGATGCAAATTCATCAAATCTGGTCCAAATTGTTGGGACCGCAGGGACCCTTGTTGTGTAGAGGACACTCTTCATCAGCATCTCATGAGGGCCTCTCCTTTCAAAGATAATAACCCATTTTCGACATATTTGCAATTAAAGAGAGAGGTGAGCTGCTGTTTAGTTTTTTCGCTGCCTTATCTAGGAGACTCTCTCTCTCTCTCTCTCTCCTATCTTTCTTCCTCTGCCTTGTCTCCTTTAGTCTTTTAATTTCACGACACTTCAATTAAATATTAAAGTGTTTCAGGATTACGTCAGACTTGTGAACAAGCCATTCTTCTATATATACATTTCCTCCTTCCCTTTTTTCATTTTTTTCCATTTCAGTTTCAAGCTTTCCTTTCCAGTTTTACTAGAATCATATGTAAATACATTTGTATTGCCCACATGCAGCAATGCAGACTGTACACAGACAATAATCATTATAATTGTAAACAATGCTGGATCAGACCCCTTCGGGGCCATGAATAGGACTCCCAGCATTACAAATTATGTTTTTATAAGTCTTGCATTGTATGCTCGACATACACCATGTAAACATTTCAGGGACAGCACAAACGTATTGCTGTGACTTGTTAGTTGTCATTATGATCAATTGTAAATATGTAATTATATTTGTATTGAAAACAGCTTTAAGTTTATCTTATAGAAACAAGACTTCCCATCTTTATTTTACTCTTTTGCCAGGCCCTGAAGAGGTGCTCGGATAGCTCGTCCTTTGAGCAGTTCATCTTAATTCATATGAAATTACAGTGTAACACTTAAACGCATGTTATAATGTGTTACATATTTTTTATTTTAAAAGCACCGTATGTTGTACTGGACTGTATGTAGCATTAAAGCAGCACAATGCTTTCTATAATTTTATTTTTTTTAATTCCTATTCCCTATCTCTCTTGCCTTTCTGTCTTCTCTGATCCCACAACCACCACCACATTATCTTATTGATCGCTACTTGCCCAGCAACACGGCCATAATTGACCATTTATGTTTCATTGGGGACTGTGGTGATAAGAAGAGCAATAGATTGATACAATTATGAATCATCTTAGCTCTGAAATCTATTGATTGGGGCTCTGCAGAGGTAATCAACGACAGATTAGCCGAATGCTGCAAAGTGTCAATCTGTACTGCGAAGACAGTTCCTGTGTAAGATTTCTGAACTATAAGTGGGTCATTCAGTTGATGGATACAAGACACAATTTGCTAATCAAAGATCATGAGGATGAAGCGCTTTTCTTCAGAATGTACAATGGGGTAGGGGGATGAAGAGAAGGATCATGGGCCATCAAACCAAGAGATGAAATGCAGTCAGTCCCATCAAAACATTTATTTTCCTTTACTATATTTAGCGTTTCTTCAGTTTCATCAATAAGTTTGTAAAATGATGGATCACATGCACATTAAACCTGTTGGTTTGTGTTTGTTGGCATAAAATGAAAAAAAAGATAAAATAAAAAAAATGAAAATTTGAAGAAAAGATGGTTATTTTGCATTATAGAAATATTGATTGTATGTAAAAACATGTTGATATTTATTCAATTTACTGAGTATCATTTAGTTAATGTGTTGCCATTTTGTTTGTAAAAGCAGTTGGTCGTTCACAAACAGTAGATCTCTTATGTTGGAACGTTACATGATATGAGTTTGAGTTCTTATCAGTCAATCATTACATACAATACAATAAGTGAAACCACAATCTAATATACAAAAAAATAAAGACTGAAAAGGTATAGGTAGAAGCATAATGCTTATATATTCCTATCCTAAATTCTTATCAATTAAATCAGATAGTTAATTTGATATAAAGAATAGATATTTATTGCATCAGGCGCCAGAGATGATGAGTAAGAACACTGCTTCTTACTGCTGTAAAACAAGCACTGCCTCCCTATAAGCAGTGCTAGTGGTGACAATGTTTTATTAATAGAGCTTGTGCTCTCAGACCCGCACTTTAACTCAGGTATTCACGTGCACATGCATGTGTGCGTGCAGAGGCACATGAGGTAGTAAAGGGGTAAGGGAAAGTGTATCATATCTCATTCATTTGTATGTGACAAGATTCTGCACATACTGTATACCTCAAGAGCTGTGAGATGTGTGGGCGTGTGTGACACTGGGTGTAAGGAACAGCCTGCAGCACTGTACATATCCAGCCTAATTTACCAGATTCCACTCCTCCATTATCAGCGGGATCATTATCCCCTCTCCTCCCTGCCCTCGCTGCCTCACTTCTTCTGGGGCTCGATGTGGCACACCAAAATATCAACACACACACACACACACACACACACACACATCTCACTTGCTCACACACAGCCAGGATGCTCGTTATTCTGCACCCTTTTTACATGTGAAGAAAAAAAGACCATCAGGGAACATATAAGTGCAAAGTGATGTTTTTTTTGTGTGTGCTGAAACAAAACAAGGCTCAAGCTGTACTGTTTGTGTATTCACTATGTCCTGCCCCCTGATGCCGAAGACTTGCAGGCCACAGTTGATGCTGCATCACTTGGTATGGAGATGCCAAGATAGACATCTAAAACGAGAAAAAGGTTTCGACACTGCAACCAGTCTCCCTCCATGCACATATATCGCACTGTTGAGCATGATAGAATGCAGTTCACGTAGCACATCAAGGTCATTTATATGTGCTCATGAAAGGACACATGTGTCTATACTGGCAGGGATAACTGGAAATGGAGTATTAACCATTCCTGGCTTGGAAAAGATCAGTGAAGGGAGTAAACCAAATGATTACACTACTGCTTTTGAGTTTTCCCTCAAGTATTTCTTTCTTCAATTGATTATACCCCTGCATTTCTCCTGTTTCTTGACAGCCTTCACCCACTCGTTTTCTTTGATTTTCTTTGCCTGGTCTTAACTTGTACTCGAGGCTCGCTACGTTGTTATTAAACTTCAACAAGCACTGCTTATTCAGCTCTGTGAGAGCCCACTAATAGTCACAGTGGCTGCTGGGGCGTGCAGCGGCGGGTTACACCGAACCGACTCTGGGAATACCAGTGTGTGTGTGTGGAGGGAGGGGGGGGGGGGGGGGGGGGGGATGTAGGGATGTTGGGATGTTGAAGGTGCATAACAAAACAATAAGTTAAGTAACAGAACCTAAACTAACTCTGCCGGCCCAGGTGCATTATAGTCACATGGTAATAAAAACAATATCATTGTATCATATCATATATCAATATCATATATGCTGTCGAATCACACTCAAAAACGGCTTCGTCTGCGAGCGAGTGACGCAAGATCCCCTTAGTACCGGGACGCACAGAAAGAATGAAATGAATAAATAATCGAAAAAGATGTTTTATTTTAAAGAATGAGCGGATACATCCGTCTGTGCGTCTGAGCCTCTTAGTCTTGACACATGTGAAGAGGTTTCGTGATAACGTTACCGCCAAAATGAAACTTAAATGTATGTTTCAACTCTGCTGGAGTGCCGGTGTTCTGGATTAAATTAATGGCAGAATATCCTGAAAACCTGCAAGCAACATCCAAACCATGAATGTGAATACAGATCGCGATCAGTAGTGTTGCATGCTGGGTGTGAAAACCATGAGTGTGAGTAGGGACAGGAGGACTACTATGAATGTCAGTCAGTGATCATCAACATCATGTATTAGAGTAAATTTAACATTTTCTCTGAGCCATAGAATATAGTCGTGGCCGGCGATCTCAGAGGCGGCTTGATGACGGAGGTGGGACGGCCCAACGCCGTCGGCCTACCGGGGATTTCCCCGGTGTCCCCCATGGCCAGTCCGCCCCTGCTTTGGGGTAAATAGGATGTCTATGCAGCGAATAGGTTTACAGATGCGCTCTTTAGCGCCATCTATCGTCGAGGAGTTTGAAAAGGAACGAATGCGCCTCGGCCCAAAATCAGACGAAAAAAAAATGCCGTGAGAAATTGGTTGTGTGGCGTGAGTGCGTGTGAAAACATGCAGAAGCGTGTGTCACATGGCGAAACCGTGAGAGTTGGTAGCTCTGACATGATCAATAAATGTCTTTGTGATGATCACATTGCATCATGTCATTTATTTGCCAAGGTTTTTGCTTGTTGAACTGTAGGTATATTTAGTTATTGAATACAAATCAAACCAACAGTGAGATCAATTAGTTCATAAATCAATACAGTGTTAATATTTGAAGGGGCACTTTGCACTTGAAAAGTTGGGCCCCGAGGTCAAAAAGGTTAAGAACCCCTGCTCTACACAACAACACATGCATGAAGGGCTCATTTTCTATTTGTGATGAAACACGGGTCAAGAAAACAACCACGAAGGTCTCAGTGCTAACCAGCAGGTAGAAGGACACACAACATCACAGGGGATTTGATGAAGAGCTCAGACTGCATTACTGGACACTTGGGCTTATTTTAGCGCACTCACTCACCACAGCAGTGTTTAGTTTCTCTTGCAGAATTTCACAAGTCAGAAGAAAAAATGAAACGAACTTAATCTAACAATTAGTACAAAATCAATGGTATAAACGTTGTTACATATTTGACATTACAACAATATATTTGAGGCTGATGAGTGATGATGATGAGACAGTTACGTTGTCAATATTATAATCTAATGTCATTCTAGACAAAACCAAACAAACCATAGTTAGAAACAGCAAATGAATCCCGAAATTTCTATCAAGTTCTATTGGTAATTGTAAAGAAGCTTAATTGATGTTGTTATGTTTTATATATTTTATACATCATACTGCAGTATTGCTAGATTGATCCAAAGCTCTATCCTAAAATAAAGCAGCGGGGCAAGAAAGACAAAACCAAAGACAGCTGAAGTAACGCGTAGAGGAGACATACCTCAGACTAAAGACAAGGAGTTACACCCAGGGAAGTGAAGAGGAGATAAAAGAAGAAGAAGAAGAAGAAAAAGAAGAAGAAGAAGAAGAAGAAGAAGAAGAAGAAGAAGAAGAAGAAGAATCAGCATCAGCATAAGAGATCAAGAACTCGAGGGAGAAATCAAGGCCAACAAGATCCAACTGATGGAAACCCACAAAACAATGGCCGCCCAGCTTGCGTCAAGAGATGACACAGTCAAAGAACTGCAGGAACAACTCAAGGACTACAAGATGAAAGTTCAGGCGACAGAGGAAGCGATGAACACTACGCTGGTCTTAAAGGACAATAAAGTATCTCTACTTGAGGAAGAGTTAAAGCTGCTCACAGAGGAACATGTAAACCTTCAGGTTGTCAACCTGAAGCTTGAGGAGCTCTTCCAACAAACCGATAAGCAGAAGGCACAGATAAGAAGGCTGCAGAGAACGCAGTAAAGGAGGAAGCAAAGAAGGTGGCCAATGCGGCGAAGGAGAGCGCCAAGAGAGCAACTGAGTTACTGAAAACCCAGAAGAAGGAGCGTGAAGCCCAGTTGAAGAGACAACAAGGAACAAAAAAGACTAGCAAAAGAAAGGAGGTTGAGGGAAAGGAGAGGTGAGCCGGGTGAGGCAAGCGAGCCGAGTGAGGCAAGTGGATAGAAGAGAGAGAGCAAACAGTATTTCTCTTCCCCACTCCCATCCTCCTTCCTAACAAACACCCTTTTTCCTCTCCATTACCTTCGCCCTGTAAGATTGTGACACAATTTTAGGGATTGCAATGGAATGATGAAACAAAAATGACGGACGTGATGCCCTGACTTTTTCCTCACCATTTCCTTCTCCCTGTGCAGTAGCTGTACAGGGCCGGTTTCCCCACTAGCTCAGTGCTCTCGCTGAAGCTTACTGGTTGGACATCGATGATCAAAGTTACTCTCATACTAGTGAAGATAGTGCTCTCGCTCCTTAACCCCAGCTAGAGCACTCTCTTCACTAGTCCAGTAGCTGTGATCATCGGTGTCCTACCAGTAAGCTTCAGCGAGACCACTGAGCTAGTGGGGAAACCGGTCCTGTACAGCTACTGTACAGGGAGAAGGAAACGTTGAGAAAAAAAGTCAGGACATCGCATCTGTCATTTTTGTTTCACCATTCCATCGCAATCTCTACAATTGTGTCACAATCTTACAGGGAGAAGGTGAGAGAAAACTATTTTTGGTTCCGTTCTCCGCCTGTTTGTAGGGTTTTTACTCCGGGCAATCCGGTTTTCCCCCAAACAGAAACAACAAGCTTCATAAATCATACCCAGTATGGTGACTGATCATATGCTCATTAAAGCAGTGATCCTCAAACTCTGTTTTTCTGAAATAAATTGTAAGAAAAAAATTACTTGCCCTGTACTTTTATTTTGAAGGGGATTTTCTATTTTGACAGTCCTTAACGCTGCGTTCACACCACGCTTTCCTGCCGTGAGTTTACTCACCGGTCTACTTGTGATCATACGCTTCATCCGCGCCGGAGAGGAGGAGGGGCTTATCGCCATGGAAACATCCACCATGGCAGAAATAACCACTATTTCTGCTTTGTACATGTTGTGGAAGTCCCACAAACATCGGAACATCAAACATCCTCGTGTCTGGGTTCTAGGGTTGCAACTAACCATTATTTTAATAAGCGGTCTATATATTATTTTTCCGATTAATCGATGAATCGGATAAAAAATTAAAAAATAAAAAAACATTAATTTCTAACCCTTTATTCAAAAACTGAACTGACCGTGCAAAAAATCTTCAGAAAGTGCACAGACAGGTTGCTCCTTGAACATCCCTGAGCTGTTAAAGTAACAATAATAAATAAATAAAAAGAAATGGACTAACACAAAAAACATACACATTTTTTTACATCTGCCAAATATATAGGCTTTTTTATTATTTATAAAGTGCACAAAAAGATGTATATTTTTGTTTAAAAGTGACCTGAGCTGTCAGAACAATAAATAATTCATAAAGAGAAAGAAAAATGCAAATCAGAAAACTTAACAGGATTTGTTTGAACTTCAGAACTTGCTCTCTACAATCACAAACGCATTGCTTACGGACTGTACTTTACCTAAAAAAAAGTTATTAATTAGATAACGAACCAAAAATCCAAGCAACAATTACTCTGCATGTCATAAAGCCACATAATACTATGCATTCTAGTGGATTTTGGGGTGGTATGCTAAAGATGTAGCCTGGTACCAGCCATCACTCACCCTGTGGGGACCGATTTTCCCCGTGGGGACCGACCCCCGGTCTCCACAGGCACGAGCATTGCAATCAATAGGAAACAGCCTGCTGATATGCCTGGTGCTTTTATTTTGAAGGAAAAAAAATGATGCCCACGGGGTTGATTTTCACTACTTTGTGTGTGACCTAGTGGTCATAGGGGGAATTGCGGTCTGTGTCGTTGCACGGTGGGGACCGTTTCCTGACAAATTGTGTGAAAGTGTGTAAGTGTGTATAACCAATAAACTTCATATTTCATAGATATTATTACAGTTTGAGCACTTTAATGTAATCAGACTTTTATGCTATCAATTAAGTTTTCATAAAATTCATAACTGAACCCATTTAATCAATGAACTTCCTTTCAAAACTGTTTTATTCTTAACCTTTTAAGCCTGTTTCGAAAAAAAGTCTCTTTTTATAAAACTTAAACTTAATTATCTCCACAACCACAACGTTTATGAACTTAAAAAAAGTTACTGTAAATTAAAGTAACGTGTTAAGTGTAAGAACTCCGTGAACTTGCTGCGGCGACCGTAACGTTTCACTAAACTCGTGATAAGTACCTCTTACAAAGTCAGATTTCACTAACAAACACATCCACGTGACCGGCAGGCTTGTGGGAGTCTAACAAAGCAATAATAATAATTATAAACCCCCCCCTATTAGTACCTGTAAAGTCACAACACGTTTTTTTTTTCTTCTTCTCTCTGTCTCACGTAACTGCTTTCTGTGCCTTTCGTGTACCGCCCACATTTCTAAACACATCATACATGAATGTTTTCCCATTAAAAAAAGTGTTTTGATTGAAAATCCGTCGCAACACCCCTAAGCTTTGTTTTATTGTGATTCTTTAGGTCCTAATCTTTCCCAAAAGGTGTCGTATTAGTACGTGGGATGTTGGTAAGGGCCTGAACCATACAGTTTGTACAAGTCGGCAACCGCTCCAAAAGACATTTTTGGGAAATCTTGCTTAGATCATGCTGGATATTCCTAGTTATGATCAAAATATGTTATAAAAGTGATAAAGAATGATATAAAATAACACAATTAATATAACTCATTTGGGGTTCATAAAACTACTTTAACACGGGGAACAAGAGGCACAGATCTACGGAGAAACTGATGATCATTTTTGTAGACCTAAAGTATTCTTAATGAATAACTATATTAGTATAAACTATCAACAAACCATGAACATGCTTATTGACTAGATTCGTTTTTTATTTTATTATAAATGATAGATAATTATGTATATGTAAGGAGCTCCAAGTGTTTAAAGTTGAGACTTCTGAGGGAAAAAAGGGCCTGAAAGAGGACAGCCATAGTATTCAGAACCAAAATATACAAAAGTTCCCCAGTACTTAAACTGAGACTATAGGTTTGCTGGTTATGATATTCATACAAATAGTAGCGACAAATAAGCCGATATTCTGATATTCATAAAAACTGAGACTATAAGTAAGCAGTGGTCTGACATTAATAGCAAAAACCATAGGGCTGTAAGTTAGCCGGTGTTCTGATATCATACAAACTATAGAGCTGTATGTTAGCCAGTATTCTGATACTTATACAAACTGAGAATATAGTGAGCTGGTGTTCTGATATTCATACAAAAGGAGGCTATAGGTCAGCAGATGTTTTGATAGTCATAAAAACTGAGGCCATGTAAAAGCAGTCTTGTTAGCCGTAATTCTGATATTTATACTAAAATCCATCTCTAAGTTAGCCAGTCCTCTGACGTTTAATACAAACCAAGACTGTAAATTAGCTGGTTTTCTGATGTTAAAACAAACCATGGCTATATGTTAGCTGGTATTCTGATATTAACTCAGGCCATGGCTGTAAATTAGCTTGTGTTCTCATATTCACACAGGCCATCGCTGTAAGTTAGCTGGTGTTCTGATATTATATAAACTATAGAGCTGTATGTTAGCCAGTGTTCTGATACGTATACAAACTGAGAATATAGTTAGCTGTTGTTCAGATATTTATACAAACCAAGGCTATAAGTCAGCAGCTGTTTTGATCGTCATACAAACTGAGGCCATGTAAAAGCAGACTTGTTAGCCTCAGTTCTGATATTTAAACAAATGTCCATCTCGAAGTCACGTTTAATACAAACCAAGACTGTAAGTTAGCTGGTTTTCTGATATTAAAACAAACCATGGCTATAAGTTAGCTGGTGTTTTGATATTCAAAGAGGCCATGGCTGTAAGAAAGCTGGTGTTCTGATATTAACACAGACCATAGCTATAAGATAGCTGGTGTTCTGATATTAACACAGACCATAGCTATAAATTAGCTGGTGTTCTGATATTAACACAGACCATGCCTGTAAGTTAGCTGGTGTTCTGATATGTATACTGACTATCAAGCTATAACTTAGCTAGTGTTCTGACATTTACACAAACCATGGCTATAAGTTAGCTGGTAGTGGAGTCATAGTGCCAGCTTGTGCAAATATTTGAGGATAACCTGATAATCTGTTGCTGTATGTAATTGTGTTCTGTTTCTTTGAACAGTGCTACGACTTTGAATAAGTTTTAATACAACTGTACTGTACTGTACTGTACTAAGCTAGCCTGTTCAGAATGTATTCAACTGCCTTTGGAACTATACCTGTTCAAGTAGTCATGTTCACTACTTATATGACCTATAACTTGTAGTAATAACTACAACTTCATACAATTGTCATAATTGTTGTGTGTATGCAAATTTTATTCATTCAAATGTTTTACTTTTTGTGTGACGTAAGCACACATTTAAGCGGTCACGGAGTTTCAGCTTTTTGCCGTCAGTAGGAACATGCGTTATGAAATGTAAAAATAATATTAATTAGAAACGCGAGCATTCAGTACTAAACTATTAATACAGCACACTACGATAGTCAACTTACTATGCTTTTTATGTAGTTTGTAGCATCAGCACAATTTATTAATTTAGAATTAAGGATATTAAAAACATATTAACAGATTTTTGAATATGGATTGGAAAGATAAATATAATAACTACACACTATTTAGCAGTAGTAAAGCATGAGTAAACACTTCATTCATTATTCATAAAGCATCGTTCCAACACTTATTATTAACTCATTAGTATGCAATTCGTAAACAGTTATAAATGTTTCATTCTTGATTAATAAGCTTGACTATTATGTGTGTCATGATTGGGTTTTCATACTTTATAAATGATGGATTCCCCATTTGTAAATTAAGTAATATATATTGCAAACCAATGAAGTAATATATATATATTGCAAACCAATTATTAAGGACTTAATAGATGATGCACATGTGCTTTATGAACGTGTTTTAATACTGCAATTCATTATTAATTCAGGTAGTTAATATTTGTTATTTAAGTATTAAATATGTTCTCTGACCTCATATAAAGTGAGGACTATCTATGCTTTACAACGCATTAATAAGTGATATTGAAAGGCCAGCAGTGCCTCAAAGCTGAACAAAAGTTATAAATAGCATTAATATGATGGTGTTGGCAACTCACCGATGACGCCTCATGGTGACCCGTAGCTCGATCACATTACAACAAAAACTGTCTTGTTACGTCGTAAAAACGTCCAGACAATCCAATCCAGTAAAATATTTTGTCCAAAACACTTGATTATATGCATAAATATCCACAAACTGGTGCTGCATCATTTGAAATCAGCCAGCAGATATGACAAAATATTTCCGTATCTTCCCTGTAAAAGCCGTTATCATGCCTGCACTGAAGAAAACTTGATACCGGACTTGATACTGGACCGCAGTTAGTTTTACGTGAAAAATCACATCACTGCCATTCAGCGTGAAAGTGCAAAAATAATTTACTAAAAAAGACACTGCACTTGTTCGTACATGTTTCATATATTTGATGTTCTTTGCAGTTTTTTGTAACCGTTGTTATGGCATGTTTAAAACTCTTTGGTACCTAGTCTACTTAGTGCTTTAAATCGATGTTCTGAATAAAAGCTTTGTTCAAGTATGAGCTTAATTTGTCTCCTCTTTTGTCTAGGTGTTTTCTTGTAGTGTTGTTTGCTCAACAATTATATTTTAAAATCATATATGGTCTGTTTAAAAAAAATTAAAGAAATTTAGTGTTAATGTAATCTCATAATAGAGTTTCAACCAATATAGGTAGATTCAATGATTGTCATGAACTGTAGAGGGCCTCACAGTGGTGTTCATTGTATAACAATAGACATAACCTGATTTTAAATGTTAAACCTGAAAATTCAGGTTTAACATTTTTAAGAGAGTTTTTGATGTTTAAAGTAATTTTTGTGTTAACAAAAAATTATCATGATTTTAGCAGTTAAAACCATGACTCTAGACCAGGGGTGTCAAACTGATTTTAGTGAAGGGGCCACATGCTGCCCATTTTTATCTCAAGTGGGCCGGACCAGTAAAATCATAGCACAATAACGTATACATAATGATATTTATCTATGTTTAAATCATTGGGGAAGGTTTTTGGATGATAAACCCTATTTTAAGGTATTCTACAATTAACTAGAAACATAACGACCAAAAATTCAGACATCAGCCCACTGTTTGCCTGCCTGGGCTCTCCTCTGCAGATTCCCTCACAGTTGAGCAATATCTGTAGTATTGTCAGCGGTCCAATCAATTGCGACTGTGGCTCAATGGTTAGCATGCCCGTCTTTCAATTAGAGGATCAGTGGTTTGATCAGTGGCCTGATCTGGCCCACGGGCCGTATGTTTGACACCCCTGCTCTAGACCCTTCAGAAAGGGTGGGCCCCACCGGGCTGCTACCAGTCAGTGGACCCCACGGGGTAGCAAAAACGTGTATGTGTGTGTGTGTGTGTGTGTGTGTGTGTGTGTGTGTGTGTGTGTGTGTGTGTGTGTGTGTGTGTGTGTGTGTGCGCGTGTTGTGTGGGGGTCTACGTAGTATGGCAGATGGTGTGATGGTGTGATGGTGTGTGTGTGTGTGTGTGTGTGTGTGCGTGTGTGTACATCAAGGGGACACACACACTGCCATCACCGCTACATGCTTTGCCAGCTTCTAATTGGTTAATTTACCAAACTTGTCTGGGCATCTGAAGTCATTTTTACTTAAAAAGCTGATTTGTAAAGTTCACAAAAAGGGGATTTTACTGCAGGCTTTAAGTAAAATATTATTTGGTTAAATTGTTACGTCCAATCTATCAGCATTCAGGTCAATTTCACTCACACACAACTATTTCAATCCTCGGTTTTCAGTTACTTTTTAAGGCAATTCATTGCCTTATTTTTTCCAAGTAGTAGGTTTTATCTGCGTTAACACTGTAATGAACATGCAATCTGTTTCAGAAGGAGGGAGGGCGGAAGGGGATTTTGTTTCTCGTTTATTGGTTTGGCATTTAGAGACTGGAGAAATCCTGAGAAGAAGAAATGTATTGAACAGAAGGGAGATAAAGCAAGGGGAGAAAGAGCCCATTCTCCTTCCCACCGAGTGGTCTAGTCTCAAGAGAGAAATATACTGATTTGTGATTAATGAAAAGATGGTGAAGAGGCTTCCTCGTTCCCTCTCTTTCTTTCTCCTCTTTCCCTCTTCTCTCTCTAACCTAACTCTCTCACGCAGAAAATCCATCTCGGTAATGATGTCTGTGTGTAGGGAATGATTATGGAGCAGATAAAGAGAGAAATCAGCCAATAAAAGGAACACAAAAACATTCTACGGTACTATCATCACACAACCGCTCTGCAGACGAATCGAGATAGCGTGTTATCATGATGTAAACACCTGACCTCTTACGAAACACAAAGTTACAATGTTCTCCCGTGTAACTTTCTATCCACTTTTACAACAAGTTTGCATCGTAGCCGTTGCCAAACAGGCCTTGCTAACAGGTGCTAAAGGGGAACTTGTGCATCAGTATCAGAAGCAGAGGGGCGCTATTCTACGCTGGGGATTGGGAACCTTGCAGGGTCGGCACCTAAATGATGCAGGCAGGTGGTGATGCAGTATACGGGCTATGTTTTGATCAAAAAAATGTGACATGCAGGTGGGGCGCATGAGAGGGATCTTGAGCTGCATGGAACTCATTCATGCCTCATTAGCCCAGTAAACTGTTATCGGCTGTGTAGTCCTTATCGTCACATCCAAAACGCATCAGCACAGCTCACGTCGCGGTGCTCCAATATCACACGGCATCACTTTGGCCTCCTTGTTTAGCCGGTGACAAACTTAAGGGTGAAGGGAACGAGGGATGTGGATGACGAAGAGGGAACTGTGTCCTTCAAACTGTTCCTGCAATAAGCAGGTAAGTGTGGCAGGAACAAAAAAAGGAAATAGACGAGTTGTGAGACGTGCAGAGAAGGAAGAGGGGTGAGCTAAAGTATCATCATGAAAGCCACCTGGAAGTCGAAGTGCGGCGCTGCACCTGACTGTCACAGGGGAGACTTCAGAGCAACTGCGGAACAAGCCGTCATTCACAGAACATTACTCAGGGGGAGCAAGCTGTTGTTAGCATGTAACATGTGGGGAAAGGAAGATGGAGCTTTAAAAGGGAAAGTTGGTAATTGGGAAAAGAAATGGCATTTTTCCATGAAATGCAGGATGCCGTCGAGATGAGGTCGGATTTAATGTAGAAATGATTTCAACACACGGTTTTAAGGTTGAAAGGTATGTGCAAGGGTGAGAAAGAAGAGAACCAGACAAACACAGGACTTTGTCAGGCCATCGTGTCGCGTGCATAACTAACTGGCATGTCACGGGACTCATTTATTACTTGCTATCACGTGAGTCTGTGAAGTCAATGTAAACCCCACTCTTTCCCTACGGGAGCCCTAATCAAGCTGCGGTATTTGACGCATATGGGTAAGAATGTGTTGGCACAAAACACCTCCAGGTCCGGCTCCTCAGGACCATCCTTAGCCGGTGTTCAAATCACTTTAAAAGGCTGGAGAGGCAGGAACTGAGCACAAAGCCTTTCCTGGATTTTCACTCAATTGGATAAAACCTTATTTCCTCTTGTTGTTTCAGAGCGTTCAGTTTGTGTCTGTTTGAGAAGACGGTAACAATCCTTTAACCTGTACAACAAGCTTTTCATTATATTTAAGCTTAGTCTTCTCGCCTTACTGCGGCTGCTTTATCTAATCAACGATCATTCAGTTTCACAAGCAATCCTGTCCTGGGGAACACGGCAACTCTTGGGGAATATGCTGCCTTCTCACATATGTAGTTTATTGCCATTGATGTAAATTGGATTAACAAAGAAACACCTCTCAGTATAATGTGATACAATTCAGAAATATCCAAGCAAAAATGTGAAATGAACATATTATATTAACGCCTCTGAAAAACAGATTCAACAAGAACTGAACATTATAACTTTCTGATGGAAATATTGCTGGACGGGAAAGCATTCATTTTGTATAAGTGTACCGTATAAACTGGCAACTATAGGTGTAGAGTTTATAGTATTTGTCAGAATTGAGTTAGCTTTTAAAAAATATATCAAGTGTTCAGGTTTTGTTTGTATTCAATAAAATAGTACATGTTGCCTGAAACGCTGTATACTGAATGACAGCAGACGTACTGTCCCAGACTGAAATGTCTGCATATTCACATCAATTGTCAAGGAAACAATGCATGCAGGATGCACAGATCAAACAGAGAAGGCCTGACAGCTCTGATACGACAACACTTTTCCCCTCACACAGAGCTCCACAGTCTCAAAATCAGTCATTCATTGAGTTCACGAACTCTGAAAACAAAAAAAAACAAGACAAGAGGGAGAGAGAATGAAGAGATGTGGTTTGTGGAGAAGAGAGTACGAGAGAGAAGACGCCGCACGTGAGGGAAGAAGAGAGGTCTTTCCAAGAACTCTCACAATCCTGCACAACTCTTCAGTCACTTAACACTCCTGTGGGGAGAACGACGCTTTTGCTTGGAAAGGCGATCACATGTGCTATAAAGACAAAGGCATTTTAACAGCTTTGTAGTACGCAGATCTCACCTGAGACTAGAGGAGGTAGAAAGTTCAGCAGGTACAAGCAAGGAGAAGCTAACTGTAGTTTTGAAACAGGGAGGTTTTCCAGTTCCAGCCATGTTTTATTAATTGCAGTTCTGGAAATGAATATCTTGCCAAATATCACCACTATAGGTGCCTTTCTGTCCTACATTTGTGTTATTTATTTATTGTCTCTAAGTCTTTGCACAGCAGCTGTTTTTCTCTTGAATGTGGATAAATATTTCATTGGATGATTTCCATTCTTCAGGAGGCAGCTGTCCCCCGGCCATAAAGACTGGCATATGAAAAAGACCTGAGTCTCTCTGGCACAGTAAATGTATTCAAATCACAAAACATCAATCACAATATATATCTAATACACTTCCATTCCACCGTTCCTTATTTGCATATGTTTCAGAGTCTTTTGCAAATTCAATATTGTGCTCTTACAAGTTCCATTTTGAATGAAGGAGCAGTCTCTGCATGCGTAATGCAGCACAGACTTCCTTATTCAACACAGCTGTGTGGGGTTTCCAATACAGATCCATCATGTACAGGAAATGAAGGCAGCATGGTACCATATTTTAGTCACAGCTATAATTAAACGGCCAAGATTCGTTGGTTGAACAGGAGTTGATTTGATATATTTCTGCTGTCAAGGCCGTACGAAGAGTCTGTTGGTACGAGCACGCTGTAGGAGTGTCTGCTGGGGGACATAAATACTGACATTTGATGAAATCACATCGTAAAGAATATCTTATTCTAGTCAAGTGCATTCAAATCAAGTTTGTGTTAACTTAAGATGTGTTTTTCTAAACAAGATATTATGTAAATGTATTCTGTTTTTAATTGGTCAGGATTATATTTATACAAGGTGTGGATAACTTGCAACACTAACCATATTTCCTCATATTACTATATAAAACATATTCTTCTGATGTTCATTATTGTTGAAACTGTTGAGAGGTGTTGATATATGATCATCTTGGAGGATGTAGTCTGTGGTACTGTTGGGTTGGATTGCATTTTACTGAGAGCTTTTTCTGTTATTTAGCTCACCATCATTGATATACATTTGTGGTGTAAATGAGTGGACCAACATTACGACATTCATAAATGTAAGATGTATTGCAGAACTGGTGTATTAGACTGCATTGGTTTTCGCTAGCTGTACCTAATAAACTGAGTCTATGTCCAAGACTTGAGAAACTAGAAACAAATACTGGCAGAGGTGGAGATTAAAAGAGTTTGATAGAGAGAAAACTTTCTAATTTCAAGGCAAGCAGACACATATTTCATCGTTCTTGTCTTTGTGAGTGTGAGGCCAGACTGGTGTTAGCTCGTGTGAATGCTGTATGTTATTAAATAGAACTCACTGGACCGTGCTTCCATATAGCCTGCTTCAATGCAGCCAGTGTCATGCCAGTTATGCACTAAGATTAGCTAATTCACTTTTCGTTAAGGCAGATTGCTCTGCCCAAAAGCACATTTTGTTCTGTCCAGCGCTCTGTTCTCTCTCTCTCTCTATGATGATGGAAAGCCTGTCTGCAATGCTGTGGTTCAGATTTCTACATGGACTGGAGCCAGGATGAGGTGACAATTCTAACTTTTGTTATATGGTTGTATGAAATATCAGCCATATATGTAACCAAGGCATGTATATGATTTACCTGTACTGTGGAATAGAACTACAAACCTTTCTTCACGGTGTCAAATTCCAAAGCAGCAGCAAAGTGATAAAAACACTTAAACACAGAAAACGGGTGTCCCTAATGCTGCGTTCACACCAAACGGCTAGACTATGACTCAGGGCACTGAAGGCGCAGGTAGAAAATCCACGGCCCGCCACTGGTGCCTACGAATAATATTATGAACCCAGACACGATGGAGTTTGATGTTCCGACGCATGTGGAATTTACACAACAAGTATAAAGCAGAACTAGTGGTTATTTCCATGGTGAATGGCGGAAATGGTATCTGTTTTTACGGAGATGAGCCACGCCCCCTTTCAGGCGCGAGTAACATTCGCAATGCGTTTGGTGTGAACGCAGCATTACAGTGTGAAACCGTAACTGCAAGAGGCGTTTCCGTAAACAACTGTCATATCAGTGAACCGGTGTTCATCTGTGCAAAGCTCATAATCCTGTGGGAGAGAACACATAGCGTGGTTCACCGTGGGTGGAGGACACCACCGAAGGACATATGGGAAAGTTTTTGCTCGACAAGCAGCATCGCTATTACCTTGCTGTGAGCACATTTTATGTTTTGTTCACAAGTAGCTAAGATCATCTCTTTTTTGCGCATGTGATGACACGTGGGTGTGTTCTGCATGTGCATCCCAGGCCCCTCGCCCCAGAGCTTGGGCCCAGCCAACACATGTCCCTTTGATCAGCGCCGATGTTTAATTACACAAAACAAGATAAGACCGTGTCCTCCATCTGAGCTTGTTCAGCGTTGTCTTCTGCCCTCCTATCTATCTCCAATAGAAAACAGCTGGGCATATCATGGGGAATAATACAATTCCTTATCCCAAAAGGCTTGCTATCATAGCTGTTTGTGCTCATCGAGTGCTTCTTTGTCGAGGCCGATGCACAGCTACACTACTTATCCATGGTTTAGTGCTGTCCATCAACTGAGACTGTGTTATGTGAGGTAGCAGAGTCTCTGGAAGTTTTATTAACACAGATGTTCATCTGATGGACAAAGAGTCTGTTATGGATTCCTACACAGTGTATGGAATTATAGACCGTTGTCTGTAGTAAAAAAAAAAAAAAAAAAGACAAGGATGAAAACTGATGGGGGAAGAGGGCTCCATCACATTCTGTTTGTTTCTCCACTGAACCCACGACCACTCTGTAAAGTAGCTACGGTAGAAGTGAGAAGAGTGGAGAGAAAATGTGAGTTATGGAATCTGTAATGAATAGTCTCAATGACACCACTAGCTGCCAGATCACATTGTTTAACTCAATCCATCACTAAAGAAAGACTCTTTCGACTCTTCCCCTGCAGCTGGAATAAGAAAATCACAGCTATTCTGTCAGATTTTAATACTGAAGCCATCGATTCACAGGCTGCTATCTCATCACGGCCTTAATTACATGGTATCTCGTGTTCTATCTGCCCTCCCGTCTGAGCCTGGTCATCATTCAGTATGAGATGAGCGAGATGAGCCCATTCTAATTAAATAAGAGAGTGAGACGAAGACAGATTACAATACCAGTGTGTGCAATATGACCTGGGCTGAATAATGTCTATATGTGGCTGTCACAGGGTTTATGAACGGCTTAGATGTGGAGTCCCAGCTTAACTATATAAGATGACTGGCGAAAGATATGAAACCAACCTCATGAGAGACATCTGCACCAACCAAGTGTACAGTAAATATAAACACACATGCACAGTAATTGTGTTGGTAATTACGTTTTATTAGAGGAGAATTTCAGCATATTTTAGGAGTGAATGCATGACAACATTGGTAAAAGTCAACAATATGGCTGGCGCTAATTCTTTTACTGGAATAATATCGTGATGAAATCAAATATCAATATATATTTGAATACGTAATTGAATCGTAGATTGATAATAACAAGCACATACTAACTAAAATTTCACAGAAAATGTGGTAATTTACACTAAAGTTCTTCTTAAATGAGAAAATACTCATCAAGTTTCATCAAGTATTTAAGTCACGCAGGAGTATACAGTAAAACAAACATGTGGTTATTTATTTGTTTATTGAATAAACAGAAAACATGTTATATCTTCATGTGTATCGTTAGATATGAAATTACCTTTATCTGAATAGAATAGTTTGTCCATATCGCCCAGCCCTGCTTAACAAATGTTCAGTTTACTTTATTTTCAACAAGGTGACTTATAATTGCTGACATGGATCAAATAAAATTAAATGAACACTGTGCTGAACAGATGAGTTTAAATTTAGCTGCGTTTTAGCCGAGACGCCAGGTCTACGTAGAGATGGATATTAGACGTCTTGTAGACGCAAAATTGGTCCATCTCTTTGGTCTGTAGACTAAAATATCATAACAATGTGAAGGATGACCAAAAATAATCTAAGCTACACTTTTTATAATTTTTAATAATTGGACCAGACAAAGGAAATAGCTCAGTGTTGTGCGTGTGAATATTTGGGTGCTGGAAATTCCTGAACATGGCTCACTCATGACCCTAAAACAGTAAATATCCATAATCCCTGTCATGTTCCAGAGCCCCGGACCAGCTGTAACCCCCCCAGACCAATCAGTTTCCCTTCACTCGGCATCCTCGTGTGTTTAGTGTCAGTGTAGGTGGAAGGCATCGGTCCCAGTCGTGGTGAGTGTTATCTCTTTAACCGAGCATGGAGAATCCTGTAGAGCTGCTAAAGAGCTACAGGTATCCTTTCAGGGAAGACATGTGCAAAGGAGGGATTTGGGTGAAGAAAAGGGCTAGAAGCCTTTGTATGACAGCTTTATTGAATGCAGTAATTTCCTTTTTTCATTATTATCACTGATGCACATTCCCTCCTTGCATGGCTCATCTGGTACAATGTGGTATTATCCCGCATGTGCTCCCATCAAAGGTCAGATACCGTATGACTAGACTAGAGTGATCATATCTGACCTGCAGTTTGTACCCAGTTCATTCACATGTCACATGACCGAGGAGTCAAACTACTGAGTCCTTGACCTCTGATCACTTCCCAGCGCCCCTTCATTGATTTAACATTGTCCTCTGTCGATGACCTTGGAAGGAATAACAGATAAGAGTAATGAGTTTCTCTCGATATGGTTTTGGGTGCAGTTAGATGCACAAGGGCAAATCACACACAGTGCTGTATCATTTCAGGTTGCTTTAGATTCTTGTTATTTTAACTCACATATTTGAACAGCACCTCATATCTACGCTATTGCCTTCCCTGCTCCTTTGAGCTTTGTTCCCTGAGCTGAAGACACAGAAGACCATCACAGCTCTGCCACAGACAGTTTCACAGCAAACACTGGCTTTTGACTTCACAGTGCTGAAGCCAACTCGGATAAGAGGATTATGGGACTGAGGACGACTGAACAGGACGTTTAGTGTCGGCGCCCATAAACAGTCCGATCAGCAGCTAAGGGTTATTAGGCAGCTCCCAGACTTAAAGACGGTCTCTGTCTCTAATTGGCTGTCCTCAACTTCTCACATGCTCCTCTTTTGCCTCTCATTCTTGGCATCCTCCCAATTTAGCTTGACTTATTGGGACATCTTATGTCCTATTATTTCACACTGATTTACTTAGCTTTGTCCTGTTATGTTAGGTTTCATCTCCCTCTTCTGTCATTCTGCTTCTTCCTTCCATAATCCTCATTATTGTCGGTAACTCATCAATCTATCAGCTTGGGAGTAATATCGCAGCTTGCATTCATCATAAACTTTTCTAAACTACTATCTGGTTGGTGGTAATACTGCATATGAGTGTGTGTGTGTGTGTGTGTGTGTGTGTGTGTGTGTGTGTGTGTGTGTGTGTGTTTATGGAGGCTATTTCCCCTCTTCTTTTTAGTGCCGTCAATTTAAAGCCAGGATAATATATGTTCAGCTCTCCTGCCTTAATGTTTGTGGAATGGCGGAGTGCTGTAAAAAAAAAAAAAAAGAGTCGTAATTGCACCGCATCTGAAGGGAGCGGTGCAAAGTGACGATCCCCAAAGGACCCCCAATACAAGAGGAGATAATTACTCAGGGAGAGAGAGAGAGAGAGAGAGAGAGAGAGAGAGAGAGAGAGAGAGAGGCACAGTCGCCACCTTGTTCTCCGTTTGCAGCATCAGTCATACAGCCTGGATGGATTATGTTGTAAAAACTGTGATATCCAAAGAAACGGAGAATTTCCCTTTAGGTCTGTGTCTGATTCACTCGATGGCGCTGCTCACTATTCTCAGTTGCAGAAAGATTTTCTTCGGCAGTTGGTCTTAATGTCACAGAGGAACCAGCAGGATGGTTTGCCTTCAGGGAGCGAGGACACGTTTGTGCCTGGCTCACTTTTTCACTTTTTTACTTGTGTGGGAGCCATTAGTTATGTCTGTGTATTTTATTTTGGTAGTGTGCATTTTATTATGATAGGTTATATATGGGTGCACAGGTGAAACGGGGAGATCACACGGTTTTTACCGCAAACAACACAGGAGACCAAGAATTGTACAAATTGTATAAACCTGCAAATATAATTAAATGGGAACATCACCCAAAGATACAAACGGCCTGGACTCTCTGAATCAAGTGAGTAAGAAACAGGACGACTAGACGGAGATCAGTCACTACAACTTGTATAAGCATTTAAAAACGATTACTTCAGAGCGTGGTTTTATCGCAGTTACACTGGACATATTTGATTACAGGTTTAGTAACGTGACCTTTTGCATGAATGCTCCATCAGCAATCCCCTGCCTCAAATACATAGTAGAGTATTAGCTCCCTGAAGGTAAATCCTCATGCTGGTTTCTCTCTGACATTAAGACCAACTGGCTAAGAAGGCTGTTAAACTTCAATCTTTTTTGACTTTTTGAATGACATGTGTAGCATTCAATTACCAAAGGTTAGATGTAAAGTCTGGTTTACATGTTATATTATACCAAAGAGACATTCAAAAGATGATTATATTCCATAACAGAAATACTAACAGTTCCTTCCATGTGTTATATATGTAAAAGTAAAATTATATCATCAGCTATCGGTGAATCGGTGCCGTTGCATTCAGCTTAGTACTCTGGAAAACACAACTCCAAGAACCTCCACTATACATCATGCTGATGATGACAACACATTCACTTAAATGCATCAACACAACGACTGATGACCAATCAGACGGTAGTGTAACGAGTCTGTCTATTTGTTAAGAAAATAGAGAGTGACTAATGATAGGGTACAGCCATTGTGGCTGAATAAAGAAAGGGAGTAAAACTGATCAATAGATTGAGAGAATTTCTGCTCCAATCTTTCATATTCATCCATGGAGCATGGAGACAAATACCCTGTTTCACAGATATATTGTTGTTGTTTTTTGTCTACACACACACACACACACACACCTACACACACACACACACACACACACAATTATACATAATTCAGTATGTATTTTCTTTTTAAATAATAAAATAGTAAATAAATAAAACTGTTAATTGTGGTGTTTAACAGTAATGTATTGCTTTGTATTGCAAACACACACACACACACACACACACACACACACAATATGCATCTTTAAGCAAAGCTTTTAAAATCAAAACCTTGTGCTGTCTTGACTGTAATGTTCTTTGCATACACAAAAGCTCCAGTCGTTTCTAAGCTCTGGTACTCACTCAGTCAGACCCCCACAAGCCATTTACTTGCTCAGCAGGGGGGCAAAGGTATTCATTTCCCATGCTGGTGGCATTTGTGGCTCCAATCATCTTTCACTTGTAGCATTTCTTCGTAATTCGGACAAGATATAAGGGATTCAGACTGGGCCTGTTAAATCCATCAAACAGTAAAATCACCACCGTCACCTCTGGCCTTCAACTCCACAGTGTTCTGTCCAAGTGTCAGAGTCTAACAGCTGCCACTCTAAGTGCACTGATGTGGACTGCTGTGGAAATGACATCATAGCTGATCTTCGCCTTCACAGAGCATTACTGTGAGTGTCTCATGAGGGCTTGTTGTAAGGTCCTCTGCCCTCAATGTGTTATTGTGTTGACAAACACACACTGTAGACACATCCTTACTTTATTCTTCCTGCCCTTCATGTCAAGTGATGCTCCCTGTATAATAAACACTAAAACGCTTTTCTTCACTGGCGGAAAATTATTTTCAGATTTTTGTCTCTCCACAGCCAAAGAAAACCAATTTCATTTGTATTGTCATAGTTCCAGCAAATGAATTGAGGTTTTTTTCTCTAGCGGGGAAAAAGTTCTAATCCTTATTGCTACAGGCAGAAAAATAATTGAGTCAGGGACAGGTCAACACACACACACACACACACACACACACACACACACACACACACACACACACACACACACACACACACACACACACACACACACACACACTCTGGTCTCTAAACTGAAGCTCAGCCTGTATTACACATACACACACACACACACACACACACACACACACACACACTCACAGCAAAAGAGTGTGAACATTTTTCACAGGCCAGCACACAAAAACACATGTTCTTATTCAAATACATAAATATACACATACAAATGTGCATGTGCACATGTTTACCAAAGCATACACACACCCACTCACTGATCAGTTAGGCTCTGAAATGTCAGGAAATAGTTAACTAGAATAAGGCTGCGTCGGAAATCACTCAGTTGACGTCCCCAAAAATTATTTATGCAAACACATATATATATGTATATATATATATATATATATATATATATATATATATATATATATATATATATATATATATATATATATATATATACATATATATATATATATATATATATATATACATATATATATGTATATATATATATAAATATATATACATATATATGTATATATATATATTATAACAAATAAAGGGAAAACATTAACTGGGTTGTAAATATGTTTTATGCCACTGTCATTTGTAATGACCAAAATAAATAATCTGTTTACCCTCAGCTATCAATGCCGGCAATTATTAATCCAAATTGAATGTATTCAGGGTCATATATTTCCTCAACACACATGTTATAGCGTTTACTGGCACAGGTCCATCTCCAACATCATTTGTTTTTTTTAGGTAATGTTTACCATGTTCACCATCTTGGTTAGCCTGCTAACATTTGCTCATTATACTCAACATAAAGTACAGATTAGGCAAATAGAATGTCATGAATGTTCAGGTATGGTCACAATCTATTTCAATTTGACCTGATAAATGAACATTGTCATTACAAAGATTCCCATCGACCATGGTATTCCAAGTGATTGTGAATTTAATCAGAGAAAAGGACCACATTCTCACACTTGAGAAGCTGGAACCAGCAAAAGTGTTTCAATTTTCTGTGATAAATGATGATTGATATGATTAAAATTGTTGATTGATGACTTAATATGTATACATATAAACATCTTATTTACATCTTCAAACTATATGATGAAAACAACTACGATAATACAAGAGTCTTACGAAGACCCGTCATGCATCATGTGATCAGAGAGTACCAGGGCACCGACAAGCTATCTGGAGGCGACATAAATATTGCTATGGTCTTACTTCGTAATATATGTGTAGCGACGTGAATAATCATCCAGTGGCGGCCCCCGGCTGACTGTGTTTCCAGGGGAAATCAAGCTGAACCGCACCCAGCAGGGTCCCTTCCATTCCATTAGTTGAAGTACAGGTAGATCAGCCATGTCTGCCTGACTCCCACGTCCACAGAGGCAGATGTGTGTTTGTGAGCAGGAGTGTGTGTGTGTGTGTGTGTGTGTGTGTGCTTGTTTGATGCCCATTTGGTGGGAATACTAGGACAGCTATGGTCACGCTATGCTGCCTGCATACACCTACCTGATATGCAGCCATTAATCATTAAGCGAGCCCTATAAATACCTCCTAAAGGGATTTTTCTCGTGCGAGAGTGCGCGGCTGTAATCAAGCAAGAGAAGTAGCCCTTTGGTCTCTCTCTCTGTCTTTTCTACTTCTTCTTTCTTCCTTTGTTGTAGGGGAGAAAAGAAGGCTGTTATTGAAGCTTTTACCCTAAGTGTCCTTGCCTCATCTCTCTGATGAACACTCCCGCAGACCTGATGAAAAATACTTTGATTGAGGGTGACAGCTGCCAATAGTCATGGATTTTTCCCCTTTGTTTGTTACAATGTGTGTGTTTGTGCATGTGTGTGTCTCCTTGCATGCATTTCTGCCGGTGCTCGTCCATATGCTTGAATAAAGTTGGTCTGTCAGCCAGGTTTCAGTCATTAGGATCGTATCCAAATCACACGGAGCTGAACCTCTCATCTCTCATTGAGCCTGATGGACACCCGCTCAGGGAACCACGGAGGGGAGACACGTCCCGCTCTGTCCTTCTCACTCACTCTCTCTGTTTGTTTGAGCGTGCATGACTCTACGTGCCTGTTCCCCAACAGCTGAAGGGCACTGAGTGTAGATATGTATTTTCTCTCCATTAAAATGAAAACTATTTTTCACTACTTCTCTCAGTCTATTGTAGCAACATTGGCCGTGGATATAAAACATTTAGCAGATAAGAAGTTATTTCAGTTGAGCCTGATTGGTACCATCCAGTGTCATCAACGCCTGGTTTGCCTATACCTGGCACAATATTTAATGAGCCGTGGGCGTAATTACAGAAAGCTGAGGAGAGGGAGAATAGGTCAGCTGGAATGGCAGTGGTAATAAAGCAGCTTAGGTAATTACCAGCATGGAACTTCATTCAAAATGTACCTGGTTTTAAGGCTGACATTTCACAGATTAAGTAAAGGTATAATGAAAAATAGGTCAATTTAATTTCCAGTTTAAAAGATGGTTTTCAAAGTTGAGCGTAAATCTCTGTTTTATACTTTGTTTTCATCCTGTAGATCAGTGTGAATTGTCATGTCTGTAAATATATGAAGCTTTAGTTAGGAGACGGTTTGCTTAGTTTAGCAGAAAGACTGGAAACAGTGGAAAACATCTAACCTGCACAAGATATAGTCCCACACATAGTCCTTTTTTGCAAGGATTAATCAAACAAGATATGACATATGAATTAGTGACCTATAGAGGTGCTTCTATGCAGATTTCATTACCTTTGGACAGAGCCAGTCTGGCTGTATTTCCTGCTCTCCAGTTAATGCTAAACTGTGCAAACTGTCTTCTGACTACAGCTACATACTTGACAGACGGACATGACAGACATGACTGTGGTATTGATCCTCTGATCTAACTCTTTGTTTCCCAAAATGCATTCTTCAAAATCTATTCTTTTAAGATGTTTTTTGGAAACAGAGTCCAGATCATTCCCATTTGGTTCAGTAATAAGAATACTTGGTAAGAAGATTGCTAAACGCTAAATGTCCCCTGTCATAGATTAACTCATCTGAAACAGAAATCAGTAGAGTCTCATTCTGTTCACAGCCACCTCAGTGTATCATCCCGCCCATATCAAAGATAGCACAGAGCCAAACAATAGCGGTAGGCTGATCTGACATCAGCATAATTCATAAAGCTCTGCATGCATATCAGTGTCAAGCATATGCAAATGCTGTTTAATTGACAGAGATAATCCACAGGTAATTACTCCTTTTTATAAATTTTCATTTTGAATGTCTCCATACCCATTGGTTTACTTTGTCGCAGCTGCTGAGGGGCTGCGGTGGAAGCATTGTGTATTAAGGGAGGAATCATTTCAAACCATAGTGTATTCCCACTGCATGGAGAAGAGCCAATAGACTAATGAAAATAATATGGTGATTTGGCAAAACTTCAGGCACCAATATATTTTATATCCAGTTGCAACATAGTTGGCTCTGTGTCTCGAGCACTTATACTACATACGGCCAAATAATAACCTCTGTCGTGTCTTAGGTGCTTCTGTTTCTTCCTTTATCCTCTGATGCCTCTGCCTGCCTGTTCTACTGCATGGTGAAAGCAGTGGCGGCTGGTGTCAATTTTTTGGTAGGGCCATCTAATCAATTTCAGCAAACATCCCCTTATGATTCAATGCAAAAAAAGGTATCACGCATTACTACTTTGCAGTTAAATATTTAACATGTATTCCAACACTTTGACATAATAAGGACATCTTATTAATACAATTCAGTATATTATAATATATTTATATTCCAACCCCTCACCTATGGTCACGAACTCTGGGTGAG
The DNA here is from genome assembly GCF_910589615.1 of Taurulus bubalis. NCBI lineage: Eukaryota > Metazoa > Chordata > Actinopteri > Perciformes > Cottidae > Taurulus > Taurulus bubalis. Next base: position 4,840,531 of record NC_136598.1, on the reverse strand, counting down.
AGGGAAGCCTGGGTCGGCCTGCTGAACCTGCTGCCACCGCGACCCGACCCCGGATAAGCGGTTGATAATGGATGGATGGATGCCCCTCCAAAAGATAGTCCTGCACTTGACTGATGATTTCAAATGTATTGATAAATTCCCAAAAACCAACGTAAGAGCTGTGTACAAAGGCACAACAACGAAAATTATGTTTGCTCTCTCCTCGTTTGCATTAATAGCGCACACACACACACACACACACACACACACACACACACACACACACACACACACACACACACACAGTCAACACTCACGGCAATTTTCTTAAAACATACAGTTATTACATTTATTACAACGTTAACTAATCTTGTGCTAATACCGTTACTGTTTCTAATTTGTATAAAAAAATGACCATATTTTTCGTTGCTTATGACATACAGAGAGGCTTCCTTTTTAACATTGCGAGCTGCCTTCAAAATAAAAGCAAGCAGGTAAAACACATACAACAAAAACAACAACATTGATTGACAAACAGTTTCTAAAGCCAGAACACAAATTAGTTTTTTTTATTAAAAAGCAAGCATGGAAAGTAAAATATGGCGTTAGCACGACTGCATCCAGCAGCTAGCTTAGCCAAACCGTCCTGTTGTAGCATAGCCGTCTCCACAGAAGCTCAGGCTGCTCCCTTTCACGCCATTGTCTTATGGTGAGGTCCGGTTGATCTGGGACGAGGTGTTTTACCTGTAGTTTCTCCGTCAAAGTTCTTCTCTCAAACGGTTGGTCTTCTATGAAGAGCAGTGCTCGCACTCGCCGCTGTCATGTTGTTATAATGGCGCCTCGAGAGACTAGCCCTGACGAGCACGAGAGATGGGAACGCGCACCTTTGGGCCAACTGAGGATGGCCCCTCCGTGGATCTTTCTTAGGGCACTGATTGGATAAATTGTATGTCACTCATGTATATATTTAATCAGTGATTGGCTAAATTGCTTATTAGACTCGTCTTTCTTGGGCAAACTGGACCTGGCCCCAACACGTGCACGGTGCAGTAGAGACGTGCACGGGGGCAGCAGGAAAAGCATATATAAATATCCTATTTCACAAATATTACTGGGTATATTCCAACTCAAAAACACAAATATTGACAATTTGTATAATGTATTCATATTATTATATTTTTTTAAATTAATAATATTATACATATATATATGTATTATTTTTCTTTTTGGTGGCCGCCACGGGTTGAAAGGTATTTGTCCAGCTGTGTTGGTCATATGCACTACCAACCAGTCTGCAGGAATTTTTGGGGCTTGACCTTCTCAATACACATAGAGAAAAGAATGCTGTGAGCTAAAACAAACTAGAAAGCTGTGCAGACAAGACAACGACAGACTAGTGAAAAAACTAAACTGAGAAAGGTGAAGGAACATGAAGATAATAAAGTAATGTAAGAGAGGAAAGGTCGTGTGGAAGAGGGGGAGGGCCGGCGGATCATTATGCTTCACCACAGTACCTTCCTCGGACATCCTTGTCCCTCTTCCAATTAAACCCTCCAAAAACAGATCTCTGCAGATGGGAGAGAGGCACTCAACTAAGACGCAGAATGTCTCCCACTGGTCCAGTTTCCCTGGATAAGCAGTGGATCAGTGCAACCGCAGCATTGCTGCGTCTGAGAGACTGGGACCTGCTTTGTCAAGTTGAGAAAGCTCAAGCTGTTCTGTTGCTGTATGGAACGGAGGACGCATCCTTAGCCGGAATAAAATGAGCTCGCCTGGAGAGAGCAAGAGTTTGTGGATTTATGGCAGGCACTTTCAGCACAAGGTGCTCTGATGTAATCAGGCCTCACATCACATGAGACATGGCTGCTCTAAGCCCTTTGTCTGTCACACACACACACACACACACACACACACATAGCACACATGAGGATAGCCACAGACCTATTAGCCTCAGGTGCACACACAAACACTGCTGTAGCACCTCCCTTATCCTCTTCCTCCAGTTAAGCTTCTGCACTTCCTCTTTACATACATGAATAAATACATACAGTCCACATGTGTCTACGAAATGTTAAACTATGCAATACAATTTATTCAGATCATTGATAATTTCCTTGTCTTGCATCATAATAAAGCCTCTTAAAGTGTGCGGAAGATTTGACCATGACTTTACTCTGTGTTGATGACTCGTCCTAATCCTCCCCACTACCCAACCATTTGTTTCTTTCATCTCCAGGCTGTTCCCTTGAATCAGTGGGTCTGCGTTTACGTCGTGTCCCAATCATTGGCTCTCAGCAGGATATTTGTAACTTTCCTTCGTTGTCCTGAAACCTACGAAATGAATTCTAAGGCAGTTGGATTTGATCAGCGGTTGATCTGAGTTTCCCAAATGTGTTGAGCTCCACTGGTTGAGAAATGGGAGTCTATTGTGTGTATGTGTGAGAGAGAGACAGACAGAGAGAGAGAGAGAGAGAGAGAGAGAAAAGGTGATCACATCAAGCAACTGTGATGTGTGTGTGGGGACAGTAAGATTGTTGCTAGGATGCACATCTCTCTCAAAAGGAAATTAAATCTGGATGATGCCACAGCAGCAATCAATTAACACACATACACACACGTTGCAGCACCCACAAACACACACACACACACATATATATATATATATATATATATATATATATATATATAGCAGTAATATAGCAATATCTCACACTGTTCTTTGTGCAGGACAGTAACCAAGACTAGATAAATGAAAGCATTTAGCAGTTTCTATTAATACCTGACCTTTGCTAATGAAAGCTACCGATGATGTGTGTGTGCAGTGTGTGTGTATGTCCATTTATATACAGGAGCATCATCAAGCTCGGAAAACTACGTATATCAAACGTTGGACAGCAGGAGCAAACACCCACATAGTAACACAATTAGTGCAGAGTTTATGCCCTAGTAAGTTATTGGCCTTATTGAACCACCATACAGAATGAATCTAAAAGCCAGACAGCTCCAGTCGCTTATGAATAAGGATTTCTCAGCGAGGTAATGTGATTTATCTTTGCATACCTTTAACTAGAGTCTACTTTTTCTTCATTGGTGAATTGATTCCCAAGGTTGAGAGACAGCAGGATGATCGTACTCTGGGGGTTTGTTTGAAGTCCTTTTTCTTTATTAACCACGATGTAAGTGGGAGAGATTGAAAGAGGCACAAAGAGAGAGAGAGACGATGGGGACCTCGACATAAGATGTGATGGCACAGTGCTTTGTCTCCTTTCCTTTTCTGTCCCTCTCAGCTTCGTCCTATTTAATGCCTTGCCCACAGTGTATCACATTATCTCTGCAGCCATTCCTCTTCATCAATACGTCAACTATTGATGCCTTTTGCCCACATGAAGCATCATTCTGTCCAGACAGAGACAGAAAGGAGACGTAGATGGACACAGATGTTGTTTAAGTGGCAGTATGTTGAGCCAGTGGTTGCCACTTTTGAGGCTTTGTGGCAGCCAGGGAAGCCTTGTCGAAGAAATAGAATGCTGTACTTCTTCTGACAATAAGAGACAGACGCAATACAACTGAAGCACGAGGGCTTTATATCCATATGCAATGAGGAAAATAATCCTTCGTAGTGTATTTTGGGACTGATTCCATGGAGGTGTATGTATACATTGGAATAAACCATAAGATAAACAGTGGATATAAGAAGAGCCTTGTTCACCAGCGTATCTTCCCAAGAGTATGGTTCCCCTTATACATGACAGAAATATCAAAGACCTGTTTGATCTCACCGCCGGCTTTTCACCCTCCGAAACCAATCGACACGGTTCAGGGCTTCTTTTTTCTTCTTCTTCTGAATAGCTGCTTGTTGGACTTTTGATGATGAAATGTTGCAGTCTGTTCAATCCCTCGTGCTCTGAATTTCTCCGCTCCTCCTTTCAGTGTTCCTTCTTGTACCACCCCTCTCTCTTTCTCTCTCTCTCTCTCTCACTCTCACTCCCAACTCTTCTTCTTCGTGGTTTAAGATCTCACTTCATGAGCATGTACGTCTATTTGCATCCGGTTGTGCTTCAGGCTGTCAGTTTGTGTATGGACAAGAAAGCAGAGGCATTGAAGAGAAGGAAAGAGGACAGCGGAAACAGATAAAAGTAACCATTGAGCGAAATGGAGAACAATTTGCCAGCCTGGTTAATTCCAAATGCTTGCTATCACACCCCTATCCGATCTTATTGCCACACTCTCCCACTGTTACAGGCTCTTAACCGTTCCGTCTGGTCCAAGTTACTCTCATTGTGCCTAATGGCCACCAATTAGGCCCAGGCTCATTTTGGACTGAGCATGTCTGATTATTTGTCATTTGTCCCATCAGAGCTGTGTTGCTGGACTCATAACCGCTACTTAATTGGCTAGAAGACAGAACACTGGGTCTATATGGGTGCTTAGGCTAGCTACTGACTGATGATGATAGCTAGTGAGGGACTGAGAAAGCCTATCTGTGGGGTAATGGAGACTGAATGAATGGTGCCCTGCAGATGTCTTATGTTTTCTGTTTAGCCTACATAAGCCCTGGTGTCTAGACTTGAGGTGCCTGTTAGAGGGGTGCTGAGTGCATGTTGGTGTCAACTCCATGATTAAACCTAAACATGGCGGCCACAGTGGGCTGTATGAAACTAGAGAGTCAGTATATTTTCGACAGGATAGACAGGGAACAACTCTCCAGACAGATACATGAACATAAACCTTCTGTAAACAGGACAGGAGTAAAGACTAGCGAAATGGTCTTGTAGCTATTTTAATTCCTTGTGGACCAAACTGGGCGAGCAAACAAAGGGGCCCTTTAGCAAGGCACTTCAAGGTACACTGTGGAGTTTTCTTGAACACAAACACAGTCAGTGTCTCTAACCAAAATGCATTGTGTGTCTTTTTGATCTAAAAATGTGTCGAATGGATTACCTTCCTTATTAAGCATTTGTATTGATGGTATTTGGGATATATTTCAACTTGCATTGTTTAAATCCATGTTTAAAGTATAATTCTGGATACTAACAAGTGTTGTACTTCCAAAGCATTTTTTTATTTTATTTAACTATGCCAGGGATCCATTGTTACCAAAAACTATTAAATCAAGCAATGTTATATTTGGTAACATGGGTAGCATGTGCCTTCATACCATTGGACATCGTAGTTTATTTTGAGTGAATCCCACATTTTTTAAACAAAATAAAAAAAAAAAAAAGAATATCCATGACCTTAAAAAAGTGCCACAGACAGGCCTGGGAAGTCTGGAAATATTGGCAGATGGACTAATGTATGGTTGGTTGTCCTCTTTACATGAGATTTGGTGACAGTATCAATGTCCTTGGGTTTAAAATGTTTCTGGTAAATTACGTCTCATTACGTTACCGATGCAACAAATTGAGCTATGTGGTACAGTATAGTCCCACTCTCATTAATATACACAGAAAATCTTTGAGGGAAATGTTTGTTTCATTCATCGTCTCTTTCTGTAATTGTGTCTCCCCTTTTTTGTCTATTTCTTATGGCTATTTCTACTTAAACATCCTCTGCAGTCAACAACAGTGTATATAGAGTGACCCATTTGCTATTGCATACAAGTGCATGTGCAGAATAAAGCAGGAAGTTCATCAAATAATTGCTTCTTAACCACACCAGTGAGTAAACTCCCAGTGGAGCTGCTGTCTTCAAGCTGCTGTTTTGAACATATGCGACTGCATGAATGTGATGTGCAATGCTGGAAAGAAGATAAGTGTGCAGCCAACTTTTTATGGGTAAATAATGGTTTAAATATAGAGAGGGGCAGTGTTTTGTCAATGTGGACAGATGGACAACACCTCAGCAGATAAGAAAGCGAAATGCAAACAGATAAACAGTCAGGCGGATAAGACCCAATGGATCCACTGCTGAATAACTGGATCTGGTTCAACAGACAAGTGGAGGGAGGGGAGTAGTGGAGGCAGAGCTGATATGGTGTGGAAATAAAGGACAACAGGGGGGGATGACTGTTTCCAGAAATAGAAGTGAGAAGAGAGGAGAACAAGGGGTCACTCATCACTGCTACAGCTTGTATGAAGTCAGACCGAATCGGTTCATTTCACACCTCGCTTCCACGTCCACTCTCGCCACTTAGGCTTCTTCATCAGACGAGCCCTGTTTCATTAAGGAACATGACCACATCCTCCTGGACATTTTCCCATGTTCTGTAACCATAACAACCAGGGAGTGATTCTGTTTCTGGTATTCCACTCGTTCGCACAGTTTGCTTTCTATTTTAGAGGCCATTGTTTCTTTCTCTTTTCTCCCTAATTTGGAGAGTCCAGCTTGCTGATACTTCAGTCCTTCTTTAAGCTAAAGCTAAAGGGTGCACTCACATTTACAATAGAGTCCTAAAACCGGGAAATGAGTCAGCACTTTTGCCTCCAGTCTCAAATTCAATGGGTTTGTTGAATGGCTTTTTAGTTAGATGCCTGAAATAAGGTCTGTGGTTAACACAAGCTTAGGAGCTTTTGACCTTTTGTTCTATGATACAAAATTCCATCAGTAAATTCCTCCCATTTCCTCAGCTGTTACGTATCTTAAAAAGGCTAAGGTTGCTAACAAGTGGCTACATGAGACTACAAAACGTAATCACCAGTCAGCCTTTGCAGCCTTGTTGTGACTCACCCGTGGTGTAGTTTGTTTATAGCCGAACATTAGCTTTTTACTTTTGGCGGTTGCAAAAATCATAAAAGTGGTGTTTGTTTGTGAAGATTATCTTGCTGAACAAAACGTGTCAGTATCATAAACCTGTGTTTGCCACAAGGATTATTTTCTGCAATAATCCAAAATCCAAAGGAAAATCCCATTGCCGTTTTAGGGAACCAGGGTGATGCTCACTTCCTGTATTGGCCTACAAAAATATGTCATTCTGTAGCACTCTAGAAGCAAATCATGTTCGAGACCTCATTCACCGTATCGGATCCTTGATTGAATTAGATCAGCATGTTTTGGCCTGAAGAGGATTTCTCCACATGCATTTTGTATGAGACTGCAATCGGCACTGTTACTCTCACTGCTGCTATTCAAAGAGGATTATTAGTGCGGATTACAAGAACCTATTTAAGGGATTCCTTAAAAAAGCTGCATATGCCACCTACAGTGTGAGCGTACATATGTCAAAAAAAAAAAAAGTGTAAAAGAAAAATAAATAAGAAAATGTCCTTTTGGCATCTTTCCCAATATATGATAGCTTTGATGAAGTTCATGACGGTTTCTCTTGCAATTGTAGTTTTTTTTCTGCTCAAGCTAGAGAATGTGAAAAAGCCTCCGGTCCCCTCTGATACACAAGGTGTTACTGTACCAGCTTCTTCAGAGATTATCCCGCTCCGACCAACATGGTGGTGTCAAGAGTTCAGCAACAAAGACGGCGATGAATCCTGATGCAATGGTGGCAAATGCCATCAATGCACCCTCACCAGGTTAGTCAGCCTTGCAGTTTACCCAGAGACCACCATTATAAAAGAGGACACCTCCAACTGCAGACTGAGAAATTATTACCAAGAGGCGACACTATGGTTGCCTCTGTGTGTGTCTCTGCTCATACTGTCGGAACCAGACTCTTGCTTTGTGCCTGTGCGTGTGCTTCTGTGGGTGTAAGTGTGCCGTCAATGGAGACTTCTGCCATTGTGGTATTCATGCACTTCCATGGGACAGAAGAGACGTACTCCTCGAGGCTCCACAGCTTGATCTTACCCACCTTGTTGTCTCCTCTTGTTTTTTTTACCACCCTCTGTTTCCCATCCCTTCCGGACAGCAAGGGGCAGTTGGTTTAGGATGCAGACACTTGTACTATCCTCGGGACAACCTCAAGGGGAGCAATGAAGACAATAGAAGGAGGACTTTGCAGTATAAGAGGGATATCAGTGGGCGAACATAACGCAAGGGGGTGTCTCTTTCTTCCTCTTTAAAAACGTTCTTCTCCTCTCCAGGAGAGTTATCACTGCCAGACATACATGTGATGCTACATATCTTTTGTATTTCATCTCTCCCCCCTTTCTCTCTGTGCCTCTCTGTCCAATGGTGATGTCATTGATGCAGGGATAAATATTTTGCTTTAAAGACCGGCTCACTGCTGAGGGACAGTCCGCAGTGCAGAGAGGTAGAGGAGGCAGACTGGAGGGAGGCTCAGCAGAATAAAACACTGGGAGATAGACAGACGGACAGAGCAACTTAGTTTTTACCTCGCTCCGCTCTAATGGCGCATACTCGCTGTGATGCGTGACAGACAAGCGAGAGGGTGAGTGGCAGAGAGAGGGAATAGCATCCTGTCAGTTCATGTTTTAAATATGCCTCACTGCTCAGTCACAAATCAATGGGCTAAGCCTTAGTGAAATCAGATCCTGAGGTACAGATTTAAATAATGATCTACAATATTTCCATACGCACACACACACAGTCACACTCACACCCACGCACACACTACAACTGCACGCACAACCACGCCCTCCATGTGCACACATGCATTCATAGACTTCAGCAACACAGAGGGAAATCTGGCTGGGTTTGGACGCGTGCTGATGTCTTGCAGTAGAGGTGATTTATTGCCCGCCAGCTCGTCCCTAGATGAGTTCTCCCGTGAATCATTGCACCTGCAGTGGTGATGGCAGACAGGGATGTGTCACTGGCTGCTCCTTTTGTTTGGACCTATGTGACTTTGTTTGGGGTTTGTTTTTTCCACTCTGCTTTTGTCTCCCCTCGAAAAGAAATTCTGTTTATAGAACTTTGTTTTTCTTTCTTACAATGTCAAGTCATGCACCTGACCTGCGGCAGGCTGCTGGATGGTGAAGATGTGGAATGAGTATAGCAAGAGAGGCTCGAAATTATCTTTACCTTCACAAGCTACAACCTTAAATTACTGCTTACATGCAGACACCCAATGTAAACAGATTCATTCTGCATGGTATAGTACTTAGCATTTTTACACATTTGTTACCTAATGCAAGATATCTAAATTGACTGGAGTATCTTTGTATTGTGGTATTGTTAAGACCTGAGAGTGCTTCTTTCACCACTGTAGTGTATATACTCTGTGTATGCACAGATATAGTGGTGCACGTGCACCCATGTGTTTCTGGCCCATATGTTGTAGTCCTCACAGCCAAGTGTGAGTTTAAACAGCGTGTGAACCATATTTGTTCTCTTGTTTTGCAGCACAACCCTCTCTTCCACCTATTTGCTGTGTCGTCAGCTGCTGTGTCCTCATCCTCGGTGCGTGTAAGTGCTGAGTTGCATTAGTTAAAGCCCAGATAGACCACAGGCCTGCACACATATTCGTTTAGAAAAGCGCAGACGCAGCTCAACTTGGGACACTCTTGTCAGAGTTCGTAGGGAGGCTGAGGAATTTGCTGAAGGATTTTCTGCCTCTCTGTCTTTAATCACGATGCTAATTAAAGTTTACTGGCTAATTGTGGCTGAGATAGTGTTTCTGTATGCTGTCGACTTCTCCGCGCTAGGGCCTGGCTAATTACAGAGCTAATGGCCTATTGGTCTGCTCTGCTGTGGACACAACTCTAATGCATGAACAGTAAAGTGATGGATTACGGTCCCTGTTCATTAGTCTTGGTCCCGCCAGAGCTTCCCAGGATGTCCAGACTTTCACTTTATTCCTATGCTAATCCACAGACACATGTGTGCCTGCACGAGACAACGGAGTCCTTTCATGCATGGACACACCTCTCTTGTCAGGGTATAACATTAACAGCTGGTATCCTGAGGCTATAGGTGTGTGTAATATTTGCATTCACCAGCCATAACAATGCTTAACAGGGTTAATTGGGCACAGTGAGGCTCTGATTATGCTGCTGGATGTCAAGGAGCTGCTGGAAAGCTGTCAGAGTGGTGCCGGAGTGCCGCGCTCTACTTAGACATCATGTCTGACTTCTGTCAGTGCAAATCCAGCAGATCAGTCAGGCACGGCTCTTCCAACGAAGATTGTTTCTCTGTGACTTTGGTTTAACAATTGTTGGTATCACCTTGCCTGTGGAGTGTCATTTCTGAAATGCTGGAGTTTTCGTGTGTCCAGTATCTCGCAGTAAGCTTGCCTGCTCAGGACATACCCCCAGATGTTGAGAGGCCCATGAGAAACAGCATAAAAGAGATGGGCATGAAATTCCTTTGTCATCTCCATGCACGGTGGTTTTCAACAGGCATTCCTGAGAAACAAAAAGCACAAAACTTCCTTTGAAATCCTTTCATTCAACACATACAGTCTGATATTTGAAAGAACTGATGTGTCGCATGTGGAATTCATGCAAAACTCTGAGGTTATTCAGTTTGTTCCCCACAAAAGCACAGGGGCAGCGCTCTCAGAAGGCGAGCCCATTATAAACACGGCTTTCTTTGAATGCTCCTCTGTGTATGTGTGTCTGCTTGTGTGTGTCAGCGTGCCCGTGTCCTTTGCCTTTGTAATCGGATCTCTGTGATGTCTTGACTGTTTGTCAGACGAAACCAAAGCCCTCTGTAGGCAACACATGATAAACACAAGGGTAAAGAGAAAATAAAGAGAGAGAGACCTATTTGAATTAGGGATTCCTCTTTCTCTGCTGCATGCTTTGAAGCCCGGGAGAAGCCTGGTGATCGGATGAAGGATGCTGTAAGAAATGGGATAACGGATGGGAGGGGAGTGGTAGGAATGAGATTTTCCTCTCTCTGAGATTCCTTCACTTGTGCACACTGACAGTGACACTAAGCTCATCACCACCACGTGTATGTATGTGTGTGTTCAGAGCTGATACTTGTATCACATACTGTCAGAGCTCTCCTGATATTGCCGAACATTAGACAGACCCACACACACGCTGAGGCACGCACATTCGCTAAAAAATGGCAAATCATTTTGAGTCCTCATCCCCCATATCAGATCCTTGATTGAATTAGATCAGCATGTTTTGGCCTTAAGAGGATTTCTCCACATGCATTTTGTATGAGACTGTAATCGGCACTGTTACTCTCGTTGCTGCTTTTCAGGGAAGAGGATTATTAGTGCGGATTACAAGAAACTATTTAAAAGAGATTCTAAAAAAAACATAACATACCACCCACAGTGTGAGCATACATTGCTGCCAGAGGGAGAGAAATGATAAACAGCAACAACAAAAAGTACAGAAGAAGTTATGCTATAAGCATCTTTTTCCTTCTCTAATATATACATAGATTTTGAGATTTTTCTTTCAATTCTATCCCAGGTACCCGCTATATGCTGAGCCCAATCTCTTTCTGTTTCCACTTTAATATCCACTGTTAACTACGTGTCTGTGCCCTTACTGCAGTGCCCTGCCTCGCCCCGCTGTCTGACGTATTGATCAGGACAGCCTCAAGCTCTCTGCATTGTGGATCCCTGGAGCCCAGATGCTCGAGACAGCTCTGAGCATTGTCTAGAAGTGTGTGCTGAATTAAATAATTTGCCACGACCTTGAGTATTAACCAAAAAGGTGTACACATGCTGCAGACCAGATGAGCACATTTGCCTGGGCAAATACGCTTGCACAAATCATCTTTGGTTCAAGCTATTGTTTTCATATTTCTTTTTATTTTGTTCTCCTTTTGGCTTGGTTTTTATCTTTTACCAGACGGTCTGTCTTTAATTCTCCGGTCAGGCTGCAAGAGCAGAAGCGAGTTTATCTCCCGCTCCCTCGCGCTGTCCGATCCCCGTGGTGAGTGTGTACCTGCCTCCTGTCTCTCTGTGTGCCTTGAACTGTGCTTTGGAGTAATTACCTGGAGAGGCAGAGCAATGAGAGGGAACACCTGACCTTTAAGTCTTTATCAGCCCGCGGACCCCTGGGGGACGACACAAACACACGTCCTCACATCATACACAAATGCAATTCACATTTGTCTGGCATGCAATTGAGATAAACACACACTCACACAAATGGTGCCGAAAAACAATAATGAGACACACAAATAGAAGTCTATCTCAACGGAGCTTTTACGTACACACACACAAACACACACACACACACACACACACACGCAATAATGTTCTCTTGGAAACAAATTGCAATGTGCTCAGTGGTGACAGGCCATCTCTGTGAGGGATTCGGTCACATCAGCCATGCACATATGGCAGGCCTTAATTACAGTTGCCCACAGACGCACATAATTGATCATGTAATCAATTAATTAATGCGGGGCCCACTTGTTAGTGGCCCATGAAGCCCATTTCCTTTCACAGGTCATTAAAATGATGGAGGGCTAGAAGCAAGGTTATAAAAGAATATACTAGTGGATAAGTAATGGCAACAATGAGGTGGAGAAATAAGAAAGGAGCGAAGCTAGTGTAGAGTATGAGTGTGTGTTTGTAAGTGCCTAGAGATGAGTATCCATTCCCTTCATTACTCTTAAAGAGACCCACAAATATAGAAAGTTCACACATGCACAAAAAAATTGCAGATGCAGATAAAGCCCACACACACAAGGCCTATCATCTCTACTCCCTCTGCACACTTGTCTTCAACTTTATGGAGTAATTGTCTGCATCTACTGCAAATGGCCTATTTCGTCCCACTTGTTTCTTCTCTTCCACTCCCTCTCAGCCTTTTACATTGTCTTACTCTGAATAGCCAGCTCTTTTAACCAGTTCATTTTTCAGTTTGCCTCAAGATTTATTCATACGGCACCCGTTTGTGTACACAAGCACATGCATGCTCACACACACACACACACACACACACACACCCGTCAGAGGGAGGCAGGTGTGGGAATGTGTTGACAAATAGAAATTAATGAGGAAGAAATAGTCTGATTATTCAAATACAAAGGCTTGCCTTTGTAGTGGTAAATGTTGTCAGACATTGGATGAAGACATGGAGAAGGAGAGAGAAATGTAAGAAACTCACTTTTTTTTTTACAAGGATTTCAACAAACCATCCCATGTGTCAGATGGTTTCCCTGGGGGAGACAGAGGAGGGGGAGTTTGATGTCTTTTAGCTGAAGGGAAGAAGGGGCCCATGCCTGCCTATCTTGTTTTGATGTTACTTAACACTGGCTGCAGAGAGCAGGGGAGACTGAAGCAGTGATTTAACACATGACTGCTGTCTCACTTCATCAGTGTCCTCTCATCTCCCGTAACCACCCCATGTACCCACCACCTCCTATTGCTTTATCGCCCACTCTAGAACCCTGACTCGGAGAGATAGTTGTACAGTATGTTTCGGTCCAGCTCCCTTGGGCTAAAACCCTAAAAACATGATTTTACATTTCGGGATTTTCAACAGTAAAGTTAATACAACTGCAAACTTTTGACGATGGAAATCCATACTATATTTGATGATGTCAGCGAGGGTCACTTTTTTTGTAATTGGTCCAATAGTCATCAGTGATTTATTAGTGATAGGCTGAAAGAGCTTTTTGTCCACTGCAGTATTTTTCGATACCACCACCACCAGTGCTGAATTTTCAAATGATCCACACATTTGAACAAAAACACTCACTCCTACATAAATATGAGAATGAACTACAGTGACAGGTATCAGGATTCATGGTGGGATAGCAGCCCAAGTTGTATATTAATAGCTCAAAATCATGTTTTACTCTTTAAGTAGAAAGTGATTCAAACGTATAGAAATCAAAACTGACCTCAACAATCATTTAAATAACTTGCTTCTATTTTCAATTGTGCCCGCATAGTTTTTGACTGTGCTCACATGCATATTCTACTCACACTGAGCCATCCATAGTTCATCATTATTGAATGAATGTCGGTTGAAAGATCATTATACTGTATGTGTATTTTCTGAATAAGATGAATTGTATTGACAATCATGTCTTAAAATGTGTTTTGTAGCTTTATGGAATATGTATTAATCAAACAAGCTAATAGACGTAAGCAAAGTAAGAATTATTTAAACCTTGTGCACGCGTATGACTATCATTATCCAATTTGTTCTATCGACCAGAATCATGTACGTTTTATAGACTTTGCTGCTACAATGAACTGGTTTCTCCAGGAGATCATTAAGGTTTCATCTTTTCTGAACTTCTCTTGGAGCCAAACCTCAAGACTCTCCTGATCTCACCGCAAAGCCCAGTCAGCAGCTGCAGTCAGCCACAGTGGCTGAAAAACACCTCCATGGTGTGCGACATTAACATCCCTGTCAGTGGAAACAGATGACAGCCAGGACTGGGAAAGAAAAGGAAAAAAGAGAAAGAGAGATGGGAGATGGGAGTCATTATAACTAGCAATAGAGCTGAATGACTAATGACCTTTCAACTCACAGCCATTAAGTCAAACAGGGAGGAAGTTCAGGTTAACGGATGCGTGGAGGGTTATTTGCACATTTTTTGTGCAAACACACAGAAATCCAGAGTGCTTCGCCTGCCTTGTGCATGGCTGGTGTCACAATGATTCATGGCAAATTCATCCTGCTTATATACAGTCAATTTGTAATAACATTATCTCCGGGCTAAAGAAATATGTCATCCACCATTTGAGTATTGACGACGAGTTAAGTGTGTATGCGTGTTTGTTTTGCACACCTTATAGACTAAGTTAATTGCCCTTCAGAGACCTGGGGGCTTTTGATAAAGCTGGAATATGTAAGGCATTGTGAGCATTAAGAGCAAGGGGGAATCACTTACAAAGAAAGTGCTCGTGACCTTATTTATGGAGGAGAGGAGAGGAGAAACAAAACAGCGAATCTTTGCCACAACATTAGATGGTGTCTTGCATATTAAGGTAAAATGCCTGAAGAAAGAGAAAAAAGGCTGACTTTGAGAAGATATGAGCTGTGTAGAGCTGAGAGATAGTGGATACCAAACAAAAAACAATAAATAAATTAAAACCTGAATAAACCAACTATTCCCCATTGAGATCAATGGTTTCCATTAAAGCCTCCAGCAGATGCTCCTTGTTGATCCGAGACTGGACAGCACAGCACATGACAAGTATTGACAGTGCAGCAATACGGCTCTAATTTACCACATTGGACATTATGTCAAGCACAAAATGATTATCATGTATAGTTCTTTCGTTATTAAAAGCCTACATATTAAACACACATGCACAAATACATGATGTGGGGAATTATGAGTGTAATCAATAAGCATGACTTTCTTCTGCATGAGCATATATGTTTGTGTGTGAGAGAGTGTGTGCTGTGATCAGTGTATCGTGATGACGGAGGTGTTGCTGCTGACATTTAGACTCAGATGGAAAGCAAACTGGGAGCTAGTTTCCTCCTCCAGTGCTAATTATAGTATACAACTAATAAAGTGGTTGCTATATGATGAAGCCGTGGACGTGTGTGTGTGTTTGGTCTTAGAGGATGAAAAATGAATGCACTGATGGTTATGATAGGCGCAAGGGAAGGGCAGTGGTCTGTGTTAGAGCAGAGGAGTGGAGGAAATGAATTAAGAGGATAGCAGAAAGGGCTGATGGGATTTCATGCTGTAATTTATGCAAACACTTGTTACCCCTCCACACCGGATCCTCACGGCTTCTTTTACAGTGTTCTTCACTTCACAGCCCACTGGACACAGTGGTGGAGGGTTGCACAACAGACAGCTGCTTTAATGTTATTAACAACAATAGCATCAGCATGAATGTGCACCTTTAAGGATTTTCTTTGGTGCCGTCGAATTGAATCAGCTGCATTGTACTGTTTGATATGATGTTTTTAGCCGTCCTTTTTATTATTTTGATGTGTTTTTATATGAATTTATCATGTGATGGAATATTCTGGTATATTAACTACACAGAGTACCAGGTGATATCAGTCAGTTTTTATTATCTCTATTCTGATGAAACAGGTTGGCGCTATTAATACGCCCGATTAACAAAGGATTTTATTACACACTGCCTTTTCCCTTTACTCAAAGAATGAATTCAGAACATATTTTATTTTATTTATCTACTGACAGTCTCACCTCAGATCCCTAATCTCAGATGAGATAGTTGACAGTGCAGTGCAGAAACAGTTTTGACGTTTTTTTTAGAAACTGAAATAGAAAAATAAAGCCAGTGAAATTACATATTTTCGCCGGTCTCAGCTCTTATGGACGAATACTGAGTCACTGACCAGCAGAGTTCAAGGATTGTTGTCTGTGTTTATCTGGTGAATCTTGTGGCTTCAGAACTTTTGATAGAGTGGCTGCTTCCGTTAGGTTGTTACACAACCTTCAATCTACTGGGTCTGTTGGGATTATTGTGTATAGTGCGCCTTACAAGTTGCTCATGGCTGTGTGTGAGATCTGTCTGTAATCTGGTTCACTGACGATTGGAGGGCAACACCCACCAGTTGGAGAATAAAATCCAGGAAATATTTATCAATAGCTTTTGGTGGCTTTAGCCCAGTCCAAACATGTCTCACATGTGCAGCCTCCTCCCAGCTATCCCAGGCCGCAGCCTCGGACTCTGCATGGCCAGGCATCCTGAACCGCTTCATCCTCATATCAACAGTAGGTCTCTTAGGTCTTCTCCCTGAAGCTTGACCAAAAACTAAAGGTCATTACAGGGGTGGCTCCAACATTGTGGAATGCTCTTGTGATATACTGTATATATAGCATCTGATGCGTGGTCTCTGTTGACAGCTTTAAAAAGCAGCTGATTCTTGTAAATCAACATTCCCTTAGTTTATCTCGGTTAAAGTGATCGAACACTTAACCTCTGCATTTCTTTAAGTGTTTGCTCTTGACATTTTGGTAAAGTGGGTGCTTCAGTAGGTCACATTGTGTCCTATGTGCACTGAAAAGATTTTACAATTGAGAATAATGTTATTGTAACCCTTATAAAATCAAGGTACCTGGATCATTTCAACCTGGAGAATAAATGACTTTTTTTTCAATTAAAAAACAAATTAACTATTAATAATGGCAATTATTCAGGGGCTGAGATTGGATTGTTTGTTTTCATTAAACCTCAAGATGATATTTAGAGGGGTTAATAATCTAACAACGTTATACTTGCATCAGTTGACACGAGCAGATATGTTTCTGTATGCGTAATAACTCCACTATGCTGAATAAATACACACACTGTCATTTTAGCCTATTTCATTGACACACACCTGTACTGTACAACCAACACATCTCCCCTCTCTTTTTCACACACGAGTAAGCCAGCATGTTAACATATGCTTGCACATCCAGCCTGCCACCTATGCACACACACACACACACACACACACACACACACACACACACACACACACACACACACACACACACACACACACACACACACACACACACACACACATACAGAAAGGCTGTGCTGAGAGAAGGACAGACACCTCTCTGTCCACCCCTGACCCAATGCCAGTGGCCGAGCTGCCATCTGGGAGAGGGGTGTCTCTCTTTCAGAGTTTGGTGTCTATAAGTCACTGAGCAGCAGGACACCTCCTCGTGTCCCTGACACAAACAAATCTGACAATCAATGCATCCTGATAGAGTCTGGATATAAATGGGAGGGGGGGCATCACCAAATTTTCGCTTGTTGACAGCTTACAGAGTAAATGTTTCCATCCTCATAACCCCACCCTATAATACAAGCTGTCTATCTAAAGCAGTGCCATTTTAAAGGGCTTTGCACTTATTCAGAGGGGAATTTAAAGAAGCTGAGAAGCTCAGAGAGATGGTGTCTCATTATCAACTGTCCTCCTCCCTGAGGGTCAAAGTTCGTGAGAAGGCGCTGAGCCAGCTCTAGGATTCACAACATTAATGTTGAACTGGCGTCATACAAGCAGCATATATAGGCTCTAAACAGGCCGTTAATGATAGCATATCAAACACGCATGAGCAAAAAAACACAAGCAATCAGACATAGCGCTCCTCCATAGGAGAGACGCTCTCGGCCTTGAATGGCCTTGGGAGCCGAGTTAAAGGCTGGAGGGAAAGGTTTGTGTGTAAATGAGTCTATTTGCAGCAAAGGGTCAGAGGAGCCTCGTGCTGTTTAACATTACCAGCAGGCCCCACCATGAGTCAAGGTGTCAATGCTCCACCGTCCTGTCATCGCCTGTAAGGAGACCATTAAAGCTGGCACGTGTGGATGTATGTGTGGTGCAAGAGGGAGGGTTTCCTGTTTCATTTATGATGTTCATCTACCTCAATGTCTCTATATGGTTTAATGTTATGTATCCATATATCTAAATTAGGTTTTTTTTATGTGTTGGTTTGTTGTTTTTTTTGTCCATATATTTCCATGATCTCAGTGTGCGTGTCTAAGTATTTGAACTGTATGCCTCTATGTGCCCAAATGCATGTTAGTGTGTCTGTCTGTGTTAGTTATCATCGACAGAGCGCTGCATTTAATGAGGGAGATGGGAGGAAAATAAATTTAGTGCCTTTGAAAATGATTTCATCTCATCTTTTTTATTGCTCTCATTTCCATCCATTTATTGTGTGGGAGAGAGGGAGACAATTTGAATCATTACACCCCAGTGTCAACATTAGTTTGTCTTCCTTTATGCCTCTGTTCAGCTTTACTCATCCCTCTCCCCACAGCTGCGCACCGTGAGGACAACTGCCGTGAAACTATAATTCAGTTCATGCAAAATGTGTTTGCTTTCTGGTGAAAATGCAATGAGTAAATTGCAAAGCCCCCACAAATATATAGCATATCTATTCCTGCTCCATCTTCTTCTGTCTACCTTCTCCAAAGCAGCAAACTCCCCATCTTTCTGTTTTGTTGTTAATTGGTTTGACATTTCCTTTCTCTGACCGAAAGAGAAACTGTCATTAGATGAGCTCACCAATAAGAGTAGTGTGTGTGTGTGTGTGTGTGTGTGTGTGTGTGTGTGTGTGTGTGTGTGTGTGCGTGTGAGAGACACATCCTCCCCCTCGTGAAACATGCGTGTGCCAGTTCAAGCACGAAGCAGACACTCTGGATGAAGGTGTTGGTTTGAAGTTCTAAATGAATGCGGCAGTATTAGACTCTCTATTAGCGAAAGTGGTTCATTTGTGTAAGCAAGTAAATAGAAGTACGAAGCCTCAGATCAGCCATTGCAATCCTTAATCATCTTGTAGTTCAGTGTATTAAAACAAATCTCAACCGCTGATGACATGTCGAGCCATAGTTGCACATTTTAATTTCTTTGTACATTTAAATCCAGAGAGATTAAGAATAGATGATTATTTTTTGTGTACGTAGTTAGCTGCGGGAGTATTTCTCTTAATTAAAGTTGTTCCGTGTGTGAGGTCAGAGCCTACAACATTAGGACAGTTACCCAAATGAGCTGAGAATCAATGCAAAGGGAGAGGGGGCATCCTTCTTTTTCTTTACCTATCGATTATCATTTACCTCCACCCGTTCACCCCCCACTGCCACTGTCCAGTCCGATGAGAACAAGCATGCACACAGTGACAGGACGGGAGTTAATGGGCTTTGCCAGCTCGACATGCTCTGTGTGTGGATGGATGGGTGTTTCGCACAGAAACTGTATGTGTTATTTATTTTGTTAATCCTTGCATGTCTGTCTCTTGGTCTGCTTCCATCGCCCCATGTCTTCCTGAGACACGTCACCTGCTCCTGTTCCCTCACATTTAACCCACTCTCTGGCTGCCGCACAGCGGGAAGTGAGGAAGCGGTATGTGAAAGTATGTACCGTGTTTCGCCTCAAGCCCTTCTCTTGATCTATCCTGCACTCCACGTTCACTCTTCCTCCAACGCTTCTCCCAAGCTGCGTTGTATGTCGACAGTATTTCTGCATGCAGTAAAAACGAGACTAAAAAACACTTGTCTACTTTTTCTTTTCATTTATCAAACGGATATCACACAGTCTCAGAAATGACACAGCTTTCATTACCTCCATCTATCTCTCTAAAATCTCCCTGGCCATTTTGTAGGTTTGTATAGCATACTGAGGTACAGCGATTAAGGGAGTGGGCAGGAGCCGAGGCCTTCAACTTATCTTTTGCTATATTATATGGGACGTGTGTTTTACAGCTGTCTGGTTTGTTCAACAACACCTCCATCTTCCTCAGAACAAATACCCAGCAAGGAATAACAAATACTGCAGTTTTAAGTATACGTGTTTCTTCTATATTACTCTAACTGTGGTGGCCCTCCATGGCAGCAATTTTGCAAATACAATCAAGTGTCATTTCTCAGTCTCCCAATAGATAATAATACAACACACAATCACAATAACAGCAGTTTTCCATAAATCGTTTAAATAAAAAGCTGGTAAACGGCAGCGCCTACCCACAAACTTTGTTTATGTTAAAGGAGGAGTGCGGTTGATGATTCAACCATTTCTCTCTTGATCATATGATTGATGGTCACACAGCATCAGTATGATATTATGAGTATCATCACTCATGCAGGCAAACTGACAGTGAGAAGGGGCTGCAGCGGCTTGTGTCCCCCAGAATACGAGCAATAATATCAATATTCTTCACACACACACTAGACAGTGTGTACGAGGTGTGCACTGTTTGTGTTTGTGTTGGCCCCCGACAAGGTTATATAGGAGAGTAGTGCATACATACATTAGCCCTGGACCCGGTCATGTATTCAACATCACTGCGATTGAGAGTCCTGGGACTTTTTACAGCACATTTTTCGTTGGGTGGGGAAATAATGGGCATTATTCAGGGCACGGTTATGAAATCTGACTTTTAAATTGTATACAAACACACATCACACATTCAGTGACATCTTCTTTCCTCTGTATGCCCTCAAAGGCTTCCCGTTCTATTTTCTCTGTTGTGCTTTCTCTCCAGGGAGGAATCCTATGAAAGGTCCATAGCCCAGAGACATGCTCGGTTAATAGCCCCCCTAAATGAAGTCATCTATAATGTTGCAACCCTTCCATACACTCACACATGCACACACATGTTTGCCTCAGGACATATTGGAAGCAGTGTCCATTGGGATGGGGGGGGTGGGGGAGGTGTATAATGTGTATAATGGTAAATGTGACTGGGTAAAAGAGAAAATGATTGAATGAGTGACCTTGGAGTGGTAACAGAGACAGACAGATTGAGTTTGTTTAAAGGTTGGAGGGGGTGACAGACAGGCTTGGGTTTAGCAGGGGGAGAAGAGTGGCAGGGGATGGACAGGAGTAACGGCAAAAGTCCTTCAAGACAGGAAAGAGATTGAGGGAGAGACGTCGTGAAGGAAGGGTGATGGAGGTAAAGTCTACTTCTACTTCTGAAGGAACAACCCTATTTTTAAGGTTCACATGCTTATGCATATTCATTTAGATTTGTTTGAAACAGTCATTAAATCAAGAATTTGCATCCCGAATGCATCAAACAATCTCAATGAGATATTTTTGGAATTAGTTTCTCAGGAAACCTGCCCTGTGAGTCTAAATTTGTCTCATTGTTTTATAACTTTGCAAATGAATATCAAAGCCGGCCGCACAAACAAGGCTTTAAGCAGAGCAGAGTTCTGTGGGCGTCGTTCCAGCATTGCAGCTGCGTTACGTCACCGAGAGACGTTCCTGGTCCTTCTCTGAATATTTCACACCGCCTTTTGCTCCTGGGCTATCTCCGAGAGAAAGGGAACCATAATAAATTGTGCTCTGCCACATCGCCCTACTTCCCCCTCTCTCTCTCTCTCTCTCTCTCTCTCTCTCTCTCTCTCTCTCTGCCTCTCTATTCTCACCCACACAGTTCAGCTTTTTTTCAACCTCTGTCTCTCAGTGTCTGTCCCTCGATTCCCTATCTCCGCTCCCACCTTCTCTCTTCTTACATGTCAGAGCCGTAATGGGTCTGAAAGATGTATGTGATGTAATTTAAACAGACTGCAGTTCTGTGGCAGGGATGCCACTCCATCCACTCCTGCCAGCTGCCCCCACCCACCTCCACCCACCTCCATCCTGCAGTCAGACACAGGTGGGCATCCCCTCTGTGCCGCTGTGTCTCTCTGGCTCTGCTGCGCTTGTGTTTCACCTTTTAATAGAAGAGGTTACTTGAATCTGCCAGCCTTTCCCAGGCCAGGACCCTTTGATATCCATCTAGCATTCACCAAATTAGACCACACTGCATATTTCTTCTTTTGGGGTGTGGGGTCAGCAATCAGAAAACATAGTTATTAAAAGTCATTGAAAGATCCTCAATGGCATATAGCAGTCTTTTGGACAGTTTTGTGTGTTGTCTAAGTGTGGGGCAAAAGGTTATCCTCTACATTTTGGATGAAAGCGTTGCTTTTAACATTGACAGCTTTAATATTTTGAAAGTATGGGAAATGAATGGCAGATGGTTGCCTGGCTGACCTTGTGAACTGTGGCTGCCCTCGGGGCTGCAGACAGGTGCTCGGCTGATCAAAGGCTTCATAAACGCAGTGAACCTTTATACCTGCATACATCAGCCTTCTCCTCTTTCCATCACCCTCTTACTAACGCCCCGTCCCTCTCAGAGGAGGAAGTGTGTCTTGTCAAAGAGCGACAGCACTTTTATCTGTTCAAATAAAGACAGGAATAAAGAGTTGGGGAGAGGGAGGGAGATGATATGGAAACAGAAATGTGTTTATGCAGAGACCGGGAGGATCACTAAAGAGAGAAACCCATAGAGAGACCAGTGGAGAGGTAATGCAAAGGGAAAAGCTGGGGAGAAAGAAGGCAGATATTTATAAAAGCCACAATATTGGGTTAAATATTGACAGTAAGGAGTGTTATATTGCTTCTCTCTCGCTGAGAGGACTTACCCTGTAAAAGTATCCGCGGTAATATCTTTGCATCTCAGGTGATTGAATGATTGACCTGCATCATCCCTTCCTTCTTCAATCCTTGTCCCTGTATTGCTTATCTCTTTCTTTCGGTTCCCCTCCGTCCTGAAAATGTTTATACCTGTGACTTTTCACCAAGATGAGAGGGATTTCTGAAAGGTTTCCGTTAGCACAAGTTCACCTTCTCTTCTACGTTCCTCTCTCTGTTGTGTGCTCCACCCAAATGCACCTCCCACATTGTGTTCTATGTTTGTTCTTTGTAGCAGAGCTATAATTAACCACTGATACGTCGGTCATTAATTAATCAGACAGCAAAAATGCACTCATACGTACATTACTATTCCCCTTTTCTCGCCATTCAGTATTAACTCCTCGTTTCAGTGGCTTACAAGCATTTGCATCTGCTGTTGGCCGTATGACCTGCAGTACAGCCTAAATATTAAGACCATGCTCTGGGAATGTGGGACAATATGCCTCAACAATCTAGCACAGGCTCAAGTGGATGCAAACGGACACAGGGCATGAACTAACTGGCTTAATGAATAATAGGGCATACGTATACCATAAGCTTATTCATTAGCACCTTGGCACATACAGACTAAAAGAGCCCCAAACAGTGTCTGTGGTACTCACATGTACACATCCTTTCATTTGCTCAAAGAACTAAAACTACCATGAACGCTGTGTGTCGCAGCACAACTGCAGTGCTGCACAGATTTGGGTCAAGTGCTGGATGGTGGCCGTATGTGGAGTTGAGTTGCGGCTTTTTAACAGATTTGATTTATCCTCTCATCTGCGCATGGACGGGCACTTAGTTCACACAATGCTTTGAGCGAGTGGATTGAGCAGAGTAGACCACGAGAAGAACGGTGAGAGAGCTCGACGACTTCAGGGAAGTTTCTGAACAGTTGCCAAGCAGGCGTAAGCTTTCGGCTGGCAGAATCTGGCATGGCAGTTTGTGTTATTTAATGTGTCGTACTTGAAATGACAATATAGTCTTGTCCAAAAGTATACCTTATATTTGAATGTAAAAATGTATCAAGAATAATTGAAAATATATATATGTACATACGTGCGTACATACATACATACATACATATTTACATACATACATACAAACTTATTGACACACAAACATACATACAAACATGCATACATACATACATACATACATACATACATACATACATACATACATACAAACATACATACATACAAACATACATACATACAAACATACATACATACAAACATGCATACAAACATACACACATATTTACGTACATATATATGTACATACACACATACACACATACATACATACATACATACACACACAAACACATACATACACACATACATACACACATACATACATACATACATGCATACATACATACATACATACGTACATATTTACATACATACGTACATACATACACACATACATGCATACATACACACATACATACATATTTACATACATACATCCAAACATACATATTTACATACATACTTCCAAACATACATACATACATATTTACATACATACATACATACAAAAATACACACACATACATACTCATGTACATACATACACACACATACATACATACGTACATACACACACATACATACATACATACATACACACACATACATACACACACACATGCATACACACACATACATACACACATACATACTCACATACATACATACAAACACATGCATACATACATACACACATACATACATACATACACACATACATACATACATACATACACACACATACGTACATACACACACATACATACACAGATACATACATACGTACATACACACATACATACACACACATGCATACACACACATACATACACACACATGCATACACACACATACATGCATACACACGCATACATACATACACACATACATACATACATACACACACATACATACACAGATACATACATACGTACATACACACATACATACACACATACATACACACATACATACACACACACATGCATACACACACATACATACATACATACACACATACATACATACATACACACACATACATACACACATACATACATACACACATACATACTCACATACATACATACACACATACATACATACATACATACATACACACACATACATACTCACATACATACATACATGCATATATACATACATACTCACATACATACATAAACACATACATGCATACATACACACACACACACACACACGCACACATACATACATATTTACATACACACACACATACACACACACATACACACACAAACATACATATTTACATACACACATACATACTCACATACATGCATACACACACACATTGGGGCGACTCTAGCTCCGGGGGATGAGTTGTCGTTCCATAACCGCAAGGTACCCGATTCGATCCCCAGCCCCTCCATAGTTCACATGTCGAAGTGTCCCTGAGCAAGACACCCAACCCCTAGCTGCTCCCTGGGCGCCTCTCAAGGCAGCCCACTGCTCCTTAACCAAGGATGGGTCAACTGCAGAGAAGAATTTCCCCAAGGGGATTAATAAAGTGCATGTTTCTTTACACATACATTCACACACAATATATACATGCAGTAATTCATGAAACCATGTTCGTCTGTATTCTGTTACTTGTCACAAATTGGAGCTGTTTTTGAAATGGAGATGCAGCAAATGAGGTGGAGTTTTCTGGAAGTGCAGTAAACAGTGTGCAAAGATTGCCAGAATAGCTTGTTTACTGCATTCATAAGTGTTCATTTAGCCTCCACTTTAGTGCACTCTGCCTCAAATTGTGTGGCTTTCCTCTCCTATTTATGCAGATGTGTCTGTACTTCCAAACTTTGATGAAGTGTTAACATGAAATATATCCAGGTTTGGCTGTATCAGTACTCGTATTATCTTGTGGGTTATTCGTTGAAGCTCACAGGTAATTGTTTAACTTTTGTTGCAGCACCCAATTTCAGTTATTTCATCATGTCAGAAGGAGTGAATCAATGTGACAGCAGCACTCTGAGTTACCTTGGCAGACAAGGGCAAGTGATACAGCCTTTTATTTATTTTTTTAAACATAGCTATAAGTGGTTGTTGACAGGGACAACCAAACCACGTAACAAACTGTTTCCTGGCAACTAAAGCTGGCCTCATCTTGTCTCTGTCACACTTATTTCTTTTGATTTCTCAAAAATAGACCAGTTATTATTCTGTATTTTTTTCAAAGTCTCAACCTGTACAGTAACACATACAGGAGCTTTTTGCCTCTCATCTAGATTCACATTCTGATTTTAGATCAGTAATCTAAGATTCAGCTGCTTTCCTTTGTTTCATATTATCATAAGTATGTGTATTCCAGGATTTGCGGGCTAGTTCTAGGTCATTATTTTCTAAATAATTGAAATCCTTTCCTTCTGATACGTCCATGAAGTCCCATCAGCACAGCAACACCATATCCCGTACATTCTCATTTGACCTATAAACTTGCCGTAGGCAAGAAATCCTATTTAACCTGTCTGATGAATTTTAATTAAGACATTTTCATCTCCAGAATGTACCCACGCACACACACACAGTCCTACATTCACACCTGATTCATAATGCTAAATGAAATATGCATGATCCCCAAGGCTCGCACACCTACTGTACACACTCTCACAACCACACCAGTCGTCTCCCTAAGTTCTCCCTGGCAGGACACCAGCCTGTGTGATAAACACTAATGCTATCGCCACTCAGTAATAGATGAATCAATGCTGCTCTCTGCCAATCAGAATGCTGCTTCTGCCCAAACTGATACAGCAGCCGCTCATCTCCGCAGTAATGATTGGCTCGCCTTTGCACTGACAGGATTGATATAATGGTATCATGTTGACGCTGGGTTTATTGATTCCCTGTGTGTCACAGGCAGGAGAGAAGTAGGGGAAGAGGAAACAAAAGGGGAAAGGGGGGGAGTTGGGGGGGGGGGGAGCCAAAAGGAGGGGTTTCATTTTGTATCATCATTAAAGTTCTTTCCTCTGTGACGTTGCAATAAGGAGCTGCGCTCGTGTCAAAGTTTAAATCAAGTCTTCATGCTTTTTGATGGGTGGTGGAAAATAAGAGTGAGAGGAGAGGAAGTCAGTCAAAACAGTGCACTGCAAAACTTAAGGGAAATATTTTATTTTTTCTTAAGAACTTTCCAAGTAGCTGCACAGAGCAGAGTCTTCTGAGCCGATGTTGACACTCCGCGTTTCAACGTGGTGGACGGTGCTGCCAATACAAGTGAGCTGATCAGAAAGCTTTTTATTCACTACACTGCAGGACTTAAAAGGAAAATGTGAATAGTATGTGTCAGTGCCATAGTGTGTGACTGGTTTAATGTGTCTGCACCAGTTAAGCAGGTCAAATTCTGTCTGCACCCAGTGTGCATTGTGAATTGCTAGCATATTGCTCACAGACCGGCTGCAGTGGCTACAAGCTGGAATCCAGTTCCCTGGGAAACCGCTCCTCGTCGACACTATGATATTGAATCGAGCTATTACATGTCTGTCTTCTATTACCCCCTGCCCTCTCTGTGTTCTGGAAAAACCAAACCAGACATTCGCAAAATCAGTCTAACAAGATGCTTTCCATGTACTGTCAGTCGTAATAATAATGAAATAATTCCCGGTAAACAAATCGACCATCTGGGACTATTATTGTATGTATTCTGTCAAAACAAAACCTCAGAGCCCTCGTATCAGTATCCTCCTTGAGGTTTGTAGCTTCAGTTTTCAGGCATATGTAATTCTATTCAGACAACGTGTGGGTTATGTTCACTTAGTTTGCAGACAGAATGTATGCAGACTTGTGTCCTCGTTTGCCTTTCATGCTTTTCCACAGTTTAGCTTCGTTACATCTAACTCGCCCACCCCTCATATGAACGGCAGCTGGTTATCCTGCTTAATGCTGAGTCAAAAGACACATGGCCTGCCAAAACTAATCAGCAACAAGTACACAGATGTACTCAGTAACCCTTTGCATTCTCCCATGATGGGAGCACATTTCATTTCCCAATTCATGAGGAGTTCATAGTTGGTGGAGGACAGAGTCATCACACATCTCATGCTAGGAATGTAGAGCAAAAGCTCCAGTTGTACAACCAGAAGAAAGATTTGTTGTTCATAATTCAAATTATGTATGTCGCATGCGTTTCTGTTCTTAAATACCAAATGGACAACATCGACAAATGTACACACTATTCTTGTGAAGAGCGTGACAAGGAGAGAATCAATATCTTTAATTACGATTAGTATCAGGTTTCTATTTACTATTGTTACGTTTCATCTGCGCTATTGTCTATGTATATGTGTGTGTGACTTTCACTCGTATGGATGAAAACGTGAGTTTCTTTTATTTAGTTTTTGCGAGGGTTTTCATCGTTCTACAGAGGAGCTATGAATAGTAGCATGTTTTCACTCTGCTTGTTCCTCTTCTATTCCAAGCCGAACTCTGCATTGACAGAGACAAACTTCGCTATTGATCTGCTGAACGCAGCCCCTCCCCTCATATCCCAGAGGAAAATTAAAGCAGCATAGAAACGCTTATTTTTTCCTTCCTCCCTGTTTCTCTGCTTGGTCCTCCCTGGACCGCTGCCTCAGACAGCCCTACAGTAATTCAGAACCTTTGACACATGCACCATCTGTATGCCTTTGTCTTTCCCTCTCTGTGTGTCTGTGTGTGTTAGCAGCGCTAATGTGCGGGGCGTGAGTCTTTTACAACATGTTCAATATCACACCACAGGGCCTCACCACCGAGACAACAACTCTAACCATGCAAGGAGAGAGATGGAGAGAGAGAGGGAGGGTGTGAGGAGAGATGGCACTGAACTATCAGCACAGAGTAAACCCATTTGTCTTTCTCTTCTCATATTCGCAACACCCCAACAGCCTATAAAACATACACACACAAACATATACCCACGCACACTAACAAAGGAACATTATACTTTCCAATTTCCACATTATATATCCCTCAGAGGCTGAACCGCTCAGATTTCTAGACACGCCAGTTTCTCCAAGCTATGCTTCAACAACTAACCTACCAACAGCCCTGGACAGTGGAAGCAGTTATGCAATTTTCGGACCATGTATGACCATACAGATTTGTAATTTTCCTGCGAGTGCAATGTGGTAACTCCAAGTCCGAAACATATAATCTTACTTTTAGATAAGCCTGAGCTTTTAGTTATGATATGCTTGGAAGCATTTGGATAACAAAACACTCCAAAATACGTCATACGAGTACATTTCATTGTATTTTATATGTTATACCTAATTGGCCCAACAACAGAAAGTGATAATAAATTCTTGCAGCTCTTGCAGAATTTCAAATTCAAGAGGTTGTCAGGGTTAACTGGCTTGGCGCTCAGTGTGGACATAGTTTCTGAGCAGATAAACTTTCCCAATACAGACAGACCCAGTGAAAGTTTGACAGGCAGGCAGACTAAGGGGAGATGTGTGCTAATATTTGCCCGGTTATCCATTGATCCATGCGGATGAGTGTTGAGGCTTTGTAGATTAGGTGGCCTGCCTCAGGGCTCTGTGGAAAGCAGCAGGATACACTCTCACATCAGACCGTCTTAACTGGTCTCCGCTTAGAGGGGGATGTAATCTCACTGTCATGAACCCGAGTAGTAAAGGTTTTAAAACATTGGAAAGTTGCTAGAGTGGCTGGATGATTAACAGTGGCTCCCAGATGGTTCTGGGTAACCAATCCACCATGTATTCAATTAGCAGCCACTGATCCGCATGTATAAGATGTTTAGCGGTGCTTCAAGGCTCAGCTCTGTTGTGCAGTGGTGTGATTTAGCTAGCTGACTGATGTCTCCAGTGGTTTTTGTGTAAATGCTAATAAACACTGATCATTTGACAAGTCGGGCTGATTACTCTTCATTTAGTAGTGCTAAAGCTACCCATGGGGTAAATTATCATGGGAGGTAATGTGAGTATTGTGTTTCCCACTTAGTGACATGGCTTTCACCAAAGGGGGTTTCTGGTATTGATGTTGTGTCAAAACATTGTTTTATTTTTTTCTAACACAGGATCATTGCCTAAACATAAACATGTCAACTATCAACCATTTTATTCTCGACTCAAAAAGGAACACAATGACAGGGCTGTGGTCAAGTGTGCACTGGTGAATATCGCCTATAGGGAGGGTCACAAACTGATAATATATAAGATGGCAGCCTGGTAGGCATGAGAGAAGAACACCGCTAAGGGGCTTGGTCTCATTTTTTCCCCTGTGTGTGTGTGTGTGTGCAGGATGTAAAAGCAGGACAGGCGCTGAGTACCTCTCAGCTTTCCTCATTCGCATGTGTTCCCCAGAGACGCATACAGGCCTGTTTTAGAGTGCGGAGAAAAAACAGCAAGAGAGGCAGCTGAAGAAAGCATGGCTCTTTATTTTGTTAACCCTTCAGTGTAAGATGACTTAACTATGGACATGTGACCAGTCCCGATTCTTCCAATTCTATCCTTTTCCTCCATTTCTTCCCTCTTTCCTTTTCCCTCTGTCGCTCACGATCCTGCGCTCACTTCTTCAGCTCTACCTGCCTGCCAAATTTCCTCTTCTCTCGCCCACCTGAGCCCAACACCTGCGTGAGCAGTGAGTTCCAGGAAAGGGAGCCAGGCTGCCATCGCAAGCAGTCTGTCACAAATGTTCTCCCGCTGGGTAGATACCTCACACAGCCGGCCTGGCTCTCCAGAGAGGAGGCAGAGCTACCCCAGAGGTTGTGTTTCTAGAGGAGGCTTTTTTCCTGCACATTCTTCATGAAGGAATCTTGAGACTCTACTGTACTACTACTACTACTACTACTAATACGACACACATTCAAACACAGCTGGGTGCACACAGCTGCAGACCCAGACTCACATTATATGGCATACTTGCTCACGAGTGTGGGCTGCTTAGTGGTGGTGAGAACCCTCTCCCCGCCACCAGATGGCCTGCTCTCACTCATCAGTGTAATGATCTGGCAGCCAATCACGGGCCTTGTAATATTCATGAATGAAAACGAGGCTGAATGGTTGAGTAAAGTGTTTGGCGAGGGGGAACAGACATTATGTTTGATTCCAACATTTATTCAAATTTAGAGCCTTGCTCCGACATTTTATGGTGTTTAGTGTGCAACGCGGCCCATGATGAAGGAGTGCTCATCGGTTTGTGTCAACAAAAGTTGGATGTGCTTGTAAAATTATGCTGCATCCTCAGCTAAGTAAGCAACATTATGCACAATTCTTCCAAAAATGATTGTTGTTTACTGTTAGATAATGGCCTTTTTGTAATTCTTTATTGATTTATTTTATTATTTGAGGAAATCATAACAGAACAAATCTGGACAAATATAAATATGTAATGGATGCCATGAGATTTGTCTCAAACACTCATGTCCTCCTCAGCATGGATTGCCATCACTTAACTTTGGTCCTGCAACACAATCAGGTCAACATTTAGATTTTTCCAATATTTTGGTTTATAACAAAATTCCTGCAAAACTAATGAAATTCCCATCAGTCTCAGCTGTAGTTTGTGTGTCGTGCTAATTAATACATGTTAACACTAAACTGGTGCACATAGCAAACTGTATACTAGCTGAACATAAGCGTGTTAACATTGGGAGCATGTTAGCATTTAGCTTAAAGCACTGCCTCACATAACTTAGCCCAGTCACAATATGGCGAGTTCCATGTTTTGTCCAACCAATTGTCCTTCACCCATTGCAATTTAATTTCTCTGTTAATTGCAACCATATATAGCAGAGAAAGGAATCAAAACTTTCCATTTCAGAAACTAGAACCAGCTAACACAATTATTTTTTTCTAATTAATTGATGAACCAACTAATCCCTTCAGCATAATGCATTCAGCCAAATGATGCTGTATTTACAATTATCATGGTCATTTATTTTTGTTTTCCTAGATTTCATTTAAAACGTGTTCAAACCCAGCAGATAGCAAAGCAGAGGAACGTGACACTGCTTTGCTATCGGTGGCAGCCAATTAACTTCATACATTCCCCCCACACAGTCACACAAATATGGATAAATACACAAACATGCACACACAAAGAGCATACAGCTGTAGTGTTATTTGTGATATGCAATTAGGGAATTATTTACCATTGTGCTGATGGTAGCAGTAATGACTGGAGTGTTAATGTATTAGTATGCACATGCTGTCTGTGATTTTCTCTAGAACACTACCTTGCATGGTTAAACCGAGAGAGAAGAAAGTGTCTGCCGCAGTTTGTTTTTCTCTCTCTCTCTCTCTCTCGCTCTCTCTCTCTCTCTCTGTGTCCAAATAACATCTCCTGTCCTTCTTTCTGCTTTCTATTTTAATCACATTTCTTTTGTTCTTATTTTCAATTGTATTGCTCTACTCATTCTCTATCTAATCCCACCTTTCTTTCTGTTTCTCTTGTCTTGCTAAAAGCTGATATAAAAATACATGATGCAGTATTACCTGAAACATATCTGTGTTACTCTACAAGATATTTGTATATAAATAAAAGCCCAAGTAGTTTATCAAAAGAAGTCAGTCACGACTTTGTCTTTCATGTCAGGAATCACTTTGTGAGAGTAGAATACTTTGTTTTGGAGTCGACCTTTTTACCTCTTTTCATTCAACCTTCTTCCTCCCCTTGCTCCCTCGCTCTCCCAGGTGTAATGACTCATCTAATGTGTTGAAGTCCAGCTTTCAACCATGCCACTGGCCTCGCAATCACAAAGTGAGGCAAGCCTAGACCTAATCTGTACACCGCAGCCAGTAATCTCCTTCAAACCAGGAAAGAATGGCGCCACAGCCCGAGAGAGTGAGTGTGTGAGGTGAAGAAGAAAAGGCGATCAGTTACTCAAAAGCACAACAAGAGGAAAAACAGAGGAAAAACAGAGCGAACGAGAGCTTCTAACAGAGACACAGAGACCTTGACCTACAGAAAAAAGATGTTGAGATAGTTTAAGCTCTATAGGAAGTGTGCATGCACGTGTCAGTCCCAAGTCCACTTGTTATTCTTCGTGGTCATCGACATGCTTTTAGCTTCAAATGCACGATGGAAGACAGAGAAGCGCTTTTAAACCGCCCCTGTTGGCTCCTCTTCGAAGTAAATCACAGGAATGCAGGGACTCACATCTTTTTTTATGTCCCTCTTTCTCTTACACACACATTCACAAATTCCATCTCTCTCTGCCCCTTCAGTGAGACATCAGTGATGTGTCAGAGCCAGATCGATTTTGGGTGTCTCTCTTCCATAGATAGAAATGCAGGCGTAGAAACCCTTTGGAAAGGAGAAGTTAGGCCGTGGAAACATGTCCTTTCTTGACTGCTAATGTTGCCATTGACTCATTTCTGCGGGGGGAGGCACAAACAAGACTCACAAGTGAAAATCAGAATATTGGGACTCTCCTGTGAAGAAGACTAGTTTTGAAAATGTCAGGAGCTAAAAAAAAGCAGCCTTGTTTTACACCTGTAATTATGCATTTTGACATTGTTCTTTTTGGTTTTAAAAGAAGTTTATGAGCCCCAGGTAGGTGAATGTTCTCAGTAATTATATCAGCAACACATCCTCGTATCAAAATGACAAGATTGTTGTTTTTCATTGACTTACCAATAGACCCATTGGCACATTGTCTGATGTCCCTGTATAATGACATTATTATTTGTCAGTGTCTTCCAAAATGATTGAGGTGACCATTAGAAAAGAAATTCATAGAGCATTTGCTGCCGCCTCTTCAGTTAAAGTCTTGTTATGTTTAGGCAACTACAGGTTCTGAGATAACGCCGAGCGTTGGATCGTGGCCAATGGTGAAATGAAAAGAGTGTTGAGTGTGAAGGAGACCGGATGTGAACCACGGTCTGTGGTTGGGCTTTGTAACAATTTATCTCAGAGTTTAAAAAGGCACAAAACCTGGAAATATATGTTTTTTCACAGGCTTAATATGTCTCTTCACATTATGTTGACCTCCATGTTCTGTCTATTAGCAGTTTTGATAATTATAATTCAGTCTTATATCCGTCTTTGCTTTGAAGGTGCAGTGTGTAGAATTTGCCGGCATCTAGCAGTGAGGTTGCAACTGCAACTTCTCCCGTGTGCGTTGATTCTGTGTTTATATATTCAGTCCAACATGTGTCTGCAGCTCACTTGCATCCATCCAGTCTGTTTAGCCACAATAGCCCATTAACGCCTTTGTCTCATATCTTCTCATACACTTGGCTGATTGCACTGGAGAATGGTGAAAGATCAATACAACATTAATTTAGTCTGTCCATCCCTTTCCATCCCTCTGCCCACCCAGTGGTACAACCCGTGTATTGGTTTCCCCCAATGTGTCTGTGTGTGACCCATGGATTTGTGTCCTCTGCAGTGTATTTTCCAGTACTGAGGAGGAGGTGAACAGTAATACACTACTCAGGAGGAGTTCAGTCAGTTGTAGGAGGCCTGGAGCCAACAGTTCTAATCCATGCACTTTACTGGACTCACTCTAAACAACAAGCCTGTTTCCACTCACATGTATCTCCTTACCTTAGTATGGTTTATTCTTTTGATCATATCTGTGGACATATGGATTGTAACAAACCATCTCTTTACATGTTTTTTCTTTCCCCTGTGATCTGATTCTTTAATATATGTTGCCGCTTTTCAAGGCCATTTTAGTTGAGCAGTGAAATATCTCTCACATGACAAAGTATTCATCAAATTCATAATTTACAATGAAGGGTTGTGTTCCGATGCAACTATCAATAGCAGGTTTCACTGTGCAAAACCTTTGAGTTAATTGTTGATGAAAAAGGTTTAAAAAGGAACTTATTGTTTTGTATGCTTCCACACACTGCTGTTCACAAGGTTGTAGTGAAATGTGAACATATGAGAAAAGTATCCCGAAAGGAAATGCAAAAGAGATGCTGGTTATGCACAAGAGATCTGTTCAATCTATATTCCATACTGATATTCAAAGTGTTTAAAATACGAGATGAGCCTAGTGGGAAGTATATGCTCAAAAACAATTACTATATTTACAAAAGGCCTTTCTTGCTTGGTGGGTGACTGTGGCTCAGTTGTGAGCAGGGTCATCAGAGGATCGGCGGTTTGATCCCCGGCTCGCTTGCCCTCGTCGATGTGTCCTTGCTGTTTGGTTCCAAAAGAGAATTAGAATCAGCCATATTTCATCTGGTTTTGAGAAAAGGACACTGGACTCAGGAATCTCCCCTGTTTCTCTATTCCACTGGTGTCCAGAGTGTCTGTCTCCAGTGCTGCTGCTCCACCACGGCCCTCTAGAACCGCATTACAGTGGTGTGTTTGATGGGAGAGGCTGAGAGACAGAGAGCTGTATTCACAGAGTGTGAGAAATGACGTGTTGGAGGTTTAGACTGTAGAAGGAGAACTGGGCAGAGTGCATGAAGAGAAAACGGATAGATATGGTTTACCTCACATGATTCAGATGTGACTACTTATCAATAGCCCTTCCAGAGTTAGATGAGTATCTCAGAAAGCTTTTTTCAGACAGTCATCTGCGCGTCACATGGAGCTGTTGAGGCAAAACACGTCTTCTGATACGGCGGCCATATCAAACTGTAATCTAGTTAATTTAAGCTTCTCTTTCCACTCACTTTCTGCTGCTTTCTAGCTTATTCTTACTCTACCTGCACAACATATGCACACACACACACACACACACACACACACACACACACACATCTTCACCTACCACACCTCTCATTTCTGCAGTGCTAGCTGGGCTGAACCGCACACCATTGATCTGTTCTAGTGATTGATTGCAGTGGCTGTAGGGTTTCTGTCACTTTGTTCACCTTCAAATGAGCATGCATTTGCACATATGCTTTTGTGCACACACACATATTATGTTTTACTGTGCTGTCGTGCAACTTATCCTGCACAGACAAGCTGTTGGGTGGTAAAACAGCTTCCTGTGAGTTGTGTCCTTAGCGTAGACCTGATTTGCATTATACAGAGAGTAACTTAATGTGCATTATGTTAGCTGTAGAGCTTTGCTGGGAACTGGTAGATAATATATTATATAAATTAAGACACAAACCAAAAAGGCTGCCATTTTTCCTACCAAATGGTGTTGTGCCGTGCTGATGGATGCTGTAAGCTGTAGGGCAGAGCACATGGCTTCAGCAGGAAAGGTTCATGTCACACTTATCACAACCGCAGAGAGATAAAATGACATTTGTTCCACGTCATGGGAAAACCGAGGGCAGGGGAAGGTGAATGTAGCATAAGGGTGAATATCGATTCAATGGTTTTTCACAGACATGTTAAAGAGTCCTGATACAACACAGCTGCTTTCCTCTGTGCGCTTATAATATCACAGCTTCAACAGTGTGAGAAAACAGTGTGAGAAATCGACAATACTTTAAATCATTCGGGGATGTTAGGTTGTTTTAAGGTCCTACATTAGCATTCGGTTCAGAATTCATGTAAGGTTATTAACCTGTTTAATTTTTTTTAAGAAGAAGAAGAAAGGTCTCATTTAAGGTTAGAAAACAAATCAATTTAAAGCTTTTATTAAAGATTTGATGCGAAGAGTGCTGCATCATGGACATGCAAATCTATCTTCTATCTCTATAACCACGGTGTCAATCAATATTGACCTTTCAGCCTCTTGCACAACAGTTACTCCCTGGCTCCAGGCCACCCAGGACCTGACTCGTATGAACTCATCAAACAACTCCCCGTCGCTTTGCCTTTCTGTCCCTCTGACTCGCTCCCTTTTCATGCCTCCTCTATCCTCTCATCTCCGTGATTGATGTTGCACTGAGTTCTCTCTGTGACTCTCTGTTCCCCTTTCTCTCTCTCTCTCTCTCTCTCTCTCTCTCTCTCTCTCTCTCTCTCTCTCTCTCTTCAGGGCTTATCCTCTTTCTAAAAGCATGGTAATAGCAAAGTAGTCTTTTTATCTTCCTGTCTCCGTCTGGCTGCCACCAGGTTTTGCTTATTAGGGCTTCCTCTTTTAACAAATGCTCATACAGATTTAAAATGAATGTAAACTAATTTGCGAATTTCACGGTCAACTGCAGGATAATTTATTTATTTTAGATGTGTAGGTTTGTTTGGGCCATCAGTGTGTTACCTTCTTTCTGATCTGATTTAGTGTTGTGTCAATGTAACGTCCTGTCTCTGTTTATCCATTACTGGACATTCTTAGTACCACTGTTGAATTTTTAATTTATTATATGGGGATTGTGTGTGATACCAAATTTAGAACCTGCGTGATACAATAGTCTGATATTATTAGGCGTTACCAGTAAAAAATGATGTTCTCGCACTTTACTGGCTATTGGCAGCATTGCATGTATATTGTACTGTTATAATTGATTTTCAAATATGATTTTTATTTTTTTGCAAATATCTTAAATACATAGCTGTAACATATAATCCTCTAAACCAGTAAGTGGACCTTGAGTTAAGTTATACTCTGGGGTTTGGGGTTTTTCTTTGTCAAACCTTTGCTTCCAATGTGATATATTGTTTTCGGAGTTCTTATTACTGGTACTTTCAAGTAACTATCCTAATCCAGTATTAGTTGGGCTTCAATCAATTGTTTATTGTCTTAGCTTTACTATCAGATATACAATATATAGTTTCCTTTTGGCATTGTCTCATTGTGCCTAATGTACTCAGGCCCTCCCTCCTTCCACTCTCTCCCCTTTATCGGGGCTAATAATAATGACATCCAATTAGCACTTTGTAATTACCTCATCACCCAGAGAGGATGTAGATTGGCTCGCCAAAAAATGTGCATGTGTGTGTGTGTTGGGTGAAAGTGAATCTCACACTGATTTGGAATCTCCCTCCACATTTGTCTTCCCTTGTGGCAGCCCTTTCTCTCTCACTTACAGCACAGTTGTATTCTTTGTCACTAAGGAAGCGCAAACAGTACCACCCAAAACCTCTCTGGAACCCAAAGGGGGCCACACTAGCACAAGCACTGCTGTTTACTCACACACACACACACACACGCACGCACGCACACACTCACTCACACACACTCACATGTGTTTTTGCTAATTGATCATTGCCTGTTCTGGCCATCTCTCTGAGATGTAGTGAGGCAGGCATTCTCATTCACAAGTATCACAAACTCTCTCACACACACACGTACACAGAATAAATGTGGTCAAGGGGTTGTTTGTGCACATTTGTGTGATTGCATGTGCACACAGTCTCTCAGTCTGCACGCTCTCACCTCCTCCCTGCATCAATCAATGTCCACCCTCTAATGAGGACGAAAGAACAGACTCATTAAAGCACCTCATTCTCCCAGCAATAGAGCCCAGTGAAGGAATGAGTGCTAGAGGGAGAGAGAAAAACTCTGAGATAGTGGTAATGAAATAGAGAGAAACAGATTAACATATGAAGAGGAGAAAAAGGTGTGACAGAGGCACTGCTGGCGAGAGAAGCACCCGAGATACAACTGTTAGTGAGGGGGGGAGAGGATAGACGGAGGCATGAAGAGCTTTGGCGAAAGACAGACAGACAGACAGACAGACAGAGGGAGGGATTGAGGATTCCTGGAAGGCAATGGAGAGAGGAGCTGGTGGGGGTCCACATGGATGGGAGTTTCATTTGTGCAGGCCTCCTCCGTGGCAAATGGAGGAATCGCCCAGATTTCCTCTTTTCATGTGCTGTGTTTCTGATGCGGAGCCAATCTGTCTGCCTGGCCCAAACTCAAAAGTCCCATATTTACTCTGTTCCTCTCTCTCTCTCTCTCTCTCTCTCTCTCTCTCTCTCTCTCTCTCTCTCTCTCTCTCTCTCTCTCTCCCTCCCTTCCCCCCCTCTCTCTCTCTCTCTGTTCCCCTCTTGCTCCGTGAGCCAGAAGCTTGTTAAAAGCTACTCTAAGCCCCTCCTGCTCAATGTAGGCACGGCGTTTTCAGCTGGTTTCTTACAATCCCATCGACCACATCGTGCCACGTGTTGTGCCAAATTTCCTTTTTTGTAACCACATAAAATCTGCTCTTAAACTAAGAGCACTTTTCTTATTGTCGTCCTTATCCATATGTTAAAGTAATGTTCAACTTCCCTGCCTTTCTTGGTGTTATAAAATGCTTTTTGCCTTTCATGTTGCCCTTCTCAGACATCTGACTTGCCGTGCATTTGGAGTGGTGTTGTGGTATATGTGACAGAGCTGCTGTGTGTGTTTGTGTGCATGGATGGGAGGTGAATACACACTGATCCAGACGGATGGCATTGGGCCCTGTGGAAGACAGAAACACTGTGTGTGTGTGTGTGTGTGTGTGTGTGTGTGTGTGTGTGTGTGTGTGTGTGTTCACTTGCACGCCGATGCATCCGTGCAGCAATGTCTGCTGTTAGCAGATTAGCACGGGGAATGAAAACAATGGCCAAGCTTTGAGACAAGAGAAGCAAAAAGAGACATGAGAGAAGAAAGAGAGAAGAGTAAAATATGGAAATGATGAAGGAAGGATGAGAAATTCTGACTTACAGGGGGGTTATTAAATAGTTCTAACTATACTTTAATCAAATCACGAGCACGCTTTTGCCCACTGAAATAAGCACAGCAATCTGCTTCGAGTGTCTCTGCATGGACCACAGAGAAACCATTGGCTTCAGCATCCACCAGACTGTATGGCCTGCCGAGCACTGTCCAAGATTCAATATTAGCAGCGGAGGGATTACTTCCAACCCGTCAATGTGGTGCTTAGCTGCGAGGAGAGCAAGCAGGAGCTCGAGATCAACACCATTGTCGTCCCAGTGCTTGCTATGATTCTCTCTGGCATAGCGGAACAATCCACCTCTGGGAGCGATGTGTACCTTCTCTTTGCAGTGGGGACTACCATTGGTATTTGAGGCTATGTGAGGGAAGGGTCCCTTTGAGCCTCCGCAGGCATTGTCATTCAAGACAACTTGTTTAGACCATGGCTCTACCCAGTTTTAATCACATACTACCAGGGGAAGAAGTAGGTGGGCTGGAGCGACGACCCTTAAGTCAGTCAGGATCAGTATGGTTGGGTTATGGGACGACAGGGCGTCCTTTCATCAGGATGTAGGTTGTGATAATGTAACCCTAGTTTTATAGGCACAAGCGGGGCTCTCTACCAAGGGAGCCCTGACACTCTTATGCCACTCGCTGAAGAGTGTGTGGAATAGCTCAGTAGTGTCGCTGCCTCATTAACTGTTGGGTCCAGACATACTCGGATTGGCATGTCTTCATCAGCCAACTCGTATGCCATTTTTCAGTGGGTGAATGTGTGCTATGATTGGAGAAGACTACTATCCAGCTCATAGAACTAGGGTTACAATATCATAACTCAAGAGGCAAAAATATGTATGAGTAATGCAGGCTGAGCTTCAGTTTAGAGACCAGATGAAAAAAGCTACAGATTTAAGCTCACTTATCTTGTAGGCAGCAGTGAGGAGCAGAGGCAGAGAGGCTGGGGCTTCCATCTTGCTTCCCCTCTCTCTCTCTTTTTCAACGCCATACCAAGGAGCCTGTTCATACTTTGGGATCCAATATGATCATCACTGTTATGCATGCATGCACACACAGATGTCTGCTTAAACATTCATAAATTCACAGTGGGAATCTGTACATGTGTGATAGATTTGTCTGTACACAAATTGCACACACACAAACAACCATACACACACACACACACACACACACACACACAGTGTGTCCTATTCTGCCCCGTGGCCAGCAGGTGTCACATTGAGAGGGAGCTTGGCTCATGCTGAGCTGTTGGCAGTGGACCCGTGGCTGTCCCCATGTCAAACACACAGACCCACGAGTGCTCACACACTGCTTACACAGATGTATAAACTTGTTAATGCACACACACACACACACACACACACACACACACACACACAAAGAGTAGGTGACACACACACACATAGAGCTGCTGGCATGCCTCAGTTTTCTGACAGGCTGACAGAGGGCTGCTGGCTCGACACCCACACAACGGTGCAACCCACTGGCCTTCAAGTCCATCAATCTCTGTAACATTAAACATAAGCACACACAGAAGCCCACTGGCATACAGTGAAGAGGAGGGGGGAGCGAATTAAGCATTGTTCTAGTGGTAAATATACTGTAGATGAATAAATATTATGATGAAATGTTTATATATTACCTAACATGACACCAAGTTACCACTCTTCTTAAAATGTGTAACAGCTCTCATGCACTACCTCTAAATAGATGAGCTTGATTCAACCCATTAGAGGTGTGACAGATCTCTGGGTTGCTTCCAGAAGTCTAAATTGCCAACCATATGTGAACTTATATTGGGCTATCTTAATAAAAAGCCATTAGAGCCCATGAAATGAACACAGCTAGTAGGACTGCTGTACAGTAAGTTCAACAACTGAAATAACTGCTTTTAAATCACAGCAGAATGGTGTTTTGGGTATTTTTAATACAGGTTTAGAAAATGTTTAATTCATCATGTGGTCCCTCTGGTACTTGAGGAAATGGGTTGCAAAGATTCGGTGCTTAAGGTGGTTTATCTTTTGAACCTTGATGGAGGACTAAGTGAAAAAAAAAACATAAAATGTTTGCTTTATGGCAGCAAATTAAATAGTAAATATTCAAATGACATTTATTCATCTAACAGTTAGAAAACCCTGAAATCCCCCTGAGCCGTGCATAGTGTATCATTAAAATGTCTCCTTTATCCCCCCTGTCTGGTGTGTGTGTGTGGGATGTGTGTGCCCGTGTGTGTGAATACTGCAGGCAAGCCGGACATTTGGGAATCTACGAGGTCTTGAATGGCTTGCTTACTGTGTCCTACAGACCCACAGACATGCGCACACACAAACATGGCAGGTGTCCCACCTTGGCCGCTCCCGATGTAGGGTTAGAACCAGGTTAGTGGCTCACTCGTTATGTGCCATTACTGGCTGGCTGTTTGGAGGTGGATATGGCACCGAAGCAGAGGAAACGCCAGGAAGTGGCAGCCGTCAGAAGTCAGACAAAAGACCATGAAAAGGAAATCCTGCTTCATTTAGTGGAGTATATGTGGCGGCGAAGCTCTGTCTGCCCATTGCTGTGGTCAGTGTTCTTTGTTTACTCCGAAGCTTTGTTGTTGATGTTGTTTTTTGACAAACTCTTGGCTGGAGAACAGTCAGTTAGCCCATTCATGCAGTGACTGTAAGCAGCTGGGCAGGATGATAGAGCAGAAGGAGAGACTGATTGTTTAACTGAAATGAGAGAGTCGAATCCTGCCTTGAAGTACATGAAATATAACATTGAAGCATTTAAAGACTTGCATCCTGAATGTATTTGGTTATTTGTGGTGATCAACATAACATTGAATATCCGATAAAGAAAAAGGATGGAAATATAGGGGCTAAATCCATTTTATGTCACATGTTCTGCAAATCAAGGCAGTGAAAACAGAGATAGAGAAGTGGTGGTGCTGCTGAAGGAGGGTTATTGTTTCAAGAAGTGACAAGAGTAGAAGGTGTGTTTAGGTGCATGAAAGTGTTACTTAAAAGGGAAATGGAGGATGAAAGACAACTGTGGCAAAAACCATGACAACTTAAATTGTCCATGTAATTGCGTTTTAGAGCAGGTGACACACAGAGAGGGAAATATGAACACATCAGGCAGACAAATTGCAGTTTGCTGGAAGATTCAGTCACAAGGAGGATTTCAACCTAGTAAACATGCGCAACAATATCACAAAACAGTTTTTACAATTGGCTTAGTTGGAAAAATGTAAATGAACTGAAAATCCCACTCAGACTGATGGCTCTATCACCATATCAGCTGATACAAAACAGTGGGTACACACATGGATCAATAGAGACAAACTTTCTCAGTAAGAAGAAAAACATGCCATTTTGGGTTTTTCATCTTGAATATATTCTTATGAAGATTGTTATATAAACACATGTTGATGAATGGAAATTGTATAACATCTATAATGAAAACAAAACACTGGGTCCACTCTGGGTTCCACAAAAGAATATATTTATACACACACACACACACACACACCCTGACCAAATGCATTCAACAGCACGTTTTATACCTTCTATTTTCTTACAGAGTTTCTTTCCTGTTGCCCAACCCTCTGTCTCCTCTGTGTCTCTGCTTTGACACTTTCCACCTCCCCACATTCATCCCCACTCACCCTTCTCTCCTCCTCAAGTCTCCTTCTTCTTCTCATCACTTCTACATTCTGCCTGCCCTCCTTCCCAATTTCCTCTGTTTTCTCTCTTAACTCTCATGGGTTGTGTGAGGAATGATCCACACCCAAGCTTTCTCCACCGTGTGCCTCTCGCTCTCTCTCTCTCTCTCGCTCTCTCTCTCTCAGCTGTATGTGAGGGATTGTGTACATCCAGTAGCCCAACTATCTCTAAATAGCCCATAAATCATTGAGGCCTGGCATGGTGGGGAGAGAGGGCCAACCAGGGCAGAACTATTAACACAGCTGAACCACACTCATCATTGTCCCTCTCTTCCACTCTGCCTCTGCCCCTCCCTGACTCTCCCTGACTCTCCCTGACTCTCCCCCGTCTACCCTTCTCCTCTGTGACATCAGCAGCAATGAGAACACTTGCCTTTATGTGTTGAGCATACACAATGATATCACAATTGTTTACGTTATCTTAACTGCAGTAAATATGTCAAGCAAAAATGCCAAATTTTAGTGGGTTCCGGTTTCTCAAATATGAGGATTTTGCAGGTTGTCTTAGTTTCTTATCATTCTGATTTCAACAACCTTTTTAGTCAGTGTGCTAAATAAAAGCACAAATAGAGGGTCCAGATGTCAATACCCGTCTTACGTATCGAAGTATTTTTTCCTGGAACTGACC
Organism: Taurulus bubalis; assembly: GCF_910589615.1. NCBI lineage: Eukaryota > Metazoa > Chordata > Actinopteri > Perciformes > Cottidae > Taurulus > Taurulus bubalis. The sequence goes on along the minus strand of NC_136598.1, from coordinate 4,797,033 downwards.
CCATCACCTGCAATTTTCTCAAACTCAATTTAGGACTTGATCTAACTCCTTATTATAAGACCTGTAACCCACACCTGTACCAGTCATACAACTAATCATTACTGGCTGTAATAAAGGCTGATCGACTTATTATGTTATTATGAAGGAGTTAATAAGAATGAGATCCTCCCTATTTGTCGACCTGGTTAAGCAGTTTGAAAACTGAAATTATTTTCATTAATTTATCAAAAAAAGGACAGATTAATTAGTTGTCAGTTTACACTTGCAGTACAAAACAGCACAGCTTTTCACAGTCCTTTTCTACTTAGAACCAAGAAATGCTCCTCCTCTCCAAGCCAATCAGTGAGACGTGTGTCTCACTGCGAGGAAGCCAACATGTTGAGCTCCAGTCAGCCAACAGATGGATTATACTCCGCCACTGTGATGCATGGCTTTCATTTCCACGTTTTCTGAATGTGTTCTGGAGTCACTCATTGGTATTCATTGCTCCTAAATGCCTCTCTATATGATGGCCATTTTATTAGGCTACAATGCTAGCGTGGTGTTCTCCCCGCCTAGCTAATCCCGTGTGGGTGGAGGATGGGGAGCCATAATGCCAGCCTGTTATTGAGCTGTAATCCCTAAAACTATCCCTCCTTCCATTTCCCACATTAAATCGAGAAAGAAGCAAATAAATGAATGATGCTGCTCGCTTGTATGAACAAGATCATCTCAACAGGTGCTCCTGAACATCAAATGCAGTATTTTTGCTCTTTCAGTCAGTGTTATTCATCTGTTTTATTTCTTGGTAAGTACCTCTCCAAAAACCTTCAAGCAAGAAACCTGCTCCTATGGCGCACAATCCCATAACTCCCTGTTTGAGTAGTTCAAGTTTGTGACCCATGAAAGAAATAGAGAGAGGGCAGAACTCCTCAAGCAATTGTGATTATTTTGTATCTCTTCAGCTTTTCAAACAGATGCTATGCTTGTCAGTTGGGGACAGACATACTAATACATTGGTCTGGATGTGTCAGGGGTATGCAAATTCATATTCATTTAAATATGTGCTTCTCATCGTCAAATCATGGTGTGCACCCCCTGACACTGCAGCCGGCCCATCTGCTACAATACATATTCATACAGACTCACACAGTACACATGCATCCTCAGATATTTCTGTGTCTGCTCTCTTTCCTCCCTCTCTCGTTCTTTCACACTCATAAGTGCACAACCATATTAAAACGCTTACATCGAGTCATGGGAGTATGATCGGGAACAGGAAGAGAGATTACTGTTATTGTTTAATTTCCCTCGAGTGAACTGTGTTAGACGAGCCCAGAAGCATATGGCCGCCTGCCTGTTGCATAACGTGCTTATGTAGATCAACTTGCACTTGTTGTGTTTTTATTTTTTCATTCAGATGGATATTTGTCAGACTCCTTGGCCAGCTGCCTCCATTATCAGTGTCTCCGTCTTGTCGGTGTGTGTAAATGTTCAGTGTTCAGCTTTACATTCCCTGTTTGACAGCTGCCTGCCTGACACAGGCAGTACTGTACTGAACCTGCAAGCCCGTGCCTCTCTGCCACCTGTGTCTTCCTGTACAGCTTGTGTCGCACAGGACTCGGATGATTGATGTGTCAGGCAGTTTGCTGGCCACTTCTCAGGACCTTACGCTACTCAGGTCTCGTCCCTTTGGTCCAAGGATGACTGATGTGTCAAGCAGCTCCTCCAAACGTCTTCTTTTTCTTTGCGCCCCGCAGGGCCTCTTGAGACCAGTTGAACAGAGTGCTCTCAACTTAACTCACAATATGGATGATGAATGTTATATATTCTCTCTTTTTTCCTGTATGTTTCAGTACGTGCATGCACAAACATTCATGGGCATGTATAATTGGATGTAAATGAGGAAGGGTTGGGCAGAACATGTTTTGCCTGACAGCCTTGGCATCACTGGCATACCAATATGATGGCATAGTACCTCGAAACCGGCAGATCTGTCCATCATTTCCCCTTTACAGACCACCAGGGAGGAGGGAGGGGAGGGGGACTTCGGTAAAAGTGTATCAAAGCACAAACGTAAACTAGTGTTTTAGATGAACTTCAGATGGAGTGGGAAAGACAAGGAAGCAAAGGTCAGTGGGTTCAATGAAAAAAGAAGTGATGAGCAGGAACATGGAGGGCCAATGCTTACTGTCTTCCCTGTTGAGAACCTATGCACAGATTCTTTATAGTTGAGGGCTCTGAAGATGGTCTGCAGGTAGAGTACCCTGTCTGAGTCATAGATAAGTAGTAGACTGGAGGTGGGAATAATGCTGTCTCTCGGTGTAAAGACAGCCAGAAAGAAAGTCGACAAAGATGGACCTGCTCATTAAACATGACACACACGCTCTGTTGTCCTTCTCCCTTCTCTTTTCCAACCTTTAATCTACTGCCATAGATTGACAACATCAGCTTTCACGCTGCTGCCGCCTCCTCCTGCACTGCAACATTGAGGAAATACTTTTGTGCTGAATCTGACTTCGAACCAGTTCATTATAAACCTCACATGTTCCCAAATAAATCTGGGCTGAACTTCAATATGTGTGTCTCTCAAATGAACTAGTCACCCTGCTCTCTCCATACACCTCTGTAAAGTGGTGCAGATCTCCCAATAAACACACACACACACACAAGCACAGACCAACATACACACCACCTTTTGTTAAAGTATCCTCCAGACAGTGGGTGTTAGCCAGCAGCAGTTTAAGGGAAATTAATGAGCTCTTCACCAACCTGTAGTGCTGTTGCCTATGGGAAGGCTACAGAAACACACACACACACACTTGTAGACACACACACAGCCTACTGGGAGGACTAGACTAGAAATGGGGACTGCTCAATCACTATGGTTACACAGATGGGCCATCACCGAGGCTGGAGGAAATTGACACGCACACACACTGTATGTGGTTTATTTGCTGGACAGTGTCGCCATTCCACTTACTCTTCCACTTCATTTGTGAATACGAGTTTATGTGTCGCCATTATTTGATGATGCACAATAAATTCTCATTCGCTAATTTGGATCGACCCAGAACCAGCAATGTCACATTTGATCTGTGACCTTTAACACTCTTTTGCTGGTGGTATTTGTTGTTTTTTGAGTTTTCTTTTTTGTGGTTTTAACACATGCATTTTACTATTAAAACTGTGAATGTGATGTCATTTAGCTGATGTCTTTCTTTCATTCATATCCTAGCTTGAGCTTTTTCTCTGAAGTGTCCCGCTGCCCATCCCTGCCCTGTATGTCTCTGTGTATTTAACTCAGACATTAGGCCCGATAGAATATGGCCTACGGCAGCATGGCAGACAGAAACTCTTTTCTCTTCACACTATAAAGGTTCATCGTCCCTTTTCTCATCAGGGAATTGTAGTAGAGATAGCATTAAAGTGAACGATATGGCTTGTATGTGCTCCATGTCCGCTGGGACAGGGAGAGACTACATCACTTTGAGGAAGGGTATTGGGGCGGGGGGGAAGATGGTTTAGGACTTTCCTTTTCTGTCTTCACTCACACACTGTATTACATTGTGTGGTTAAATCACATCACAGACTATAACTCCTCTCACCTCTGCGCTCTCTGTTTTTTTCTCTTCTCTGTCCCTCCATGCTTTCCTATCTCTCCGTCTGTCCCTGGACGATCCTCGAAGGGACATACGTTGTCATCCCTCCCATCTCTGAGGGCTCTGTAGCCTGACAACCCAGCAGCGTGTCGTCCCCCGGGGGCCTCAGGGTGCTGCAGGAGCACGGGGAGAGATACATATAGGCCTGAGGAGTGAAATGGGAGATGGGAAGAGATCTGTCTGTGACTGAGGCCGGAATAGAGTCCAAGATGGAGCATGTGGTGTGCAAGCACACATGTATCAGCCTGGAAATGCTGTTTACACATTGGTATGGCAGTAAGATCCTACTGTGTGCGCTGAGGTCACCCAGTATGTGACTCCCAGTGAGCCGTGGCTTCAAATGCATGGTTTACTATTCTTAGCATGGAGACTAGACACTGAAATATTAGCCACTCTGTTTATCGGGCTGTAGCTACACCTGTCTGCACTGGGACGGAGGCAGACATGCACACAAGAGAGCGAGAGAGAGCCCTGACATGTATATTCTCATGAGCGGCATATATAGGTTTTTAGATAGATTCATAGATTCTTTTCATCGGCCTCTATGAAGTGAACTTCAGTCATCACCCTCGCTCTGGAAGTCAATAGATCTACATTTGCTATGTTTCTCCACTCACTGGTGCAGCTTTTGCAGTCTGTGTATGTTTTACGTTATCTTTTCAGGGTTTTTAAAGGTGGGGGTTTGTTGATACAATGTATTGCCTGCTTACATCTAAGTGCACATCTATAAAAAAGTAGAGTAGACTGTAAACTTTTCACGGCAGACATTCTGACTTGTTGAAGCAGAAAAGGCACAAGTGGACTTGATAACATTAATGACGGCTGCATTTTAGGGCTCTGGTTTGGTGCATGCTCACTCACTGACATGGCTATCTGTGGCACGTAACAAGTCGAAATGTGTGGAGGGTTTCTTTTGAGAGTTAAAGCTCAAGTAAAAGGAGCGGTGAATCATCCTACTACATCCTACATTCACAGTGTTTCCTAAAGCCCCAATAGTGATGGCCACTACATTGTTACATATTGATGTCACAGCATTCACAAGACAGGTGCTAGACAACATCAATATCTCCTTATATGTCTTTGTTGTGGTTGTTGATAGAACATTTGATCTCTCCCATGAATCTGCCTGTCCCTCATCACCTATCCATCCTGACATCCTTCTTTTCAGCCATCACTGCCTCCATCCCTACAAATAACGTTCTACTAATCCCTTATATCTTCATGGCGCCTTTCTGCCAATTATGTTTCCCTCATCAAATGAGTCTGTCTAGCTGGGACCAGACCGAACGGGAAGGTGTGGCCTTGTCGTCAGCAAGTGACATGGGGACCGGTTTGATCTGCCAGACAAAACCAGTCAAGTGCAAAACTAATCTACCTATCCATTTGTCTGAGAGCAGCAGAGGCAGAAGGAGGTGGTATAATTGTCGCTCTGTGTATTGCCACCGCTTTTTGTTTCTCACGGCTATGGAGGCCAGAATTCACAGCCCATTTTTACAGCGCTCTGTCTGTTTTAGGTTGCTGATAATTGAATGAAAAACAGTTCCTGCATGAGTATGTGTGTGTGTGTGTGTGTGTGTGTGTGTGTGTGTGTGTGTGTGTGTGTGTGTGTGTGTGTGTGTGTGTGTGTGTGTGTGTGTGTGTGTGTGTGTGTGTGTGTTTATGTGTGTGGAGTTTCAAAGCCGGCTGCATTTTATGAGCAGTAAGCAGTTTGTGACCCTCTGTGGATGCATAGATAATGTGTGTCTAAAGCTTAATTAGCTTTAGCTGCGTCAAGTCGACGGCCCCGCGTTGCTCTGCAATTAACCGCCATGCCGCCAGGGGGGTGTGCCTGTCTGCCTGTGTGGTTTCAGGGGTTATAGCCAAATTCCGGTCACAGTAAACAATGGCGACCAAGTTGGAGCGGCTGCATTAAAGTTGGAGCTCATCAATATTGAAGAGCAAATGCTTATATTGCAAATGTTGAAGCGCAGGCGACAGAGAAGACGTTTGCGGAGGTGGTGTAGGAAGACAGACCGGAAAAAGCAACTGCCGGAAATTACGTTCTGAGCGGACCAATCACAGCGCTTGCGGTCCGCGTAGTTAGGATTTTTTGGAGGTGCACGTCAGGCTACGGCGTAGGGGTCTGCGTCGACGGAGAACCATAAATTAGGCTTTAGTCAGCAGGATAGCCTGTATATTATCAAACTGTGCTCAGGGTAATCAACTGAAAGGAGGGGAGACAGGAGAATAGAGGGGAGAGATAAAGCCGTATTGGAAATAACATATACATTGGTGTAACCATCAAAATCCAGAACATCGTGTCTCTATCTAATATGAATCTGAATTTATACTTCAACACCTTCAGTTTGATGAAAAAGCACAACTGAACAAAACTGTATAATATATTTGCATTACTTAAGCGTCTCTCTCCTTCCCTTTGTCCTTCTGACCAAAGCACCCAGGTAGTTAAAATGTTAATGAGTTGGACCAGTATAATAATGTCACCAGAGCGAGCCTCATCAATCATGGTTTCATATGGAATACCATAATGCTGACGTGAATACAGACTCAATGCAAATTAAGAGTCGTTATGCCAATAGCTTTAAAAAAACCGCTGTGGCTGTTTGTAGCTTCTACTGTTTAATGTTCTTCTCATCCTTCCTACTTATTTTACTTTTATACTTAAAAAATAAAAAAAAGGTATTCTTGCCTTGGTTTTAACTTCTTGTGCTGAATTCCTGTCAGTCTCATTTGAATGAGCTTCTCTCCAGGCATTTCCTTCTCGCTGCAACTTTCTGCCGTTTCTTTCTTCAGTTTACTTTTTTCTGACAAGAAGACAGGTGTTGTTCTACGCGCATTACAGACACACAAGCTTGCACAATAACACACATGCACACACACGCTAGCAGTGGTATTGTAGTATCATTCTTTGTTACTATGACAATGCTGTCGCTCCCATCTAGATGTTAGATTAGATGGATTGAACCATGAGGACGGAGCGTACCGCGTCCTCTTTATTGTTGCTTTGAGTGATATTGTGTGTGTGTGTGTGTGTGTTTATGGAGGCTATTTCCCCTCTTCTGTGTGTGTGTGTGTGGGCGTGTATGTGTACTGTTGTGGGGACATAAATCTGTTTACACAGTCACATTGTGGGGACTCACCCTCCCTTTGGGGACAAAATGCAATGTGTTAATCATTGCATTTTAAATTTTGGGTAAGTGTTAGGATTATGCAAGTAGCAGTTATGGTTATGGTTCTGGAAGCAGACTTTGTGCCCCAGCTTTTTGGGCCGACCCATGGCAGGACTACAGTAGAGTGTGCCCCCCCCCCCCAATGTCTTTCTGTGCTCTGCTCACCCTGGACTAGAGGGCAGCATTGAGAAGGACCCCACTGTAATGAACTGGAAATTGCGTCATCCCTCTTTGGACTGACAGGCTTCTAATGACACTCCCCAGTAGGAAGTCAGCTTTACATCCCTAAAATAGTAATTGAGCCATACCTGCCCTATTTTAAGGAGAGGTTGTGTCTATTCAATATATCATGGCACATTGGAATCAATGGTAAATTATATATATATATATATATATATATATATATATATATATATATATATATATATATATATATATATATATATATATATATATGCTATTGGAAGAAGATCTGGGGGGCTTCTTCATAAATACCTAATCATGAATAAGGTTAAGGAGTTAAGGAAGTGTCATAGATATGACCCTGCCAATCGCTAATGCAGAGGCATAAACACAAACTTCTCTTTCTGTGATGAATATTTAGAAACAGTTTTACAGCTATTTTGGCAATGCACTTTCACCAAGAAATTCTGGCAAGACCTTTGCTGATTTAGCATTGATCTGATCTTTAAATACTAAACATTATTATGGGAAAATGAGTTTTTTAAATTAGAAAAGAATACACTAGTTTTATAATAAATTTGATAGTGATGTTGGCAAAATCTTTTTGAAATACAACAATACAAAATGTCTTTGTTGTTTTCTAAGCTAATTTCTAATTTGACTAACCTAAAAGGCTCTTAAGACCCCTAATATCTGTATGTTTTGTCATATACTCCTGGCTCTTTTGTTATTGTTCTATTTGCATATCCCTTGTATACTGAATTAGTATTATGTTCTTTTGGTTAATAAAAAAAGAAAGCAGAGACAAGTAGCCTCTGGTGTAAATGTGAGGTTGATGCCCAGTTAAAATGCTTGAAATAACAGCAGCAGCAATGCAGTCAGGAGTGTGTGTCCTGGTATCTCGATAGCTGTTAGCTGATCGCTAAACACACTGTCCAAAACAATAAAAACCAAGCAAACTGTTTTCCCCCACTGTCTCTCACTTGTGGCCCCAATCGACCCGGGGTCAGTTACTCTCTCAGTGAGTGAGGAGTCAGCAGTAAGCAATAAATCAATGGCAGTATCAAATAGGCAATAACAGGTGTTCAGAGAAAGTCTGAGTCACTAAAACCTTGAGAGGTCCTTGGCCATGCAGCCATTAACGAGCACCCAAAATATTATAACATTTGAGTGAACGTTCGCCAGGGACGAGCTCATGGTCACCGCTCTGCAGCTGAAAACACTGCAGACCAACAGAGGCATGGCGCCCACCCTCTGGTTCCCACTCAGGTCAACGCTGTAGCCCTGTCACCTCTGTTGCCATTGTTTACACTGTTAACGCAATAAGCACTGTTTGAATTTTGATTATAGCACCTTTAAAACTGGTGGCTTTAACACAAACCTAAATGAGATCATTTGATTATTCAGGGTGATACTTTTGGAACCAGTGGGTCCACCCACTTCACGTTTATATATTGTTATAGAAGATTGTATTCCTCTGGCCAACCCCTCTTTACTTTTCTGTAAATGCATGCATCTACATGCATATGTGGGCACTTCTTCCATAGTCCATGGAAATACTACTTACAAAACCATAGATACACATGTTATTTGTGGTTGCTATTAAGCAGGTTGTGTTCTCTAATCGATGAAAATACATACTCCAGATTTCTCACTGCTGTAAATTAGTTAGACACAATAATCTTTCACTAGAGCACCACTGAGCCTGACAATATGCTGGGATGTTGTCTTTTTATGTGTGTGTGTGTGTGTGTGTGTGTGTGTGTGTGTGTGTGTGTGTGTGTGTGTGTGTGTGTGTGTGTGTGTGTGTGTGCCCGCCCTGTTAGGCCGTTGACCTTAATGCTTCAGTTCCATTTATTTGTCCTCTCAGCCTGTGTTCAATGCAGGTTTTATTCATCACCTGACTTCCCATCCAGGAGACTGAATCTAAACCAACCGGCTCGGTCACATAGGTGTGAGCGCATATGTGTTTGTGTTTACATGCGCTACATTTAATTAGCTTGTGTGCGTGCAGCTTCACATTTGTGTGTCATGTGTATCCTCTGCAGCAGGCCTCATCTTTTCCTAATTAGTGTGTGATCGATAGCTGGTTGTTGTGATGCTAAGCGTGGGGAGCCGTGTCAGAGCAGGGGAACAGTGACATTTCAGCGGACAGGGATTACTCTGTTGACCTTATTGTTGTGATTATAATTCAGCCCCAGCTCCCCAAGAGATGACCTCACCTTGTTCACACTGCGCCGGAGTGCTGGAGGTTGTTCAAAACTCGTTATTCTCCTCCCCTCCTCTCTCCCTCTCTCTCTCTCTCTTTTCCTTACCCCCCCTGGTCACTTCTGAAATATTCTCTCTCTTTTTTTTCTTTCTCGACCTCTTCCAATTTTCCACAAGCATGGCTGCATCTTGCTTTTGAATTATTGCCACATCCATCTTTACATGTTTACTGAACTCTGGCTACACTGTCATCTCAAGATTATGTATCACACAATTTGCAACTTATGTTACAGCTTTCTCTTGCTTTTATGTGTGTGTGTGTGTGTGTGTGTGTGTGTGTGTGTGTGTGTGTGTGTGTGTGTGTGTGTGTGTGTGTGTGTGTGTGTTTGTGGATATGTGCATGTGCGTTTGCACACTTGACAGAACAAGAGCATAAAGCAATATTTGTGACAGCTGTTTGTGACTCGTTTTTTTTTACTTTCTTTGGTTACTTTTTATTTTTTTTTAGATAACTCTGCTGTTTTCTCAAAAAAATCTACAAAACCAAGCAGAGACATACACAAATATGCCATATCCCTCCTCCATATATTTCATTTTTCAGCGTTGCACATGCAGAAGAACTGTAAGAGAAGAAAGAGAGGGTGAGGGTGTCCTCCATCAACTCCACTCTTTTCCCTGGTTGCTCTTTCTTTCTCTAAGAGTAGCTGTACACACCATTTAGACTGGGATGTCTGGAAGAAGCAGAGAGAGCCTGAAAGACAAAGTAAAAAGGAGCATTACAGCTGGACATAGATGATTGCATAGTGTTGTGTCGCATCAACTGGCCTGAAAAGCAACACATTAATATATGTGGATTTTTCAGCAACTGAGACTTTGTTTCTGAAAAGACAGATTGCCGTTTTGTTTTTCAAATGTTTTTTATGCTGATAGCTAAAAACAAATTCCAATCACCTTCATTGCACTGGGAAGCAGCAGACATTTTAGAAGTGCTGAAAAGCTAGGCACATAAAAGCCAAACTATGTGCAGGGGTAGATACCTCGATAGGTAAGCGGAAAATGTGCTTTTGTAATGTGGGGGAACAAAAAAAAGTCTGAGGGGTTCAGAGAGAAAGGTGTGTTCTCTCTGCAGGTCAGATTTTAGAAAGTTACATGCCAAAGTGCAGTGCCATTACACACAGTGGTCTATGTGGTTACCATGACTAGATCATGCACAAGCACCCAGGCTGCTTCAAAATAACCACACATCATGTAACTGTAATTCATGTCTTTTAATTTCACTACAGATTAAGTAATTGAGCATGTGCTTATTGTGTGGATCACTGTTGCGTCGATAACATAATGACCAGACTTTGAATAATACATTTGACTTTAAAAGCCAAATCATCTGCCTCTAGCTGCATATTCTTTTTCCATCTGTTTGCACCTCACTTCTCTGACTCTGCAGAAAAAAACTTTCCTGTTCAAGAAGCTCATCTGCATTCTGCTTGCTTGGTAAGACATGTTTCACATGTGCCATTTGCGAGTTTCCATGCAAATCTAGTGCAAATGTTAAAGGACTTTCCTCATAGATCTGATGCTGCAATATTGCATCTCTCCAGTGGAGCTGAAGCCTCAGTTTCACATGCTTCATGTACTATTTACTATTTACTGGTTCAGAGGATAATCACTGATTACCACATATGTGAATATATTTATATCCCACTCTCCGAAAACCTTTTGCACTTATTGTGTTGAATGTATAAGAACAGACTTGGACACAATCTATCAGCACAGGCTACCAGAATGGAAAGCAAGAGGTTTTTCTGCATGCACAGCAGCTTGTTTGTTTATGCTCACTCAATTAAATTTCATCTGATGGCATGTCCACTTAAACCAAGCCGTGATTCTTGTCTGAGGGTTGAATGGCAGTGCAGGGTTATCATCGTCAATGCAGTGACTGGCACACATATCAGGCATATGGCCCAGAGGGGCCCAGTAACTGCAGGGGTGTATAGTGGAGTGCCAGCAGCAGGTGAGGGTGCAGGATTGTGGATTTAGTCGCAGCGTTTTGGTTCCACTGGGAGACATGCAAACCTCTCACACCTGTTTGATGTCCGCTCTGCTTATCACAGACTTTATTCCAGCTAATAGAACACATTCACTATGCACAGGAGGAGAGGAGAGGAGGATCTCATTAGTTAGTGCACTGGATGCCAGACAGGGATAATGCTATAATGGTGACTGTAGTGAGAGTGGAGGACAGCTGTGGAGCGATGGCCGTGAAAATAGAGATGGAGTGGTGGAGGGTTGGATTGCAAAGGGGGAGCATTTCAAGCCTTGAGAATTCCTCTGTCGCCTCCCACCGCTGCCAGCTTAGTGATAACATGCATGAGTAGACCTTAGGTGAAAGAAGATGGCAAGATGAGGTGAGAGGGAGGGTGGGAAAAGCAGGGCAAAATTGACAGATTTAAAGGAGCAAAGTGGTTTGAAAGCCTCCCACATCCTCCTTCCTCTATGTTCCTCACAGGAGGGCCTGCTAAGGATGTTAGAGTCCATTAAAATTGCAGCATGTTTACATAAAACTAACGCAGCCGGTGCTGTTTTCACCTCCTACCTTATCTCACCCTCCGACCAACACAAATAGCAGCAAACCATAATTCAGTTTATTTACTGATGAACAAGCAATGCTTTCAAATGTAAATTAACATACACTTTAATCCCCCGTTCCAAGTGACATTGCATGGAAGTGTATCTCTTAAACTCCCAGTGACCTGCCTTGTCCGTAAATTAGAACAATCAGGATCCATTTAAGTGATGCAAATAGGAAACTCTTTTACATTACTTGCAGTGGTTCCTGAGCTGGCTAGCGTTGTGTTAATGAAGCACAAAGTTGCAAAGTCATGCACACAGACAAACACATATGCACACTTTTCACCTCTCATACTATATTGATGTGCTACCCTACTGTTTAGCTTTTGAATGATTCAACACACTCTATTGCAAGGTCCATTTGCTGTCTGATTCCTTTTGTACGGGTGGTTTTCTCAATACTCGGCTGATGATCCCTCCCCCTGTCTCTGCCAGGGAGCTGTGGGCTTGATGCACTCATGCCTATTTACTCGCAGCACCCTCCCAGCCTGCATAGAGCATCAGAGATGACACATAGAGCCTGGAGGAGAGAGAGGCGGTGAATGTAGAATACAAAAGAATAGAAAGCAAGAAGAATAGGGCCAGTGACTATAAAAATGAAGATATGCAAGTGTTTCATTGACAAGCACTGATGAAGGAGAAATGTGACAAATGAAAGGGAGCCCATGAGTAGTTCTGGGGTGTTCCTCATGATGGAGGTGATACGGTCCACTCCAGGTTTACTCTGTGCCAAAATGGCCGAGGTAACATCCTCGCTCTTCAGTCCCTGGGCTTTTGGCACTGCCTCTGACAGGGAATACATCTCTGCAGGAGTGGCTGCTTACCATTATGGCTCTCTCAACAGTTCAGGCTAGATTGCCTTTTGTACATTATTGCTCTTCAGTCGAGAAAATGTTCAAACCTCCAGAGTGATGTTTTCTGCAGGTGCCATTGGATGAATTTGTTTTATTTTAGAAGAACAAATTCTGTTCACAGCTCTGGCTCAGCATCATTTTAGTCACAAATATTTGAATTCTGCTTGATCTCATTCAAAGCATTTCTCTGATCATCTGCCTTGCCAATCCACCTGCCCATTGGTTAACATAGCAGAGGTACAATGACAACGCCAGTGCCAGTGGGTCTCTGCAGAACGGTTTTATTAACACATGACAGATGTAATTACAGAAACCAAACCATTGTTTCATAGAAACTCTGGAAATCTATTCATTGATTCTCCCATTATCCATGCTCTGGTGGTCATGGATTAGCTCCAATCATCACTGTTGTATTATATAATCCACTTCAAAAAGAAGGCTATTATGATTTAAACTGCTATAATCTGATCTCATTTCCTCCAATGTCTGAGTGTGAATATGCTGCAGTACTGATTTTGAGAGTTAGGTTTTCATCACTAAATGTGCATGCCAACGTTACCTTATTGTGTATAAGAGAGACAAGAATTTGAGAGAAAGAAAACATTTACTGAATGTGTAGAAAAGAAGGAAACTGGTAAATGCTGTGTGGTTCATATGCAATTGGGATAGGGCTCATTGACTTCGCAATGGTTTCTTTTTGAATATCTTTGACCCCCTGTAGAATCTGAACGCCTGGAGAAGAGAAAACCACCATTGCAAAGATCATAATTTATCCAGTTACAGATACTGAGTAATAGACACTGACATGAAAAGCAAAGTAATGAGAAGGGTAGCAAATTAAATTTGACTTTGAAGTCAAGGATATATTATATTACATGGTCAGTATACAGTGTCAAGCGTGCAAGAATGCACCTAATGATATTAGAAAATAAAAAGCACGAAGCTAAACCTTCACCTTGAACATGGCTAAACTTTAGGGAGACATGTAAGGTATGATATGTAACATTCCCACATTAGAATGTCTAGACCAATGTTATATATGTTGTTGAGTTGTTTACTGTTATTATACAAAATGTTTTCAATTATGTTCAAACCCAAAGAAAAATGTAATTTTACTCAAGGTCACGGTATTTTTCATTTGGTCGCATGTCAATGGCATCATATACTCTTTAAGTCGGCAAGACATTCATTTGTTTACAATGGTTGTGATGGAGTTTGAGTATTCATAGCCGGATGCTGCCTGTTCTGCGACGAAGCTGTCCAAGTTAAGCGCTAACATACGGGTGAATTAAATGACCAAAGAAGATTATGGATTATGCGAAAATATTGGTGTGGCAATCTCAAAATGGAGAGAGCTAACGTTACTTGAGGCTATTTCATGAAAGTGAAAATAACATAACATGAACTCACTTAAGGTGACTAATTGTAATGTGACTAAAACTTGAATACATTACCTGATAATGAAATATCTGAGTCCCATCAGATAGATGTTCATCGGAAATGTTGATTGCTTAACAATATAAACAATAATTCCCATGATCCTACTTCACTCCATCACAGTCCGTTTTTTGGTATTGTTTTGATTACGAGACATCTAGAGGCAGAAATGACATACTAACAAGTAATTAGTTATGTTAGGTACTTTAACAGGTAGTTTAAAACTACCTGTTAAAGCCGAAGGATTTTCAGATTTAAATATTGCAGAAATATTTGCCCATATTATCCTGTAAGGCAGCAAAACCAGTAGTTATAGTGTGTAATTACTGCATATTTAATTCTGCATTTAGGGAGTGAGAGAAAGGAGGACAGTGAATGAGTTTGTGCACACTATAAGGCTCGGGCTAATTAGTTTACCACACTTTTAGGAACTGAGAAAACAATTAGATAGGCTACTGGGTGAAAGGATGGAGACCATATTGATACTCACCAAACAAAAATACTATGATATTAGAGAATATGCTAAATTAATGCATAATGTCTAATGTAAATTGAAAGATAGGAACAAAATGTAACCTGAGTCTGGACGTACTGAAGAATCATTTCATGAATTACATTGTTCAAATAACAATTCGGTTGATCAATTTTACGGATAATATATACAGCAATAAGTAAGGCAAGACGTCCATGCAATAATGGTTCACATTGACATAAAAAAGGAGGAGCTATATGGGCTGTTGAATGAAAATTCAACTGTTGTTGTCAGTGGGAAACACATATTCTCTGTAATTACTGTGACGAACAAAGATAGCAAAAATTGCAGCTTGTGTGCTGTCGAGCCTCATGATTGAATAAAAATTGGTCTGTTCCAGCCCGCTCATGATCATACCAGATAGAACTGACTCAAATCAAATACATGTCAGATAGGGAGAACTCTCAGTTTGATGAAGATGATAATATTTCATCATGTCTTTAATTAGTACAATTAGAGGTTAAAACATTACCTGCCTTAACTGCCCGGTCTCATTACCACGGCTTTAAAGACCGATGCTTCGTCACACTCCTAACACAGGACTTTCAACCAGGGCCCTGTTTCTCGTACCTGGCTTACTGAGTTAGCGGGCTAATTGTCAGGATAAGATGACGTAGGTCAGGCTCTCTCGGTTTCTCGAAGCAAGCTTAGATAAATCACCATAGCAACACATCCAAAAATGTAAACCTGCTCCCGGGCAGGCTTACTGAACTTCACTGGATAAGCTGGCCGGACAAAGAAGGCAGCTCCCTTCCTCATTGATGAAGGAGCGATATTAGTTATATTAGTTTATAGGGAGAGAGTTCTTTCAGATCGCCAGGATCCATCCTTTACATCATCATGACTTCCTGTACGCGGCGCAATAGATTCTGCTGACAAGGAATCATTTATTTACGAGAGCTTCTCGAGCCGCGGACATTGATCACCACAGGTGCAGCTGATCGCCGTCTCAGACACAGACTATCAGCCGCTGCATGCCGCTGTTCTTAAGTTTATTTAGGATGTGTTGAAAGTACTCATAATTATATGACAGTGTTATTAGTACACCATACACATCATTATTGTAGAACATGATTAAGGTGGACTCATGATGAGAATACAGAGAATCACACACAATTTATTTTCACTGCTTCAATTGATTGAATTTCTGATTATGAATAATACATACATACTGTTCCGCCCATACACATATTCAAACTCCTAGTTATATGGTAATCTACACATACATGTATATACACATATATAGTACATGATTCATACGCGCATACAGTACATATATCTACATACTACTGCCAGCAGATACAGTACATTTAAATAAATAGAATGTGATTGATTTGGGTGATGAAGTACTTAAAATTAGCCGATACATTTTCCAACACTGACGCATTTAACTTGTCTGATATATTTGCAACGCTTAAGCGGGGGCGCTGTTAAGCTGCGTTCACACGTTTGCTGTGAATGATTAAGGTATTGACTTCCTCATATGCCTTCATGTTCATCTCCTGCTTCTCAGCGGAGAAATAAAAAGAGGTTCCTCTGAGTTTATTGTCCATTGTACTGTTAGAACATGGTGGTGTCAGTGCTCCATTATTATCCCTTCTGAAGAGGAGCGGCGCATTTATCAGATGACTGACGTCTGGCTAGAATCAACGAGACGTTTCAGCGCGGATCAGCCGTGAAGAAACCGAGTTAGCCTGATGTCAATCATCTCGCTAATTTAAGCTTTTTTTATTATTTGCTCGACTTTGTTGAGTCAGGTACGAGAAATAGGGCCCAGGAGTTAGAGAGCAGTGTTCGCGTTCCAAAGAACTGCAACCGTGCGACCAGTGCAGTTAAAAGTGACGCCAAGGGATCTGACAAAGCGTCAGGATGTGATGAGCTGGAATGAGAACACGTTGACTTGAAATACCGTTGGAACTCTAAAATGTTAATACTGGTATACATTATAAATAGGTATAATATGTAAATGTGTGTTTATGAAAGTATGTATTCTGGCTATAATTTTGACCACAGTATATATTATGGACAGCCATGCCCACAAGTGACAGCATGTCATAGCAGTAGGCCAACCCTGGAAATTATGTTCATATGGGATGATTCTGCAAGGCACAATTTAACTCCAATGCCAGCGATCAGTGTGGAAGTAGTGTGGCCTTTATGTAGTGAGCCAGAAACTAAGGGCGTAGAGGTCAGGGTGGTGGTTGGGCTTTTAGCAGGTCGGTCTTTCATGCCAACAACAAAGATTTGCATCCCATCTTTTGTTTTAGTTGCCCAAGCAGGACGTTTTTTTTAAGATAAATGGGCATTGAATATATGTAATCAAGGATTTTGCAGGATCATCCCACATCAACGATCTGTGTGGTGATAAGGTTGCTATGTACTCAGCTGCTCTCCAATCTCTTGGCACACAGCAACACGAGTGCTGCTGGAGTCATACACACACACACACACACACACACACACACACACACACACACACACACACACAGTTATTCTGTTGCTGCTTGGTCCCTCTCTCTTGCCATCTTTGCAATGATGAGTTATGAGGCCACGTCTGAGTGTGATGCAGTAGTATCTCCCACCTGGCAGTCCAGGAGAGATCAATAATTGATCTTGACAGTGTGCCACCACCTGCCAGGACCCCTCAGGGTTCACATGCGCACACGTGTATTACCAGAAAACAGAGGCACACACACACACACACAAACGTCTTTTCGTTTTTCCAATTACTGTAATGATACATACACAACCAACATGGGAAAATGGAGTTGTCACTCAGTCACATCACAGCTGAGCAGATGTCAGATTGTGCTTAACCTCAGCAACACTCTGGAGACCTGACAGACCACACGGCTGCCTCTGAGGTCAAACTGTGCAAGCTGTAGATCATCAGCGGCTATGTTGATGCTGAGCTGGCACTGAAACCTGGAGACTACGCTATGATTTCCATGCCTTTGTTTTTCGAAACAACTTAAGAGGGGGAATCTTTGACTTTGCTGCAACAACAAAAAAACAGTCTCCTCTTTTCATAGCAACCATCAACTCCTTTTTCTGTCTTAATCAGGCCTTCCTGGTTTAATTTGCTCCTTAAATCAACTGGATGTTTAGTCATTTATGAGAGAGGTGGAAAACAGCAGGTGCGAGGCCTCCTCAAAACACCAGAGAAGTGATCCAATTTGGTGTGGGCAGTAAATTGTGTGGACATCTGCGCACTGCACGGCGTGGAGCTGAGCACGGAGCAGGGTGGATGCATATCTCTGCCTGGATGTACTGCTGACAGGGCACAGGAACAGCCATGGAGGGGTGCCAGGCAGGCAGCAGAGAGAGAGAGAGAGAGAGAGAGAGAGAGAGAGACTTGGGATTGGGACTTGATTGTGAGAGATCTGGTAAATTTGAAAAAAACTGTTACAAATCCCACCGTGACTGTCATACACACCTTCAGATCTTTCCCTTGTGATCCATCATGAAAATGGTCTTCACGTGTCATTTTCTTGTACCTGTCTGGTTGTAACACAACAACAACCTCCATCATCAGACTGTTTCAAACTGCTGTGAGTAAAGCAGCAACTAGAGCCATGACTAGTGTGGCTCATAGACAGCAGTACACAGCAGGTCCCGGGCCTGAATCTCCCCTAAGCCCCAAAGGACCTGCCAGGGCTAATTGAACAGATTACAAACCTTCCTTCTTCCCCTCTATTTGGCATTAGTGTGCCGTGGACCAACTGGGTCTGGACTCGGTCTCGGCCCTGCACCCCTGGAGGCGATTAAGATCTCCTTCTGCAGCCGTCACTCGGGCCATAACTTCTTTTAGAACTTGGCTGACATTTGGTCTGAATTTAGCTTTCTTGAAGCGTCAAGATTTTTGATTTTTATCTTATAGATTTCACAGCTGCTAACTGTGACAGAAAATGCTTCTGCTTTTTCATTTTCTCCGCTATATGTGTTTGTATGTATCCACACTGTATTGATTTTGATTAATTATGCTTTTCATCATGATCATCCCCTGATTCGTAACTGCAGACTCATCAACTGTAATTTTCATCAGCACGAGCATGGGCTTAATCACTCTGATTTCTGTCGTGATTCAGTCAACATTATCATCGGCAACATTTTCCTCTTCCTCAACTTCTTCATCACTGTAATTCTCTTCCTCCTCCCCCTCAGTAATGCTATTGTCTCCTCCTTCATCATATTTATCGTTGTTTGTTTCGCACTCTCACTTTCTTTATGGTTATGGCCATATGTACATATTCTGGTCTTTTCTGTAATTGCTAGTTTGGATTCAAGGCTTCTTGATGAATGCTTGGCATGTGTGAAATACTGTCTTTCACTAAACAATCAATTTAGCCTTTATAAACCAAGCAAGATTAAGTACATTTGGTACATCTGAGTCTGTCCTCATTGGGCGCCAAGCTGTACACTTCAGACACAATACTGCAGCTGTGCGTCCCATTTAAATGAAACTAATAGCTGGGAGAGCTTTTTGGACAAGATGTTGCTCTCACAATTCAATACTTCGTTAGCAAGTGAAATTGTTGGCTCATATACAGTATGGAAGGGAAGATCAATATATTACAGCCAGGTATTAGTAGTGCAATGCAATACAAGCACTGGAGATCGACAGATTGGGTAAAAACAATTACAAAAACATAATACAAAGGTGGTGGTGGTGGATATGCATCATAGCACATAAATCCATGTCAGACGCAAAATTATAGATACATGTGCTGGTGTTTGCACACACACACACACACACACATGCATACAGTTGCCTTGAAAATGAAGAGCACCCAGAAATTCAAATACATACACTCCCCTTTGTTTCGCTCCTCTTCACTCAGTCACTGATTTGAATGGAGTAAATCATCATTTACGTTTTGGAAGGAGATTGATGACCGGTCTTAATGGTTTGGCCACCGTTTCTATTTCGAACGACGGGTCAGTCGGGCAGTTAAGGAGCCCTTCTCTATTGTGGCCATCTGACATTTCTATTCATCATCAAACAGTCTGCCTCCTGCGGCTGCGATCTCGAGGCACAAACTGCTTTGTAAGGCACTTTGTGTGCATGTTGCAGCAAATGGGGGGAAAAGGTGTACGTCCACGTGGGGTTGGCAAAATGTTCCAAGAGACATATACTGTGATTTATGTCCTTTTACGACAATATCTCTGGGTGTATTAGGCCATTGTGGTTAATGCTGCAAGACTGTTTCATGGCAATATTGAATTTTTTTATGTTGAAGTTCCTTTTATTCGTATAAAGGTACTAAACCGTAAGTTATTTTTGGGGTCTATTCTATCCCTAAGCTTAACAAAAAAATTACTCACAAATATGTCACATTGATATTTTGCACATTTTTTGAGAATTGTTGAACGAAAGAAAACATTGAGAGAAAGAGAGAGAGAGAGAGAGAGAGAGACTGGTTTATAGAACAAGTTAAACCCTACAATACTATAGAATATGTGAGAATACAACATTGTCAAGAAAACTTAGCCAGGTTTTCTAGTCTGTAATAGAAATCATCTACGGACAGGATTAAATAAGATAAAACACTGTTCTGTTTTTAGGACTAGGTTTTACAATCCCTGGTTGATTTGCACTCCTGAGATGTAAAGTGGGTTGACGCAGACATGCAAGGTGTTTCCGGGTAAGAGTCGTGGTGCTGTCTGTGGGACAAAAGGGTTAAAGCCTCATTGGAGTCATCAGGTGGGTACCCTCCTTCTCCGGTGTTTCGATGATAGGCCCACAACACCTCCAGAGGGCTCATCGTCCCAGATGTGCCCCCCTCTGCTTCAACCCTTCTGCGCCATAGATGCTATTTTGGGGCCCAAGTGGCGTCTCTCCTCTTCACCCACAGCCACTGGCTTGCCCATTCAGCAGCGCTTGAGAGGGCTTTGATGGCTTGGCGTTGGGCTTGGCCTCGAATTCCCAAATCCTTTAGTAGCCTGGTAGTTGTTTTACCCACGAAGCCTCTGCAGCCGACTTCCACTGGGCAAACTTTGGCTTTCCAGCCACGTTGCTCAGCATCAGCTGCCAGCTCAGCATACTTAAGGCTCTTTTGTTCGTAGGCCTCCTCTACAGCGTCCTCCCAGGGCACAGTCAGCTCCACGATGTACACCTTCTTGGTTGAGGAGGACCAGAGCACGAGGTCTGGTCTGAGGTTTGTAGTGGCGATCTCTGGTGGAAAGTAGAGCCTTGGACTCAGATCCACCACGAGCCTCCAGTCTCGCGCTCCTCCAAGCTGACCGAAGTCTGATGTTGTACTGGCCTTGGTCATGGATGGCTTTGCCCCTTCACAGACGAAGCCTCTCGCAGATGTAGGACGGGATGATGGAGGTAAGGCATTGATGGTCGTTCTTCTGGTCTCCAGCGTAGCTGCAAGGCACTTCAGCACTTGGTTGTGCCGCCAGGTAACAGCCTTGAGTCAGGCTTGTCTTACAGCCAACCAGAATGTGTTTAAGGTTTGCTGGAGACGGGCAGAGGGGGCATGTTGGGTCTTCTCCGTATCATTGGTGGAGGTTACTGGGAGATGGCAAGACATCATACGTTGCTCGTAAGATGAAGCTGGTGTGAAATGCTTCCATACTCCACAGCTCCTTCCAAGAGACCTTCCTTCTCTCAACTCCCTCCCACGTCATCCACTCATCCACTGTCCCTGTTTCGATTGGGAGACAGCCTTTGCGCACCTTGTTGCCTGCCCTTGCCGGCGCACCTCCTCAACGACCAGACCTCTGCGCTGACATGGAGCTGCCTTGTACCAAGATGGTCTGCTCTCTCCGAGGCCAAAGCCTCCTCTTCCCTGTTGCACAAGGCCAACGATGTCACGATGCCTTAGATCTGCCTTCGCCTGCCGCGTAGCTGCGCTTGCATTCCATTTCCTCCCGGTCGCCAGAGTAGGAGCTGCTTGGGCTCCACATGGGTCACGGGATTCTGTTAGTGTCATTTCCAGCCTTACTTTGGAGCACTTGAATTCCTCTGTAAGACTGGACACAGGCAGCTCCAGAATGCCTCTTCCATACAGCCCTATGTTGCTGAAACACCTGGGAAGACCCAGCCACTTTCTGGCAAACGAGCTGATCAACCTCTCCAGTTTTTCAACCTTTGAGATAGGGACCTCATAGATGGTAAGAGGCCACATCAGCCGGGGTAGGAGACCGAATTGAAGGCACCAGAGCTTTAACCTGCCAGGAAGTAGGGACTTGTCGATACAGTTTTCCATTTTCCTGTACAGGTAGGCATCACTTTCTTAGAGCCTAGTGCATAGGACTCTGTCCAGCTTTAGGTAATAAATATTAGGGAGTAGGTGTAGACGCAAGGGAGTCATTTAAGTGGTACAAGTGTTTTTCGGGGATACCTTTTAAAAGGTATGGGTGAGAGTATAAAGACTTCTTTCATGACAGCCAGGATTGGGTATTTTTTATCCGAAGAAGACATGACATGGTGACAGACCTGGGTGTTGAGTCTACTGTCTGGCCTCTCGTGGCTCTGTGGCTCTCATAACCAGGCCAGACATTTCCCATCTGCAGGTCTGGTCTTGTACCATAGTCGTGTTTCCAACGTCTCATTTTCTGTCGTCTGCTTCGGCCCCAGTCTTTTTTCAAGGTGAGCTCTTCCCCCCGGTCCCTGAAAGGAGAGAGGGAGAGGGAAAAGTGAGAGGCAGAATCCTCCAAGGTCACTTTCGGTGTCTCTCCGTTAGAGTTGGTGAGTTCCTGACAAGTCAGAGACACTTTCAATTTCGCACCAACTGTCAAGGGCTCCCTGTTTTTTAAACCGCATGTGAGACAGATAGGAGCAGAGGAAGATGTTTCCTGACTTTCTGGTATTATCGGATGGCCATTCTTTTCTCCAGCCTTATCTCTCTGTCAGTAATGGGCCTTCAGTGATTCCTGCCAGATAGCTGCTGTGGATGGACTGTTAGGCACACAGATAGGCACAAAGCTTTTCCAGATACTGCGGATCTTCACCTGGCTGTTTTTCCACATGTTTCTGCCCCTCGGTGATTGGTAAATCCCATTTAATGGCAGTTTGACAGACGCCGCACCTCTGCTTCTCAGCAGATTTGGGGTGGGGGGAGAAGTGCGCGGTGAACTTTCTTTGACCACCTTATCAATCAAAAGTATAGTCATTTTCTTCCAGGTGTGTATAGGGCATGGGTTTAAGAGCTTTGATGTAACATACCATGGACATCTTCATACATATGGCATATGTCTCGTGACTTTGAGCTTATTGCTGCTTTTATTGTTTCATAGAACAACTCACTGCGGGGAAGGATGCCACGTCAAAAGCTATTTTCCGTTAGCGTTCACACTGAAGAGAAATGCAAACTTCAAAGAAAGCACACTGTATGTGTGTTGTTGTGTGTGCATGTATGTGTGCAAGAGTGCCATAAACAATATTGGCCTCCTGTTGACAAGTTAATGATCAGTTAATTGCCTGCTGAGCATATGAATTTATAGTCCACCCATTCTCTCCAAGATAAACCCCCCAAAAGTAGCGTGTCTTTCTTGAAGGCATTCAGTAAAGTCTTCACTTTACTTCACTATGACGGATTCATGTTTGGGGAATTGGGGAGAAAAAGCAGAGGGGAGGAGTGGAAGGGCTGATAAGAGAGTTGAAAGCAGTGGCGGCGGGGAGTGAGAGCAGCAGCAATAGGCTGGACGCCTGCTGCTTTCTGTTTGGGGAGAACCCCACTAGTGCTGTCCCTGCTGTAGTGTAGGGAGAGGCTCAGCCAGGGGTCTTTGAAGTGTGGCTCTGTTATTACATGGACTGGTTTGTCCTGTGTGCTGCTTTTATGCAATCAACGAACAATATATAAAGACGGCTCCCATCCCTCAAACAACTACAATTTGAGGCCGAGCCGTGCCGGCCGCGCAGAGCGTCCCGACAACGTCGGCGCTTCTGTATTTCTAAATGTTTGGCTTACCACTCGAGAGACGCAGATCCACTTGTTATACAAATGCTTTGGAGTATGTTTTACTCCGACTGTGGATGAGATTCGTTTGTCACTAACATTTAACTTGATCTCCATTTTGAAATATGTAAATTAGCAGCTGTTGCAAGAGGAAACAGAATGCAACATGAAGATATCATGCTATGTTGGTGTTAACCCCTCTTCAGCTCTGACACTGCAGCTGCCATCTGTGTGTGTGTGTGTGTGTGTGTGTGTGTGTGTGTGTGTTTTCATGTATATATACATATATATTGTCCACAAATCTGCTGTCTAAGGGATCAATATATCTATATGTGTGTGTGTGTGTGTGTGTGTGTGTGTGTGTGTGTGTGTGTGTGTGTGTATATATATCATCAATATATTAACTGAGGAATTTTCTGCTAATCGATTCTTTATGAAGTTAATAATGTAACTGATGACGGTCATTTTCCAAGGCTGTAGTTTGTGGTGCTTGTACTGGATTGAGTTAAAGAGGTTTGATATTCTGCCAAACCTAATTACTAAAGTATCGGCGAGATATAGACAGAATGCCAGTAGTGTTGAAGTTAACCTTTAATGGTGTATAGATTGTGTGCTCCTCGTGCACTGTTGGGGATTCATGCAGCTCTGTTAATCTAATATGGAAGTCTCCAAGCAATATGTGATATTTGATGTGTCGGTGACCTTTGTGCTGTCGAACGCTATTTTTTTTTTACAGCGAAAAGTGGTATTTTTTATATTACACTGTGTCTAGATTGTGCTTACCCTTAAATGTAACCTGCTTTTGTGAACACCTGCAGTGGAGACTCCACAGCGTTATATGAGTGACAGCCTCTCAACCCAAACCGAATATTGTAGCCATCACTGTATGGCTTGATGTATTGCATTGGATTGCATTACACAGCATTAAACTCTCAAACGCTGATGAAAATGATAGCCATTGTTTAGATTATGAGGCAAAATGGTAGATATAACAACAGGGATCTCTCAAGTTTTTTTTCCTGATAGAAAACCGATTTGGAAATATTCTAAATTCAGAACACCAGAAGTCTGTTTACTAAATAAACTAAATCTCTATTTCTCTCACTCCCTCTCTTTGCAAGGTCAGTGGGTGCAGAAGGTTGGGCTTTAGTTGTGTTCTGTCGTCACTTTCTCCTCCGAGCTGCAGGCTGCGACAGAGAGGCGGCTTTTATTCTAGAGAGCCTCTACACACACAGATCCTGTGCCAGCCAGGGAGCAGCAGCGTGCTGGTTTCGCGCTTATAGTTCTAAGTCTAGTTTATTCGGTAATAACTGAGTGATAGAAGCCGCCCGGTTGTGCGAAACCTCTGAAACGAGCCCACAACATAACCGGACGCACTTTACTCAGAGCCTATTTATTTTTCCAGTTGACGTGGTTGGAGCGAGAGCGCGCGTGCAGTCTGGACTCGTCGGGCATCTCTCTCTGTGTGCGTGTGTGTGTGTGTGTGTGTGTGTGTGTGTGTGTGTGTGTGTGTGTGTGTGTGTGTGTGTGTGTGTGTGTGTGTGTGTGTGTGTGTGTGTGTGTGTCCCGGGGAGGGGAGGAAAGGAGCGCCGTGGACCTGCTGGGATTCTAAGACATCTACGTTATTTTTGTCCAATCAGGACAGGCAGGACCCAAGGCTCCGGTTGTCTCCTCTGTGGACAGGCTACACACTCAGAGCGATGACTGTACTGAATTATCCACCGGCTCCCTGTCATTTCTCCGCCGAAGCCAGCCCCACCAACACCCGCCCTTAGAATAAAGCTGCTGTGAAACAAGTCGTCACCATCACCGTTGTCTAACAGCTGGGATTTACACTTTACAATGTCTTGAGACGCGACGGGGAAGCTGCAAAGATGATGACAGTGAGTATCGGCTCGTTTAAATGGCGCTGATGTTGCATCCATGCTACTTTTAGCTCGCAGGGTACAGCTTTTAACCGGTGACTTTCATTTTGGCCGATAATAGCGTATCGGGGGGGGTCAGCCTGGCCACAGCTGTGGTGGCTGTCATTCTTCGTGCGACAGTGGGTTATAGGCGTTTCTGTCCCCGCTGTTGCCGGGAGGGGATACCACGTTCCTCTTGGGACTTTTTGGGAACATTACATCATATGATGATATATTTTCAGTCAAGCGTCTAACCCTTAAAATACACGATATCATGCAACTGTCATGCGTGCAGAAATGCCACTTGGAGTACATATACGCTCGACGCACGCAAGGACTGGGCGTATGCGATGGTGCCACCGCCGAGAGAACGACGGGCAGAGTTGTTCGGGTAGTCTGTGACATAAATTAAACGCCCCCTAGACACCCGTCCGGCTGCGGGGTGGGGACCGGTGCAGCTGTCAATTTGCATGTATTTCGTGGCCAAATCCAGCCTGCGCTTCGGTTAATCCCACAGCGGATCAGCTTTACCGCTCCTCTCTCTCGCTCTCTCTTGCTCTCTCTCTCTCTCACACACACACACACACACACACACACACACACACACACACACACACACACACTTTAAATGATTAGGCCTACATTATTTTAATCGGGCTCATGTGACCATCATGTAATGACGCGATAACATGTGGGAACCACGCGCTGTGTTGATGCCGCACAAATCGGGATAACACTTCAAGAAAAAGAAGAAGAAAAGAAGGATCGGTGCCCGGGATTTGAAACGCGATCGAAGCTCTGCTGCTCTGCTTCTATTTATCGCTCGTCCTGTACTTGGAGAGGGGAACTCCACCCGGTCCCTGAATCCGGGTTTTAAAGCACTTCGGGTGACAAAGCCACGATGACAGGCTGGTTCACACACCGCAGGGACTGGTGACCGTGTGGTGGTGAGGCAGCGCGTTTGATGAGCACGTCGGTAAGGTTTCTCTCCGCTGTACTGACACATTGATGCAGGTCTATTGTATGATCCTATGATGATTGTACAATCTTTTTTTTTTTTTTTTAAGCTAAACATTGTACTTTATGTGCATAATCGCGAGCGGGGCCGTTTTGCTGTAAAATACCAGGTCCACGCGATTTCAGAGCATTAGGCCATAAGTAGGCTGGTGATGTTGTGTGCTCTTAAGTCCTCCCCTTTCAGTTGGAGACTTACTGGTACTCCTGGAGTTTTTCCATGTTGAAACCCACATATTGTTGGAAATGATCCCTAGGAAGAGAATTTGGGATCCTGCATGTTATTACTGTCTAGACTGAGAGACAACAAGCAGAACAGTCATCAAACACCCTGGCACTGGTCTAATGCATGGGTGAGTTATTCATTCTGACTTTCTCTGCCTCTGAACACGCTGGAGGTCCCAACACCCAGAGGCTGTTCAAATAACATTTGAAATAGTTGTAACTATCAAAAAACACCTTGCCAAGGAAAAATGTGGCTTGTGTGGCCCCGTTTGTGCAGCTAGTGCAATCTTTATCATTGTTAGACCTTTATGGAGAAAATGCAAGCTCCTCATCATAGCTTAGGTCTCTACACGGCATCAGCAATTTGTGTATCTAGTCTCCAAGATGCTGAGTCTTTTGCTCAGTGCTTTACCCAACATTGAAATTGTCTGCATTGGGCTTTGACGTCAACAGCCGGCACAGGTGTGGTTTAGTAGCAATACAGTGACCCAAGAAAGCCTATTATAACTAGGCTGATATTATAGTTTTGCAGTTTATCCCTTTTGAGCCTGGTGCAAAGTCCTCTAAACCAGCAATTAGCAATCTTCATAATTAATTTCTTTTCCAGAACAACTCA
Organism: Taurulus bubalis; assembly: GCF_910589615.1. Classification (NCBI taxonomy): domain Eukaryota; kingdom Metazoa; phylum Chordata; class Actinopteri; order Perciformes; family Cottidae; genus Taurulus; species Taurulus bubalis. Next base: position 4,769,712 of record NC_136598.1, on the reverse strand, counting down.
TTATGTGGATCACGTAGGAATATGTGGTTAATTTCTCTTTGCCCAGAGAGAAATTTTGCTGCTCCTTGCTTTTCATTAACTTTTAAAAGTGGTGTGAGGCACTATGATAATGCGCTCCTGTGGAGAAAAGACTGATAACTCTGCAAGAGAAGGCTCAGGTCGGGGGGGAGATTTGTGAAGGGTTGTAAACAACATGGACGTTTTCATTAGCTGTGAACTCATCAGCGAGCTGGTGATTGGGGCTCTGCAGGAGCGACACAGTCAAGGTTAGACAACAACTCTGGACTCATCTGTCCGTGTCACAGCACGGTGATATTGACATGTCAGTGTTGCATATCTCACCCCTCACAACACCCATGCTTTGTTCCTGTGGTGCTGCAGATGTAGCAGTGGGTGGTGGGATATCATTCTGACACATCCAGCCACACGGACTCCGCGTTCCCTGTGTGTGTCAAGTATTGCACAAGCCCACATTCACCAGAGAAATGTATAATCAGCTAGCATTGTCGAGTAAGACTGAGAAGCTTTGGAGCGGTACAGTTGTGTAGCAGATGACTAGACAACTAGTCCAAGGGAGACCGTGACTGCAAAATTCTGTGCCGAGAGGAAGTTCCTGCGGGACAGGAAGTGCTTTGTAGTTGGTCTCAAAACACCCTTATGAATCTAAAGCTACACACTTCCCGAAATTATCTTTTCATTGTCCTTGTCTCCTTTCTCCTCCCCTCTCTTTTCTTTCTCTATTTTAGACTCTCGTTCTTTTCACATGCCTTTCCTCAGTTTCACTCTTTTTCTCTGTTCCTTTGTCGTTTGCAGGATTACCGGGAGGATGGCATGGACCTGGGGAGTGATGCCTCCAGTCGCTCCAGCTCAGAGTCCAACTCCAGCAAGGTTACACCTTGCTCCCCTTGTCTTGACCTGACCACTTTGGAGGACTACAAATCCTCCCCCTCTCTAGACCTGGTCACCTTAGATGACTATGAGGAGGACGAGGACTACCAAGAGTATAAGAAGAAGGTGATAGAGGAGTGGGAGAGCGAGTATGGCGAAGACTACATCTCTCCACAGCCTCCTGGTCAAGAGGAAGGCGGAGGAGGCCATGTGGGGGTTGACGGCCTTGGCGAAGGCTTTGAGAAGACAGTGAACAGTCGCAGCCTCGCTGAAGAATTCCAGGATGTGAAGACCGTTCCACCCCTTCCGGCCTCTGGCAGGGACACTGCCACCTCAGTCGCAGCCGTCCCTGAGGAACTGAAACTGAACGGCAATCTGATTTTGCCCAGGAGCCACCAGCTCCATTGCCCCGGTACACCACAGCGGGCCGCAGGGACTCCCAAGCCCCGCCACCGTAGCTCCAGTCAAAGCAGGGGGAGCCACAGCACTAGCGGGGGTGCTGGGGGTGCTGGTGGTGCTGGTGGTGGATGCAGTGGAGGCAGTGCAGGGACTCGGGGACAGAGGAGGGGATACAAAGAGGAGGAGGTTGTAGAAGAGGAGGAGGAGCCTCTGCCCACCATGGACTGGGCAGCCCTGGAGAGACACCTGGCTGGGCTGCAGTGCAGAGAGCAGGAGAACCAGAATCTCAACCACAACCAGAACCACAACATGGGCAAGACCAACTACACCTCGGTAAGTGTCGAAGGATTTTGTTGTTTCTTTATGTTCCTGTTGGTTTTTCTGCTTGTGTGGGTCAAAGCTTAACATCTCACATAGATCTTTCCCATGCTCTGGTGGGCATCTGTAATCCCACAGTTTTCTGTGTCATATGAACCCGGGACACATGAGGTTAGGTTAGCTGGAGTAAGGAAGAGGGATTAGTCAGCTAAGCGCTAAGCTATGTGGTCTGGCTATTAACCGGACCACCGTGGAACTCTGGGCTACATACTGTATGTACACATATTCAACAGTACACGCAGTAGTTGTTATTATGTAATGACTTTGGACAGATAATTACTACAGCAAAAGTTTGTTGCTGACCTTTTTAATCTTGTTAAATCTAATTAAAGTAAATCTTTGTTGTGGCTGTGTGGTTTTTCTACCAGAAGAGGTCAGTGTTGCATTGACATTCTGCAGAGAGCTGCTGCAGGCCTTTCATGCCACTCCAGCAGCTCCAGCACTAAAGGCTGTTATGATTCACTTACAATCTCATGACTTCACACTTTAAATCGCAGTCCCAGCTAGAGTTTTATGGTTTATTGCTGGTCTGTGGGTCCAAAAGGGTGTAGCTTTAAAAATGGGTAAGGAGGAGCGGGAGGAAGTTGTTTACAGCAGCCAGAGTTTCAGTGCAGACACTTAGCTCTAACAATAAGTGAGGGCAAATGTGTGTTTGAGAAATGGGGATTGGTGCTCTCTTTTGGTATGCAAGCACCAAGACCTTTTCCTCAGTGCACACAGACAATGGCGGCAGCCAGTGCCTTTGTGAGTGTGTTGTGTGTCTTTGTTTGTCTGTCCTGGAGGCCCCCTCTGTCTCCCTAAGGCATGTCAGGAATGCAGCGAGGAGTGGGGGATGAGAGGAAGGAAAGAGGGAGGAAAGGACAGAAAGATGGTATCTTTAGGACCAGGCAGTTCGGGGTCACATGGCTTATGTGGTTGCGTCAATGTTCATTACCTGCTGTCCATCTTAAAGGAAAAGGTCACCTCCTGGTTCGCTTTAGTCTGGGGAAAATCTGCTCTCTCTCTCTGTCTCTCTCACTCTTTCTATCTCTGTCTCTCATTCTCTCTCTCTCTCTCTCTCTCTCTCTCTCTCTCTGTCTCCCTCAGCAGTGGGCTGTGATATAATTGATGGGTGGAAGAAAATCTCTTGAAAGAAAGCCTCTGTCTCCCCATGCAGCCACTATCCTCTGCACACGCACAAACACACCCATTCACTGACATGCTCTTTACCACATGCGGTGTCTCACACACACGAGGCCTCATGGTGTGGCTGACGAAGTGCCACAGCTCCAACTGTCTGTCTGATTACGAGTAAAAAAAAATAAAAAATCCTAAGAAGAACAAGGCCTCACATGTTGATGGCCTGAGTAGATAATAAATTAGAATTAGCTGTGTAATCCTTCCTAAACTGGAAGCAGAAGAGATATACCGGAAAAGACGGAAGGCAAGCTAATATCGTTGGCAATCCCGCTTTTAAAATCACATGTGGGCTGCTGCTACTTCTATAGAGGAATGCCTAATCATCTGGATCATATCAATGCTGACATGTAATTTGTCCTTTTGGATTGTTTAGTCCTATCTCTGAGCTTTCACATGTGGTATAAGAGGACAATGCTATTGACCCTCTGCTAACCTGCTCACGAGAGCCCAAAAGGAGACAATTCAGGAACTGAGACATTCCTATAAGTAATCCCCAGTGTATGTCAGGGGGCATCTGAGTTTCTTACTTCTGAAATGTCAAGGAGTTAACAGACACCCTGGAGGAAAAGGGGGGCTGGTACTTTTAAAATGTTTTTAAATATTTAGACATCCTCTCTGGCGGGACCCACGAGCGAGATGATGCGTGTGTTCATGTATGGAGGGGTCTGTCTGTCTGGGATGTTTCTGGGGTCCAGAGGGACAGAGATATTCATGCTTCAGTAGAGCTTCAAACGCATCTGTGCTTTCAGAAAGACGGGACACAGTGAAGCTCAAAGCTAATAATCTGTAGTGGTAGCTTGGTGCCTGGAGACGGGTTTAGCTGCAGTCGGATGCAGTAGCTACACAACACCACATACACACTGACTGTATAGGAAATGTTATGCTTTAAAGCTTCAAACCAGACAGATAGAATACTCAGACACAGTCACGAGCATGTAGACCTCCTCCGGCGCACTGGTTGTCCTGTCCACATGTCCATGTGCCCCGGTCAAAGACAGGGTTGAATCATAGCCCGGGAGAGTGTGTAGGTCTTTGAAAAGTTCATTTAGCTTCATTCAAAGGAAAAGTTTGACATTTTGTTAAATGCGTTTATTCACATACTTGCCAAGAGTGAGATAAAAAGATTGCCATGTATGGTATTACAAAGCTACAGCCAGCCGTGGGTCACCTTAGCGTAGCATAAAGAGCCTGGCTCTGTCCAAAGGGGAACAAATCCACCCACCAGCACCTCTAAAGCTCCATAATTGGCACTTTATAACATTTTTGTTTCATCCAACCAAAAGCCAACGTGTAAACACGTTCAGCTGTTCCAGGGCCAGTTCTGTCACTTTTAAGCCAAATGTCAAACTATTTTCTTTTGCATTTGACATGTCAAACACACACCGAGTAGATTGCCAATGGTTTTTCATCATTCAATGGCATCTTTTCTTGTGCTTTTGGTCTACTGGCTAAGCTGTGCCATAAGAAACCTCACTTATCCTGCATGTTATTTTATTTTTGTGCAAATGAACCCGTCACATTGGTGCAGGTGTGTTTATTTAAGGCGTGGTAGTTTCTGGCTGCTGTAATTTCTGCGTCCGCCTGCAGGCTTTGGGGTCAGGAGGATTCGTGAGGATGAGGGGCATGCTGAACTGTTCGTAATTTATTCCTGATGAACTCTGGAGTCGCGTGGCAGAGAGGGGCCCACAGGGACCTCAAGTACACGCTATGCGTAACACTACCCATAACCCTCCATTTAGCCCCGCACCCCTGAAAGGCAAACAATAATATTATTCTTCTGAGGCGGTCTTGAGGTGAAAAAGGCAGAGATGGGGTCAGCCTACATTTATTGCTATCTATTCTCAGGAATGTATCTGTGTGTTGTATTAAATACATGCCTTCCGGCTACTTCTTTTCCAATCTCAGAGCGCACACACCTAGACTTACTCACACAATTTAAAAACAGCCCATGGGCAAACTGTGGTGAGAAAGATTGGGCTTGTGCTGGGACCTGCAGCACCACTCCTACTTTAAAAATGTAGGCAATCTGCATCCGTTGACTGTTGCATGCCCTCTGTAACGTTTATGTCAGAGATCATGTGCAATCTTTAACCAAAGCTTTTTGTAAAACACGTGGACACAGGGAGTGTGGAAAAGTCAAGTTGCATTATGGGTACTTTGGACTTGGATTCACAAAGAAATATGTCAGGATATGTCAGCGACTGCTGCATCAGTTTTTACCATCTTTATGTCGATAATATGCAATGTGAGATTATTTAATGAAAGTAATTACAACGGATTTACAGTCACATCATTTAAGTGACATTATTGCCATAAATCCATCTGCCTTGTATACATTTGGACCACTTTTAAGATGTGGGGGGTTTTCCAGCTATCAGAGGAAATAACAGGTTGATGAACATCTATGAAATTGGAAAGTGCTGCTCAAGCACAATGTATAAACGAAAATAAATGCGAAGAGCCGAGCGGAAATGTGGAAATGTGGAAATGTGGAGTGCTCTGCAACCAGAAAATAATTCAAGGCCTGTAGAAAGGTGAGGTTAGATAAAAAAGCAAAGGCAGAGAGAGGTTGGGCTGTTTCTCTCTCTCTCTTCACTCTGTGCTCTATGATTATAAACGAGTTCAACAGTTGAACTGTGCTGGCCGACCTCCACTAACAACCTAACTACTACCTTCACCCTGTACTCAGACTGTGCCACGTAGAGCCACAGAGGGCGAGGGTAGGAGAAGAAAGAAATAGTTTGAGAGTTTGAGAAGTCCTCAGTGCAGTTATTGTGGAAATAGATGGGCACAGACAATGAATACAAAGTAGCTCTTTCATGGGAAAGCAAAGAAGGCAAGTCTGAAGTTAGGAGGACAGCAGATTGATGAACCTGTGGAGGAAGAGGGAGGTGAGAGGAGGTTTGTGAGGTCAGAGGTATGGGTTGAATGAAGACGGTAGCCAGCATGAAGGGGGCGGAAGGTTGGAGGGGCAGATAGTCAGTGACGTATATATGGGGAGGAAGCGGGAGGAGGTTTCAGAGATGGGGGCAGGGCTTGAGCCAGGTGTGGAGAGCGCCTTCTGAGGCTCCGGTGTCTGGTTCAACCCTCTGGGCTTAACCGCTGTTCATTGTGTGTGTGTATGTATGTGCCGGTACCAGCTGAAACACGCCCGGCCCTCTGCACATTGCAGCTCACACACATACGCTCTCCTAACACACACACACACACACACGGACCTTCACCGCCTCTGCTTTAGAGTCAGGCGGTTTTCTGTCTCCTGTTTGTCCACGCACTCACATGCACAGTCTCACCTCACTGAATCAAAGGATATATATTTCTTCTCATGGTATCCTGACAGTCTGCTGCTGGTTTTTATTTTTCTTGTTTTTATAAGTGGAGGGTTTTCATCTCAGCTTAACCTTGGATTCCTCACAGCAAGTTGGGCACTTAACTCAGGTAAAGCAAAATATGTAATTTGTAGAAGTGTGCTTTCTGTCAGGTTTGTCAGACATTCAACATTAAATGTGCATGTGATGTGGCTGTAGTTCAGATTCAAAGTTAGATCAATTGTTTGATGAAAAAACACTCCTAATTTAATTATACATGTGTAATAGGGCACTACACTCCTCTGCTGTGATATGTTGTCTTTTGAGTTCGTATGAAACAGAAAAGTTAAATATGTCGAGAATGGAACATAAAGCAGAGCCAGCTGCACATCTGTCCATGCATCTCAGTTTCCTCAGAACTAACGTTCTGTGTGACCCTTTAACAAAGAGCAGGTTCATGCTGGAAGGACTCTGACCATATGTGGGTTGCTACTTCTTGGTTGCCCTCTGTGTTTTTCCCCTTTCTGGCAATGGAAGAATATCAGCAAATTTGCAGTCCATGTGTATTTGAATCCTGTTTTAAATACACAAATCTTTGTGCTGGACACCTGCTTTGAAAGTCCTTTTTACTTTGAGGTGCAGAGAAAGTTTTTGACACCAAGCCGAGCTCAAAGAACTTTAAAATTAACATTTTCTGTGTTGCCTCTGGATGCCTCATGTCACCTCAGGTCTTCTGTTAAAAGCTACTCGTGCACACACCACAGACTGGAACTGACTGGCAACTGCTTAAACAGTCTGCACATGCACATGCATGGAGGAAACAAGGAGGCTGTCTAATCCAAAAACCCTTCCTAAAGACAAACAAGACAAATCTGTTTTGAGGGTGTTGTTACACCTGGAGTACAAATAGAGAATAAGTCAGATAAGAGGGTACAGCTTGCATTGTAAACCTCTGCTTAAGGAGTAACACACTAGAACAAACTACCTTAAAGGTGCAATACATGTGATTCAGAGCATTAATATAGCAACAAGTAATGTCTACCTGAGCAATGAATGGAGTTGCTCTGCCTCTGTGTGTGTTGTTAATGGAGCTTCTCTGTACTATGTTGACATAGCCGGGCCAGACGCGCATGCTTTTAGTGCATGTTTGTGTATGCGAGCGTGCCCCACTGGTTAGCTCATGGCCACTCTCATATGGCCGAGCACCCATCCTCTGGTTACCCCCCAGGTAAAGCTCTGTCAGCACTTTTTCCGTTTGCACCGTAAACTGCTCAGTTGTCGCTTAGTTGCCAGTAAGGGCAAAATGAATATTCCCAAACCCAATCAAACGTACATAGCACCTTTTAAATTGGTATGAAATAAATGCAAATACAGTTCGTCGACAGCTGAACAGTCAATCAGTGGTCTCTATCACTGTTGATGATTTAACATGCTCAATCAGCCAGAAGGCCAACTCTGGTTTTGTGCGTCAAGTATCAATGCTATAAAGTAGAGTGTGTTGTTTAGGGCTGCAACAACGAATCGATAAAATCGATAAAAAATCGATTATCAAAAGTGTTGGCAACGAATTTCATTATCGATTCGTTGTGTCGCGCGATTATTACGCCGGGCAATAAGTCGCGGAGAAGAAAAAAGAGCGGAGCAGAGCAACCGGCCAGCGCTTCTGAGATTGGAGTGAGACACGAGAAAAGCTGAGGTCGTGATCTTCTCAAAAATAGAAGATCTTTGACGAGTCGAGTCTTGGCCAATCAGCGTTTTCATGTTCCTCAAACTTGTTTTTAATGGAAGCTAGTCAGCTTGCTATCACGTTAGCTAACGTGTTTGGGTTGTGTATTGTCGTTAAAGTTCCGTTATGTTCCGTTACAGTTCAGTCTTGCTTGTAAAAAAACGTAACGTGATGAAACATGGCGTCACCCCCAGGTCTGGTTCAGTTCACGCTGTCACTCGTTAACGTTAAACCGGCACACCGGCGGATCTGGCTGCAGGTTTTTATTTTTTTTACTCAAAGTAGAATGAAGCAAATCACGTCGTTGGGCTTAGCCAACAACGTGACGTCATGGTCATAAGAGACCCAGAATTAAAGAGTTTAAGGAAGAGGACGCTCTATATGGAGCAGTACAGCTTCCCTCTGTCCCAGTATTTCATACATATTGATAAAGCAAGGCATGCTAAATGCAGCCTCTGGAGGGATCAATTACAGTAAAAAGGGCTCACATTTGGCAGATGTAAAGCATAGATGTGTATGTTTTTAGTGTTAGTCCATTTTGTTGTTTTAATTAACAGCTCAGGGATGTTCAAGGAGTAACCTGTTTGTGCACTTTCTGAAGATGTTTTGCACTGTCACTTCTGTTTTTGAATAAAGGGTTGGAAATTAACGCTTTTTTGATAAAAAACTTTAATTATCCGATTCATCGATTAATCGAAAAAATAACCAACCGATTAACCGATTATTAAAATAATCGTTAGTTGCAGCCCTAGTGTTATTGAAAGGTATTCATCACAAGGAGCCCATGGCCTTCAACGGTGGTGGAAAAGGAAAGTCAGTTTTAAGTCAGGCGGTCTGCTATGCCATGTTTTGTCTGGATGGATTAGGCACCTGCACATGCTCATGTAAACTTTGAGATAGACCCGCTGGCTCTCAAAACATTCTGCTGTAGCCATGGGAGACACAACGCCCAAGAAATTCTACAGGAGTCTCATCGGCAGCCTTGAGGAGTACTAAAATAGTCTTATCTGGTGTCAAAGTACAGTTTAATCAGCTGCCTGATCATTTCTCCTCGTCTCCACGTAAACAAACACATGCAAACCTAGTCGTATGGATGATTATGATGCTCTGGATTAATTGACAGATACGCTTACTTTATGGTCTGTTGAGGTGAAAGGGTACCAAGTATTTCACCTACACTAGTAGGATGATTCATCATCTCATCTGGCAAGCCAGATGCACTGTGGGTAAATCAGATCAGGATGCTGCTATGATTGGAGATAGAATAACAGTGTTTCAGGTGGAAAGGCCCAGCATACAGCTACGTTTTCCTCCCCTGTTTGTCTGGTTGATCATCTGGATTGATTCAGAACTCACACAAACACACCCTTCCTCTGATTCACTCAAACCATGATTGGCCCAGGCCTGAGAGCCCCCCCCTCGTCAGCATGTGTTGTATCCGGTTGTATCCTGTTTGGGATGGAACTCAGCTTTGGCTCATACCAAGTCTCAAACTCATTTTGCTCCACCTTCTTCTCTTTCTCTTCTTTCCTTCCCACTTTCTTCCAGACATCCCCTGTTGTTCACTGCCGTGCCCACTCCTGTTCACTGCTAATTGTCCTCTTCCTCAAGCTGTCAGGAAGCATTATAGCCTAATGTTCTCACACAGCCAAAATTCAGCAGGAGAATATCCCCGCGCCCCCTTTGCCTGGGTCCCCCTCTCCACCCTATGAAAACTATCAAAGAGGGGCACAGGCTGTGAGTGGCAGAGCGTGCTGTGGAGGAAATGGGGATTTATGTAGCAGTGAGGAGACGGCCTCTAATGTTATAGCTTTGTGTCAGTCCTCATTCTGCACAGTCACTAAAGAACAGAGCCCAATACACACACACTCGCACACAGGCCGGCTTTATAAGTGGGAACGGGACCGAAGGAGATAAAAAACAAGGTTTATTGCAAGAAGGCAACAAAAAGAGAGTGAGAGCTGGAAATTGAGAAATAGAAAAAGAGGGTTTATGTTTTCTAAGCAGTGAAGGATTTTACGCTCTTATCCATCACCTCTCCTGTCTCTTTTTTGGGAGAATAAAGGGTTTAGTCAGACACGCACACAGTGGCCTCGGTGCATGTGTGTGCATGTGGGTGCTTGCTTGGATTGCTCGTTTGGGTGGAGCTCAAACATGAAACACTGGTCTTCTCTGCTCCTAATTACAGTGTGTGTGTGTGTGTGTGTGTGTGTGTGTGTGTGTGTGCGTGTGCGAGGTAGAAACGTGGGTTGTGAACTTGCTGTGTTTATAACGGGCTAAAAATACAAGCCATGTTTAAATCACGTCTGCACACTCACACAGACCCCAACAAACCAAGAGTATTTTTGTCTTCATGATTCTGCCTGTTATATAAGCTGTGTGTGTGTGTGCGTGTGTGTGTGTGTGTGTGTGTGTGTGTGTGTGTGTGTGTGTGTGTGTGTGTGTGTGTGTGTGTGTGTGTGTGTGTGTGTCAGTGAGAGAGATCATATTTGTGCCAGGTCATGCAGAGAGCTTCATCTGTTGCTGTAGAGCTCAGTGCACTTTTATCACCTCTCACACTCATAACACAGGAATAATCGTTCCATCAGGCTGAAGCAGGGCTGCAGCTAAGGATGATTATTCTGTAAATTGTCCGACATCTGATCAAGCCTCAGGTGACGTCTTCATGATGCTTGTTTAGTCCAACCAACAGTCCAAAATATTAAATGAACTGCCATGTGGATTGGAGAGGTTACAGCGCATGTCATATAACCGGTCCATCTCGGGATGGATTTTAGCCATGGGACCCCTCTTTCCTCTCTGCCATTTCTACACTCGTCCCCTGTCAAGTAAAGGCAAGAATGCCTAAATATATAATTATTTCATTTTACAATCTAATTTTATAAAGTTTTTCTTTTGTCCAACCAAAAGTTGAGTATTATGTATGTATTAATATTATAATGAGAACCAAGACAAGCAGCAAATCTTTTTTTTATTGAAAACAATATGAATTGTTGATTAATGGGCTCGTCATTTAAACTGTAGAATAAAGGATTACTTGTTTCAGCTCCGGACTAAAGTCAGTTCCTGAAGTCTCGACAGCAAGAAGCTGCGTCTAAGCTGCTTTATATTCACTGTGACTCACTACTTCTCTTTCGTAATAGACTTTATCATTGCGCATTTGTAATTGGTGGCCAGTTAGTCATTTACTCGGTTGTCAGTTGGTATACAAATTTGTTGTGACGCATTTATAAATGTGAAGCAAATATTAATGCAGTCCTCCCACCACCAACTGCAGACAGGAAGGCCTCATTAGAACAACCTCTGGTGGCTGAACATCAGACTGAGCACACGCACACACACACACACACACACAAACACACACATGTATGCACTCCCTGGCCTTCCACATCAGTTCCTCCCTGTCAGAGCGAGCTCATTACCGGCAGAACCCGGCCCTCGCACTGAGCCAACTGCTTGGCTATGCATTGTTTTCACACAGGCACAAAATGTCAGCTCGCTAAAAGCATATGTGCTCCCCTTCCTTCTGCTGAGACGGAGAGGGGGGCAGGAAGAGAAAGGGAAGGAAGGGGAAGATTGAGAAATGTGCTGAAAATAAAGCAAATGTAGTCACACCAAAAGGCCACAGAGAGAAAGGAGGACGGGGTAGATGGCAAGGATGCTAGAAAGAGAGCAAGCTGTTTGTCAGACGAAGGGAGGATCCTGTTGGGGCTTTTTCCATGAGCTGCACATGTAATACATATAATCAGGATTATGTAATTAGATTGCAAAAAATCGAATCAGCTCTGGTTACATTTGAAGAAATGTGCAATCAGTTTATAGTTATATTGTTATTGTTACTTGATATTTTATGGCAGTATGTTTTTCTAAGACTCGTCTAATTTGACCAATCCTAATGAATTTGTTCTTTTGTATCTCAAAGTAAGTTACTCCTCTCATGTGCGGCATTTTTATTTTGTATTCCTTTATTTTGTATTCCTTCTTTACATTGAAAAAGGAAGAAGAACATTGTGATTAGTGCTACTCTTGTGTTATGTGATCAAAGTCCTCCATGTGGCCTCTGATAACAAAAAACAGCAGCGACAAAATCGTACACAAAAGAAACAGCATCCCACATGTTGCAGCACACACACATAACTCCAATAGTTTGTCAGTACCAGTGTTTTTAAGGGTAACTTTAACTGTAAATACTGAATATGTTAAATGCATTTTATTTTAGTATTTATGGGACTCCAATTTTTGCATTCATTCTTTTTGTATGCAGCATTTTTGATTTTAAAGTAATCCAAAAATTTGATTTGAATTGTTTTAATCCAATGGATTACGTTACTAATTACAAATAAATTGCCTTGTAATTTGTGTTCAGTAAGTGACTATGTTTCAAAGTAATCTGACCCAACCCTGTCCTCCCCCACAGTACCATTTCCATCTCTCTCTGTATCCAGTAGGGTCCAGTAGAGTGAACCACCATGTTGTTCTCTGGTATCAGTGATTTATGATTAGGTATTCATCATTCCTGTTTGCATCTATAAATATGCCCTCGGCAGAGTTAAACACACAGAGCCCCGCATGAGTGTTGTTTTGATGTGTGGGATGAGAGGAGGAAAACGAGGATGAGACGAGCCGCTCCAGTGCTCAATGTACACTACAACACACCCTCACAGCGGGAGTGACACACATAGCAGCAATTCTCCAGCTCCGTGCAGGAATAAATTACATACTACTCTCAAAGTTTGGCATTAGAGTCAGCATAGAACTGCATTTTAGCAGACAGACTTTGCACAGACCAACATATTATTTATCTATTGTGGCCAGTGTGTGTGGGAGGTCTAACTGTAACTTAATAATCTTAGTTCTGAATCTACTGTCTGGACCACGTACATCACCACAGTATGTTTAGTGCTATTGAAGCTGGTTCACATCATTTGAAAATCAGGAGCTCCACACGATACAGCATGGGTGGTGTCAGGTGTAGTTGTCTCTTCTGGTGTGGACAAAGAGGTGCTGTCTCGGTCTCCACCTGTGCTGTGACCATTGTAACCTTGACGACCGTGTGAAGGTCATCGGGGGGGGAGGAGCAAAAGAGGGACTGCTACCATGGTGATAGAAGAGAGAGAGAGGGGGTTGCTGTGGTTTCTTGTATCAAAGCATGACTCACGAATGTTAGACATCAAAGTTGTTTGTGTGTGTGTGCATGTGCGCGGAAAAGACAAATCAGTAGCATTAATATTCAAAAGGGAGAAGCGTCAGGCTTTAATGCGTCTGAAATTGTCAAGATCTGAAAGATTGTCAGTTTCAGAAAAGGACTGATGTGGGGGGAGGGCCTTCAGTTACTCTGTTCAGGTATATACTTGAAACCAAATTTAAGAAACTCCTTTTACATTACTGCTCGAGGGATCGGCAAAGATTCTCTACAAGTCACCACTTATTAAACTTCTTGAGATCGGGATTTTCTTCGAGCACTTGTTGGTCCCTAGTGGGCAGACACCAAAGCCATTAACAGCAACAACCCTTGTTTTACCAAATAAATGCATCACGTTCTGATAGCTAATGTGGTGGAAAACACACAACCTAGCACACGCAGCAGAAACACAGCAACACAGGAATTTAATAGGAGAAAGGAGTCAGGATCCCTTGACGTGCTATATGCTTGACTCCTTTCACCACCACTTTTTAATCTCTTTGCTATTTATCGCTTGGGTTCTCTGTTTTTCACCTACTTACTCTACGCCTGTAAATTCAGCATAAGCTTACGAGTGCTTTTACGAGGCCCGGTTGGTAGCTTTCACTGTAAGAAAAACATATGTATCGCCGGTCTTGCACAGATGATTATATCCAAGGTGAGTGTGACAGGAAGGGCCAGATGGGCACCGAGCAGAAGGCCAAACCAGAGCCAGTGAAGTGCAGCAGAGAGATCCGAGCGGGGAGCTCATCGATCCACTTCCAGGTCATTACACTTAAGATTGCTCCTATCGGGAAAAGCAGCGTCACCCGCCAAAGATCAATACCAGATAGAGAGATCTGGCCAGAAAGGAGGGATGAGAGAACAGGAGGTGTGTGTGTGTGTGTAGCTTTCTAACTTGCCAAATAAAACATGAAAGCTGAAACAGATGTATGATTTAATTGCATCACACTCCCCAAATTCTTGTGCATAGCTGTTCCCCTGCTGTACAGTTCTGGCTTGAACAAAACAAGCTGAGACGGTGGAAAGGATTCGTCTGAAATGATTAGTTGATGAACCAGTAAGTCAGAGAATAGCCATTTAAAACTGTTTTTTTAATAAATATATGATTAAATGTCTACGTATAGCGTAAAAATGTCCCAAATAATTGTGATTCCTACTTAGTGTTTTTTATTTTATTGTAAATTTTATGTAATTTAGTTTCTGGCTGTTTGCTGATTTTTGCTGACATTTTAAAGACTTTTAGTTATTGCAGCATTGTGTAATATGTTGTAAACCCCTCTGAGGAAAATGTAAATAAAATGTACTTAACTAATTGATTAATCAGTTAATTGCAAAATAATCTACAGACAATGCAAAAAACTCACAAAGCTGTTTACATCACAGTGAGATCAAAACGGAAAAAAAAACGATAAAAAAGAGATTGGTTTATAACAGTAATGCGAAGAGGTCAGGATAGAGAAATGGATGGAGAGATTGAGAAGGGAGAGATTATTTGAGCACGTTGGCCTGGATTATAAACCGGCCATCTGCTGTTTAAGTTTATAATCCAACAAAGAGACAGACGGAGAATCAGGGGAAAATGTACAAACCATGCAAAGACCACAATCTGTACTTTTGCACTTTGAGGCTAAAATGACAAACAAATCAGTGAGGGATACACATCTTTCCCTCAATAAAACTGTTAAAAATGAATAAATGTTGGTTTTAAATAGCATATTTTGGTACTTGACATTTTCCGACATTTTGATCACCTTCCCTGTTCAGGTTGGATCTTAAGTATTGCAGCATCCTATCGTTGTTGACCAATTATGCAGCACAGGTATAGAGATGAAGCTACAAGTTAGGGAAGAACTCTCTCTCTCTCTCTCTCTCTCTCTCTCTCTCTCTCTCTCTCTCTCTCTCTCTCTCTCTCTGTCTGGCATTACTCCATATGAAATAGCAGAATGACATTCCGACCCTGACCCACACCAACCTTACCCTCCCTCTCTTTTCCACCGTCCCCTCTACTGGCCGACTCTGCATACACTCAGCCCAACAGCTCCTCCCCCTTTTCAGTCCGAAGCAGACAGAGAAAGGCGCCTGGGAGTGCACTCTGCTTTTCCCTGCTCCCCTCCCTCCCTCTTTTTCTCTCCCGCTCTCACTCCCCTCCTCCAGTCTCTCATTCCCTCGCTCTTTTAGCTTTGGGGAAGCAGCGATCAGACCCTGTCCCCCTCTCATGAAGACAGAAGAGCAAACGATCAGAAGACGTAGACAGAAAGCAGAGGGTGAAGACTGAACTGAAAGACAGGCAAGCAGGAGAATTGATCTCTTTAGTTTGGATCCAGGACTTGGTAGGATCCTCTCCTTTTGGAATACCACTGCAGGGCTGGGAATCTTATCTCAGTCCCACTGCTGTTCCCCCAGCTCAGCTAACTCCGCTCTAGGATGCTGTGAAGGATGGTCCACCAGGAAAACTGTTCTTACCAGGTAGTTCTCAGACATGAAACTTCATATTAATTTGACACAAGCTGACGTTGATTTTGTTGTTATTAGCGCCGCTGATTGCCTGAATATCATGTTTTATCTCCTCGGTTCCGTTTATCGTAAATCCTTGAATGTCACGGTAACACTACTACATTGTTCCACATGTGTAGAACTTGTGTGTCATTGAGGAGAAGTATTTCTCAGTTTTTTGTGGTTACGTGATTGTGTTGTGAATCTGATGGCTGGCTGGTTGCTAAGGGATCACTTGACTCAAGGGAATAATGTCCTACCTCCCCTGCACCTCTTCTTCATCGAGCCTCATCAATCCCTGTCAAGGAGGCATGAGGTATGCAAGTGTATAGTGTCGTGACACAACTCTGTGTGTGTGCAATTGTGAGACAGAGAATTTAAATGTGAATGGTTGCCTGGAGAGTTGTGTTAATGTGTGCGTGCATGTTTATGATTCTGTGTGATTCTTGTGGGACACGTGACAGCAGTGTTCCACTTTATCGAACGAGGAATGAAGCAGTCGTGAAAAGCAAGTGCTGCACAGCTGTGCATCTGCTTTTCTCTAACCAGCTCTGCTGCTTTGGAAAGAAAGTCTGCAATGCAGTGGAGATGGAGAGTAGGAACAAGCAGAGAGGTAGATGAAAGGCAAAAGACAGGAGCTGAATGTGCCGGGGAGGGGGGGGTCAAAGCAGGGAGTGATGCACGAAAAGCTGCAGAGGAAGTGATGAGAAGGCAAGATGAGGGTCATTGAGATGATGGGCCTTGTGGGTGCTGGTTTTAGTCACATGAAAATTACACATTTCTATCCTCAAACATCTCCTCTGGGTTTAAAAAGAGTTAGGATTAAGGGTGATTTGTCTAGTATGCGCTTCAGTTTTCCCTGTAGTCTTTGAGGTGTGTGCCAACAAGTGGTGTTCACCTCTTTCAATGTCCTTCTATCAATATTTGTAAAAGCTGATATCTTGTCAGCTCCGTGTGCGTCCTCTTAATGCTTAATATTAGGGTTGGGAATTATTAAACTACCCTTTGGTCTCAGGTTTAGGATTTAGTCTCTGAGAAAACCTCAAAAAGAATCAAATCATCTCACAAAATATTTGTATTAATCTTGGTCCAAGTTCTTCATCGGCTATTTGTGTTTGCATGTCAGCAGAGTAGAAGTGTTCTTGTGTGGGTGAGGGATCAGTTGTGTAACAGGATAAGGAATTCCTGCCAGGTTTGGTGTTAGATAAAAGCTAGACGCCGTGACAGAATAATGGCAAGATGCAGGAAGGAGCAGCAGATAACCAGAGAAACGTGACGCCGAAGGGCCAGTGGAGACAGCTGATGAAAGGCAGGGATGAAACAGTAAAAGACGTATTGACAACACAGGCTGCGCTAAACGAAGGGAACGGTGGGTAGAAAGAGATAAATGAGAACGGCGTACGGCTTTCTGAGGCAGCTGAGATCATACGTGATAGGGAGGATGGAAAAATAATTGACATCAGTTTGATATAAGGAAGGAACATGTAAGGGGGGATGTTGAGAAAAGTGTTTATTGAGTACAACGGGATAGAAAGAGGAGGCTGAGGTGGCTTCAATGCAAGGGATGCACTAGAAAAGAGAGATGGAGCGGAAAAAAAGAAAGAATGAGAGGGGTAAGCGGAACAGAGGGCTTAGGCTCTGATAACAGCGGCTCTCCAGAGGCCCCTCAATTAGACTGGTAACCTGGCAACCGGCAGGCAGACAGCGCCCCTCACACACATGAAACACACACACACACACACAGAGGGATGTAAAAAAGGAAAGTACGATGGGAACAGAGGAATTGTAGAGGAGATGGAACAAGTGAGGGTTTAATGAAGGGATCAAATGGACAAGAAGTAAACCGTTTAAGTGGAGCACGAGGCCGGTGGGCCGGAGGTCCCTGTGTTTCTGTTTGTGTCCTGGGACTGTCCATGTCTTTGGGCGATCTCTGTTTTGGTTATCAGCATTGTGGTTTTCTTTTGCTTTCATTTAGATGTGGTCCTCATCTTTTTGTCTTTGGCTGAAGGCAAAGCGGAGAGAAAAGTCTGTCTTTCCCTGTTTGCCCACCATATCTGTGGCGAGCTATATCGTAATGTCAGAAACCATTAGCCAATTAAGTCACAAGCTGACCCTGAGAGAACCAATAAAGCGACCATTTGACCCATACTTTACCAAACCCATCTATTGATTTAAACCAAGGTACAAAAGAGCAAACAAATGCTCATCAAGAATAACAAATCACCTGCTGTAGCCATCCCCTACATCCTGATGCTGCTCCTCCTTTTATTAAGGGATCAAGTGCGCTAAAAGCACGTAAAAGTAAAGGGTGTTTACTAGAACCCGAGGTCTCAATACGGCATCCTGTCCTCAGATTTTCATGTAAATCTATAAATCTCGCGGTGCCGTATTGCTGGCAGCAGCAGTACCAGCAGGTCGAAGGCTGATGGTGAGATTTATCGGCTTGGCCACAGCGTGTCATCTCGGTTCGTAGGAATACTGTCGGCTGGCCGAGGCCTTAGGAACTCTGATTGAACGTTGAATCCTGTCACACATCTACGTGTATTTATGCTGTGCATATTGACTTCAAGCGCATGCAGTCTTTCATGCTCGGTTGGAGAGGGGTGAAGGGGAGCGCTGGTGTTTCTGTAACAGTATATGAGGTGTGGCCTCATGCATTATGAATGAGAACTAGCAGTACAGTAGATACCACTGATGGGTCATGCGAGAATGATCAATAAGGCAGATAATAAACCCTCATTATATAATTACTGTACATGATGAATTAGTCTAGTTTGCCAGGAAGTAGTTATAGCACGTAACTCCCCTAAAACCACAAATTGTCAGTTTTTGTTTATGTACAAATTAAACAAACAAAATGTGATGGTATTTTTTTCAGTTTGTAGAGAGCCACACTAGCTGTTTCCATGTCTCTAGTCATTATGCTAAGCTATCTAAACAGGTCCCATATCCGGCTCTGAAGTTAATGCTCAGACATAAGATTGATATAAATCCTCTCATCTCATTTGTGTATAAAACAAATATGCACATTTACAAAGCTTTTGGACTATTCATACAGTAATTAATCAGGATTGACTTATCAAAACAGAGCCAGATGAAAAAAAAAGGCACAAGAGTAGTTTAGAAGTGAGTATTCATTGACATTTTTAAGTCGTTTCACTGTGTGTGTAATGTGATTTTAACTTCATGTCACCGCACAGCGATGTATGGATGCCCAGCATCACACCTTTGCTGTGCAATAAGCCCGTTGTTTAATGCAAAACAAGACTACACTTTGTCCTACTATTCTATTAAATTTTCCAAAACTTCAGCCCCCTCAAACACCGGCCTCTGTGTGAGTTAGCCAACTTCCCGATGGGCAGCCCCCGTGCTCCTTTTCGCAGCCCAATTTGTTTGGAACACAGAGCATCGCCATGGAGAGATTCTCACCTCACCACGTTGCTATGGTAGCAGCCCCAGTTATTTTCCTCCTTTTTCCAAAATAAGATCAGAGTCTGTTGCACATTCCTTGCGCAATTGTCGATGCATGTAATCTGCTGTTATGATATGACATTATCACAGACGTAGCCAGTAAGGAGAAAGAAACCCATCAACAAAGATGGAGTGTTGCCGATAAAAAAAAAGAGCGAGTTCATCACGGGTTTCGGTGCACGCGTATCAAAAACATGCGCGCACACACAGCGCCACTGGCCTTGGATCCGAGGCTTACAGGAGGTGCCAGGAACCCTCTCTCCCACAGTCACCCTCTGTTCACTTGGAACAATAAGCCATTATGTGTGTCTCTCTCTAGCTGTCTCTCTCTCTCTCTCTGTCTGTGTGTCTCTCGCTCTCTCAGCTGACCCAACAGTCAAGCATCAGAGGAATAATTAACCTGTGTATGTTTATCTCAAACACGCAGCCAGCACTCTCCCCAGCCTTTGCCCTTGAACTGTGGTTGAATGTACGTGTGTTTGTAGATTCCCATCTCTGGTTAAGCATGCATTGGGGGCTCAGGTCACTCTCCGCCTCCTATCCCATTTGAATCAGCAATGACTTCACCTCCACTATGAAGTCAGCCTCAGTAATGACAATCAGCGGGGCAGACTCTGACCCACCCTTCCTCTGCACACAGGCCGCCCTTGCTCACAACTAACACTGGTTTTATTGGCATGTCTGTGGTATGTGTATGTGTAGGTGTATATGTATGTGTATGTATTCCTATGTGTGTATCTGGATGCAGGAGATTGCCAGACAATTCCTGTTACTCTACCCATAATCCTTATAGAGTGTGTGTGTGTTCTTGTCTCCAACCAGGGAGCAATGTGTGTTTGTCTTCAAATGCTTTTTTGATGTTATCGCGCAAATGCATTATTCCCCCAACTGTCTTAATCTCAGATTATTCTTGAACAGATTAATGTGACTCGTGTTCATCAGAATCAGTTGAGGTTCTCTTCCCTCTCGTCATTCACCGCTCATCTCTCTTGTATACCCTAGGAGTGGGGGGGGAAATCGATACAGCATAGTATCGTGATAGTTTGCGTGGCCATATTGTATCGATACATGGAAGCCAAGTATCAATCTTTTTCTTATGTAATCAATTATGGGAGGCATCGGAGAAAGAAATGAGAAATGCGCCGTCCGCGTGTAAAGTAATAGTATGAACCCAGACACGGCGGCGTTTGATGCTCCGACATCTTTGGGATTTCCACAAAGCAGAAATAGTAGTTATTTTCATGGTTGAGGCAGAAATGGAAACTCTTTGCACGGCGATAAACCACAGAGATAAGCCCCGCCCCCTCTCTGGCGCGTCCAGCTGGAATGACGCGACTATGCAGACTGTAACACAAGCAGTTCAGTTTGTCAGGTGCAATATTTATGAAAGTGTTGGTCAGTTTGTCTACTTGACAGTCACATTTCGCTGCAATAAAACTGATTGAAGTGAGATGAACAGACTGAAAACGGTATCTTCTTAGATACAACATGTTGACAAAGTTTTCCTTTGGGGACAATTTGCGGTGAAAAAAAGGGAATAAAATCGCAATATTCAATATATCGCAGAATCATGATAGTATCGTGATCGTATCGAATCGGGACCCAAGTATCGTGATAAAATCGAATCGTGGGACCTCTGGTGATTCCCACCCCTTGTATACCCTGTTGTCCTTGAATGGCTATTTTATTTCTTATCTGATATCCCGTTAGATCTCTGACTTTGCTGTATGGTTCATCCTCTGACTCGTTCTGCAAGTGGAGGATGGATGTGTCAAAGAAAGAAAGACAAAGTTATATTTCCGATAACTTGACATTTTTATTCCAGCCCATCAGCAAGCTGTGTGTATGTATGTGGGTGGGTGTGTAGTCATTGACTAAATATAGCCTTTAACTGATCCTTTGAATTTCTTAACACTGGTGCTAGTATAATACTCTAATTTTAGTACCACTCTATAGCCACTACAATGCATTTTACTCTTAGGAATATATATATATATATATATATATATATATATATATATATATATATATATATATATATATATATATATATATATTCCTAACTTATCTTACCACAAACTGGTTTCATATGAATTGCCTAAATATAATACAAATGGTTAATCAATCACATACACTGATGTGCACACCATGTAGTCATTACAGAGTAGAAATGTGATCCCCTGTTTATGAATTATGAGTTAATTTCCACATGAACATGTAATGGTTTTCCCATGTTTGTGTGTAACCAGCTGATGGTGTGTGTGAAGTCATGTTTCCCCGCAGTGTGATTCTGCAGCCTTATGTGGACAACATTTCCTGTCTGGGTGGCTATGACAAATATATGAGTCACGGGTCGATAACCTCTCTCTAAGATGAGATCATTACACACCGTGGAGAGCTCAGATTGAAAATGTGAGTCCCTGACACAAAGCACAAGAAATCTCTGTGTATCTGAGAGAGTGACTTTGTGTGTGAATGTGTTTGTGTGCCAGACTAATGGTCCATTGTGCTCTGTCAGGGTTTATTTAGCTGGCCGAGGCTGTGGGGCTGCTGGCATTGGAGTCCAGACAGGGCACTATTTTTACCTTAGCAGGGAGGGAACACACTCCCTCCTCTGTTACATAAACACACACTTTCACATTTCGTTTGGCCTTAAAATATGAAGGCTAATCTACATTTTAAGTGAATCTCTCTTTTACAAACTTACGCAGAAGTGTAAGTCATTCTAGATGTAAAAATATAGACAGAGAGAGATAGTGTCCAGGAGAGACTCCAGACACACCAGGATTCATCTAAACACACACACACACACACACAGGAACACTTAACAAGTACCTTGCCATAAACACACACACACACACACACACACACACACACACACACACATACTGTGGCCATTCCACGGATGAGGTGTCTCTTTTCAAGCTGGTTGTGAGCAGCTGCTGTCCTCACGTCAGCGCGTGAAAACCGGAGAAAATACACCAGTGTGAGTTTCTCCCTCTCCTTTGCTGGCTCTGGCTCTGAGAGGCCGCCCTGACTAGAGGGTGGAAGGTAGGGAGGGTCTAAAGGGGCCTTGCCTCTGACCATTGTGCTTTCACAGTCCGGTGGGAGAGGCTGAGGAGGGACTGGAGTAATCAGAAAGTGTAGGGAAGTGAAAGAGAAATAGTGTCACAGCATGTAAGAGAAAGATGAAGAGAACCCACCAGTAGAGGAGTAGATTTATTGTATTTGTGTGTGTGTGTGTGTGTGTGTGTGTGTGTGTGTGTGTGTGTGTGTGTGTGTGTGTGTGTGTGTGTGTGTGTGTGTCAGACCATGGCACTGGTAGTTGTCTGGGAATAAGATGTGTTCTGACTGGAGTCGCTCTGGACTAACCTAGTGACTGGGGAGTAGAGAGGAAAAGACAGGAAGACACGGAGGGTACATAACATGGATGAATGTAGAGGAGTGGATGATGTCATCAGGCAAGCGTCCAGCCTCTACCTCAATGATGACTACAAAGAGGTAAAGGACCATGTTGAGTCTTATTCAATGCTTATAAGTCAAATCATTTGAACTAATGCATGCTGAGGGCTGCTGGAAAAATATGTGTGGTCAATAGAGGTGGAGTATTTTAGGTCATACAGTACATGTGTCAAGTACATCTGTCTGCTGCTTTTGTTCGACATTTTGGAAACTACATTCATTCCTTTTCTCTTTGAGAGTTGTGAAAAGATTGATGCCACTCTTATGTCTGTCCCTTCAATATGAAGCCACAGCCAGCAGCAGTTTAGCATAGCTTAGCAAAAAAGACTCAAAGCAGACGGAAACAGCTAGCTTGACCCGGAGTTAACAAAATGTGTCTACCAGCAGCTCTAAAGCTCACCCATTAATACAGTGTAGCTGGTTTGTCCAATGTTCATTGGCAAATGTTGTCTCTTTTAGGCAGAGACAAACTAGCTGTGTACCCCAGTCTTAATGCTAAGCTAAGGCAAACTGAAGATATAAGAGTGGTGTCGATCTTGTCATCTAATTCTCGGCAAGGGAATAAGCGCATTTCTCAATATTCGTTAAAAGGGCTTTGTGTGTTGTGTGTAGCTATGCGAGGCTGACGTAATGCTTGAGGTTTGGGCATTTAACTGCTTAGATATTTGGGGCAAAGATGACATAATGGTGTGAGTAACCAGGCTTTTATCCTTAAATCTGCTTCAGTCTTTGGGAGAAAAAACAGATTCCTACACTGAATCTTTTCCCACAAATCCACCGTGTGGTCTTGCAGAGAGAAAGCTCAAATGTCATTCAGAGATCCATTGTCCTGTCTGAACCCTCTTCATGCTCTCCATCTCTCCTCCCTTTGTCATTCTACCCCCCATTGTTTTATCCCACCATAACCCTCCCCCAACTGTTTTACCCCACACACACACATGTACAGCCTTCTCCCACTTGCTGAACTCTACTCTTTGACTCTGAGTGACAGGAGCAGCCTTGCACTGACCTGAAGCTGAACTACATGAGGGGTCATAGGTCAGGTCACTTATCTTGGATAGAATGCAGGTCTGACATAGCACAAGATGTAGACTTTGAGTTGAACATCCCCCTCTGTTTGCAGTCTTTCTGCTAAGCTAGGCTCATCTGCTGCTATATGTAGCTACATATTTAACATATATGAGAGTGGTAAAGTGCCCCTGTCTTACTCAAGGAAACAAAACAATGATGTGTATTTCCCAACTATATGTTTAAATAGAATTCAGACACTGTTTTCAGAAATATGTAAAATAGGTACAGTTTTAGTCTAATCTGATAAGAACGTGTGTGTGTGTGTGTGTGTGTGTGTGTGTGTGTGTGTGTGTGTGTGTGTGTGTGTGTGTGTGTGTGTGTGTGTGAGAGAGAGAACAGTGGGTTCTTGTCTACTTGTCTTCAACCAAGGAGCGACGTATTGGCCAGTGAAAAGCCACCATTGTGCAAAAGAAGGTAGAGCCCTACATGAGCAAGACAATTAAAAAGACATATTAATAAATGAAGACACATTTCGAAGGACCTGTCCTTTTGGCATAGGAGAGAGAGCTTCGGGCATGCAGACATATCCACATGTATATCCATCTTAAAATCTTAACCACTACATAATGTCTGGCCACAAGAGCTAACAATTTAGGGGAATATGCTCTTTGTTAGCACAGATAATTAAATGAATTTGCCCCCTCTAATAAAGATTTGAGGGGAAGATTTGAGGGCTCAAAACAAGCAGTGTGTCCTCCATTGCCAGGTCTTAATTGCCCTCTAGGTTTAGGATGAATGGTTGTAGAGCGCAGAGTGGAGAAAAAAATGTCTTTGTCAATGAGGGCTTTTCAGTAGAGGAAATTGCTTGCTGAATTTTAGGAAAAACACAGATTATCCCAATTGTGTTTCCCCCCAATCTAATTTGGGTGGTGACGGCTCTCGAGCTCAAGGCCAGGAAATGAGGGAGGCGGAAAAGCTGTCACTCTCTCTGTTCCCCCTCCCACATACATCCTAAAATGTTAATAATGCAATGGATACAGCAATTTTACATGTCATCATTATGTGGAAACTCAATGTTGCCTTTGTAGGATTTTATAGGAAACTGTGAAAATTACCCAGTAAGGCACACAAAGGATTACAATAATAGTATTCATACCCATTGTGTGAGGGAGCCAATCAAAGGAGCAGAAAGGTTGTTTGTTTCTGGCAAGGTTGGCCTTTCATTCAACCCAAACTAACCTTAAAGAGTAGCAACAAGCAAACATGAAAACATGTTTTGAGATCCATGAAAGCACATCACATTTAAAGAGACAAGTTGATAAGGCAGAAGTTGAGCTTTTGGTATGGAGGCTACAAGAACTGTTTAGAAAAGTAAGGAGAGGCCTGAGCCTCTAGGTAATACTCATTTCTCACCTCCACCCCTCAGTGGAAAATTCCACACCTTTTTAAATGTTTTAGGGCTTCCGTGATTGTTTTACCACACACAGCCCACACACACTCAGGCAACGCAAACATGCTGTGTAACAAATGACGTCTACACAAGTAGTTGTGTTGTCAGGCCGTGTTGGATGCAGAGATGATATCCTGCATGCAAATCCTGCTGGAGACCAACGATGGCATTTGATTAGAGGTGCTTGAAGAAATTGTACTTTCTTGATTCTTGTTGTTCTGAGTTTGTACTCATGGTTGAATGCACTTATTGTAAGTCGCTTTGGATAAAAGCGTCAGCTAAATGAATTGTAATGTAATATGTAATGGTGCGTTTTTCCTCTCTTGTTATGAGAATGTTGTTTCACTCCTGGCAATGCATCCTAACTATGCCTGCAGTCCGTTCCAGTTACTAAGTCTGTTAGGGTGTAATTCAGGGCGGATAAGTTTAGTTGACACACTCAATTTGTTGATTGCCAGAAAGTTAACTATTTTGATTATAATTTCAGTCATTTTTTTAAGAAGAAATGCAAAAAATGTGCTTCTTCAATGTGAGGAGTTGCTGCTTTTCTGTTTTATATCAATATAAACTTGTTTCCCTTTGGGGAGATAAACAGAGGGCTGATGAGTTTACCAGGTAGTGTCTGAAATGTTCATTTTTAATCATTGCAAGAGCATATTCTCTGCGTTCATGTTGAAAAAAATATGTAATACACAGAGCAGCAACACAGTGTCGGATTTAATATAGAATATATACAATTCAGTTTATGAAGTTACACTTATATGTTATTGAATATTTAATAAATAACTATTTTTAAAGGATGTTTTAAATGGATGCTCATTTTAAATATATATATTTTTTAAATCTCACATACCTCCTGGAGTGCCTTCACGTACCCCCATTTGAGAACCACTGCTTTACGTCAGCACAACCCTCGAGCAGAGGTCTCGCTGTTGAAACTGAGACTGAAATATTCTCAGCCCTCACCTCATGAGGGCAGCAAATGGTTCACAATGCTCAACGGACCTGCTGCTTCTGATTTCCGTCTTAGCTTGGAGCAGCTGTCCTGTTGAGTAACATGACTGACAGTGTGTCAGCTGTACATGCATATAAACGTGTGCTTGCACTGTACCACGCAGGCTGCTGTTGCGCCTTTGAAGCAATGTGTTGGAACTCTCAAGTGTGTTCATCTTGACTCCCCTAGGCTATCTTTCAAACACACACACACACACACACACACACACAAAGGAGTAGTGCCAGGTCCACTACTTGCCAGTATGTGCGCTGGCAGTGCCAAGTGCATCTTGCAGGCTCTTGTGTGGAGTGGGATTATGTTAATGTGGCCTTGGTGGGGCCACTCTCACCAAGGCCTGCACACGATTGTCAGGAGAGACAGACAGAGAGAGGAGAAGAAAGGAAAGGAAAGGAATGGAGGGAGCGAATGAGTTAGGAAAACAAGTGGAAAGTGAAGCTGTGGTAAGCAATTTGGAGAGGGAAGAAGAAAACAAACAGCAGAGAGATAGAAGAATAGTCGAGGCCTGAGGCTGGCGGACAGAAATGGAGATGGCAGGAGATGAGTGGAATTGGGGATAACGAGGAAGAGGGAGAAAGACAATGGTCTGGTGGGTCTGAATTAGGTGGGTAAAGAATAGGAATGTGAGGAACAGAGATAGATGATAAAGTCCACCTTGTGTGGGGGAGTAAGTGGAGCGGGGGGATAATGTGAAAGAGACAGATCTAAAGAGGAAGGATTGCTCACCAACCTCTCGCCGCGATTCTACTCTCTGCCTTTATCTTACAGTCATAGACATACAGAGCAGAATTGTGCGGGGATGGAGAGACAGAGAGGGAAAGGAGGTCCCTGGGCACAGATGTTGAGGTTACATGGTATACAACCATTTGGGCATCAGACACCCCTCATGAGCTTTATACATCTTCTAACAAAATGGTTAACAAGTTTCAAAAGAATTACAATGAAAACATTGGGATCCATAAAATTAGGTTTTCTTTGACGTGGAGCTGAATAATAAAGAATTGCTGAATAATCATAGAAACATAGAAGGCTGGCACCACTCAGAGTTTATTAATCAAGGTAACCCAGATTTTATGGATGTAGTGTTACGTCGTCAATGCATAATATTTTTAACCTCCACACAACCAACTCTACATGCCTGCATTTGTCTTCCCCATCTCTACCATGCATCCCATAGGAATGAATGCTACAAAGATTCACCAACTCACCAGTGATTTAGACCTCCAGTCATTTTCAGAGCTCACACCAAGTAAAACTGTATTTTAAAAACACACATTCACACATTCTTCCTGTCCGTTCGGCCGACTGATTTATAATGAGATAAGGTCAGGAGCGCTGCAGTTATTAACTGACATTGTTGAAGTCCTTCCTAAGGCGTGACAAAAATCTGTGCTCTAATCCTTGTTTGCAGCAGTAGCATGTGCAAATAGTGTTTTCGGAGAATGTAACTCTCTTTAGTTGTTTGCCCCTCAGTTCGATGTGTTTACCTGTTATCAGCACAGGCGAGACATCCTTTGGAGACTGGTGTGTGAGAGAGTGTGTGAAGGGCTGCCAAAGCTAAAGCTGCACTGGGTTATAATTCAGGATTGGGAGGAAGCCAAGCGAGAGTGACTCTGGAAATGTGTAATGTTAGGATTCTTGCAGATTTAAGAATGCGTGAAACGGCTATTACTCCCATTCCTCTGGAGTTTACCATACGTAAACCTGATCCTGTGGCAGTCCTCTATGAGAAGACCTGTGTGTGTGTGTGTGTGTGTGTGTGTGTGTGTGTGTGTGTGTGTGTGTGTGTGGGAGGGGGCGTAGGCTCACTAGTTGTTCTCTGAGACAACAGCACCATCTGCTAGTGACTTCTGGTAATGTCAACTTGAAATGAGCCCAACTTAGATATTTCACACATTTTTTCAGTACTTGGGCTGACTCCACACTTTGTATCAGACCTTGTTAGGATGACACTGAAGCTCTTACTGCAAATCAAGAGGAGGCTGCTGCTATTAATATACTGGTACTCGTCAGAAAGTGCTCGGGGTAACCGCTCTCTGGGAATACAGCTGGCCGTGTGGGGGTGGGGGTGATGTAGCGTGACAGAAAACTATATATAAGTACCTGGGCTTGATGTGCCATGACAACAAGTCTCTACCAACCTGACCTCTGACCTCATTGTGAAAGTACAACGTAAGTCATCAAAAAGGTCATAAAGCAGGTCAACTTACCTTGTGGTTCTCCTGTTACAGGCCCAAAAGAATGAGAGGGAGTCCATCAGGCAGAAGTTGGCCCTTGGCAGTTTCTTTGACGATGGGCCGGGCATCTACACCAGCTGCAGTAAGAGCGGCAAACCCAGCCTGTCCTCACGGTAAGACCTGTGGCATGTTACTTCATTCTTCAACAATAAACCTGTGACTGGTGCTTTTCTAGAATTTTTTTGTGGTTTTTAGTTTGTAAAAAGAATACATACGTTGTATACAATAGTAAAAAGGCAGTCATGGGTACCAGTAAAGACACGAGAAACAGGGAGGAAGAGAATGACAGTAAGCAGAGAGGATTTGCGCAGCGTGCATGAGCCACACACAGTCAGCCTTCGTGGCTTTCACTTCCCAATAGACCCACACACACAGATGCCACTACCACCTCCTACACTGTACCTTACTGGAACTCCATGTTCTGTCAACTCTCTAGTGGACTTTCTTCATTCCTGTGACTTGAATCACATGGATCTCTCAATACGATTGTTGCAAAGGGTTAAATTCTGATGCATCATCATTGATTATATGACAAAAATATGACAGTGGTGTGGGAAAATATGTCACACTTTTACTGATACTTGATTTGTGAGGCTGATACCACGATCAATATTTGAGAAGTTAAGAATCAGATAACAAAATATCGGCCAGTATTTTAATGTATTTTACATGGAATGTTTTTATAAAAATCTTTTAAATTTATTTTTCAAAGACTTGTGGAAAAGTATTGCCTGCAAGCCATACATGTATTATATTATGTATTATATTTCTTTCTACTTATCAGCTGACATATTTGCCAATAATAATGCTAATATGAAAGAAATAAGCTAATATTGGCAGATACATAAGTCAGTCTCTCCACTGTAGAGGCATCACATGCTGTTAGCTGCTACTCATCAGAAAGTCAGAAAGGTTAGTAAATGCTTTCACAATCTGTTAAATTTAAGTTACAGGGAGGAG
The DNA here is from genome assembly GCF_910589615.1 of Taurulus bubalis. Taxonomy (NCBI): domain Eukaryota; kingdom Metazoa; phylum Chordata; class Actinopteri; order Perciformes; family Cottidae; genus Taurulus; species Taurulus bubalis. The sequence goes on along the minus strand of NC_136598.1, from coordinate 4,740,553 downwards.
TTGGATGCTGCCTCTCCCGAAAATAAACTATTGACCACCAAGGTCCTATTTTAATTTGGACTGATTGGATCTATGCTGTGTAATCAATCAGCTCTGTTTGTAATTACGGCATTGAAAAGGCAGATTATTGATCCACAGTGGGCTGGATCTACAACTAGTGATATTCTGCTGCTCCGTGGCACAAAACAACCCCACCGGTGCAGGCAGATTGGATCAGACCTACCGGAGGCTTCCTGGATCGATCCATATTGAAGACAAGAGGGGAGATGATTAAAAACACAACCCTTCCTTAATTCTGAAGGCAGCTCGCATCTGTTTGGATCTTCTTTCCATTTTTCTTAATTTTCCACTTGTAGTACACACACACATCATGTTGAGGCCCTTGCTGCAGAAAGAGCCAACATTTACCTGCCTTGACTCTGATCTGCATTTATGCTAATATTAACATGTTGAATCAATCGCTGTCTCTCCCTGCAGGCTGCAGAGTGGGATGAACCTCCAGATCTGTTTTGTCAATGACAGCGGCAGCGACAAGGACAGCGATGCCGATGACAGCAAGACAGAGACCAGTCTGGACACCCCTCTGTCCCCCATGGTACGCACCGATGTTCACGAGAAAATGACTAAAATCTTTAAATGACTATGAAGTGTGTATTATGATGCACAGGGTTGATAATGTCAAAGGTGTTAAAGTGTAAAGAAGCGAGACAGTTTGAGACAGATCAAGAAGGGTGAGATATTCACAATGGATCAGAGGAATAGCTGGCGTTAGGTTTCTCTATTAATGTCTTTGCTCACGTTTTCTGGCCTGTTAACCAATTCATGGGCAGCAAATGAGAGCTGAATTGGAATACGCGCGCCAAGGCCACGGATGACTGGCCACATTAACCTCCCGTCAGCCTGAAAAAAAATGATGATCTCTGTACATGTTCATCCGCGCTCTCCTCGCATCCTATTTGATGTAGAATGACGTTCCTGTCGGTGTGTAAAATCTACAGACCAAAATGCCAAGAATACATAAACATTAATTATCTGACCTGGTCTTTCGTTTCTTTTCTTTTCTCCCGCATTTCTTATTCTGTTTATTGTCTCTTCCACATTTTATTCCACCTTGCCATACTTATCTTTTCTCGCTCTTCCTCCTTCCACCACGCCCTCCCCGCAGTCCAAGCAGAGTTCATCCTACTCGGACAGGGACCCCACAGAGGACGACTCTGAGTCTCTGGAGGACATGGACTTCGTGAGTCGACAGAAGAAGCTGCAAGCGGAGGCGAAGCTGGCCCTGGCTATGGCCAAGCCAATGGCTAAGATGCAAGTGGAGGTGGAGAAACAGAATCGCAAGAAGTCACCAGTGGCCGACCTGGTCAGTAGTAGAATTACACAGCAATGCTTCCTTTGACCTAAAAGTTTTACAACCTTTTGAGCCCCAAGCGCCGCGCCGCCCATTATCGGACAAGTTAACGTCACTTGAATAAGTCAAGTGACGTTACCTAAAGAATAAGTCAAGTGACGTTACCTAAAGAATAAGTCAAGTGACGTTACCTAAAGAATAAGTCAAGTGACGTTACCTAAAGAATAAGTCAAGTGACGTTACCTAAAGAATAAGTCAAGTGACGTTACCTAAAGAATAAGTCAAGTGACGTTAACTAAAGAATAAGTCAAGTGACGTTAACTAAAGAATAAATCAAGTGACGTTAAGTAAAGAATAAGTCAAGTGACGTTAACTAAAGAATAAGTCAAGTGACGTTACCTAAAGAATAAGTCAAGTGACGTTAACTAAAGAATAAGTCAAGTGACGTTAACTAAAGAATAAGTCAAGTGACGTTAAGTAAAGAATAAGTCAAGTGACGTTACCTAAAGAATAAGTCAAGTGACGTTAACTAAAGAATAAGTCAAGTGACGTTAACTAAAGAATAAGTCAAGTGACGTTAAGTAAAGAATAAGTCAAGTGACGTTAACTAAAGAATAAGTCAAGTGACGTTACCTAAAGAATAAGTCAAGTGATGTTAACTAAAGAATAAGTCAAGTGACGTTACCTAAAGAATAAGTCAAGTGACGTTACCTAAAGAATAAGTCAAGTGACGTTACCTAAAGAATAAGTCAAGTGACGTTAAGTAAAGAATAAGTCAAGTGACGTTACCTAAAGAATAAGTCAAGTAGCGTTAGCTAAAGAATAAGTCAAGTGACGTTACCTAAAGAATAAGTCAAGTGACGTTACCTAAAGAATAAGTCAAGTGACGTTAAGTAAAGAATAAGTCAAGTGACGTTACCTAAAGAATAAGTCAAGTGACGTTACCTAAAGAATAAGTCAAGTGACGTTACCTAAAGAATAAGTCAAGTGACGTTAAGTAAAGAATAAGTCAAGTGACGTTACCTAAAGAATAAGTCAAGTAGCGTTAGCTAAAGAATAAGTCAAGTGACGTTACCTAAAGAATAAGTCAAGTGACGTTACCTAAAGAATAAGTCAAGTGACGTTAAGTAAAGAATAAGTCAAGTGACGTTACCTAAAGAATAAGTCAAGTGACGTTACCTAAAGAATAAGTCAAGTGACGTTACCTAAAGAATAAGTCAAGTGACGTTAACTAAAGAATAAGTCAAGTGACGTTAACTAAAGAATAAGTCAAGTGACGTTAAGTAAAGAATAAGTCAAGTGACGTTACCTAAAGAATAAGTCAAGTAGCGTTAGCTAAAGAATAAGTCAAGTGACGTTACCTAAAGAATAAGTCAAGTGACGTTACCTAAAGAATAAGTCAAGTGACGTTAAGTAAAGAATAAGTCAAGTGACGTTACCTAAAGAATAAGTCAAGTAGCGTTAGCTAAAGAATAAGTCAAGTGACGTTACCTAAAGAATAAGTCAAGTGACGTTACCTAAAGAATAAGTCAAGTGACGTTAAGTAAAGAATAAGTCAAGTGACGTTACCTAAAGAATAAGTCAAGTGACGTTACCTAAAGAATAAGTCAAGTGACGTTAAGTAAAGAATAAGTCAAGTGACGTTAACTAAAGAATAAGTCAAGTGACGTTACCTAAAGAATAAGTCAAGTGACGTTAAGTAAAGAATAAGTCAAGTGACGTTAACTAAAGAATAAGTCAAGTGACGTTAACTAAAGAATAAGTCAAGTAACGTTACCTAAAGAATAAGTCAAGTGACGTTAAGTAAAGAATAAGTCAAGTGACGTTAACTAAAGAATAAATCAAGTGACGTTACCTAAAGGATAAGTCAAGCGACGTTAACTAAAGAATAAGTCAAGTGACGTTAACTAAAGAATAAGTCAAGTGACGTTACCTAAAGAATAAATCAAGTGACGTTACCTAAAGGATAAGTCAAGCGACGTTAACTAAAGAATAATTCAAGTGACGTTAACTAAAGAATAAATCAAGTGACGTTACCTAAAGGATAAGTCAAGCGACGTTAACTAAAGAATAAGTCAAGTGACGTTAACTAAAGAATAAGTCAAGTGACGTTAACTAAAGAATAAATCAAGTGACGTTACCTAAAGGATAAGTCAAGCGACGTTAACTAAAGAATAAGTCAAGTGACGTTACCTAAAGGATCTCCAATTTAAACTTAATTTAAATTGCTGAAATACAGCAAAGCCTTGTGGGAAGAGTTATATCGGAACAGGAAAAATGAAACGTACCGTTAAGTTTATGTAATTACATAAACCCCGTAACCTCGCCGTCACTTCCGCGCAGCGGCCGTAAGGTTTCACTAGATCGTTAATAAATACACTTTACAAAGTCAGATTTCAATAAAAGACACCTCTTCGTAGCCCTACAAGCTTGTATGAGTCTAATAAAGCATTATGAATCCTTGTGTGTAGTATATTAGTACCTGAAAAATCCCAATGCGGCCGGACAGTTTTTTCCCCCTACTCCCTTCAACGTTTACGATTGCGCCGTCTTCCGTGGTTGGGGAGGTTTCTTAGATCGCGCCACATGTCTTAAGCGGAAGCTTCTGAACAGTTGAATACCCAGCATGCCCCAATCCGACCATGTTTTGGCACAATATAACCTTTCAATTTTTTAACCGAACAACACAGTTTTTTGACTGAAACTCCTTCGTAGCACCCAAATGCTTTGTTTTATTTAGATTCAGATTCAGATTCTTTAGGTCCTAATCTTTCCAAAAAGGTGTCTTATTAGTATGTGGGTTGTTGTTAAGGCCCTGAACCATACAGTTGGAAAAACTCGGTAACCGCTCGAGGAGGCATTTTTGGGAAATCTTGCTCATATCATGCTGGATGTTCATAGTTATGATCAAGATATGTTATGAAAGTGATTTTTTTTTCAAATAAATTGTGAAAAGAATGATTTAAAATAACACAAGTATTAGAACTCATTTGGGGTTCATACGACTACTTGAACACACCTCACTAAGGACGCTAGAAGGGGGGACTTGGAGCTCAAGGACAATTGTTACAAAAAAGTAAACGCCTGTCTAATTTTCTATTTGACTCCCTATATGTTTATACATCACAGAATGGATGTAAATGTAATACAACACAAAATCAAATTGCTTTAGAAACAACAGATCCGCTGATTTATTGGAGTTATAAGAGTAGAGTTACTCCAAAAAAAGACAAAGGTTTCAAGCTTTTGGTTTTACTTTGAAGCAGCTATAATCAGTATTTGTATATGAACAATGGGTCACATGACTACTTCTATGTGGAAGGGGTTTCTTATAGTGATGAACTCCCAGAGAATCATGAACCAACTCTGCTGTTCCCCTCAGCTCTACTTCATAGCAACTTTCAGCTCATTGTTTAGGTTTTCTAACTTTACGGTTTTGGTTCATTCTCATCGCTCTTGTCAGTGTAGTTTTTGGCAGACAAGCAGCCTTTTTCAGAAAAAATGTGTCGTAAGCTACCTGCTCAGCACCGAACTACAAACAAACAAAGTTAGTGAGTAGCTGGTAAGAAAGTGGAAAATGTGTCAGTTCTTTTTTCTCAGAGTTGGTATAGCTATTATTTGCTTTGTGGACAGAAATACAACTCCAAATGATTCCTCCCTCATGTAACTTCATATCTGCTGGATGTTTAAATCAGCAACTGCTTTCTAACTAGTTGTCATATTAATCAAAAGGTAACAATATTAGTTAGTTTGTGTTTTAGCTTGTTTTCCTGCCCAAGTGGCCAAAATATAAGTTATTGCAGACTTAAAACCATGATAAGTTTTCAATATACCTGCTGATGGCAGGTTTTTACTCTGATCCATTATTTCAGCGTTTTCAAAAAAATTGTTTATTGCCAAGTGCGTTAGACACAAGCAATTTGGCTTGGTTTCTGAATATAGTGTTGTGTATATGAGCCATACATTATTATTTTTTTAAAGGAGTGTTGGCCTGTGGAATCATCAGCTGAGTTGATGCAGCTGACAAATCAGCACCGGCACACCGGCGGTGTTGATGAGCTGTTGTTATCTAACACCTTCCTGCTCCCGATGACGATAAAAAAACGCAAAACCAAAAGCTTAAAACAGCAGGTGTATTGAGCCTTTTGTTGTTGTAACTTTGTAGAATTATCATTCACTCAAGCTGATCATTTCGGAAGAAGGCTTTAAAATGTACCCGGGGAAATTATAAAGTCATATATGTCCACTTTTAAGATGAGCAAGACAGCTAATTGGAGCAGAGAGCCTCCAGAAATGATGAATAACAATATATACAGTAAAACATTTTGACCTTTAGTCATGTTACATGAGAACAGATGGGTGGGTTGTGTTTCAGTGACATATGAGTAGTATATGGGTGCTGAACAGGTCACTTACAGTATATTTTGCGATGATGTCACCGGAAGCCTCCCCTCTGTTTTCTCTCTGCCTCCATGGGGAGGAAGGAAGGTGATGAGGACCCTGTTCATCATTATTTCATCCGTTAATATCTGCCTCGCTGCCTCATCCGGAGCGTACACACCAACACACACACACACACACACACACACTGTCAACTTACACACACTCTATTTCCACCCGGACTTGCAGGCAGAACCGCTTTACTTATTCAGAGAAGAGGGCGGCAGCTCGGCCAGATCCATCTATAATTCATACGCCGGAAAGCATTGACTTCGGTGTTTAGGGATGTCGCAGTGCTCAGCAGTCAGAAGACATCACTGTCACATCCAGACCGAACATACAGTGAATATTAAGATGTATTAAAGCTAAAGCAGTCTGCCATGTCCGCAACACCAGAGATCTATTAAACTCTAATAGATCAGTGATCGCTAACAAGGGGGTACTTTGCATGACCTGGTGTGTGTGGGAGGACTGTGGAGGAGCTCAACGAATGTAAAAATATATATATATATATAATTATGAATTGATTGAAAAAATACACCAATGGGTAGTTGGTAATAGGATTTTAGCTTCCACCAACCTGAGTCAGTTGGCAAGGGAGCAGTTGAAAAAGGTAGCTTAAAATGGTTTGAATAGCGAGCTAAGAGTTATGGGTTAAAAGTTCAAAATGTGTGTATTAACAGTTGATATAATTAGCTAGAAGCAATGGATACATTGTTGATATAATTCACTTTAAGTGGGTACGTGGTTGAAAGAGCCAGCCCCTTATTGTAAATTAAATTGTATGACAAAATTGTTGTAACAATCCACTTCTTATTGTATTTCCTAACAACCACATTAAAATAAATGCATTTGGAACATGACGGGTGTCAATCAGGTGTCAATCATCTATCTGATAAAGAGAATGGGGGTCCAAGAACAACCCCTCTGCTCTTATACTGCTGCCAGTTGGTTTAATTCACTTCCAAATAATCTGGATCGTCCTGCCGCTTGTCAAGGGCAAACAATGGGAATTCGGCCAGCACAGTAAGCCTGCATCCAACTGTCTGTGTGCTGGGAGTGTGTGTTTCCCTAAATCTGTTCACACAGAAACGCTGAAAGAAAGCAGGAAAGTCATCGAGAGAAAGGAGGAAGAGAGACTTAGAGTCTACTGTTTATCCTCAATGCTCTTACTCAACTTCATTCAAAGAGTAGTGCACTGTAGTTCCTCAATCTGATATTGAGTCATAGCTGGAGGTTAGTTTGCTGGTATTGAGTCAATAATGTGTAATTTGACATATGATCACAGAAACTCACCCATCAGTCAGCAGACTGGCCCGTTGAGTGAGAACTAACACCAAATCTACAACCTTTCCCACGTGCTTTGTCTTTGGCATCACATTTCTCTCTATGACTCTCTAGCCACAGAAACTGAAACTGACACGTCGTAGCCTCAAGTGCAGTTGCGTCAGTGCTAATGTGAAAGTGAAAGAATGTGGAGAAACGAGCCAGATGCAACACATTTGCTCACCTACTGTTTGTCAAGACTGAGGGAGGGAGAGAGAAAGAAGGTAGAAAGGTTGGATGGGCGTGTTGACAGAGAGAGAGTCTGGTAAACAAAAAGCTAATTATCTGCCCATTGTGCCTGAGAGAGCACACGGGATGCATTGTAATTTTATTGCATATTGTGTGGCTCCACTCTCAAGTTGATTGAGAACATGAAGCAACTGCTGGTGGCAATTTAGACTCATTAACACATTCACAAAGCCAGTGGACGCATTTGATAAATTATGATTCAGGCTTAAGAGCACATTTAAGGTCAAACTGAAAAATAAAAGCACTGTTTGGAGCTGTATTCGCTCAGGTGCTAGTCATGGAATAATTGGCACAAATGCAAGTCTAAAACAACCACGGTGCTGCACTTTACAAAAGCCTTTCATTTTCACTCATAGTGAAAAGAATTGGAATTTCTTACCCTTTAATTGTCACTCCACCTTCGTCTGTGATTACATAACAAATGTGTCACTACTGTTGGTGAGCGGGCACACTTGGGAATTTTCAAAAATCATATTGTAAGCTTTAAGGAGATGTGAAGTGAAATGAACCCGGCTGCTCAGGAAAAGCAGTTGCTGTCCTCTGCTGGATCGTGAAAACGTCACACAGTCACTGAGTTCATCTGCTGTTTACTTGTGTAAAACACTGTCAACTTGTTTGTGACCAAACAGAAGTTTCTACTTAGTAGTCTCTCTATACAGAGTGGTGAACACCTCAAAGAAATAGGGATTCATCAGGAGGAACTGGAACACTGTCGTTTTTCACAGAAAAAGCATCAAAGCAAAAAGCAACTAATCACATCAATTCAAGCAGCAGATTGAAGTTGAACATTGTATCAGTCAATCAAAAGAGAGCTGACTCTTTCAGTTTATAGTTTGATTCAGTTTCACTGCTCTTACACTGCTGATTATTTGATCACATTTCAGCTAATTTAAGGCTACATTTAGCAATTTTGTTAATTTCCGAATAACCTGCTGTTTTTCTTATTTTTTAACAGATTAGTTGTCTATCCAAAATATCAGTAAAATAGGGAAAATGCCAACTGCCAGAAAGAATAACAGACCAACCTTAAAACTAAGAATCTTGCACCAGGGAAAGTTGGCTGTTTTGCTTGATAAATGATTTAAAAACTAGGTTGGTTAGTCAATACAGCTGACTAATGGTTTCAGGACTCCAACATGTAGATTCAGTCTAATTTGTATTCTGATTCTTATTTATTTAGTGATGTCTATGAATTTCAGATGATAATAAGGCAATGAATTGACAACGATATACAGTATCTTTTTGTTCCAGGAATTACATTGTTTGTAAATGTCTTTACAGGTTTGCTGAAAAATGTGTCATACAGCAAACCATTTTTCAGAAGCTGAACCTTGTTTTGACCTCCAGGTCGAGAAAGCCCAATGTTTAACATGTTATGTGTGTTTTTTTGGCAGCTTCCACACATGCCTCACATCAGTGAGTGTCTAATGAAAAGAAGCCTGAAGCCCACCGACTTGAGAGACATGACGCTGGGGCAGCTCCAAGTCATAGTCAATGACCTGCACTCCCAGATTGAGAGTGAGTTGACCACACACACACACACACACACACACACACACACACACACACACACACACACACACACACACACACACACTGACCTCTACTTTCAATTGCAGAAATGAGCAAGAGAGCAAATGGGGAAAAACATGCATACTGATCCATGTTCAAAGAACTGTACCAGTTAACAGCTTCCCCTGAGCATTTACTGTCACAGCACTGCACAGATCATTGATCCTGCTACTCAGTGATGAATAATCTCTCATCTAACTCCAAAAATCCCCATGAGTCCAAAATCATGAGCTACTTTTTACTAGCAAAACAGACTTTCCCCTCATATTTCTTGTCGGTGCTTATTATTTTCTATCAAAGCTGAAGGGACAATAGCTCAAACTTGTGATATGAGAACAACCACTGATGTGTCATTTTATGAACCCATTTCAGACAGCTGCATACTTATATATACTATGTATACGTGTATATTTAATGTCCATCTATTGGCAAGGGGCACAGTGGGATATGTGTAGTGGTCAACTGTGGTCACCGTGATGTTCTAAGTATGTCCATATTGTAAATATGATGTGGACAAATTCCTTTTTTGTCATAATGATAAGTCTGTGGCCTGACATTATTATTTCATGATTCCTCATATTAACTTCAACTCCAGGTCTGAATGAGGAGCTTGTACAGCTGCTGCTGATTCGGGATGAACTACACATGGAGCAAGATGCCATGCTGGTTGACATAGAGGACCTCACCAGGTGATGACGCACTGAATGATAAACTTATTGTCTGGGTTTACCGTGACTGTTTTTACTCATATGGGAGAGAAAAAATACATTAATTTAAAGAATACGGTTGGGAAGAAATGGTCTATACATTTGTTATTGTCAAGAAGCCTCATGAGAAAATAAGAACCATACGATGTCTTTCCTATTCAGCCTGTGGCTCTCGGCCTCAAGCCCATTGGTTCCTACTGGAGATGTAAATATTCAAATATAAGTACCAGATGTTTAGTTTCATTAACAACATAATGCAATGGGATTTCTCCACCAATTTAGCATTGCACTCTTGTAAAGAGAAGAATGTGCAGTTTATTTTTTATTTTTTAAGTATCAAAAACAATCAATGCTGCAGAAAGATATTGTCTTTTTTATTCCACACATTTTTCTACCTTGTGAAAACCTGGTGTTTACATTATCCAAAATGCAACTCTTAATGTTTGGGTGTGTTATGCAAGTAGCGGCTAATGTAGCCTTGAACAGTTTTGTTTCAGTTTAGTGTTGAATAGTTCTTGGACAACAGTCGAGGTAAAGGCACAAACACATTAGCTACTCTACAAGCTTTAGCAGAATCCATTCATTATAAACAAGACAGCACTCTCTTAATGAGGATATAGACTTTAAACGTCTTGTATAGGCTTCTCTGTTTTCCTTTCAGCCTATGGTACATTTTATGGTTACCTAGCTTCCATTTATGATTTTCTTTTTTTAATGTCTGTGCTATCTCCCCTGTCATGTTATTTTCTGGGTCATGGGATTGCCTCCCATTGGTTGTTTTAACTATGTAGATGTGGCAAAACCTGTTTTGTTTGTTTGTTAAATGCCCTGACAAAGACCTGGAGCAGTCAAAACATGTTGTCTCTTTCAATGATTTAGCCTCTGCCATAAGACTTTTGTTTTTATATTTTAGAGTACCTTTCTCTTCATCCGGAGTGTTTTCCCCGTTGTCCGAGAGCATTACACACGTTTTGATTTTGGTTGAGGACAGAGAGAGAGAGTTATCTCTCTCTCTCCTAGGATTATTTCATTGTTTTAAACTTTTCTCAGGATTTATTGACTGTAAAAAAAAATATGTTCCTTTTCTCCTATGCAGGCATGCTGAGAGCCAGCAGAAACATTTGGCTGAGAGGACCCTATCCAAATAAGATGCCCGTACCCACTCCATCCTGCTCCCCTCTGCCAAGCTAAGCTCCCGCTCCAGACCAGACTTTTCCCCTCTGGCCATTCCACCTCCGCCCCGCGTTGATCCAAATCCTGCCCGCTTGTCCCAAGTATTTTGCTCCTCGCTGCTTCCCCGTCTCCCCATGTCTACCTTCCTGTCCACCCCACTGACTCCAGTGGTAGCAGCAGCACAGAAGAAGGCCACCCTCTCTAGTCTGCTTCTGTGGTTTTCTCCCAGCGCTAAGGACGAATGAGCACTTCCTGGAGGAAATTGATTGTGTGTTGTCATGGATTCTGTCCCCAGCTTCCTGTGCAGTGATCGGCCTTGCTTTGCTATTGTTTCTTTTTAACTTTCTACATTCGCCACTAAATTATAACTGTCAAATGCAAAAATTGTGGGGAAAAAATTAAATAATAGTGAAAAATTTAGTAGAAAGTCAGTCATGAGAAAAAGAAACAACATTGTATGAAAAAAAAAAAAACAGATGGAAACTAACTTCTTCAGTCCATTTTAAGTTGGACAGTTATTTTCAAGTATTTCAAAGTCAACCTGTTTTTATTCTGCACACATGGTAGTTTTCAACTGAGAAACGTTTATTTGAAGGTGCTAAAAGAGTGTAAAGGAAACATGCCTGCCTTGTAGTGGAGTCGTAGCTTTTGGTAATACGTTCACTCTAATTGCTCTTCAACATTTTGTGAATGTTGATTTTCTGACACAAGTCATTTTAAATGAATATGTGTGTTAAAATCGTTTTCATCCTACTGTAATCAAAAACTTTATTTGAGGGAAGAAATGTGTATGTACAGATATGTAAAATAAAGAATAAACTTTGTTTCATATATGTTGGTTTGGTGTGCAGTAAGTTGAATTCATACGGCTGCATGTGGCTGCAGGTCAAACGGATGCATTTGCTCCTCTAAATGAGCTTCCTCTTTCTAATGAACATAGGAAGTGTAATCAGTGGTCGCAACTGCAGCGGGAAAATAAAGCGCCACCACATCACACGTAGCATGACTCATCTCCCTCTGTTTCGCTCTTGCCTCATCGTGACATTGTTTGTCTCTCACTCTCTCATCTTGGTTGTTTTTTTACTGTTCCTAAAGGGACTCCTTGTGAATTTGGACAACCCCTTTAAAAGTCATAATTAGGAATTTTTCTTTCACATGAAAAATGACAACTTGTTGACTTGTAATATGAGGAATGGTCAGTTGTGGGCCACGGTTTAAATGTACAGAAATTATGGCTGGAAGGTTTAGTAATGAATACAATGTTATGTTTCATGTCAAGTTAGTATGATAAATGTATTTCTGGGAAAGTCCCCCCTCTCTCCGGGAGGGTCTTCTGTCTGATCATATACCGTATTTAAAGAGTAATTTTCAGTCTTTGGTGGTCCTATGGTGAAGCAAGTGAAAGGCCAGGAAACTCCTCAACCACTGACAACGTGCAGTTACAGAGAGAGCACTTTCTTTTGTGTGTGAAACAACAAGTGGATCTCAGATCCTGGGAATTGGGACTGGAGGGTGTAAAGAGAGTATGAGGTCATGCTTCATGGCATAAAGCATGACCTCATACTTGAAAATATTATCAATGCAATGCAAATGTAAAGTTTATGCATTGATAATATTTCAATGTATTCTCATTAGAGCCTTGTGCAATTCTCAGATACTGAATAAACTGTACTTCAGATTAAAAGTGAATGCTTGACTTCAGAAACAGAAGTTGGCAAAACAATCACCCCATTACATGTGTTTTCCAGTTTACAATCATATCACACGATCTTCCTCTGCAAATGAATAAATAAGAAATTAAAGTTTTTTTTAGTCTCTGAGAGCAGTCATAATAAACCCACCACCCACCAGAGAATAAACTGAAAATAACCCTCCTCTACACTGACGTTAATCCGAGCATTGATGGGTCATACTCCGTGGGTTGGACAGAGGTTAGGTCAGACACGATCTGTCGGCATTTGAGTGAAACGGGCTGAATCAAAGGATAATCATCCTGTGACTGAAACACCAGAAGTGAGGAAGGGGTCAACGGGTTTACCTGCCGTTCAATATGCCGCTGTAGACCCCATAAGCCTACTATATAATTAGACAGAGTAAGACAGACTTCTTTAACCAGGTGTGCCACCATTAATTGCCACCATTCCCTCTTTCTTGAACGTTACTTATATTGTTTTTATTTTGCATCTATAAGCTTGAGTACTGACTGAAGGTGGGCTTATGGAGCTCATACATTGTGGACGATGGGAATGACAGGTCACGTGATGCTGCTGCTGACAGGGCCAGATGATTATCACCATGCATGGAGATGTCGGTACCTCAGAGCTGCTTCTTGCTATTCTGCACTCATCGTGTATTTTAGCAGTCAACTCAATCTATGTATTTCCTTTGGGCAGTTGCAAAAGAAGATAATGTCAATAGTTAGTAGTGGAGTTATAAGATAATGTCAATAGTTAGTAGTGGAGTTATAAGATAATGTCAATAGTTAGTAGTGGAGTTATAAGATAATGTCAATAGTTAGTAGTGGAGTTATAAGATAATGTCAATAGTTAGTAGTGGAGTTATAAGATAATGTCAATAGTTAGTAGTGGAGTTATAAGATAATGTCAATATTTAGTAGTGGAGTTATAAGATAATGTCAATAGTTAGTAGTGGAGTTATAAGATAATGTCAATAGTTAGTAGATGTGGAGTTATAAGATAATGTCAATAGTTAGTAGTGGAGTTATAAGATAATGTCAATATTTAGTAGTGGAGTTATAAGATAATGTCAATAGTTAGTAGTGGAGTTATAAGATAATGTCAATAGTTAGTAGATGTGGAGTTATAAGATAATGTCAATAGTTAGTAGTGGAGTTATAAGATAATGTCAATAGTTAGTAGTGGAGTTATAAGATAATGTCAATAGTTAGTAGTGGAGTTATAAGATAATGTCAATATTTAGTAGTGGAGTTATAAGATAATGTTAATAGTTAGTAGTGGAGTTATGAGATAATGTCAATATTTAGTAGTGGAGTTATAAGATAATGTCAATAGTTAGTAGATGTGGAGTTATAAGATAATGTCAATAGTTAGTAGTGGAGTTATAAGATAATGTCAATAGTTAGTAGATGTGGAGTTATAAGATAATGTCAATAGTTAGTAGATGTGGAGTTATAAGATAATGTCAATAGTTAGTAGTGGAGTTATAAGATAATGTTAATAGTTAGTAGTGGAGTTATAAGATAATGTCAATAGTTAGTAGTGGAGTTATAAGATAATGTTAATAGTTAGTAGTGGAGTTATAAGATAATGTCAATAGTTAGTAGTGGAGTTATAAGATAATGTCAATAGTTAGTAGTGGAGTTATAAGATAATGTTAATAGTTAGTAGTGGAGTTATAAGATAATGTTAATAGTTAGTAGTGGAGTTATAAGATAATGTCAATAGTTAGTAGTGGAGTTATAAGATAATGTTAATAGTTAGTAGTGGAGTTATAAAATAATGTCAATAGTTAGTAGATGTGGAGTTATAAGATAATGTCAATAGTTAGTAGATGTGGAGTTATAAAATAATGTCAATAGTTAGTAGATGTGGAGTTATAAGATAATGTCAATAGTTAGTAGTGGAGTTATAAGATAATGTCAATAGTTAGTAGTGGAGTTATAAGATAATGTCAATAGTTAGTAGATGTGGAGTTATAAGATAATGTCAATAGTTAGTAGATGTGGAGTTATAAAATAATGTCAATAGTTAGTAGATGTGGAGTTATAAGATAATGTCAATAGTTAGTAGTGGAGTTATAAGATAATGTCAATAGTTAGTAGTGGAGTTATAAGATAATGTCAATAGTTAGTAGTGGAGTTATAAGATAATGTCAATAGTTAGTAGTGGAGTTATAAGATAATGTCAATATTTAGTAGTGGAGTTATAAGATAATGTCAATATTTAGTAGTGGAGTTATAAGATAATGTCAATAGTTAGTAGATGTGGAGTTATAAGATAATGTCAATAGTTAGTAGTGGAGTTATAAGATAATGTCAATAGTTAGTAGTGGAGTTATAAGATAATGTCAATATTTAGTAGTGGAGTTATAAGATAATGTCAATAGTTAGTAGTGGAGTTATAAGATAATGTCAATATTTAGTAGTGGAGTTATAAGATAATGTCAATAGTTAGTAGTGGAGTTATAAGATAATGTCAATAGTTAGTAGATGTGGAGTTATAAGATAATGTCAATATTTAGTAGTGGAGTTATAAGATAATGTCAATAGTTAGTAGTGGAGTTATAAGATAATGTCAATAGTTAGTAGTGGAGTTATAAGATAATGTCAATAGTTAGTAGTGGAGTTATAAGATAATGTCAATAGTTAGTAGATGTGGAGTTATAAGATAATGTCAATATTTAGTAGTGGAGTTATAAGATAATGTCAATATTTAGTAGTGGAGTTATAAGATAATGTCAATAGTTAGTAGTGGAGTTATAAGATAATGTCAATAGTTAGTAGTGGAGTTATAAGATAATGTCAATAGTTAGTAGTGGAGTTATAAGATAATGTCAATAGTTAGTAGTGGAGTTATAAGATAATGTCAATAGTTAGTAGATGTGGAGTTATAAAATAATGTCAATAGTTAGTAGATGTGGAGTTATAAAATAATGTCAATAGTTAGTAGATGTGGAGTTATAAGATAATGTCAATAGTTAGTAGTGGAGTTATAAGATAATGTCAATAGTTAGTAGTGGAGTTATAAGATAATGTCAATATTTAGTAGTGGAGTTATAAGATAATGTCAATATTTAGTAGTGGAGTTATAAGATAATGTCAATAGTTAGTAGATGTGGAGTTATAAGATAATGTCAATAGTTAGTAGTGGAGTTATAAGATAATGTCAATAGTTAGTAGTGGAGTTATAAGATAATGTCAATAGTTAGTAGATGTGGAGTTATAAGATAATGTCAATAGTTAGTAGTGGAGTTATAAGATAATGTCAATAGTTAGTAGTGGAGTTATAAGATAATGTCAATAGTTAGTAGTGGAGTTATAAGATAATGTCAATAGTTAGTAGATGTGGAGTTATAAGATAATGTCAATAGTTAGTAGTGGAGTTATAAGATAATGTCAATAGTTAGTAGATGTGGAGTTATAGGCTCCGCTCCTCTAGCCAACCCCTATTCTAATTAATAAAACCATATACATTCAACCCCATAAAGTGTCTTGTTGTATCTAAATTTAAACTGTTGCATCACAGTTTGAGTTTGAGTATAATTTTTCCCGTAGTTGGTTTCTTTACTAATCTGAGACAAACAATGCAACTTCCTGTTTCTATACAACACAATGTGTGCCGGAAGATCGACAACGAGGAAACTACAGATGACGTCTTAGTTTTCTTTTTGGCTGGCGCTCCTGCAGGACCGTGAAGGGAACCCCCCCCCCCCCCCCCCCCCACTTCCAACATGCATATAAATACAATCAGATATAAGAAGGCAGCCACACAGTGCTACTTATCAACCGGGCACGACCAGCGACATCTATCTGATCCCAAAGATGACAGTCTTTCATTTCTGTAAGTCAGCGTGAAACACGTGAAGACTGCAACACATATGATTTCTCCATGTGGTTGTATAGTGTGTGTTGTCATGAAACTCTTGTGTAAGCCCATAAGACATGTGTTGATGCTCGATCTCCTCTGCAGCGCGCTTCTCCAGCTGCGTGCTGCTGCTGAGCTTGTTGAGCTGGCGCACGGCCACGGGACTCCCGGTGCGCGCGCTGAGCGCAGAGAAGTGCGCAGATTGCTCGTTGCTCTTCAGGAACCTCCTGCTGGGTATCACAGAGATCCTCAGCGGCGTGAGTACAATTAACAACGCGATATGTTTATTTTGTTATACTGTATTTTTTTGTTTGATCTGTCTTTCTTTTACTCTGTGGTTTGTTAATAATGAATGCCCTTATTTTGTATTCCAGGACGTGTTGTGCTTCGGCATCGTCTCTGACAGGATGGTGGTGAGGAGTCACGCTGAGACGGTGCTGGCCTGCGCACCCACCCTGACTCAGGTGACACTTGCTGGTTTCTCGGTGACATAAATTCTGAATGTTCAAAATCATGACACAAACCTCTTTGAATTATCTTGACTTGTTGTGTCGTGAAAATATAGATCCCAACTGTTCTTCTGTGCATGTTTTTCACATTTTCCAAGAGGATAAAATAGTGTTTGGATGTATTTGTGGAAACATCATTTCACTTCAGCTGTCACTAATTCTTATTTAGTCCATGTTGTGAAATCAGGTTATATAATGGTCCAAAGATGTTTATGGACACCTGACTTGACCTGTAAAACAAATTTCTCACATTTAAAATGTTTTTGATCCTCACAGAACTCAAGCTGCATGATGCAAAGAAATTCATCTTTCAGCGAGGTATGCTATTTCTTTTTAAATGTTTTTCTGAGAATTATTAGACATATTCTTTGTTATACACACGTATTAATGATAAGTCCAGTATCTATTTTACTTAAATAAAGCTTTACATTTTGTCTTCATCTGCTATTCTACACATCAACATTGGGATCGTTTACATTATACACCCATTGTATCCCAGTCTTCTAATTTTCTAATTTTGTATTCTGAAGCAGACAGATGACTGATGGGTTTATCGTGGTTATCGTGTTTGTCTTGACAGAGTGAATGTCTGAGGAACATCAGGAAGGACTTGGCCTACTATGCTGCTGCTGTTCAGTCTTACCTCCAAGTCCCACTCAGACTCAGAAGTCCCGATGAAGAAGTTGCACTTCTGAGTCCAACTCTGGAAATAATACAGAGCCTGAGGAAGGTATGTTTATCATGCATGTGTGGGAGGGGTAAAAACAGTCATGATTTGAAGACAGAAATAGTGAGAGAGAATCTTCTGGGAAATGACATTAGAAAGTTGCCTGATGAAATCTTCCTTGGTTTATACAGCGCTGCTCCCTGATGCCCAACGGAGAGAGTGACTCTTCAGAGGTATTTTTGTGTTCCTTGTTTTTGTTTGCTTCATATTTACTTCTCATCGTTCAGTCTTTAAAAGGTAAACTCTCTCATTTTCTTTATTTTTGTGAGTATTCAGGTTGTTTACCTCTGTTGGTGTTTTATTTCAGGAGGACGCTGAACAGATGTGGGGAGCTGACAGCTACATTAACAGGCGGAAGATGTGTAAGATGATGAGGGGCTTCCATGTCCGAACCATCACCATCAACCGGGCTATGGGTTACATCTCCTCAGGAGACTACAGGAAGTAAACATGCTACAACCACATAACCATCATCACCATCATTCCAACCACCAATATTTACTTCTTTAATTTATCACAACTGAACATCATTTACAACTACTGACTGAGTAGTGCTGGAGAACATAATGTATTTTATTTATTTATTTGAGATGTATTTATTCATTAACTTATTTGTTTATTTTAATGGTGTTATTTATTGTATTGTTTTTTGGTATGAAGGGCTGAAGTGGAAGTGATATTTAAGGATAACGTCCTACAACCACATACCCATCATCACCATCAGTCCAACTAGAACCACAGTATTTCTACACCTTTAATTTATCACAACTACAGACTAAGTAGTGCTGTACACTGCACATGCTGCAGATTACTATTTATTTGAGATTTATTTATTACATGTATGTATTTTAATGGCCTGTGATGTTATTTATTGTTATTTGAAATTGTTTAAAAGTATTTTTTGGCTCAAGGTGGATATTTGTATGGAAATAAAAAATAGACACTTAAATTAAGTAGAAAGTTGGATTCAGTCAACATTTGTTTTATTACAATTCTTTGGAGAGACTCAGACTCAGTTGATAGAAACAACTGCCAAAAAGGACGGGTCCGTTTTATGGTGGTAAGTTGTTGAAGAAAAATCTCTAAACGTAAACATTACTGCATCATATTAGCATGGAAGACCCTAAAATATTCAACAGTCCAGATGCCGTTCATGCATCTTTTCCCAAATTGTGTTGAAATGGCTGGAAACTGTCATTTGAAAATAGGTAAAACACAAACAAAGCTGTGACTAATGTAGGGCTGCTGAGAGAATTTAACTGAAATGTTTCCACAGGCAGCGGACGGTATAGTTTGTTTTTGTGAAATAAGCCTTAAAAACATGACTCGTCAAAAAATATATGAATGTATCCAGGTAGAAAAGTTGTTTCCACCCTGTATCCAGATGCTTGTGATTATTTTGTTCAAACAACAATTATACTGAACAAGATGTGTGTTCCAGTCACAGGGCAGCAATGCTTTCATAATTTAAGTTAAAATAAACATAATTAATTGCAATCCCATTTAGTTTTACAGGTTTAGAGTTGTCAAATAAACATAAACATAAAAACAGACTCGACAAAACAGATCACAGGTTTGAAATAGTTGGTAAAAAAAAGATATGTACAACACAAATATAAAAACATATCAGACACAAAATAGCTCAATACTTCAGTCCATCACATGCGTGTGAAGTCCCACAAATTAGATCTTTCCCGTTTTTTTGTTTTTTTTGCAGTTTCAACACTGCATCGCCTACATTTATTTACATACGTTACTGGCTATATAATTAGCTACTATATACCTCAATGACCTCGAACCTCTTTTGCTCATTTTCTAACCCAGTAATGCAAAGCGTCAGATTCTGGCTACACAAAGGGAGCTTAAGGTTCAGCTTTTTCTATTCTGTATTCATTACAGAATCAAAGGACTACATTTTCAACAAAATAAGGGAAAATGCCCATCCAAAAGGTAAGAAAGCGTCCCTTTTCATGAAATGCGGCAAAACAAAAACCCACCAAAAAAATTACACAAACTGGGCTTATGTTTTGTTCATATCCATCCTCTGCTTTGTTGTATTCCTGAGGTTTTATATTTCTTCCTGATGATGGAGTAACACAAATTCAACAGTCCATTTCAGGCAAATCACTTTCACTTAGCTGCTCGATTGTCCATCATGTCTGGAAAAAAGACAAAACACCAACACACAATTAAAGCGGCACGAGTTACGAAAGAGGTTGCATGAAAACTCAAGATTTTGATAACCTTTTTTTTTTATCAAATTACAGTATACCTCCAAGAGGATTTTTTTTTACATCAGCCTACCAAATGTCATACATGCAAGTGACACCTCAATGAAGGGGCTTGATTTGAGCAACTTTGTAGGGGGCGCTCTTGAGGCATTTTTCCACATCCAACCTCTCATAATTCTCCACATGTGATAACCAATATCATGTCATAAATTAGTTTATTAGTTTGAACAGCAGCCAACAAAAAGTAAAAGTGTTAATATAGTTTTTATGTTTGATTGAGAAAATAAGCACATTTCAGCATTTGTAAAACTGCCTTAACTAGCACCCATCTGCCTCAGCTTCACTTGTTGCTGTTGCAAATAAACAAATGATGAACATGACAAATATTCTCTCATGACCGCTGAGGCTAACTACTATACATTCTCACAGGAATGCTAGCTCTGGTGTTTATTAGGGCTGTGCAAAACACATGATATAGCTTACTATCACGATATAAAAACTGATTTGTTTTAAACTGATTTAAAATATCCTCTAAATGAGAATACAACATGCACTTTGTTTTCATATCATTCTTTAATGCTAGTGCATTTCAGTGCATGCTGAGTGACTGTGCAATACAAATACCTTTTGAAGTAGTTTTGATGCAATTTGTTATCAATATGTAATGTAAGTACTATCATGGTGGTACACAGCAAGCAAAAATACATAAATAGAGAATTGCAATATGTATCTTATCGTATCACAATATATCGTGTCGTGAGGTGCTTGCCAATAAACAGCCCTAGTGTTTATGGTTATCCATCATTACTATATCTATTGTTTAAATGCATGTCTGCAGTTAATTACCTTGCAGTGTTTGATGGACCTCATTTGGCAAGTCATCCAGTTCCTCCACACTTTTCAGCAGGTGGAACGCCGTGGCCTCTCCCGGCCGCCTTCTGCTCTTCCACTCCACCAGCATCTTCAGCTTCTGCATGGTCACATCTTTCTCTGCTGCCTGGATGTCATCCAGCTCCCTGGAGTTCAAGCCTAGATAGATGGCCACCTGCTTCCACTCCTTCCCGAGCCGCTTGGCCACCTGCAGTAGCTGCTTCTCCGACATGTCCTGGCCCAGAGTCATCCCTGTTTTCACGCCATCTAGAAAAAGACAAACAGCACGTAGGGGCTTTATTTCAGAATAATTAGATCAGGGGTGGACTGGTTTCTTTTGACTTGACTGGGTCAAAACTAAGTGTGTGCCTGAAGTTCTTCTCAAATCAGTAGTTAGTAAAAGACTAGAAAAGTCACCTGTCTCGTCCTGCCACCGAGGCCTTTTACAGGCCGTCTCGTCCTCTGAGGGGCTGCTGCTCCTCTTTCGGCCTATGAGACACATGTACGTGAGCAAACCTGAAAAAGCTGAAAGCATGTGATGAAAAATCACATGCTTCTCCAGCTGCATATGAAAACAAAAAGCTTACTGTTTGTCCTTTTTCTGGGCGGCTTTTCTGTGTTAGCCACACAGTCACCTAGTAGAGTAGAGTAGAAAGAGAGAGATCACCACAAATTACACTCATGAACACAAACTCTAGAACACAAAGACGTTTATTTGCAGAAAAAAAAAATCAGCAAATGTTTCCCGTTATTATCAGCTGTATGCTAAACATAGAAAAATATGTGAACAAATGTTGACATCTGACTTTTTTCCCATCTGTAAATCAAGAAAAATGTTTCAGTGTGAGGCTAAATGCACTGGTACCTTCTCTGATGGTGCCGGACCACACAGTCTCCTCAGTGTTGATCTCTATGAGGGACAATGTAAAGGGAGGAGGATGCTCAAAGAAAGCTTCGAAGTAGCCTTTCATCTTGGTCACCGCAAGGGTGAATTTCAAATCCTGCACAGAAATATATACAGAAATACAGTTACTGTGAATAACCTTTAACTGGTTATGAAAGTCTCAGTTTAACACTGATGCATATATATGTATATATATATATATATATATTCTTCATGCAGTCCTGATTCACTCAGATGAAATCATGTAGGTTCACCAGAAACTCCTTGCAGAGGTTTTCTACAGGTGATCTGGAGCTGTCTCTTGTACACATGGACTGACAAATGTACAAGGACACAATTAAAGTAGCAACTGTAGAAGCTTTAATCATAATTTAAAAAGGTCCAGTATGTAAGATTTAGCATCTTGAGAGGAGATTCTCTTGAAAAATTATTTGTCAATTAAAATGTCTTTTTGAGCTTTATATTGTAGTATATTGCCACTGAATTCTCCGGTTGTGTCTAGTGATAAATGGTTTATTTAATAAGAGGACAGTGCACATTAATAAAAACATTTCTGTTAAATGTGCCAGAGTTAGCCAAGAGGCTATTTTCCATCTCTAGTCCCAGGAGGCAGATGATAAAAGAAGGCCCGCCTCCATGGGTAGAGCTGTTGCCGATAGTCCGCAATGCAAATGTTGTAATTCATTTGCCAAGAGACAAACCCCAAAAAAAGATTTTTGCCCTTCAATAGATTTTTGCACTTCAATTTGCCCTTTTCGATAGATATCACAATAATACTGTTATCATGACTTCTTTTGGGCTTGATAATTGTGTGGTGAACAAAGAGACACACCTGAGGTTTGATCTCTCCCTCCGGCTCGCTCACGAGACGATACGTCCCCTCATCCAGTTTACATGTGGGAGGCTTCTCTATCCGAAGGTAGCGGTTCTTGTAGCCCCGCACCTGTTTGCCAATGTCCTGGTTTACATGAGGACAGCGGGAAGAAAGAGGCAGAGGATAAGTCACATGTTTGCAGTGTGATGAGCATGCTGACTGGTGATTAACATCCAGTAAAACACATTGTCCATTGTCTCACAGTTTAGTACTGGCCGGTGACGCTGGAGAGAGCAACATAATGTTGTCAAGGAAAACTGCATCCGATGGGAAGACAGTTCATATATTTTATCAGGAACGGCCATTTGCGGCCTACAATACATTAAGTATGATTACCACCAGCTGCAGCCTCCTAAACACACATGCTCCCACACAACCACAAATCTACTTATTGAGTAACCTCAGCAGTACAGTGTTAGAAAATGACTAAATACATTATAATAATATTGCCATGTAGCTGTCAGAATCACATGGTGCTTTTATTTATTTATTTTTATTTTATCTGGAAATATATCAGAGGGCGTTTTTCAGAGAGTCGATGATCAGCCAGATGCTGACCCTTCTGCTTTTCAACAATATAATATTGTATCTGATAGTACTTTTTCCTTGCAGTATGCTGCATAACATCATTCAGAATCTGGAAAGCTGGTGAGTACTCTATAAAGTGTGAAAGCATGAAAGCCACTGCAGTTATAGAGCTGAGGAAGAGAAGAACTGAAAGTTAGGTTTTGCTCTGACTATGTTCTCATTTTTCCCCACACACAATTTACGGCATTTTGCTGGAGTTTTATCCATTGAGCAGTTGTCATGGATTTAGGGAGACTCATAATGGTTTCATGAATGGAATATTTCTGTGTATTTCTTTCTTTGTAGTCCCTTTGGATCTCGCACATGAAGGAAGAAATTCCAAAATGAAAACACTAAATGTGCAGTCATGAAAAGGTTGTTTTTCAGACAAACAAAACTTGGCTCAATTCAAGTCTTAAATAGTGGATCTTTAACTGATTTATTTTAATAGGAGTAAGAAATTGGAATTCAATGTGAAATATATTACCGTCGTAAGAAGCTCGGCATTAGATGTGCATTTAATAAACGTGTGTGTATGTATTCACACAATGAGAACAACCTTGTGTGCACTTTATCCAGTAATGCAACTGCAGTATTTCACAACCTTACGGGAAAATATACAGAAATGTCACTGAGTAGACTGATGGCACAACGATGGCAACCTTCGAGGTAAACCAAGACCCTTTTTTCAAATCAAGACACTGACATGTAAAATTGCTCAACATGGATTAAAGTGTCCATTTAAAAGTGGAATCCTGCAACTGCAGGAGATTTTTTTGAGAAATGTGAACACATTTCCAAAACAACTGGGATGATTTTATCAGTTTTACAAATGCACGTAAAGACCAATGGCCGCCTCGACAGTGTTGCACTTGTCAAGTAAGGAGTAGGAAAACTGCCAATCATCTCCTGTAGAGAAGAGTCATTGTGGTACATGCAGTATTCAACAGCGCTCACCTTGATGTCAGACGAGCTGTTGGTGGCCAGGTAGATGTGGAAGCTGTAGTTGTTGTTGTTGTTGTCACTGCACAGCTGCTTGTATACCAGGACCACGCCGTGGTGCTCTACAGACTGGCTCGTCTGAATGATGGGGCCCACGGGTGAAAGGGACGTCACATTCCACTTCACGTGGCTTCCCGAGTGATCCACCGTCGGCTCGATGAGCGGACGGTTGTCCTTTATGTGCAGGACACTGAATGTCATCTCATTTTCTGGATCTGTGTGACGATAATAAGGAAAACGGAGATTTCATGTTTACCTCAAGCAGCTTTTAATCATTGATAAAAGATTATAATATTCACTAAAATGAACTATTTTGTGTAAAGGCCTTAAGATGGGTCATAAATAATAATAAATTGCACCTTCACTTTCAAGACAACCTCCAGACAACATCTTTGTTGAAATATTGTTGGACGTTCATATTATTTTCCTAAGGGCCACGGATTCACCACAGGAGGCGGTGACCATAATTATGAATTATATATTGAACACAGGAGACATGCAGCAGCGTGACAGCCCTGATAGTCATTCTCACCGGAAAGGCAGATGGAGTGAGGGAACTGAATGGACGCGAGGACAGAAGCGTCCTTATTGACTGTGTCCACGTTAAAGATGGGTCCAGCAAATTTCCAGGAGTCCCGGAGGAAGGCACCGAACTTGGACCAGGACAAGACCGAATACCGCACCAGGACCCGCTCCGATGCTTCAAACACCAGGCCAGTGACCGAACACTGGTACGTGCCCTCCCCTTCAAGCTGCACCCTAAAACACACAGAGGCAGTGATGCTGTCCATGTAGAATCAATATAGATGTGCACAGACGAGATCAGTGTCAGAGAAACAGTCGTACTCACTGGAACCGTCCCTTAGAGATCCTCCTTGGGGTGACGAGCTCATTGCCATGGCTCTGTTAAACATACAATTATAAAATCATGGTAGATAAATCAGAAAAAAGTCAAGTATGTTCAAATATTAAATTAAAGACTAGACATTTAAAATAACCACATTGTGTGAGTGGTTTCTGAGCTCACCTGCTGGATGGCTTTGCATTTTTCACAGCATACTTTGAAGTGATTCTCTTCTGTCAGGACGTATGGGGGGGAAAAAACAGGATTATTATTAAAGGAGATGTGACACAAGCTCCAGAGCATTCGTTGTCCTGTAACATCAGTCATGATCTGCTTACCCTTTCCATTTGAAAAATCTGCTTCGTGTCCAGGGACTGATTCTATCGGGTGAAATAATAGCAATGAGTCCAATTTCATCATATAGAAATCAAATGTCAAGTGCTGCAAACTTGTGTTAAACCTCTGGCAGACACCCTAGACAAACTTTTTTGAATGCGGGTCACTTTTCCGGGTTGTGAGCGCTGGCATGGCCATTTGGATGTTTTATAAAGCAGACCAGTTGCTTAGTCTGACAAGGAAGATCGTAATATTGTGTAGATGTTTCATGAAGTGTCGAACCATTTTTAGACTCCTCTGCATCATCCTCTTCATTTTCTGCAAAGAAAAACAAAAGAGATCAAATGTATCTGCGTTCACTCTATATCTGGTAAAATCCTTGGGTAACAAACATTTTCAAGGATTGATTATGGGATGTTGGGTCTTACCTTCTTTTCCTCCATCCTTCTCAGCACAGCCTTCTGGTGAAAGTCAAAATATGGGAAATAAGGGTGAGAAACAGGGAAATTAGAGGAATATGATCAGGCACTTGGAAACATGCACATAGATAAAAGGTACACATACATACATACATACATACATACATACATACTCAAAAAGACTACATGCATGCATATTGTCATGAATTAGGGAACAAACTTACGTACATAAATATATGGAACAGATGTAAAATTATTAAAATGTGATGTAAATATTAATGTTTTATGGCATTATGTCACATGTATTTACTGGTGATATGTTAAACAGGAAAGCCTAACCAGGGACAGTTTGACATTTTGAAAAATATGCTTATTCACTTTCTGGCTGAGATGGATGTGAAGACCACCACTCTAATTTCTGTATGGTATTATGTATTAGTTTAGCTTAGGAAGAATATTGGAAACGGAGGCAAACAGCTAGCTTGACTTGGTCTAGCGGTCACATGTGCTAAGCTAACCTGTCGCCTGGCTGTAGCTTCATATGTAACATACAAACATGAGTGAGTTACTGTAAGTGAATAAGCAAATTTCACAAAAATGTTGAACTATTCCTTTAAGGAATCTCAAAGTGTCTCTCACCAGAATCCTCATCCTCCTCTTCATCTTCTTCCTCTGAGCTCTCCTCAGTGGATGTCCCAGTGTTTTCTGTTTGATGAATCAATATGTGGAGGACATGGCACAGAGCTGAGAATGTTGCACTGGACTCATGCCACAAAGGTTAAATGTTAAGAGAAAAAACATGTTGGATATAAAAAAAAAGGAAGTAAATGACAAATTATGTTTTCTGCAGAGGGAGATTGTCAAACTGTTGAGGTGGGATGTTTGTGCTTACCTGAGCTGCTGCTGTCACTTTCTGGCAGGTTCTCTGTAACAAATTAGTAATTGTTTTGAGGTTAGTGCTGTTTGTTCTGTAAAAGCTGATGCAATGATGTCAAAATGGGAGGAAAGGTTGTAACGGACCTCTGAGAGTTTAAAGTATTGTAATAGTTTGTTCCTTTTTTTTGTCCTTTATTTTAGTCCGTTTTGTTACTGCAGTTGGTGCATCTCCGGTTGCGCTCTTATTTTGAAGGTACAAAAAACGGAAGTTGTAAGTAAGAAACGGCAGAAAGGAAAAGTTGCCATAACAACGGAAAACAGTGATACAAAGGTTAAGGATGTATTAGTTTCGCACCTTGCTGATATGGGCACAAGGTTTGCACCTGTTCAAGTTCATTTTTTGAGAACATATTGTTTTAGATTGTTACGTTTTTTGTCTGTGTCAGAGCTTAAGCTAACCAACTGCTATTTCCGTTTGTCTTCATAGTTCTTACGGTGAGTTCAATAAACCTTTACGAACCATCAGTTAAAGACTCCAGACTATAATTCAGCCGGGGATGCTACAAAGGTTATTGTACATCCCATCGCATTAGTCATTACTATTACTACATCATTCTCAAAATGTGTAACCATATCATCATCATCATCATCATCATCATCTTTATGGGAACCTCAACACTTTATAAAGGTTTTGCAAGCATCATAAATATCATCATCATTCTGTTGATGTTGTTGAGTAAAGCAAACAAAAAAAAGCTTAATGTTAATTTCACTTGGAAAGGAACCAAACAACATCCAATAATATGTAAAGTCACTAGCCATTTTCTACAAAGTTATTTATTACTAACTAATATATCACTGTTTTGTAAATATATTCTGCATCTTTACTTTCTCAGGCACCAAAGCATATCTAACGCAGAGAGAACCTCAGGTGCAGCTGCATGCCCCATTGCTTAACTCAACACTCATAATATTATGTCCCAACATAAAGGAAATAAAACTAAATAGACAGAGATAGATTGAAGTCTGTGAAATGTTTAAAGAGGTGTACTGGGGCTCTTACTTTAACAGGTGCAGCCCCAGTGAGAGACCTCTACTTGTAGTTAATTCTGTGTTTGTGCAGCATGTTTTTATCCATATTACTCATTAAAAAAGCCTTCAGCGTGTCGGACTTACACCCCTAGCTTTTACATATCCTTCATTCCTTAGCAGCTGAACGCTGGCACCCTGTGAAGAAGCCAGTGAGTGCCATGCATTAACATTCTGGCACATTTATACAGATGGGTCCAGAGGAGCTGCTGCTGTCCTCTTCCCAGCAGCAGTGAATGTCCATGGGCGGGGCCATCTGGCCGAGTGCCTGGCTGGCTAATGGATGGAGCCCATCCTCTCTGGCCTACAGAGTTTTATCTTAGACTAACAAGCAGATGCTGCCATCACTGCTCCACTCACAACACCTCCCTCATCAATCTCTCTCCTCCGCTCAGCCCGATCTGTCTGCTTCACCACTCTCTGCACTCTCCCGCCTCCATTTCTCTCCCCTTGTCCTCATATGCCTCCTTTGGCCAATCTCTTTTGCAGCTGCTGCCTCATCTGAGCCAGCAAGCATCCCTCCTCACTCTGACATGGCTGCTTCCCTTCATCAGACTGACAAACAAGGTGGAGATAAAACACCAAGAGATACAAAAGATACACAAGCATGTCCACACACACACACACACACACACACACACACACACACACTCGTTTACAGACTCAAAGGTTTGGATAGTTTTACGAGTATTGCCTGCCATCTGCTGGTCTAAAAAGAAATAGCATGAAAGGGCATGAAAAGGTTTATGCGTGATAAACAGCAGTGGTTCTTAACCTTTTTGGGTGGACATGACCGATCCACAATAAATACAGTTTCTTGGTCAATGTGATTGTAAAATAGCTGTTCATTAAGAGACGGCGGGCCACAAACATAATTATCAGCACATAAATCTCTTGGCTCATGTTATCTTGGACAAAAATGATCCCAATGAGTTTCAAACAGGGTGGTATGCAGGTTTTAACAATAGAGCACTCCTATTGGATCTGTAATATGTATTGACTTGGTGTATTATAAACGATATCAGGAGAGGAAAAGTCACATCACTGAATTCCTACTCATCACCAGTTGTATGACCATCTATTATCACCAGGTCAACTACTATACAATTGATTTTATCCAATTTAATTTGAATATTCTTTTGACGCCAGAAGAGATTAAAAACGTGTTACATTTGGTAACTTACAGGTAAAAACAAGAGCAAATGTTAGTGGAAATGAAAAAAATAAAATGTTGTGTATTAGTGTGCAGTGTTAAAAATAGCCAATGCAAAACTGGGGGCACAAGGGATCATATGACTGCGCATAAATCCTGCTGCCCTTTCAGGCAAATTATATTAAAATCAGGGAGGCCAAACTGTCAGACAAGACCAGGGTTAAAGAGAAGGACAACAAAAGTAGTGACGAAAGCACGCCTTTTAAATATCAAAAAGAAGGCAGAGCACAGACACAGCTGTATAAAAACATGAAGCCCTACCTGTGCTCTGTGACTAAGTGAAGTGAGATAGAGGAGAGGAATGAAATTGATGTTTACCTTTGTTCTCAAGTGCAGGGATATCTCCGTCTCTGTAGGGCACAGGAGATAACATTCAGACAACTTTAAATTCATGTCGGGGACGTCTGGGAGGTGTGATGACAAGTACGGGGTGATTTAGAGGTGGAAAGTGCCTTGTAGGCTCTTGTAGTATAAACCACTTCTGCTTTTGAATAGGAACACAGTCGAATTAATTAGAAAAACAGGAAATGTGTACAGACTGCCTGCATCTCACTTTTTCACACTGACACCAACCCATCCTTCTCCTTTCCACCCAAACCTCAGGGCAGTGTACATAGAAAGCCAGCCATGGAAAGCTACTGGCTGAGGACTTTTGTCATTGAACTAAACTGGTTTGGATACTTTCTCACCTTTCATATCTCTTGATTTACTGTCAGTGGTGTCATATTGTGATGATGTTCAATGTTTCCATGAACATTGTAATTTAAAACTAACAACATTGTTGACTTTTTTGCATGCAATTTTTCTATATATCTGCTATATCTATATTCAAAAATCATATCAATAACGTGACATTAAATGGTAAAAGGACTTGTACCTGTAAAGCACTTTTATAGTTCTACACTCATTTCAACCATATCGCCCAGCACTGCACAGCAGACATCAATACCAGTTTCTCCTGAATATTTAGTTTTCTAAACCTTTCGATGAGACCATCCAGGAATGTAATATATCGAACAGTGAGCCAAATCCAAGTGCTATGGTTCAGATGTTGTGTCTGAGATCACTGGTGCAACCTGTTGACGCAGTCTGAGCTGCAACAAGAGGCCACACGCCTGAGATCTGCCGGCGAGGAAAAGAGAGAGCCAACAAGAAGAACGAGTCCACCACCGGCAGGCGTGAAGAAGCATCATATTCTGCCCTGTGTTTTCCCCGTTTCCCTCCCTCAGTTGTGTAAACACAGAAATAGGTGATCATAAGTAAAATGATGTATTAAGAAATTAGGATTATTGACACTGACCAAATTGTGGTTGTTTATTTTTTCGTCTGTTAATCATGTGTATGCATCAAGGAAGTAGTCTTCTTTTTATAATTTTGAATTCAAGCCAGCTCTAAAAGAATATAATTGTATAATTGCGGGATGGTAGGGATGCACAATATTGACCAAGAATTTATATTTAAAAAAATATAAACAACATAAACATGATTAGTAATTACTGTGTTTCCTTTTGGTTCAGTTTGGAACGAATTACAAGCATTAATGTGCTCTTTCAGGAAAATGTAATTTCTGTGGTTTCCTTTGTTTTTAAACATCTGTCCAGGAAAGACGGTTTTCTCCTTTTCAAGGTCAACTTGTTTTCGCTGCCAAATAGTCGTACCTCAACAACACCGAGGCACATTAGCTGCCGCGGTGTAATCTCTTCCTCCGAGCAAAGCTAGCATTTTCTCATTCAAATGTTTTCAGACAATAAACAAACAGGCTGCATGTGTTCTGAGACTTTCTCTGCTTCCCCTTGTTTCTATCGTCCTCCCACAAAATATGACAGCAGAATCCTCTGTGAGGGTGTCGGCTTGAATCTGGATGAAAGATAAAAGATAAAAGCCACAACATGTACATGCGTCCTCCAACTTCCCATAAACACAATAAAAAAAGAGAGAACATCTGTGTGTAGATAAACAGCCGTCAGTTGGCCCACTAAACAGATGTACAAAAACAATGATTAATATTACACCTCACTGCTTTCAATATGATGTTAATAGTGCTTAGTTAGTATTGCTACTACTTCTCAAATAAAGGTTCCTTTAAATTAAACTACTTGCATGTCTCACACAGACATTTAATTATATATTTTTTCTCATACAAATGATAGTAAATACTATACAACTAATAAATAAATAATGAAAATATAAATTTCAAATAGCACAGCATGTTGGTAAAACATGGCTCGTGTGTTTCATTGCATCGTCAACCACCATAATTAATAACTGTAAGCAGGAAGTTATATGTGTGTGCTTGTCGGTCGTCCACTGTATGATGACATCATCACATATGGTTACTCATCTCTCCTATAATATATTGATACCGTGCTTTCTGAGTTTGTCAACCTTGAGTAAATATCTTGATCAAATAAAGTATATGCATATTTGGTGATCAAAGAGGCTCCAGGCAGCATGTTGTTACATTGTTGCCAGTGAACCTCTCGGTGACGCGCAGAAACACCAACAAAGAGCGCGCGCCTCTCCGGCTACACACTCTTTGTATCTCACGCTACGTGCAATCTTCCGTGTGTTTAACGGCGACGCAATCATTCCAGATGTGTTTCTTTTCCATGAAATGCACGAACAGATAACCGACAGATAACCGACAGACACCACTTCCTGTGTTGACACGACGCGGCGCTCGCGCTACTGCAGCCTCTGCAGGCTTTACGCCGCCTGAACTGCACGCGATGAAAACACCGAGGTGAAGCCAGAAGTCAGCGCGTGTCCCGTTAAGCAACACAAAGTCTTACCCGTCCTCCAGGTGGCAAGCCGCTCCGCAGCTCGCCATCTCTGCCACCATCCCGTCTCTCTGTAACCAAACCCCGGTTACACTGTCTGTTCTTCCCCCGCGTGTAGCGGCTGCGCATTCAAGCACCTGAAAGGCAACGTGATCCTCTCATCGGCGACCAGTGTCTCGTTGCGGCGCTATGCAGTAGTTGGCGCAATAATGATCATCGAAACCCTTGTGGCTAAACTATTCTCATTACTTGTCACTTTGGGTGCAGCATCTCTTCTTCAGCGAAACAAAACACATACTATACGTTTAACCAAAAGAAAACAGCCGCGTAGATGTGAATGCATTGTTTCCTCTCACAGACACTGTGCATGTGTGCAAGCAAGTGGCAAACAAACAAAAAACACCGATCTTCACATCATGTTGTTTCAACTTTGCGCTGCTCACAGCAGGCGTCGCAGCTTTGGGGATCAGCGGTGCTGCGCAGTTACAGCGCAGTGCATGAACGCGCGTCAACGGACGTAACACGTGGGCGGAGCTGCAGCATCCCGCCCTCAGCACGGGCTTTGTAAAGTCCTGATGGGGATTTTACCACTTTCCTCAGATATCAGAGCTACCAAGAATGAAACGGGAGGTCGAAGTAGATAAGGGGATGTTCACTGTTACCATACAAGACTGGAATCAGCGGAAAGTCTCGCCATGTTGTTTGATAACTGAGAATAGTGAAACCAATTCATATTTTAGACCACGTATAATCACTTTTTCTTTTCTTTTTGCATTAGACCTACTTCATACACTCAAAGGTTTATTATTAAAGCAATTACATTCCAGTTACAGCGAACAAAAGGAAGAGAGTTGGACAATACGTTATTTTGTCATCCCAGCATTCAAAATAAGATATCTGCAGTCATCTGAGACATATTTGTAAGTTGCACATGTTCTCCCACACATCGAGCAGCCAGTCCACAATGCAACTAGGTCACTTTGAGCGGGAAAACATGCACGTCAGATTACCAAGATGCATTACTCAGAAGCCACCAGCAGATGGCAGGTCACACAACAAAACGAGTACAGCTCAGCAGGAAAACCAGGCCTCGCCAAAAATATCCTTGCTCTGGTGGACAAATTCAAACTAGTTTCACATGGCCTATTTGACACAAGCACTGAACAGGATGTTGACACAGTACAAAGTTAAATTGAAAGGAATCAAGGTGTCCATCTGTGACATAAGCTCACTTGTCCATTAGGGAAAGCTAGAAAGGTAGAGAGCTCTCTGTGAGTGATCTCTCTGAGATGTCCAGTGGGAGGAATGAGTGAAGGCTCAAGCGCTTTCATTTGATCTTCCACTATTGATCTTTTCCTCTTCCCATCTCTTCATTCGCCAGTCCGACTTTGGATGGATATGTATTGCAGCAGGGAGGGGGAGAGAGAGCTAGAGATGCCACAGACGAACTGGGACATTATCCAGGTCTTGTATCTAACGTTACGTTACGTTCAATTAGAGATCAGGAGAGCTCCTCAGACAGGACCACATCAGACTCAGTGGCGAGACGAAACCCCCAATACCTCAGGAAATTAGAGGAGATAAGCGATAGGAGTGTGTGGGGGCGGGGGGGAGGAAAGGACGGGGAAGGTCACAAGGAGAAGATGGGATGAGAGGAGAGCAAGTCACAAGATTAGCTCAGAAAAGAAGGGAAGGAGTCATTCTAATAACTTCAAGTAATACATTTTCAGAGCTGATGGAGGCTTAAGACTTAAAAACTTGGACTTGAGTCGCAAAAGAGGAGGTCTTGGGATTGTCGTCATTGAGACTTGACTCCCTTAAGAGGAGACTCAACCTGAGACAAAAAGCTGAGAAGACTATCCTCAATAACCAATCATGTTTAACCGGACTATGACTAATGCAACACTATTCGCTCTGTGAGGCTGTACTAAGGCACTAAAGTAAACTCATCCTAGTTTAGATTTGTTGGCCAGCACTACAAACTAGAGAAGAATCACATGATTTTCTTTAGTTTTGCAGCTATTTGGTCATGAACTAAAGTATTGGACAAATTGGAAATTTGACCTAAGGATACAGTAAAAGTTAAGGAATCACCTAAGTTACTATTCATATTGAGGGGAACTTGGATGTCTGGAATACATTCAATGACAAACCATCAAGTAACTGGAGACATTTTACTTAAAACCACAATGATTGTCATGTGATTAGGCATTTGATTTCATCCCCTGGGAACCATGATGATTTGATGTCAATCCATCCAGTAGAAGATGAGATATTTCATCGGATCAGTGACAACTATGACCTTATAGTGGCGCAAGAGGAAAGATCAGAGGATGACCAAAGTCACGAGGATGCATCCTCTGGGGATCATGCTCACCTGTACAAAGTGAAATTGTGATTCAGACCTTTCAGTTAACATCAACAACATCGACAATCAACATTGTCCTCTGAACAGCCATGCTGCGGGAAATGTGTTGTACATTTCACTCACATAGAGATGCTATGGTTCACTACTTGCAACTAGACGTTCATTGCATTGTTTTAACATAAAGTGTAGTTGGGATTTTGGCTAATGTGCTATTGTAAGATACATGCTATGCATTGATAGACTGGAAAAACACTTTGACTTGAGACTTGGCTCAAGACTTCCCTGGAAATTATATATACTGTATAGGATATCTCCATTGTAACCTTAAAAAGCTAAGCAGTACATTTTAAAAACATGTAGAAGGAAAGGTCTTTATCAAAAGAAACAACTGACATAATCGTTCCCTCCGCTGTGGCTCAGTTAAAACAGTCGTTCATTGTGTACGTGTGTGTTATGACAGGGCTTTTTTTTTTTACAGATCGACCAACCTGTTTGGAAACGATGATGTCACACACCCTGGAGGTTTAATATGAGCCCTCATTGTGCAGACTCATTATCCATCACATAGACACACACTCAAAAATAACACACAGCCACACACATATAAGGACGCTCAGTCAGGCAGGAAGAAAACCCATAACCTCTGTGCTCAAACATTCCCTTTATAACATGCATGTATTCCCACACGCATACGTACAAAAGGTGTCCTCTTACTCTGGAGATGAGGAACTCCTTGTCCTTTCAATTTCAATGGACCATTTTGCGATCTGGGCAGAGGTATCACTGGAAAGATCCAGAGTAACAAAAGAGCCGTGGCTGCTGCAACCCTGCAGAAAAAAAGCTGCAGATAGGTGAACAGGGACAAAGAGCAACACCTTTGCATAGAGAAAATGGAAGCGAGGCTCTGGAGGTTGCCCAGCCAGAGGCAACCTCATTCATTCACGTACAACAGCATAATGTATAATGCATGGGCCTACGAGTTGGCAGTTCGCTAAAATTCTTTCCTGTGCAATCAATATGGATAAACTCTCTATATGGAAGCACAAAAGCACAGCAGTGCTGTTGTACTCGGAAACAGGGTTTTGAATCCACAAGGGAAGAATGTTTCTTAAAGTGTAATTTGATTTTATGGCAGACAATGCTTGGACTTGGATTCAAACGCTAATGACTTGGGACTAAACTTTCCCCTAAGCCCCTTTCCCTTTGATCTCATTTTCATTAACCAAAGACTATATTTGTTTGTTCTTTATTTAATTTTTTTACATGTAATTGTTTTTCAGCAGTCACCTCGGTTTGCGGTTTCTTTCCGCTTGGGTTGAGATGGTTTATGAGTCCTTTGGGTATTTTTTTTCACCTCACCCACATAGTTTGCACTTCTTTTGTTCTCTATTTTCACTGTGCTTTGATTTAGATGAGAAAATAAACCTAAGCCACCCTCTAAGCTGTTTGATGATACCTTTTATTTCAACTGTTGAACTTTCTTTTGAATATACAGTCAAAGTCTAGGCAGTGTGATGAATAAAATTACGTGCAATCAAAGAACAACAAAGTAAAGCAACTCTGCGTTTCACACAAAACCAAAAATGTTCATCTCCTGGTGGCGCTACAGGAAACGGGGTTCATTAAAGCCAGTAGGATGTATCCTCTAGGAATCACAAATGTCTGTAAAAAATTTCATGACAATCCCTCTGACAGTTGAATATTCCAACTGTTCGGAGCGAACATGGAGTTGAAGAAGTGAAGCCTTATGTGTAAAGATTGTGATATTTGCTCTTTGTGGAAAAACAGAGTCAGTCCCAAAAACATCTGTATCATGTGTGAATTGTGTATTTTCTTCGATGTTAGGAACATCTGTCCTTGATGTTGTATGTGTTTAACACCTACACAGTCTTATGGTCCGGGGACTCAGTTCATTGTTCCCCCTCTCACCAGAGGGGATTGGCTTTAATTGTTGTGCATTTTCACATATTAAAAGATTTCCTGTCTCTGGACATGAAAATAACTCGATGGAGGAAAGAAACTGAGAAATGGAGACCATAATTTAGGCAATCAGGGGAATACAAAATGAATGTAGTGTCTGCAGGGTCTCTGAGGAACTTGGATGTTCATTTTCTGAGTTGACTACCCCTCTCCCTTTCTTCTCTCACATTAGTTTACACCATCTCTTCCACAAATCCTCCACGTATTGCTCTATTACACACAGCGTTTCTGTAAATTGCATGTTGCATCATGGCCTTTTTCTCTTTGTATTTTTCCCTCTTTGTTGATTCCTTATTTCAGAGCCCTACGGGAACTCTGTGCATTCAGTGGCCACAGAAGGACGAGTCCTGGGATGTAATGTGGGAGTTGAATATAAGGGACACGACTGGAGGCCATAGTCTAGTTTGCCTCTGAGACGCAGACAGCCCCGCCCCCTCCCTAGAGTGACTCAGCACAGTAGTGCGGAGGCAGGGGGTCAAAAATCCCCTGCCTCCGCCTACACTCAAAGCATGTGGGAATGGGAAAACTTTATCCTATATTTAACCTCCAGGTGTCTGACTGGTTTGTGTATGTGAGTGTTGGTCTCAGTAACTGAGTCATCAGCAGCTGGGTGTCGGTAGACGGCTTATCTTATAGGGGAAAATGAGGTTGCCATTTTTCTTGGGGGTTAGTTGGGGGCTTTTAGCAGTCGAGGAAAAGCTGTGTGTGTGTTCCCTCTAATGCTTCACACTCACCTCTCTCTGATGAGAATGTTCCCCATTAAAGCTGTCAGTGCTTTTTAGAGTGTGTGTACATTAGATTTGTCTGAAATCCAAAGAGGGAAGAGAATAAAAAACGGCCACTGTAATTGTGTGCACACATTGTGAATCTTCACCCTGTTAGCAACATCATATCACAAAGTTTAACAGAAAAACAGCTCCCCTCCTTATGAAAGGCAAAGCCTCTTACCAAAATGCAATTTCTTACGCAGAGAGTAAAAGATTACGATCTCGGGTCGGTTATGTCTGTGGCAGTGTGAAATGGCAGCATTCCCAAAAGGTAAAGAGACGGTGGTTGATATACAGTATATCTATCCATCTTTCCTGGCAACATGAAGTTCCCATTTGAAAAGAAAGCGGCGATGCTGAGTCAAATCACTTAGTGCTATCATCCATCAAACCTGTCTAAACGATAGCAGCGTATTACGGCCTGTAAGGCAGTTATATCCAGTTATTCACTATAAAGTCAAAAAGACCAGCTCAGCACAAATCTCCCAACTCATCAGATTTATTAAGAGCATTGAGAGCGATTCCCCTGTGACAGAAAGGGGATTTTACCCCTCTCTCTCTTTTCTGTTCAGGATTTTTGGCCTCATAGAGCAGGTTTTCTTCTCAAAGGAAGTCAGGATTCTGATTCCTCTCCAAGGCAAAAATGGCATGCTGGGAGAACAAGCCACATAAAGGTAAGAGGCAAACACTTTCTTTCAAACATTGTTGCTAGATGTGACCACATCCACGCTTGCTCAGTTGAGTTCTGAGGGAAAGCACAAAGTTTACACCACGCAGTAAGTAAATTAAGTCTGTCCCGTGACATCACATGTCCTCCCTTCTCGCTTCCATTTGCACTCTTAAATGCATATCGTCCTGTCAAAAAAATTACAAAAACATCGACACAAACAAACTAAAACATAAATATAGTTTCCCCATACTCTCAACAAACACGCAATCTGGTACACTTGAAGACCTCTGAGCCAGCAGAGCGATAAGATTAGAGGAAGTACGTGGGTGTGAAATAGTTGTGGTTTGGGACTTTCTGAATTCACATAATCTACACTGACTGCAGGCCCTGCTTTTTATTAGAGTTCAAGCTGATGGGAAGACACAGGCCCTGATGACACCCACACAAGTTCCTGTGATTCTGGGCTTGGAGCTGAACAGATACAGTATTTACACAAACACACACATTGAACAAGCCAAAACATGTGCGTTAATCCCCCATAGTGTGCAAATTCAGACGTAACGATGCTGACACGTACTTTCACAACAGAGCAGATGTGTGTGTGACACAGCTCTGCTACTATACACTGCATCCCATCATGCAAGGATCTGATTGCTTCCTTAAATACAGCCAGTAAAGACGCTACAGAGGCTGAAGGGCAGTAACCCTGAGGTTGTAACTTCTGCTCTCAAACAAACCCAGAACCCTCAGTGGGTTCATTAACAAAGACCAGGGCTTGACAAGGCTCTCTTTGTTTCATAATTAATGCAAACGCGATAACCGTGACATTGACAGTTGGGCGGTCCGTACATCAACGTCTCTGACACGTGAAAATGAACGCTGCCATTCATCAATGCACCGGGCTAATGGAATCCATACAACTGAATTATTAAGCACAACACAGGAGACCTTTGTAGCAGATTAATGGACGCATACAGCACAGCACATTTATCAGCATGTTCATTTTTTCACCATACAAGAGGTTGCTACTTCAAATATTTTTTCACAGTTAATGCAACAGAAGCAAAGGTGCCCTTTGTGTTGCTGGTGTGAACAGATTTGTTGTGTGTTGCGATGCGTTTCATCTCCAATCCTCTTTATCATCTACATCGGTCTACCTGCATCTCGGTTTCTGCCTCCTCTCTGCATCGAGCATTCACAGGTCTCAATACTCCCCCTTTATACTATGCACATTGAGAGAGAAAAATAATATAGTTAGATTAGATATTCTTTTATTAGTCCCGCAGTGGGGAGATTTGCAGGATTATAACAGCCAACAGGTAATAAGAGACATAGTAAAAAATCAAAACAAGAAATATAAATAATAAACTGTAAAAATAGAGTAAAAAATCTACATTACTGAATTATATGTAGAGGCTATTATGAACAGTTAAACATAGGTATAGTTGGTCTCCAAATAGTGTGATGTGTTTGCTGAAAGCTGCTCCTAGATGGATGGAGAACCAAAAAATGGGGGGGGGATAAAATGAGAATTTATTCAATCAATCTTACTCACACAAGAACAGCACTTTGTGGAGGGTTCCAGGGAACGACGGAAACTAGAGTTGGAAAGGAAAAATAGTCAGAAAGAGAGAGAAGACAAAGAAGAGAGCAACATGATGGGAATAGAAAATTGACTGAATATCATAAACTTAAATTTTGCTACAGTTCTTTGTAGTGTTATTATATTTACTGAATTGCTTACATGGTTATATTTGGATGTGATTCAAAAGCCAAATGGACTCAAGCTTTCATTCTATACTGTGGAACATTTTTCCACATTCCAGGAACCGTAGAGAGTCAAAGCTGTAAACCAAAATAGCAGTTGTTCCCTATACATGTCAATATGATCTCGTTATTGCTCAGCAGAATAGCAGAAGTGCTGGGAAAGCCCTGGAAATAAAGGAACGGAAGAGGGTTTCTCCCTGAGCCGCTGTCCGCAGGCTATCGATTGTGTATTTGTTTATCTGGTTAGAAAAGGACCCTGAGATCATGTTTCCCTAATCGAGGAAGATTACAGAAAGAAATACGATGCTGTATAAATTAGGTTGCATGATTTTACCCTTCTACTGAATTTCACGTCATAATGCTCCAGTAATTAGATTTGGTGTATTGTGCATTAGGCCTCGTTAAAGAAAGAAAGGAATACAGACCGACTATTAGTGACAAAGAGGAACATGAAGACAGGAGGGGTGAAATGTTCCTGTAATTTAAAAGGGTCCCCGACATGATTTACACCATGAGGACTTGACAACAGACTGTTGAGGCCATAGCTCATCACTAAGATATAATTTACATATAATAAGCTAAAGTCTTCATTGATCTGCCTTTATATCATAAATCCTATTCACTCAGGATCCTTTTAGATCCAATAAGGAGGCTTTGAACGTGACCTTGGTCTCTCCATATAACACTGGAGAAAAGTAGTTCACTGTTTTGTTGCAATACAACAAATGATGCAGACTGGTTTAATTAATCTGTTAATTTCCCCATACAGTTTACTGAGTCATCGTTGTTGGCTGTTATCCAAAGAAACATCTTTAGTGTAAATTAACACATTGGGCGTTTAAACTGGAGATGTTGTTTTATGGGTACGTTCTTCAATACTAAGACACATGGTCCTCTGGGGGGATTCTGAGCTAATGTGAATCCAGACACTCTTCTAATGGGGGGCCATTACAACCCACAAGAAGCATCCATTTTTTATGAGGGGGGTAGATCGGTTGGCGCCGCATCAGGAGCAGTCCCCCTTACTGGTTACATCTGGCTCTGTGTCCAAGATTCAGAAAAGGTTAAAAGCAAGGTTCAGTCTTTTGGGGGCGATGGATCATGAAGTATACAAACGTGCAGGGAGTTGATTTAAATGAGTGTACATATATGACTTAGTTACAAAAATCATTCCTAAATAATATGAGGTAGTGTTACAGATTTAACGACCACCCAGTACATACTATAGTTAAGTGTATAGCTCCACCTCATCAACTGCAACAGGAAAATGCTGCTAGGTACACATACAAATTAGGGTATAGTCTAATCTAATATTTTAAAAAGTAACTCTCTCTGGGACTTTTTTCCTGCATTATGAGTACTTATGCTTATACTTTTAGTTAGAAATATTTTTTTAGGACGTGCAGGGTGTTCGCTTGAAATAAAGTATTTCTATATTGCAGTATTGTGGCTTTCATTTGTGTAAAGGATCTCTAAAGTGCAAGACATACGGATTCCTCGCCCATCTGTAGGTCTGTGTCTCCTACATGTACAGGATTCCCTAAATCATGGGGCGAACAATGCATTTAATGAGAGAGATGGTTGTTAATAAGAAATAGTTGGGGTCGCGAGTCAGCAGAGACAGTCCAGGGAAGGTTGAATGTGACCATGTCAAATGATGGGGACCATATATGTGGGATGCACTGATATGCGGACTTCTGGGCTGATGACTATAATGCCTTCACATAATAATGATGTAAGATTATTCATGATTCCTCATAACTACTCCCTTCTCATCACTGATGTGGCTCCACTCCTGTTGCCCACACCCCAGCAGACAGGTCATCCTCAGCGAGGGGGCACCTGCTGTCCCGCTGCAGAGATGATCAGAGCACAGCTGCAAATAAAGGCAGACCTGTAGCACCTGGACTCTTAACCTCGCGACATCGTACACGCACGCACGCACGCACGCACGCGCGACGCGACACGCGCTTTCCATCCCGGGGAGATCCAGACATGATGTCCCGTCTGCCGGGCAGCGGCAGGACAACGTGCGGGACCACTGGCACCTTTTTGTCGGCTTGTCTGGTCTCCGCGTGTCAAGCCCTTCGGAACTGCGGGGAGGTCCAGTGCAGCGATGGCCACCAGTGCTGCCCGCCCATCGTCACCGGGAACGGCAGCGCCAGCTCCGCGGTGCGCTGCTGCAAGCTCCCCATCCACATCTTCTTCGATAACGTCGGCTGGTTCACGCGGAAGCTGTCGGGCATCCTGATCCTGTTGCTGCTTTTCGCCATGGGCTACTTTATTCAGCGGATCATCTGCCCGCGGCCCCGCCGTCACCCGCACCACGAGCGCAGCGAGGAGCCCTCCTCCCTCTTTCACGGGCACGCGTCGGTGTCCCAGGACTCCCTTCTGGACCGGTACCCCGAATACAGCCTCGGAAACTTCGCCTCTCCGAACCTGCCAGCATACGATGAGGTCAAAAATTTGCCCACGTATGAGGAAAGCATGCAGGAGATGCACAGAGACCGGTCCGATGATAACTTGCTGTCGGAAAACGAGAGGGGTGGTGAGGGCAGGGTCAGAGCGGCCGGACCGAGAGCCGGAGACCAGAGGCGGGATGTCCTGCAGGGATCGGGACCGCAGCACAGCCCGAGGACATCCCGGAACTCTGTCTGAGCCACAGACACAATGTGGCTTTCTTATTTGAATAGAATCAGGGTAATTATCTTGCAGAGATATCAACTGAAGTGCAATTATAATCCTGAATGTTAAGAATAAAGGAGGAGGCTGAGAAAATGCACGTGTTTTGTAAGATTATAGCGGATTACTCGCTTTTTGTATGCAAATGACCGCTTGGGTTAAGTAAAGGAGATTATGAAGAAAGCGAAGGCGGCTGGAATTGACGCTCTTTGTGATATGGACAGCTAATTTGGCTCCGGTACAATCGCATGAAGTTTTACTTAAGCACCTCAATTTAAAGTGGCACCGTGAGACAGTTTTTCTTCTGTCAAATTTTGTCCTTTCTTAGTCTTAATGCTAAGTATTCTGCTGGACCTGAAAGACCTGCCTTTCTTTTATTTATTCCTTACTGCATTTGCATCCGAAAGGAAGACTATATATATATATATATATATATATATATATATATATATATATATATATATATATATATATATATATATATATATATATATGTATGTTCTTCTCAGTAACCTGCAATGTGGGCTGACAAGAGGGAGGGAAGGGATGAATATCAATTAGAATACTTTCTGCAGCACACATTTGTTTTTTATCTTCCAGCTTTAGGGCCAGTTAATTTGACGTCTTATCAGTATGAAAGCAGTATTTTTCCTAACTGACTCACACACATAGACACACATCAGTGGGGGCTGACAGATGAGCATTTTATCAGCGACCTGAGCCATGGCTGATATGCCTACTGCAAAAGCTGTAGCCACAAGAGAAATGATATTTAAAAAAATGCTGGGATCCTGGGAGCCTTGCTGCCCGAAGCTACATCAGTGACTCCCAGGTTCTGAATTCAGTAAAGCAGAGGTAGATATTACAGCTGGCATACTGATATGGCTTAAACTGCCCAGATACAAAGTTGGGATTTGATGAGAACATGTCAGACAACATCACAACTGCTGTGACAGCAGACGGTAGCAAAGACAAAGGGACATCCAACAGGAAACAAGGGTGGGACAAAGGCAGTTATTTCTGGAAGTGGTCTGAGAATAGAAGTCTACTTGTATATTTACCTTGTGTGTGTAGCCGCGCCCTGTTCATTTGCATTTCTGATTATTGAGAGAAGAAGTGTCTTTTTGCTGCTGGAAATTGAAAACCAAGCTGACACACACACACACACACACACACACACACACACACACACACACACACCGTATTACAGGCCTAATGGCCTGTTTACCTGGATTAAGCTAAAGTTGTATTTCCCATGAACTGTCCATTAAAATGCCTCATTATGTTACCATACTGAAAAAGCACATTTGTCATTGTCCCTTTACTTCAACATTAACTGGGTGTGTGGTAAACAGCCACGCTGGCCTTATCCTCTCTCCAGAACAGACTTGAAGGAATGTTAGCACATCATTAGGAACAGGCGAAAAGAGAAGAAAGGTAAATTACAAGAACAATTTTGTCATCAAATAACATGACAATCATTTTCATAGTCAAATATGTTCTCCGTTGGTTCCCAGAGCCCAAGATGATATTTTCAAATGCTCATAGTGATATTTAGTTTACCATCATAAGAGGCTCGTAAAAACTTGCAAAAATCCACATTTAGGAGGCTGGAAGAAGTGATTTCAAAACAGAATGAGGCTTAAAAAAGGATGAATGAGAATCAATCAATTCTCAATCTTAGTCAATGAACAAAATATTTGCCATTTGCAATTATTTACCTGTCCTGCATGAGAAAGTATGAGTATATAAACTGTGCAGCTTTATTTAGCTATCCTGTCTTCAATGGTTTTCCACCAGGTGTAAAGCACCCAGTGACCTTCACCTTATTAAAGTAACTATCTACCATCAGAAAGATCAATGAATACCGTTACTCCAGGCATTGGATCAAAGGCCTGTTGTAAAACTTCAATCTTGTGCAGGTTTAGCTAAAAAGAAATATGGAAGATATTGTTGTTAAAGCATCCGTATCTGCAAACATAGACTTTACAATTAGAGACCTTGAGCTCCTTGAATGCTCCCGCCGTTAAAAGTCTGAGTGTGATTGTGGTGGCTTGTGTAATCCAATACTGCCAGACCATGATGGTAGAGCCAACAGTGAACACTGATGGCTTTCCTTTCCAGAGGGATATTTGTGGGTGGCTCTAGTTTGCTCTTAAAAGCATTGAATGCATGCTCAAAACCCACTGATGGGGAGATGAGGTGGAGTATGTGACCCCAAGAAGCCATTTAGATAGTGCTACTCAAACCATAAGAGGTGTGAATGTTGAGCTCCACGTTGTCCTTCACAGTCCTTGCAGTTCATTGTAAACAAGCTCATATATCTAAGCTGTGTGGTATTGGGGGCAGAGGGCATATGTCTCCAACAGTTCCCAGCATGAAACATTAATCAGGTAAAGCACAGCGTGACATCCCCTGGCAGGGGAGGAGAGGACAGCGATACAGTGGCTTTTCTTTTCCTGAAAATCCACATTACTAATCCAAACATATAGTATTTGTGCACAAGCAGATACAGCGACACAAGGACAGATACACACTACACTCATAAGCGACATCCGAATGTGCGTCAATGATCC
The DNA here is from genome assembly GCF_910589615.1 of Taurulus bubalis. Classification (NCBI taxonomy): domain Eukaryota; kingdom Metazoa; phylum Chordata; class Actinopteri; order Perciformes; family Cottidae; genus Taurulus; species Taurulus bubalis. The sequence goes on along the minus strand of NC_136598.1, from coordinate 4,696,120 downwards.
AGTTGTTTTATGGCTCACTGACCAGAGAACGGATCAACTGTAAAAGGTCAAATCAATGAGCATTATCCTCCTCATAAATTTTCCATTATATCTGGGAAGTGTATTTTTAGGGCAGCTACATTGTCAATCTAACATGAGAACTTGCAAGTCATTGAATAAAAGTACAGTATGCATCTGGTATTTTGTGCAGAGTAGTTTCAAAAATATGTTTATTCTTCAGTAGATACCACTGAGAGCCAAAAGTGTCTGGGAGGGGGGGGATGTATTGTATATATACAACACAGGTTAAGTAAATACATTTTTTTTTTTATCCTAGGCACATTACTAAGATCAGGTACAGTATGCAATGTATACAGAATACTACATTACTCATTTATATGTTTCAGTGCGTGGCCTCTCTCAGTGGTAATGCATGTGAAACCCGAATCCTCGCTGTTAAGTCTTTTCATAGATTAATGTGTTTGGTGTAGCCAACTGTTTTTTTACACAGTGAGTAGAGGCTGAAAAGAAAGTGGATGCAGGGAGTACAATATGAGTGAAACGGTGAGTCAGAAAGAGACTTAGGCAAGAAGCAGCTAGAACATCTCCCATTGTATCTGATGTTTCATCTGGGGCCACTCAGTTTCTGGGATTGTGACCATCAATTAGAACCGTTTCTGTCCATATCATCGTGATATAGTTGAGCTTTTTTTTTTTTTGGGTGAGCCCTGAGACAGATCTTCTCTCTCATTCGTCCCACCTGGGTCCCTCAACGAGATGGATAGGCTATAATGGTCCACTGATGTACTGGCCCTCAGCCAGCCAGGGGGTGGAGCTGCATGGCAAGCCTTTGGTTTCACACCTCAGCAGAAAAGGAAATACAAGAATAACTCAAAGAGAAGCACATATTGGACTCTAAAACACGCATGCACCCAGAAATACCGTCGGTGCAAGTGCAAAGCTGAAAAAACATGTCAAAGCTGCTCTATGATCTTTGTATATAAAACCAGTGAAGCATCACCACTTTAAATGAATACAAAAATAGAGGGAAAGGAAAAGAGAACATTCTGGATGAATATATATATACAGTATTTTAATCTGTTTTATTAACTGACATTCATTTTAGTGTTTACAGAAGGCAAATTCTTGAATAAATAAAATGTAAAAATATCTATCCATATGAAAACAGTGACAAAAAGCAAAGCAATACATTTGTGCATAACTGAGCATTTCAAGTTAATTTGGACCAATAGAAGAAAAAAAAAAATCAACTTAGAACTTGACACACTAAAATCACAGAGAAGCCGATATAAGAGAAAGGCCATGATGGTGTTAAAAAAGTAGTATTTATATACACTCTTCTCAAAGTCAAATAATCCACCCACCGTAACAGAATGCCACGCACAATGTTGTGCAAATGTTCTACATTACACGGCATATGCCCCAAGATTGATGTGTAAAAGTCAAGTGTCATATTCTTCATGGTCTACTTATCTCCAAATGTTCCCTTTTGTTAATGTACTAACTAATGGTAGCCATTTTACCTAAAGTACAGACATTGTTATTACTTTGTCAAAAACACATGGGAATCAATTTCTGCAAAGCGGAGGTTTTAGAGAAAGGTCCCCTGAACATCAACGTCGGGAGGCCACGCTGCTCCTCAAAGAGCCGTTTGCAGCTTTCTCTCTCTCTTTAGCCAACTCCATATCTATCTTCGCCTGGATTTTCCCCCAGTCAACCTCAACCTGGCAGAGAGACAGAAAGATTAGATGAAATTAATAAAAAAAAACTGTAGTTTGTGTTGATCAGAATGGAATTGAGCACACAAAGCTTCTAAATAAGTCCAACGTTACTTAAGGCCGGTATCGCATCGGACGCTTGCAAAGTGTGGCATGCTTCAATGCTTTTCCTCTCCTGGTCAGACTGAGGGATTATTTGCAGCAAGAGACACCGTACTAGTGCTTCTCCAAGATTAAACATTTATGTCAGTAGACACACCAACAACAACTTCTAGGCTTTCCTCCGAGTGTTCCTCCCCTCAAGAGTTAACAATTTTCAACTGAAGGATCTAAAGAGTGTATAAGCAGTGCGTAACATGTTGATAACCTTTGAGAAATCAATGAATGTACGATTCTGTCCTAACTTACCCCTTCGGCGTACTGCAGGAACCTCTTATTTGTCTCCTTCCTGCCAAATTTCTGTAGGAACTTCCCTCTATAGGCCAGCACAGTGTCCACGTGGGTCTTGTGTTTAACTGCCAGCGCCAATGCCCTGGACACAAGATGACAAGATGCAGATAGACATTAATCATATGGACAAACATGCTTCACCGGAACTCTCACTCAAACATTATTCTGAGTACAAGCGTCCTCCAAACGACTTATACATTCCCTCTCCTTCCAGCTGTAACCTTGTACGCCCATTCACCCTCACACTGAGTTGTACCTCTCCCAGTTGAAGAGGTCAATGCTGACTCGTATGGCTTGGTAGATGAGACCAGCTTGTAACAGTGTGGCCTCAGCCTCCTGGACCTGACCGCTGAACATCAGCATGTGGGCCAAAGACGACTCCTTAGATGGCTGCTCCTTTATAAAGTTGATGTACTGCACCCTCGGCAACTGAAAGAGGAGAGGGAGAGGATTGTGATTGTGACCTTTTGGCCTCTTTGCCTTGCGTCTGTGAAAATCATTGTTTCAGTTAAAGCAATTGTGTGTGTGTACTTGTGTTGGAAGACCTGGCTAAAAACAAAACGTGTGATGAATTGAATTGGCCATTAACTAAGGCCCTTACCTCTCCAATGGCGGCATAAGCCATCTCTGCTGTGGTCAACTCCCTGTTTGCCATTGCCATACCAGCAAGACATGCCCACAAAGATTGGTCCTACAGATGTGGGGAGCAGAGGTATTTTTAGATGCCAATATCTCACCATCTGACACAATGACCTGGAGACAAGTTGTTGAATGCTTTTCCACATTTTTACTATACATATTTATCTACATATGGACACTTTTTTCTGAATTTGTGCCTTATTGTAATTGTGCCTGTTGTAATATCTTGCTTGTTGTAATATTTAAATGGCATCTCAACACAGAAAGCGTTTCAGATGTGTTTTTCAGTCATCAGTGTCACGCAAATGTGACAGAACATATACGCTTCTAGATGAATCACTTGCATGTTTATAGCAAGTACACAGGTAGCCGGTACTCAATACTGTGCCTAAATGCATCCTGTGTGGACAGACAGAGGACTGAAGCTGCTGCTCACCTATCTTTGTTACTCAGGCTATACCTCCTGTGTAGACACAGTGTAAGAAACACAGGTGAGTGACATTGTCAGGGAGAGTTGGAATTGGATAGCTATTTAAGCAGGACCCTAATTATCTGAACATGTCATTTTTATTTAACCTTGTGTAAAATGTTTTATTCAAAAAGTAATTTCCAGCGAGCAGTGATTAAGAACATCACTAAGCATAATGAGGATGGCAGATGCAAAATGTGTTATAGGTGTGTGTGCACAGCGACGGAGTGAGATGGTGTCTTTATGGACCCCATTACACCCTGCTCATATCCTGGCAGGCCTCATTGTAGTCAGACTCCAAGCCATAAAGAAAACATCCACGACAAACACAAAAGCAAACATAAACATAGACGTTTGCTGTACACAACATCAATCAATCAGTGTAAACAAATGTGTCACCACTTTAGTCCATGCAGCTGCATTCATTAAAATGAAGCCGTAACCACCAATTGGCCAACAGTTGAGCAAACCTCTCACTGGAATCACCACCGTGTAATCCCCCCTTTAATCTGTGTCCATCACTAAGGCAAGCAGCTATTATCGTAAACCATTCCTGGAAACAACAAATGATAGCCTCCGTCTGATGTCAGAAACTTGATACAAAAAGTTGATGACTTATCACAAGTCGTCCTTTGGTGTGCCTGTATAATAGTTTATTAGATCATAAATGCAATCTACTGTATGCCTGTTTGTGTGTATGGCTCTAAACTATTTCATGTGTCAACTCCTATTTGGTCAAGGCTTACTGACAATGACTGTAATTCTGGGAAAAGCCGTGCTGCCACCAAACGCTTACCAGAAGTAGAGGGGGGAGGGGTCGAGGGGAAAGCTCTTAAAACCAGTGCCTCTCTCCGTCCCTTTTGTCCCACCCTCTTCTTGCTACTAGCCGTCCATTTCTCCAGGGTTGTGGTTATTGCATCATCGCCCAAGTGAAGAAACAAACAACCCTGCATTCAGCGTGCGTGTGCGTATGTGTGTGTGTGTGTGTATGCATGTGAAGAGTTACACATATAGTGGTGTGTGTATTTATGAGTGAGGTCTTTAGGGGCTAAATCCGATAAATGGTGTCACCAGGCTAATTGAAGGCTAATTAAAGCCTGCTGGTCTGGTCCCATAAACCTGTCTACTAACTTCTCATTTCAGACCCGGTCTCGCTCTCTTTCATACATATATGCATGCGATTGACACACAACACAGGAGCCTGGACAGTGGCAGAGCAGTAGACTGCAGGATATGTCACACCATCTCGAGATCAATTATATAAATAGAAATGTAAAATAGAAGAAGTTTAATCCATGCTAAGAAGTACGTTCACACTGATTTTGTCTAGGTATCTAGCATAACAATTCATATTTTAAATACAAACACAAAGATCTGATGTAATAATGATGTCACAGCAGCTTGTCATGAACACATGAATAAAGCTGGTTTTCTATTTTACCTTGGCGAAGCGGCAGAGGCGCAGAGCATCCTCCCAGCGTGCTGCGGTGCTGTACTCGTGCAGGAGGGCTGGGTATGGAGGTACACAACTATAAACCAGGGAACCGTCCCCTTGGCGTAACGTCACCTTGGTGCCAACATAGCTCAGAATGTGGGGGGCACGGCTGAACTCACTTTAGAGGACACACACACACACACACACACACACACACACACACACACACACACACACACACACACACACACACCAGAGTTAGAACAAATACAACTAACCACATCCTCAAAGTTTAGCTATCACTGAAAAGCCAGCACAGAACTCAGTGTCCCCCTGTTTGCAAGCATAATTGTCGGGCGTGAGAAAACATGTTGGAAAAAAGGCTGTTCAATAACATTGGGTAATGCAATGTGTTATATCGAAGATAACATGTAGAAGACAACGGATTGTGCTCATCAAGAAATCAACAAACAGCGTATTGACCATGCAGTTCTTTCCAGTTTGCATGTGTGTGTCAGGATTTCTAATACAAAGATACATTTGTGAGGCAAGCAAAACTTGTCTGTGATCGCCTGTATAGAAAGTGCATAGCAGCTTCTGTACTGAAGCTGAAGTTGAGGCATTTTGGGCAGGATTGTACAATCTGACAGCTGCTGGCAAAAAATAGTGCCTTAAGTGCTATGTGTGTTACCTCTGGAATGAGCTGGAAGGCTCTTATTTTACATATTTTACTCTCTGGTGAACAGTATCAGCTGTTTATGAAAAAATACCAGTATAAAAGGTGGGAGAAAATGACTGCATGTCTACCTGCCATCCTTTATGTACAGTGTTTTTGGCAGCAGTTCTTTGTCAGTGAAGACAGCACTTGGGTAGTACCACACTGTGAGCTGGTTGTCTTGTATTCCACACAGAATGTTAGCAGCATCATTCCATGCCATACTGTGAACCATGCTACCTGCAGGACAGAGCACACACAATAACCACGTTCATCCGATGTTAGCCACACTTAAGTGTAAAAATAAAGAGTCACGACACAACTTTTCAAGAGAGTTCCCTCCTTCTCGTCTCACCAATTTTGCAGATTTTGGGTTCCCGCCCAAGATGACGCACTGAGGTCAAGTAAAGGTCCCGGTTCTTGTCTATCAGGGCGATCTTCCTCTCAGTGGATGGGCCACACTGGTCCAGAGCTATCTCCACCACCTCCAGCTACATATGATAATGACAGTTCAGTGAATAATGGATGACCACAAAAGATCAGGAAAGAAAAGGAAAAAGAGGAAATATATTTAATAAAAATACGTAACCTTTCATTTGTAATTCAAGTAATTCATTCACACAGGGGTATACACAAATAAATATACGATTATTTTTTTCATTTAGACCATCTATTGAATTACTTGCTACATGCTGTATATTGTGATTTATGTTGCTATCAAGTTACCTATATTGGGATAGAAGGCTATATTGTCCAGCTGTGTGTGTGTATGTGTGTGTGTGTGTGTGTGTGTGTGTGTGTGTGTGTGTGTGTGTGTGTGTGTGTGTGTGTGTGTGTGTGTGTGTGTGGTGATGGAGGTTAGAAGTTATTAACATTACTCTTCATTATTCACAAACGATCACTGCACAAGCTGATTGATTGATTTGCTTTGGTAGTCTGGAGCCTGATTTATAATCACATATTATAATACGGGTAGATGAAATCAAGCATTCTGATTGGTTGAGAGTGAGTCACGGGGTGTACTGTATTGAGCCATAATGTACTGTACGCCCGTTTACATTTAGCAGAGCGTTCCATATCAGTGCGCACTCAAAATAACAGGTAGATTTTGCACGACCGTTAGTTGTCATTTCAAACAAACATGTTTCGTGTAAACTTTGATATTTTGGGGGGAATGCCTTTTGATGAGAAGCAGCGGTGAATAATGGGGGCGAGGCGAGAGGAGAGCAGATAACACTCTGAGCGAGCAGACTAATTAGCGGGTAGCGAGTGAGTAAAACCGGAAACTAAGATGAGGAATGAAAAGGGTTTGATAGCTAATCACAAAATCGTGATGATTTCCAGTGAGAGATAATTACCGTCAGTAAATCAGAGACTCTCTCTCTCTCGTGTGTGTGTGTGTGTGTGTGTGTGTGTGTGCCTCTCCCATATGTGTGGCGGTTGCATACGGGTTGTTAGGCCCGGGCTACGTGTCGGGCCTAACAACACCCTTGAACTGTACAGCAGAAAGTGTTGCATGTTTTACTTCCTAGGTACTGAAACAGATACAGTAAGGTACATTTAAGGGCAAAGGATTACCCACCTTGTGAGTCAAGGGTTTGCCATCGCCGAGGGCTTTCCCGGTCAGTGCGTCGAAGAGAAGGATGACTGGTGAGGAGAAACAAAAAGAGAACATTGTAAAAGCACAGTCCATCCTATTTAAATGATTAAAGGGGTGACAGCGGCCCCCTTACCTTTTTCATCACTCTTGTCTCGGATGGCGATGGTGTCATTACTAAGCGAGACACCTTGGGCATTTAGGATGTCAGCTCTCATACCAGGGAACTTGGGGGAAGAAATCAATCTTCCCTCGTAGGAGAATGTATACAACCCTGCTCCATCCACGAGCAGAACATATCTGAGTGGGACAGACAGGAGAATACAGTAGATAAGTGTCCGATATATCGATGATGTTATCTGTGGGATGGCAGGGAGAGGGAAGAAGGGGACCAAGTAAGGAGATATGATAAATGTTAAAGAGTAAAATAATAAACAGTCTTTAACAGTTAATCAATTGACACAAGCAGGTAATGTAGACATCTAATGCACAGTAACACACCTTAAACTTACTCAGCAAGACTTATCAATCTCAAAAGTGATTTCAGAATGGCCAATAATCTATTTAGCTCTATGCTGAGTGTCAGGACACTGCACTTGAGTATTGCACAATAGCGACTCCATATTAATACAATTTCCCCCAGTGGTTTCAGTGTGTGTGTGTGTGTGTGTGTGTGTGTGTGTGTGGTTTGCTGCTTGATGAGTGATCAGTGTGGAGCAACGAAGCATTAGGCAAGCTGATAGACGATCCAACAGCCTGTGCTCCCTCTTGTTGCACTGCTCCTGGAATAGAGACACTCACTTCTCTGCTTGCAGGACGAGGCTCACTGTTCCCTCTTTCAAGTCAAAGATGAGGGGAGTATTCCAGTTCCTCGAGCTTGCACAAATAAACAGCACAAAAACACACAGTAAAAGATGTGAAAACACAAACATCTAAGAGCAAAGTGTTAAATCTGGCATAAGTCCAGAGGTGAGGAGACCAAGAACAGAAAGAAGAACAGAGTAATGAAAATCACACTTCAACATACACAGAGGTCAGCAGATAACATTAGCCCAGCAAGAATCAGCATTTTAGTAAGATGTGGTTGTTGTTTCCACCAGGCCTTCTTAGTCTTCCTGTTTTTTTAAAAATTCTTGGACAAAATGTATGCACACAGTATGGAATCTCAGTATATTTCAGTTGGATCTGAAGATAAGGATTTGTTCAATAGATGTAAAAGATGAGCATGTGTTGCACAAAATCCTGATGTAATGGGAAAATGATGAAATCATAATATGAGAATTTGCAATCTAGTGTGAATATAAAACCAGAGGACCACAGGAGACAAGCAAAGGAAGAGTGGGCTACTGACTTGTAGACATAGCACTGGAGGGAAGTGGCGACCACAAGATGACCGTATGCCAGGGAGGTTTTGATAACTCGATCTCGGAACTCCAGTATGTCCACTGCATCGTTCATCACATTCCTTACCTGAAAAAAATAAGGAAAGGACAGTGGGGCAAACCAGATGAGTTCACGAAAAAATAAAAATAAAGAGTAGAGATGAATACATCTCTAAGGAATGACTGAACAGGCATCAACTGTATACTACTGAACAAACACTTTACATTTAAACAGGTAAACAACAGAGGGGAGACACTGGCTTCACTCACAGAGGGGTGAACACAGTCACGTACGCATTGGAGTGTATTTATTCCTAATGTACACAGGAAACAGTCTACAGTGTATGTAGGGCAACCGTGGTCGGATAAAGCAGTTTTTACTGTTTTAAGTTTGTGCGTGTGGTGGTTGGTACTCCTTTTTTCACCTGCATAGATAAATACTTCCCTCCAGCCCTCTCTGTGAATGAATGAAAAGACCTTTTCCAGCTCCAGGTGAAAGGTGGGGTTATTTTTACAGCTTTACAAATCTTCCTCTTCTGCGCCCTCCAGCAAGCCAAATTTACATGAAACACAACCAGGAATAAAAAACATTTGACCGCAAGGTGGTAAATTTAGCTGGCTGATTCACAAACCACTGGCAGATGTGCACTTTTAAAGAGGACTGCGAGGAGGATAGGGGGAGGAGGGAGACAGAAAAGTGCCTGCAAGGCTGAAAATAAATGGCTGATGACCCGACTTTGTTTAGTTTACACAAACTACAATTGGTAAAGATGTCTATGGCAAATGAGTACACGTGTGTAGGCACATGTGTATGTGCGTGACCTTGTTTCTGTAGGTGTGCATGTGTGTCCCTGTCTGAAAGTGTATGTGCGTGTGTGTATATATGTACATTTGGGTGTGTTAACCGCATGTAAACGCTACCTTGTGGTTAGCATGAGTTTAAACAGTAGAGAATGGTGGAGCGAGAGAGGCAGCTAGACAGGCTGGTCATTGTCATTGCAGGGCTGCACACTGGCACACCGGGAGGGTCCTACTTTAATATACGGCCGCAGCTAGTCAAGGCCAGGGAAGCATTTGCTCCTCTACGTAGCATATTCACTCGCCTCTTTACAGTCTGCACATGGCATCGCAGAACTTTTCAATTATCTTGTTACGCTGACATAACTGAGTTTGGCTATGCTAATGTTTGAGAATCTGTTGTCCTCACAGACACACAGATCTTTAGTGATATTTACTTGAAAACCTTTGACATGTAAAACCACAACTTTTATGACAGACCAAGAATCAAAATGGACTTCTAGCATGATTCCTTTGTATCTGCATATAACTGCACCATTTTTTTTTAGCTAAAATCTCTTTCTGTCATTTTGTTTCTATTATGAACGAAAATGAAAGAATGACACGAGTCACCGAGACCCTCGACAAGACTAAATCGACTTTCTTTCAGGTTAAAACCTAAACGTGGACGTGTGTGTTTGGCTCTTGTTCTACCTGCATGGTTCTCCTCTTGGTAAGAGTGATCACGAAGTTCTTCCATTCCCAATGCTGCTCCACCACGTGGGCAAAGATGACATGCCCGTTGCCACAGGCCCCGGCCAGCTGGGTGCCGTCTGCAGACCAGGCCAAGCTGAACACACTGCCTGTGTTGGGCTTCTCCAATGCATAGGACCACTGGAAGGAGGGGGCAAGGGGAGAAAGCCAACAAGATGGAGGAGCGAGAACAATGTGGTTAATGTCAATGGATAGTTATCTATGATCTTAAATAATTACCTGGGAAGCCGCTTAGGACCTACAACCGATGACAAGTTTAGAGAGGAGAAGCGATGAGAGTCAGGAGTTGTGTATGAGTGAGTGCGCATGCACATAATGTAAACTCTGCGAGAAAGACAAGGGCCCAGTCAGTCAGTCATTGAGCTATGATGAACTGTGAGACACTGAAGTAGCGCTCGGCCCTGCCAAGTCCAGCACTCGCGCTCGTAAACATACACTCTGCTATACTCATCTATTACATACAAGGGGGCAGAGGTACGGGGAGAGAAAGAGGGGGTTTATATACGAGCCCCCAAACTGAAGCCAAAAGCTGATTAACAAGACCTCTCCCCTCTTTTTATAAGAAAAGGTTTGAAAGAGGACTAACAGACACAAAGTAATTGAAAGAGGAGTTTTTCTTCATGTCCGCTGTGCTGCTTCAGCCAGACCCTGCACTCTTGATGACTATAAGTGATGGGGAAAGACACAACTAAGAAAAAATGCGTCCCTTTACAGTATCTAAGACAAGAAAACCTCTCACTTCTTTTCCTGTTTCCCTGAGGTATCCCTTTTCTCTATGTAATCCCTTAATTCTTTTCTCTGTTTCCAGTACTTTTTCCATCTTCCTCTACTACCTTTCCACACTCCTGTCCCTCTAGTCTTCTGTAGAGTATCACAACACAAAGAAAAATGTTGTGCTCTGATTCAACACAAATTCTCTGAGACAGCCACTAAAGGTTTTCCGATTAGCAGAGAAAGATACACTAAATAAGTTTCTATCGCCTCTCAATATCATTTCTTGTGGTCCGCTGTGCACACCTGGAGTCTTTCTATTATAACCACTGCTGACTGTGTCACATAATACCCCCCTTCCAGCATCACCACCAAAGCTGCTGACTGATTCCAGTCATCTGTGATCTTCTGCACAAATACATGCATTCAAGCTGTAAACTGCTTACGAAGGGAGAAAAGTGCTAATGTTAGCGTAGCGCTGCATGCCTGTTAGTGATGGAGAGACAAGTGTGGTGCAGAAGGCCAAGTGCTGCGGTAAAATTTGGGGTAAAAGCACCAGTGTGTTTGCTGCCTCATACACATTCAGCCGCAGGATGTGAGGTGTGGCGTGAGGTAACAGTCGGCAGGCTACAGGTCATAGGCTCGCTACTTGGATCTCTTTCCCTCTTCCTTGCTGCCGGTCTGCCTCATACATACACTGTTGAGCACCCTCTTAGTGGTTGATGTCATATAAGGACTCAAAATAATTGTCATCTTGAGATGCCTCTCTGTGTTAAAGCCCCCTGGGGTGAAAGGAGAGGGGAGGACTGGAGGCGAGCGGGATAGGTAGATAGATGGAGGGTCAGAGATGCAGCTGAATGTATACACCAGACTGTAATGAAGCAGGACATATGATATCTGCCCGAGGAGCACTGCTGGATCCATGCTTACCTAATGCTTTTAACACATTGGGCCATTTGACTCCTCCTTGAGCCAGCCAGCAAGTGAGAAAGTGTGTGGGAAGGGAGGAGGGGGGGTATGTGTGTGCAGTTGTTGCGCACATACATGTCTGTTGTTTGTGTATGTGTGTGACAGAGAGACAGAATAAAGACGAGATGAAACAATTTAAAGAATTTAAGAAAATAAGATAAAACCACATTAGAGTAATTAATGCGTGTGTAAACAGGGAAAAATAAAGAGTACACTTTTCCCCCCCTTGTATTAATGTCCAATGTCTTTTATGAATATGTGTGTGCATGCGTCTAAAAGGGGTGAAAATCCAGTGTCTGACCATGGGGCACACGGGGTTTCCTATGGCTCTCCTGAGATGGACGGACTGCGCCAGCAGAGGAGGAGAAACCCGGGACACAAAAAGCTTTTCCAGAGCAGCAATCTGACAACAAATTATTTGCACCTCTCCCTCTTTGATCTACTTTTCTTTCATTAACTCCTGCTTTCATCACACGCTTTTTTAATTTAATTTTTAATTTTACGATGTCTCTTGTATACCCGTTTGCTGCTGTAATCCTGCAAATTTCCCGACTTCGGGACTAATAAAGGAATATCTAATCTAATCTAAAAAAGTGAAGAATTTAGATGCCCTGACAGCTCGCTACCTAACAAGAAACTGGTCAGGAAAAAAACTGCATTAGGAAGTTCTTTAATAAAAAAGTATGTGCTATACATAATATGTGACAATGTATAAGCAATGATACTAGTATTTTCAGAATGAGAAAAAGGATGTGTGGCTGGTAAGAAGGAGCTGGTGGGGGTGGGGATGGACTATTGAGAGGATTGGAGAAATGGTGGAAACAGGTAAAAGGGAAAGCAGCAAGCAGAGGTGAATCAGCCAGTGGCAGTAGATTTAGCAACTGATTTTCTTGCAACCAATAGGGGTAGAATTCTGCTTGATAACGAGAAGACTACTGGACAGGGCTTGGAAGAGATGTAAGATTATACAGCAAGATGAAAGAGCAAGCAGAAATGCAGAAAGAGTCTATAAAGGCCAAAAGGGCTGTGGAAGGTGGGTCTGAGCCTTGATCTAGCTGGAGTCCACTCTCTGGTCAATGAACCCTGTCTGTCCATAATGGGCAGCTTTGTGGCCAGAGAGAAGGTGGCAGACATGACGTGTAGTTCTCAGCTGAGCTCTGTGGGAGAGAGGGGGAGACCTCTCAAACGTACAATGAGCTTATACACGCAGACTATGTATGTACATATAGCAGCAATGTATGGCTGTGCATGCAAGTCTAGGTACACACTACAAATCAGACAGAAACACACACACCCACACATGTACTTGTGTCAAAGACATGGCAGGAGACCAAGGCTTGTAGTCTAACACTAGTGATGATCACTTTGAGCACCAAGCATAACACCTACACATGCATCCTTTGTGATACGTGTGTGTTAATGTGACTCATATGCACAGACGTTAGTTGCATGTAGGTGACAAACCCTGGAGTGCTGAACTGGTCAAATGACCCTGTTGGATGCTGTAGTACGAATGTCCTGTGCAGTAAGCACTTACCATATTCGGTTGGGGGTGTTACTATCCAGATCTCTTTTAGTTTCAGGGGCAGAAATAAGTGATGATCCACAGATCCTGGCTTGCAGTATGCAACCTTCAATAGAGGAACGTTTTTCCCCAAAAGGCATTATGAGCTAAATGTAATGGGCCTCCTAACCACCAGGGAGCGGTGGTGTTTTTTTTCAGGTTTTTTCTTTAGGGGTAATTGCTTTTTAAAGAAAAAGCTAAATTCTAGTCCAGTCCAGGCGGCAACCTTTGGTTCTGGCAAGTAAAGCCACTGCGGAAATGTCTTAAACTTCAATTCTCTCTACTGACCGGCAGGAGGCGAATCCTCTGGTTGCAAAAATAAGTCTGATTGTCTGACTGAGTCTATTAGTTGATTTAATACCTTAGGTAGATAGGTTTTTGGTCTCAATCGCCTCTTTTCTTCAATACAGCGCGATGTTCATTTAGTAAATGATGGTCCCATTTAGAGTAAAATAGATGCTTGGCTACCTAAAGATAGACAGGCTGCTACCAGTCGCCACTGGTTGCAAAGAGCCAAGATGGCAACAGCTGTATTGTGGAGGTTTGATGCAACAATGAAAGGTAATGTTGTTGAATGGTGATGACATTCAGCGTCAATAACCCAACGACGGAAGATGAAGCGCTCATATCACTCTGGTAAAAGACAGGACGTAAAAAAGGAAGGAATTTGAAATTTAACCTTTTTTCTTTGCAAAAGCTGTTGACATGCTGTTAGTTTAAAATAAAACGTTAGCAAGGCTTTGTAACTCACATTACAATGCTTTTACAGTGTTACTTACCGTGAATGTTCTATTATGCCTTATTGGACCAAAACATTGACATTCAGAAATGGCCGCGCTAGCATAGACCCAAGCAGACAAAATGACATTCTGCAGACAATGGGACATTAGCAAACACACATATGCATGCACGTACCCAAAAACCCAGTCAATCTACGAACACACAGCCTCCTTAGAGCCTCTTTTAGGAGCTTGCTTGCCTTCTCCCTTGCTCCCTTGCTTCTGCTAACTCTCTCTCCATTTCTCGACATATGTTTACCATTAGGACTGGCAGGTGTTGTGGGCCTGCCCCTTCTCTCTATTATTGCCCTGCAGCCGCAGCCAACACGGGGAGGCCTGCAAAAAGGTTACTTTAAAAAAAAAAATAAGTTAACTCAAAGGCAAGGACGTTCTTACTCTGAGAAATGATATAACTTAAACTTGTTTCCAAAGGCACAGTCTGCCTCTTATTCTCCAAGTGCTCTTCTCTATATTGCAACAACTAACTCTGCCTTGTAACTTTTTTTCACTTGTTTCCTGCCTTTCTTTCTTTTTTTATATATCACCCTATAATTAAAAGTGTTACTCCACCCATCTATTTATTATGAAATTCTCAGTCCCTGTAGGCTGGAAAAGTGGCTGCGGAAAGTGTAACGTTTTGTCCTCTCCACAGAACAGCAGGTGTGTTCAGCTTGAATTATGTCAATTATAATGATGTGCAATAATGACAACTTTTCATGGCAGAAGGAAAGTATAAAAAAGTACAAGTATCAAGTTTATACCTTGTATAGTAAGAAACTTAACTCGCCAACTGGAAATGGAAGCTGTTTTGAGACATTTAATATGAGTGTTTGGATGTAGATTTGCTAACTGAAGTGGTAACTGGTAGGAGACAGACCAAAGATATACTCCTTATTTTACATCCACCTTTAAAGCCTTCGGAGTGCGAGTTTTTCATGAAATACTGACTGAAATAACACACACAAGCGAAAGTTATCTTGAAAACAAAGCACACAAAAAATGAGAAGCACACAGAGGGAGAGGGGAGTCAGGAAAATACTCGAAACAAAGTCCAAAAAAGAGAATGGAAGTGTGTATCCCCTTTCCCCTACTCTCTTTCTGCTCTACCTGAAACAGTGCTCTGGTCTTGGGGAGTGGGGGTAGGTGGGGTGGCGCTCGGGCCAGGGAAAGGGTTAATGACACATGTCTGGACTAATGGCTCCCAGTGGAGCTATCTGCTGATTCAGCCCCATTACTTCACAAGCATTAAATATGTCTGCTCTGACCGCTCTCTGCTCCCCCCCAGCCCTAATGCAAGTCAACAAATGCTAATCAGAAGGGGGCAGGAGCTTTCCAGACTTTCTATGCTTTTCTTAAAAGCATCTAGGAAAAAACCTGCACCAGTCATTAGTGTTAGTGGGTCAAACGGAGTCTGTAAACCTGCTTTTTTTAATGCAGCTGCAACACTACTGGGCCTTGGTATAAAAAGATGAACCAGCACATATGCAGTACAGGACTTTATATATAGCAGAAACTTAGAAATAGAATAGGAGGAAAACGGACATCGAAGTGTTTTCCATGTTTAATTCACTGGTTTAAAAGGAAAATGGATATTGGTGTTAGTTGTCTTCGGTGGGGCCATAAAGTGTGGTCGCATCACACTGGGAAGAGAGGGGACGCAACTCTGGAGACGGATGGCTAGTTCCGTTAGCTAGGTAGCTTATCCTTCTCCGTAGAGGTGGGGATTGAGACCGAGGGACAATTGGACCCAGCGGCCAGCGGCCCGCTGTTCGGCTCATTTTCGGTAACTTGTGCAGCATCAGACATGCTGGATTAAGCGATCATCGTTTTATTCTCCATGGCCAAAAACTAAATATGGGCATTTATTTCTGCACAAACTCCAATTTGAAATGCACATTCAGTTGAAATCCTCACAGCTAAACTAACTCTTTTGCACCGCTGCCAATTTCTTTGTTCACACACATTCGCCACCACTCTCGCTTCGCCACTTCATTTCCACCACACACACACACACACACACACACACACACACACACACACACACACACACACACACACACTGTGCTATTCTCCAAATCACCTACACTACTCTGACAACAATTGGCTCTAGATAGGACCATGCATGTTTGCCCTTAAACACTGGGTCCACGGGAGATTTTTCAACCAGTTGCAATCTGTGACGTTACCGCTAGATGACGGCAACTCCTACAAACTGCACTCTTAATGCTACTGGTTACAGAAAGGAATAGAAATAATCCTTTATTAGTTCGACAGTGGGGAAATTTATTCTCTGCATTTGACCCATCCTTAGTATTTTAAGGAGCAGTGGGCTGCCCCTAGTGAAGCGCCCGGGAAGCAACAGGGGGTTCAGTGTCTTGCTCAAGGACACTTCGACATGCAAACTATGGGGAGACTGGGGATTGAAACGGCTGCCTTCTGGTTGCAGGACGACCACTCATGATCTACAGCCGCCGAAAACGAGCCAAACTAATTTTGCACTCATGTGGCGAGAGCAATGTGCTTTCCTACTGTGACAAGAATGTGTGTATATGAAGCATTACGTTTTAGTTTTCCATTTTACTCTAGCTCTTTATGCCTCCTAACATTAATACTCCATTGCTCGTTTTAATCGTCACTGCAAAACCTCACCTTGACTAACCTGACTTGGAGTAAGTCGGTTAATTTATACGGAAGTTAGTCCACAACAATGGTCACAGTGGCAACGATACAAATAAAAATGGCCACCATCCCGTTACATTGATTTGAATGGGAATGTCCATTCTACTACTATTCTTGGGAGAAATTATAGTGTTACAGATCACTGTCAATATTTAATGCACTATCAAATCCAACACCTCTCAATTGCACCAATGCTTTAACATGATTGTCAAGTAAAAGTCATAACATAAAGTTACATGATGTTACAGGAAATTGCAGAATAGACAAAAAGGTAATAGTATATTCTACTGTCTGTTATTTGAATCACCAATGTAAAAACAACATTATGTCTTTCACCTTGAAGGACATGGAAACATGACAGTGATCCAGCATTTGCCTGTGACCAACAGTGTGGTATGAATGGTCAAAAGTGAGTCCTCAGCCTGTACGCTGAATAACCCTTTGTTACCAATGGTATATATGTGACTGCTATATCTGCCAATGTTAAGTCACAGTGTTTTGTAACATAACATGCTCAAAGTGGGACTTCTTTATCTCAGAACACAGATATTGACAACCACAGGCTCTAATATTGGTCAAGCCTATACCAGTGTGTACACTTCGTAGTTTGTAAATTGGTGAAAGGAGGGCGAGCTTCTCCTTTAGTTTATCACTGTACTAGTGGGCTAGTGGAGCTAATGGGAGCAAACCTAGTCCAGGGTTAACAGTCTTACATAAATAAGAACAGATGGCAGACTCTCCGCAAGCCAGCTGGCTTCAGTTTGCCTGTGTGCAGGACAGGACCTGGCAGTGCAGGTACAGTGTAACTCCCGGCCTAATAAACACAACACATATGTCTGAGTGTATTGGACACTAGACATATACAGGCACGTATCTAGCCAATAAGCAGACATAGGATGATGTGATGTGCATGTATGAAAATGCACATCACACATCATGACACAAATCGACTCTTCGATCTACTCTCCCATTTCCAAACCAACTATGTAATATGGAAATGTTTGTAAATGTGTGAAACTAAAAACAAAGCCATTTGTTTTGATGAAAAGAGGAGGTGGTTTTGAACGAGGATTCATCAATCTCTCAGCAGATTAGGAGGCCTTGTAAATGTCAGTTTGCAGTGACCCCTCCATGGGGGATGGGGTTGACTATTAGGATAAGGACAAACTGGGCCTATGTCCAGAACTTGTCAGACTTGTATGTGTGGGAACTGCTCTGGCTAAGAATTGGCTTCTAAAACCGACTATACAATCCAAATCATAACGCCTTGTCGAGAGATGATGCTGTGACTGTGAACAAAACTACCGATAAATGAACGTGTATATTTATTTGTGGAGTTACAGTTTTACTCAATTGCCAACCATGTACTGCAGAAAAATACTGCATCAAACAACAATACTAGCAAGGCAGTATCATGTGTGTATTATGTTTGCACACACACATGCATACAAACATTTTTAAGGAAGATTGCTAAGGTCAATTATCAAGATGGTTTTTGGGAGGGAAATGGGGCGCATCAAATGTGCTGTGCTTTATGATAAAGCTGAACACCTTGACATTAAATACTATCAAACCGAATGAAGACTCATGAAAAGAGCTGCTTTCAAATGTTCCACAACCACACATAATATATAGCTTTCATGATCACACAGCTTAATACACACACCCACAGCGACACATACAGTCAACACTCACAAATCATCTGGGAGGCACTGACTTATTACTACCTCAACAAAAACAGCCTCGGCTCTAAATGCAACTATACATAAGAAATGTATTGGGACGGGAGATGTAACTTTAACCTCAGACTTTAACCTTTGCTGTGTTACCTCAGACAAGTTTATACAAAAATGAACAAAAAGCAAACCTTTAGGCAACTTAAGAGGTTGTGATTGCAAAAATGACTGAAAATTCCACCAATCCCTGTATTTTTGGTTAGTTTGTAGGATTATTTTCAGGACCACTGTCGAGACACTTGACCTCAACGAAAACCTCACGCAGTCCTGTATCTTACAGTACACCTCTGTGTACTATGCAGGCCTTTGCCCCCCAAACATGTCCTCTTTTGCAAATGTGTGCTTATGTGCAAGTGTGTATGTAAAAACAATGTATAATATACAGTGCAATAATCTGTAAAAGGAATATTCCTTTTTATAGTTCTGACCTGTAAGAGATCACAATGTAAATTCCCATCTGGTAAAGTACCCAGTGAATTTACCAGCACAAGTTTTTTCTCTACCTGCTGCATATAAACCATCTTCATTCCCTGACTCTGCAATAATATAGAACAACCATAGCTTTCTTGTACGCCTGTTTCTAAATATAGGCCAGTGAGAGGAGCTCTGCAAATATCTGTATTGAAATACAAACTTGGGTTGTCTAAAGAGATAGAGGCTGGGCCGGGGACGAGTATAGAGTGGCACAGGTCGGAGCTTTGGCAGTACAAGGAGAAATGGAGAGGCGGAGAGAGAGGGGTAGGTGAGTGGGGGTGGGGTGGGGCAAGAGTCAAGACAAACTAGAAGATAGTGAGCGAGAGGGAAAGAGAGAGAGAGAGAGAGAGAGAGTAATGATCTACACATGGTTTCATGCTGGAGCCTCAACATAGTAACCATAGACACATGCAGGGGTCTCCCGGGACTCATCAGCAGGACACAGCTGTGAGCTGGACAGCAGAATTCTATTAGCACCAACTATGCACACATGCGCATGCAAACACACATACACATAGAGGTAATTTGGGTATTTGAACGTGTTTTGGCATGCTACAAACAGCACAGCGCATAAAGCCTTTTACTCTCTGTTAGTTCATCTAGTGGGCTACAAACAGGTTGGAGGGTTTTAAAAATGTAGTCAATGAGCCGAGATAACTTTCTATGAGATCCCTACAGACACAGAGAGGTATTTTGTAAAACATTGACGGCACACCTCTAAACTGTTCTCAATGGGTTATGTTTCCCACTTTTTTATTTTATCTGTACACTTTGGCTAGTCTTCTTCAAATCTCATAGTCCCATGAATACTGGACTCATACAACTTAAAAACCCGCAAAGCTACCAGTGTGACAGACAACAAAAACGTGTGTTGACCAAATGTATCGATACGAGTTGTGAGAGAGAAAGAGCAAGACCTACAGCATTGTAATAAGTTTGTTTGAGTATGTAGAGGAAGATCTTAAGTATCAAGCCCGATCATTAAAGAGTACCATAATAATCTGTTGCTTTCTGCATTTTTCTGTAACTAAGTAATCTACTTCCGGTTTAGACCGGCACCCGCATGCCCAGTGAAAGTGAATAGTCATCTTATATTTGTTTTTAGGCATGCTAGTATAGACATAATTTATTCCTGAAATGATGCTGAAACACCCGTGTGGATGTAGATCATTTTCGTATTAAAACCCTGCTTTTAAATGGAAACGTAGTCGTGTGGATGTAGCCTAGGTGCATACGTGCACATATGTGATGACAAGTCCATTACTTCTCCTTCGAGGCAAAAGTGTATAACAAATTGTATGAAATGAGTCAGCCAGTCAATAAATTAGTCACTGTCAAAGCGTAACACCATTCTGATCCATGTTGAAGCCAGCAGAAGGGGAGAGGAACCCTAGGGTGCAGCCAAAATTAAACCCTTTCAAATCATCCTTTTCTGGACTTTGGCCCATTGCCTCAAGCCCTACTCCTCAATAACAACCCTTAATGAACTCTGGGTTGGCCTTAAAGCTTCAGGTGATACCCCAGTTACACACACATGCTCTGCTTGCGCTCATTTGTGTGCACCACTGAAGCCCCGTATTTGCATCCTCACTCCTTATATTATTGCATCCCTCTTTCCTCTCTTTCTGCCTCTTTCTCTCTGTGAGTGTGACATGTTTGTCTAGCTAGTGGAGGCAGTGATTTAGTGCTGCTAAGAATGATGACTCTGCCAGAGGGGCTGGCAGGGCACTGTCTCACTGTCATACTCTTACTCTATCCGTGGGGAGGGGTGGAGAAGTGAAGAAAAAAAAAAGGGAGAGGGACAAGAGTGGAGTGAGTGAGTGAGAGAGAGAGTGAGAGAGAGGAGAGAGAGAGGCTTGAAGGAAAGAGAAACCGCCGTCTTTTATGGAGACCAATCCTCCAAGCCTCACTGCCTAGGCCAACTTTACAGGATATATTGGACAGTTCCACACTACCCCGCCCCCACCCCTCCAACTGCTCTCTTTTCTCAGCTCCTTTTCATGCTCCCCTCCTTTTTGGTTTCCAACAAGGCAAGCCTTTAGCCGAACTCTAGAGAGGTGTAAAAGTATTACCATGTCAACAAGTGCCTTTTACCAGCGCTCTCTCTCTCGCACACACATACACACACACACTGAGGTCAATCATCTGCAAGAAGGACCTTAGTATACACTGTTCCACAGAGGGTGCCAGAATAAGTCCAGCAAAACAGAAAACCAAAGCACAAAGGACCTGAAAAACAAAGGAGAAGCCATTATCCTCCCATTCTTCAAAGAAAACTAATGTTCCTTGGGATGATAGATTAAGTATTCATGTAAGTACTGCACCTTACAGTCATATGCTGTTCACACTCTATACTAGGCTTCAACAGGCCTGGAAACCTCATCAAAATGTGTGAAAATAAATCAGTAAAATGATTCTTATGAAAACAAGAGAGAAAACAGTGGAGAAGAGAGTTCTGAAGGGTGAGATAATCCCCAATTGCCCTTTTCAGAACTTGTGGTCTCTTTATACCAGTTCACAGTGTATGGAGCGACAGAGTGAAAGGAAGAGTGCAGAGAGCAAGAAATACTAGTATGCAAAAGTACAGATTTGTAAGGGGAGGGAGGGAGGGAGGGGTAAAGCAAGTGGAGAGGAAGAGGGAGAGAGAAGTAGAGGGAGGGAGGGAGGGAGGGAGGGAGGGAGGGAGGGAGAGGGGTAGCCCTGCCCAGTTGCCTGGGGAGAAAACTGCTCTGCTGCTGACTCAGGACTCTCTTTGTTTGACAATGCTCCCTCTCTCTCTCTCTCTCTCTCTCTCGTTCTGACACACTCACACTCTTACTTACTCGTCTTTTTTCAAACACCCAGTCACCATCTTCTCTCCTGTGCACATGCTCTATCTTTGTCAGACTCATGCCGATAATTTCACTTTGACTTACTTATCATACCCTCTCCTGTGTTTCCACCCCCCATCCTCTATGTGATCATGTCTGTCTCATACTTCTGCTGCCAATCCCTTCTTTTGCAGCAACATTTTCCTTCATCTGAACAGCACTATACAAAACGTCTCCTTCTAATGTGATCAAAACAGATAAAGGCTTTCAGGCTAATAAATCTACAACGGTTTTACTAACAGTGGTTCACGATCAGGACCAGAGCTCTGGGCCGTTTTATTCTCTTCCAGCAATTTCCAGATGTTGGCCGGCCAGTGGTCGGCAGCAATCTACCAGTACAGGCCAAGGTATATGCTTCCAAATGATAGTGTTGGGGAAACAGTGTGAGCAGAAACTCATTGACAAGACAAAGACGCCTGAAGTCTGGCAGTTAGGGCAAAGGTGGCTTGTCATAGAGGACAAGACACTACAGCTAAGAAAAGAATTGAAAAAAAAAACCACAAGAAGACTGACAGACTAACGGATAGTGAAGAGTGATAGACTCTCTGAGAGAAAATAATGGTTGGCAGCTATAAGGATGGCAGACAAAGATCCTATAGTAAATGAGGCTGCACGTTAGGGAAGGGGGGGAGAAAGAAACAGAAAGAGAGCGGAGCAATGGTGATTCCAGCTGGACATGGTCCCATTCCCAGTGGCAATGCTGAGCAAGGCTCACAAAGACCCTTAGGGGACCCCCTGGACTCAACCAGAAAAAAAGGAGGTAAAGAGGGCCTTGGGGAAGGCAGAGGGAGAGGGAGCCAAGAGGGGGAGCACTGATAAGCATGAGGTAGTCCAACACACACTGAGACAGGGAGGAGGCAGGCATGTGCAGCCAAAGGAGGAAAGATAGAGAAGGATTATACGTTACACTTTAGGGAAAGCACGCTTGTGTCTCATAGACAAAGAGGAAGGAAAACAGATGGAGCTCAATAAGGGAAGAAGCATTTTTTGACAGCAAAAAGAGATAATAAATCGGTGATTGTCATGAAATAACAGGCAGTATCCACAAGGAGATACCAGTGGTTTCACACTTTTTCAAACCCTACTCTTGAAAACAACACTGCCATTATGAGCTATAACTTTGATACATGATTTATGACTAATCATCTCCCAAAACCGTGTGAGGGTGACAGCTGTTAATACATTGTGGAAGGAAAACTGCAAGCATGTGCACCCCTTAGAAGGAGACATTTTAGTTGTTACACATGTCAAGAGTGTCGGTAAGAACTGGGCTCAGCCTGAGGCTAACATTAAAACCATCTGATGATCTGAACTATTTTGCCTGTGGTTAAGTCTAACCTACAAATGGGAGAGTAGAAAAACAAGGGGCGGAGAGAAGAGTGGAATAGAGGAGATGCACAGTGGCTTATCGGTAGGAGTGTGACAGGAGCCTAGATCGTACCAGGACTACGCTCAGTCATGATTCAGTAAGACCTCAGTAAAAGCAGTTAAGATACATGAGGCCTGGGTCTAATGTCATGTTCGGATTGATATTAGCCCTGCATGTAAAAAATACAGGCAGTTCATTCATTGAAATTAGCCGGTCTGGCAAACCCAAAGGCGTCCGGCAAAAAAGTTGAACCAGGCTCAAATCTTTTGCCACAATGCAATGTGATGTCATCTGGCAAGGCGCTACGGGGGCCTGCGATGTTCTAATGCAGGTGGTTTCTAGTTTGATGACTCACTAAGTCCAGAATGAGCATTAACCCAAAAATAATTATGAAATCTGGCCTTGATGACAAGATTTTGTAGTGCTTTTGACCTTCAGCAAAACACTGAACTTTGATCAGTTCTTGGAACAATGTCCTGTGTATCTGTCCTGTAAGATAAGTAAAATGTTTACTTAATTTGTCATTAGAGGTTCTGAAACACTGACCAAAGAAAATCGGCAGAGTATAATACATATTACATAAATTCCGTGATTTCTAATCTAACCCATGAACATTTTTCAAAAGGAAGAAATATGTGAAAAACCAAGCAGCTAATGTACATTAATGTATGTGAGCATGGGTGTACATTGGAGTGAAAAAAAAAAGCACAGTGAAGAGGGGGGGGATGACTGGAGAGGCGGAGTGAAAGAAGCGAGAGGGTGCTCGCCTGGCACAATGAGTCCTACTTGTTAGCCAGTGACAGTGTCAGGGATCGTGACAGGGTCCAGACGCTAGACACCAGCTGCAGCGCCTCGTAAATAGACTGCTGTCTCGCAGGCACATTTGCACGGTAATGGTTGCACACACACGCACACACACACACACACACACACACACAGGCAGGCATGTGGGCACATGCATATACTATAGCAGGCACACAGACAGACACTGACTTATTGTCTCTCCCAAATCTTGTAAAAGGGACAGTGAACCTCTTTGTGTCCTGTTAAAGCTTCTGTGAAGAAAAAACATAGTCCACACACAAGACTACAAACTCTAAAATGGCAACAAAAATAATTAAACATGTCTTAATAATTCAACAATGTATTCAAAAATAACTAAATGTTGATGCTCTATGGGGAGACAAAACAGAACAAACGTTGTGTTTAGTCCATGTGTGGTTTGCTGGAACAACAAGTTTAATTCCTTTCCCAGTACTTTTGCCTTGATGTAAATGGTGTGTGTGTGTGCGTGCGTGTGTGTGTGTGTGTGCGTGTGCGTGCGTGCCACCCCTCCCTCCACAGTGATAATGAGGGGGGTAACAAACTACATCTGTCCTGTGGTGCGCGGAGGGAGAAAATGTGGAGGGGAAAAAGGGAAAGAGTAGGAGAGAGCGGAGAGTTTAGGGGGAGAGCAGAACAGAGCTGGACAGGAGGTGAAAGGGTTAAATGCACAGGACTGATCCTGCTGAGCCAGCAGCAATACGTTAAAGTGCAAGGTTTCATTGTAGCAGATACAGAATGAAACTCCTTCCCATTAGTCACGCTAGTAACTGAAAAGGCTCTTGCACTGCTTAACCCTTACTGCACTGCAAACAAACCACAGCAACAACACAGGTAAAGACCCTGTAATTGGGTAATGGCTTCTGTGTTTGTGTATAAACTCACATGCACAATGAGATTATAGTAATTATAGTACAGTGACCAAGTGTGCATACGTATGCAAATTAAACTTTCTCGAACGTGATATGTGAAAGGAGTGTATGTCTGAATTCACACATAGAATTCAGCTGGAGTGACCTTTGAAGGAGGGATTCTTTCTTTTTAGGCAAGCCTCCCATGCCATGCTACAGTACACACCGTCTCTGAGGGGCTCAGGGAGGAGAAGGCAAGCACTTCCTCCACTTATAGAAGGGCAGAACCATAATCATCATAATTATCGTCATCATCACACTGTCCTAACCAAGACACACCACAGCAAAGCACTGATGAAACAATGGACGACACCAACCACGTCCACAAACCTGTAACGGGAGGATGGATGGTGAAGCGGATCATCACAAGAAATAAAGGAGCAAGTTGTGCTCAGTTCTGTCTGTTGTAGTTTCAATCGCACAATATTTCGATTTTTGTTTACACAGAGAAGAAAGCTAGCTACATTGATTTCCTCAGTTCACGGCTTTCGTCTGGCAATTTCCCCCAAAGCTACTGAAATCAGTTTGGTTCAGAAACCCCAAATGTAATGGTTAAGGTAATGTCTCCCTTCGGATGTTCATACTCTACAAATTACATTAATGTAAACGGCCCAAAACACACACCGTATCCCTCTGGAGAAGACATGTGTTGACTCAGACCTATCTGCAGCCCAGTGGTTTTAGTGCTCCAGAAAAAAATTGGATCCTAATTAAATCAAAATGGGCCATGAATTGTCTGGTGATCAGCACACACAAACTCAGCCCTGGCTGTTTGTTTTCATTACAACAGGTCTGAAACGGCAAGACACTGACATCGCCACGTAAACTCAAAGAAGCCCTAAACATCCTGTGAGGGCAGAGCAGGGGACTATTAATATTGCTCCTAGCCAAATGTTCAGCAATAATAAAACAACAATTACCATTCATCATTTCCTCTCTCATTACAACTCCAGTTAGAAAGCATGGAGCGTGTAACAATGAGCAATACAATATAAAACCATACTGCACTAAAAAAGCTAACCATGTACCACAGGTACTATATGTTTCAGGGAAAGGGGACGGGACTGACTACAAAGCATAAATGACATGTTTGTAGATGAGAATAAACAAATGAAATACACAAAACAGGCTTGCAATATGTGGAAAGTTAGGTTTCGTAAAGTTGCAGAAAGGATAGGACACAGCCCGCCTATCCGACGCTGGAGCCAAGTTGTTCTGACAGACTATATACTGGCCCCTTAAACCTGCATATGTATAATTTTATCAACTGAAAATAAAGATGGTAGAGGAGGTAGAATGATAACATCCATTACTTTGTCACACAATGAAACACGGTTGGCATCACCATTTTGACTGCTCGTTCATGTGTGAAAGGGGTATTAGACCGAGGACGACTAATTGCATTGTTAATGCAAGAGCACAAGAGTGCAGCAGGAATGACTCAAAAAACCCAGAAAGGAGTTAGCATTTTGTACTTCAAGTTTGCTCATTTCAAAGTCAATATGTTTTTGGTTAGAGTCCTGAAATATAGTTTGTGGTGAACAGAAGCTATTTTAATGATTTGTTCTAAGATTTAAAATACATCAGTTAATACCCCTCTCATGAATTTGGAAGATTTTAAGTGTTCTAAAAAAGGCTGCTGCTAACAAGTTGCTAACTGAGACTACAAAGGGTCATCATGGCGACTTGTCAGCCTTCCC
Source organism: Taurulus bubalis (assembly GCF_910589615.1). Classification (NCBI taxonomy): domain Eukaryota; kingdom Metazoa; phylum Chordata; class Actinopteri; order Perciformes; family Cottidae; genus Taurulus; species Taurulus bubalis. The sequence continues at coordinate 4,669,580 of NC_136598.1, read as the reverse complement.
AGCCTCGTTGTGGAAACTCGTGCTCATGCACTAGTATAGTTTGTTTATAGCCTCACGTTTGCTTTTTACTTCTGCTGATTGCATTTAGGTTTCAAAAATCATAACAGTGGAGTTGATTTGTGAAGATTATCTTGCTGAACAAAACTTGAGTTTGCCACTCGGATTATTTTCTGCAAAAGTCGGAAATCCAGTGCAATGGTGACCTACAGAGTTTGCCTACACAAATAAATCATCCTGCACCACTTACTTGTACCAGCAGTGAAAGGACAATAGATTTATCGCCAAGTAAACTTTATGTCACAGTCCTAAATTTCGGCAACATATTTCAGTTTATCATCCTGCTCTGTAGTTTTTTCCTTCTTGCAACAGTTCCATTTAGCAGAAACCTCCTCCTCTACAATATGTGTATGTGTCTCTATTTGTGTATATATATACATAAATAAAATAGAAGTGTAAAAGGCTTTTTCTTACTCCAGTCTTGTCACAGAGCCGCAGGGTGTTGAAGGAGCCCACGGCAAACACCTCTCCATCTGGAGCCCAGGACAAAGAGGTGATCGGGTAGTCATGAGACGATGAAGAGTAGAGCAGACGCCCAAAGCTGTCCCATACCTGACGAGGGAGGACATTGATTTGAATTATAAAAAACAATCACGGCCACAAGACATCTGAAAATATACTCGAAGACAGCTCACCTTATATTTACAGTCTTCTCCACCTGACAGTATGACGTCATTAACTGAATTCCAGTCCACCTTTAGAACAATCCCATCATGAGCCTTCCACTAGAGAGAGAGAGAGAGAGAATTATACATCCACACAACACAAAGATGCTATCCATAGATAACTTATCCCTTTTGTTGAAGAAATTAATCTAGACTTTAATTTAGTCCAAAAAAGAGAAGAGAAAAACATAAAGATTAGCAGGATACGGCTCCAGAATGGCATTCCTTGTAGTTCATGCACATAATTACTATCTCCATCATGTGTCACAGTCAGTGTAGCAAAGAGCGGAAAGCCTGCCACTAGCCTTATCTTACCGTGTTTCTATCTTGTTCCTGTTCTCTCTACATGCCTACACTCTATTTTTTTGTACCCTGTTTTTTATACCCCTTTTAAGTCAGATACCCAAATCAGGCCATTTCAAACCCATGTTTTACCCTGGTTCACTGACGCACATCAATCCATTCAGATTAAGTCTGCACAAGTTCAACACGCATCATTGTGTGGTAATAGCTGAGGAAGAGGAAACGGTAGAGAAGGCGTACATTCAATGCTCCCCTGTTTATCTCAGGTCCCAGGTGGTATTCAGTTTGAAGAAGAAGAATAAACAAATGTATCCACGAACACTGGTGCGCAAGGTCCTCAGCACTGCTCCCTCCCTTAATGCAGTACGCACTCTAAGAAATATAGATCTATTATATTTGTATTCCTTTTATTGAGCTTTTTTTTTAGCATGAAAATCAGTGATTGTAGGTGGAAAAAATGAATGCAACTACAGAGCCCACAAACTCTCACAGGGTCAAAACTGTAGGGTTACTATGATACATTATTATAGGGTTGGATGTATCCATAGAATTATCATATGATTTTCCTTAAATTATTACACAATAATGTTTTTTTGAGTTAATTGTTTTGTGGAGTGTGTATTGTTGTTAATTCACTGATCCATTTGGGATGTTCATTTACCTATTTATTATATTTATTTAGAAAATAATCTGATTGTGTGCCCCATGTGATTCATCTTATCACCGTTTTTGACTGATTTTATTTATAGGACTACAACATTTGAGTCAAAAGTAGTTTACAAGGTCATATTTAAAAACTATGGCATATTAAATCATAATTGTCTATTGACTTGAGTCCTAGATTTGTAGCTCTAAGAGAACATGAAGTTAGTGTACCTGTATGATTTTGGCACTGGGTTGCAAAGGCTTGATGACTAGTTGTCTTCCTGATGTGTAGAGGATTCTGTCTGAGTCTGGACTCCAGGCCACAGAATACACAGGAGACCCTGGAAGATGCAGAAACAGAGGTAAACAGAAAATGAGATCTTGCACTAATCCAAAGCCAAAAGCAATGGATTGGGATTCACACACAATGACTTTGATTCTTACTTGGTGTAATATTTAAAAGATTATTATTATATTTTATGAATTAATTCATATTAAAAATGTTTGTGTATGAATCCCCCCCGCTCCTTTGACAAATCAGGAGTTGGTATGAAAACTAGCTCTAGGATACAACAGTGTTAATTCCTCTTCTTAGAAGGTATCAAATTCCTCAGAGATCTCGCCTCACTCAGCCTACGGAACAACACTTAGCTTTCAAACACAGCAGCTGAGAAAACCTAACATAACCTCTACAATATGAGCACACATGTGTGTGTGTGTGCGTACGTACACGTGTGTGAGGAAAATGTGTGTGTGAGGACCTGCCATTTAACCCCACTCCAGGTGCATGTGGTTTCTCACAAATGCCAACTGGTCACATGACCTAAACCTGACAAAGGCGATGAAAGGGACTGAGGCAAGTTCCTCTCTCCTCCCTCTCGCTCACGCGCTTCCAACCTCTCGCTCTCTTAAAATGGGTCATTGTACCCAAAATGAACAGCCTACTCCGGTAGCGTGTGTGTGTGTGTGTGTGTGTGTGTGTGTGTGTGTGTGTGTATGTGTGTGTGTGGAGCTGTAGGCTCAAGAGAAGCAACACCTGCAGTGATCCGAGTGCAATGTGGATGATGATGTGCATCTTTAGCAATGCTACTATATCAAGGAGTTTGATAAGGCCTTTTGAGCAGCGCAACACCCAGGAGCTAATTCTCTGAACAACCAGTTAAGGAAAAATGTTCCTAACTACTGGGGCTGAATTGCTGTTCTCCTGCCAGGCTTTCCATAGCACCCGTCATTCAGCAGGAGTGTGCCATCCATTTCCCGAGAAGCCAACTTTCATCCACTCCCACCATCTTTTTTTTTTTCGATCCCACAACTGAGAAGAAACATTAAATAAGTCATAAACAGCATGATGAATCAATTAATAAGTAACCCATCTGTAATGGGAATACTGGATAGAAAATGTATCATTTTTTTTTGGATGTGTCTTTTATTTTGCTTTTATTAAAACTCCTTTAAAAAGCTTTGAAACGTTATGGTGCATTCATCAATACAATGACCACACATAGACTTTCAAAATGAAGGAATAATATCAATACATATGAAGACTGTAGAAAAGTCTGAAGAATTAAATAAACAACATGTAATATGTGGCTATTTGTTTGCCATCTGGGACCATGTGTAAGAGTGCACTTGAAATGCTCACAGGGGTGGTTATTCTGAGTCTGGTGTCAAACAGGAGCCAGATGAGGAGGTGAACTTGTGTGTCACAGCACTGGAAGAAGCAGAAGGCTCCCCTGATACACGTGAATGAAACTGCAGTTATGTGTGCCTGGTCCTCTCCATTGGGTCTGTGCTTCTTGCTCTTTTTTTCTCTGTCACAAGAGGCATTCTTTAAGCCAGAAGGTTCAAAAGCAATAAGTAGTGTGTGTGTGTGTGTGTGTGTGTGTGAGAGAGAGAGTGTAATTGGTGTCGGTATGTTATGTTGTGTTTACTAAATGCCTACAGCTGGTTGATCAGAGGCTTTCTTTACATTGCTTCTGCTGCTGTCTGGCAGCTGTTTTGGATGCAATCTGGTTTAAACTGTACTGGACTCAAACTCAGAATGGCTGTTTTATACCTTTCACCCACCAAAATTAGCACATTCATGCTAAATTTCTAAACAAGGCAAACCAGCTCAAAATAGGCGATAGATCCTTTCTCATTGCCAATATTTGAGTATGTATTTCTGTTTGTTTTTTTCACTTTCGGCCTCATGAATTCGTGAAAAAGGTGAAAGTGTTTTAGTGGTTAATATAAAAAATTATATCTGTGACTTATTATTCAGTTTCTCTTTCAAACTCTCAAAGCAAACTTGAATGAAGCGTGTTTTACAATGATCAGCAAGGAAAAATTAGTATTTCTGTCAATGGAGTCTGGTTGAGGAGCGCATATAACGGCTGTTTCTTTTCAATTCTAACTATGTGAATTCAGTGTTCATTTCAACTAAGCACCTTGTGCAAATACATCAATAAACTATGGTTAATGTCCAAATCCCTGTTGACTCCAATAATCATATGTTCACGTCAACGCACGTCACAAAGCATTGCACCGGGAAAAGAGCGAAACTTCACACGTCCACACGGTTACTGCTTTGATTACTGCCGATGGGAACTGGAGCCTATTAATACCTGTGAAACACTGCAGAGTGTTATTAATCTTGGGAATGAATGCAGAACTTTCAATTTACTACTAGTCAGTCTTATAAGTATTGCACACAAACGGGCATAAGCAGCCATTATTGTGACAGTGCACACGGTGCATGCATATTAACAAATTCATGTGCTCTGCTCTGTTGATTTGTTTTTGGATGAGTGAAAAAAAAAACTGTTTGACTCACCATGAATAATAATAAATAGCACTTTCAAATAAGATCGAGATACATTTGTGGCTTAAAGTCAGTGAAATAAAGTAAGGATCTTTAGCCTTACCTTGGCTGGCTAGTGTTGAGCGTAGCATCCCGCTTTTTGACCAGATCTTGATCTGCCCATCCTCTCCAGCTAAGGAATTAGATAAACAGATGGAATGGATATGGATATAAAGATGTGTTTTTAAGGAATTCGAGTATTTTTTTAAATGCCAATGAAAATATGTATGTCCCTGACATTTTACCCGTAATAAGAGCAGTTCCATCATAGTTCCATCTTCCAGCCAAAACAGCTCCCTTGTGCGCCTCTACACTCTTCTCAACACGCCCAATCTTGGTGGTCAGGTGGAACTTCCCTGTAAAGAGACAAGAAGATGCTTACTGTATGGCAACTCCACACTCTCGGGCCGATCTGGCTGTTTACAGTCTATAATTGAGGAACATTACTGTCTGCTGTAATTCTACGCTACCATGTGGGATTCGTCTACACTACAGAGATCATGTTTTCATAAGTCTGACTGATTCAGGTTGCTGACTGAGGCAAATGAGCAGAACATCTTTTTGCCGATTCAGAACATCAATGAGGACAAAATATCAACTGAGCTTAAAAAATAACATAAAAGTAAAGATTAGCAACACACAATTAGCAACAATGCTACATGTTCTCCTGTAAGCTAAATTACAAACGTATAGCATAAAGTGGATGAGTCAAACTTAAGAGTTTCCGTTGGTTGAATTATGGCAATTGTGTATTTCCTAGACACAAAGGGTGATCAGGCATGGACACAGGTATTGAGGACGCCAGCCTAACATATACTTTGTGGCAGTGTGTATTACAAAATTCTGCATGTTGATTCTGCAAATCAGCATGCTGCTGCTCTCTCCCATTTCTAAATGTGGACATCCCAACAAATGTGGATGTTACTGGTCCAGCAGGTAGTAACAAGCATGTACAGCTGCAATGGAGCACTTTTTCAAATGAAAAAACTACAATATTTTGAATTTAGATGTAAAATGTATGTTCTATTTTTATTTACATATGCGCTCACATCAACAGTCCTTATCTATGCCAAACATTGTTTGTTTAAAGCTTTTGTGCGCTGATTTGTTTGTTTGCTTGTTATCCAACAGATGTTTTTTTATGATAACTTATAATGACAACATACAACCTTTTGCTTTTTTACTTCTTTTCATAGTCTGTATGGTTTGTTGAGGAATTCCTGATGATACATATGTGTGAAATCTATTATGCCACCACATTGTAGTTCCACAGGGTGAAAGTGAATGAGACTGAAACACTGTTGTTCCAAACAGAAAGCCCAGCTATATCCTTCATGCTTAATTTGGGACGCTTAGGGACAACCCTGGCTCCATTTCACACAATATCATTTCTGGCAGAATAGCAAATGATGCATCAAACTACGCTACTTGCTTAGTCATGGGAAAATATTAGGCATTCCAAAATAATGAAGTATAGTAATTCATTTGATATTATATTTAGTTATGAAAGAAGGGACAGGAAATAACCCCTTAAAATACTAGACAAAATCATATTCATCACACAGAAAAGTATTTGAACTGTATGTGCAATACACAAAAAAAGTAATAGTAATAGGAACTTGTCAAGGGAAAGCCATGTTAATAGACTCCTCCCACCCAATAAAACACAGGCTGTTTTTAACTATGTCATGCAGATCTCTCAAAACTAATTTCAATATCCTGTACATAATCCAGCTTTAAAAATGTATTTCTATAAACAATAGAAATACTGATATTTAACAAGGCAAAAGAAAGTTGCAAAAGTGAATCATAACAGAGTTTTCATTCTCTAGCCTGCCAGACAAAATTGCTGCTTCAGTTTGCGGCTGTGTTTATGCAACCCTACACTGCCATTAGTGTTGTGACCACACATTGCCTGCCATAACAGTACATCCATATTATGTGCGTTTATATCTAATATAGGCTGAAAAAGAGGCATAAGAGGCCATGTGGGTGCACCTCAAACAAGCTTTGTTGCCAAGTTTGGATTTACAAATACACAGATGGAAAACAAAATGCCACCTTTAATGATTTCACATTGAAGGTCTAATTAAAACCTAGAGCAGAGACAGACTCACTCTTCACTGCCATATTGCAATCCTCTTCCTGAAGTGAAAATGAATATGCTTATTTGAAGTATTAAACTGGTTAAGATGATTTCCTTTCACTACATTTAAAAATGCCTGGGTTGTTGGAAAATGTTTTGAATGATCAACTAAAAAAAGACCTGAAGCTATGCTGAAAATAGTATACCAGGTATTATGTTTAGTTAGTTCAGTAAGCATTTAACGATTGCCATTTCTCAACACTTGGTTTTCAAACTAATTTTATTCCCCTGTACAGGTGTGTCTGAAAACAATCACCGATAATATCATTTTGCTGTTCACTGAATGAACAACAACTTGTGATACAACACTGATTTATTGATAATAAATAAAGCTGAGTCTCACTAGACATATTTTAGAGAATAAAGAGACTTGCCATCAGTGCTGGTAAGGACAAAAATCTCAGTCTGGTTCTGTTTCTTGCCACCAAGGGTCTTGGGGAACCAATGTAGGTCAATGGGGTAAATGTCCTCTGATAATTTGACAACCAGACTGGTCTCACTGGTCAGCAGGTTCCACTTGAGGATCTGGTGGTCCTCACTGCATGAGTACAGCTCATCTGCTGTGGTCCAGCCAACACAGCTCACAAGTTCCTTATGTGATCTGCTGTTAAGGAAAGTGATCTAGGAAGGTTATTTGGGTATGTTTTAAAATTGATCATCTGCTATAAATAGGGTCAAATAATTAATATATTCTAGATTTGGTACAACTAAAGTGCGAGGTCGAACCAAGCAATAGGAGGCACCAATTACTATAATTAACGCTATAGTGCTAACGTTACTTCTAGTGGTGCTCACATTATGAATGGTTACAACGTTTTCCCCGTAGTGTTACACAACATATATTTCAGCTGTACAGAAACACAACTATGAGGCTCGATAGCATACCAGCTTCATGAAAAGGATATGTTTGGGTTCCTGTAGCAGCGATGTTTTCAATCTCATGGTGTACGTTTGCTCCGTTGATCCCTAAACAAAACATCAGTCAGTGATAGCGCCTCACATTAAAGGTCATAATAGTACACACATGGCAAACTAACACGCAGAAAGAAACCATACAAAAGACAAAATCAAAACGTTGAACGGTACCCTGTAGACCAGGCAACTCAGCTGTTGGCATGCTGCGGTAACTGTTGCGATGAACGAAACAAGCGTCTGCAGTTGCTACGGTACCTGTTGCTAACGTGAAGATGTCCCCGAGCCTTTCCTGCTACGTGACTGCTAACGTTAACTTGGTTTTCTGGTTAAAACAGACGTCCCTCTGTCGTTGCTGGCTTTATTGTGGAACCGCCAGATATGTATGCGTGTCATGCACTCCAGAAAAAGATGCATGGATAGTCAATACTGTACAGAGCACGCCTATCCATCACTAATCAATAAATCCTTGCTAACGCTATCAAGGCTAATCTCTGGTAGCCATGTTACCTGGGTCATGAAACGCTTGAAAGGAATTCTCTCGCGAGAGTTATAAGTATCGCTTCCGTGAAACGGATATTTCGAATGATGATTGCAAATGCAATCTGTTCAATAAATATAACGTATTTAATAACACTCATTAAAATCAGAGATACTAACATGAATCGTTGAGCCAAACGAAAAGTATTTCATGAAATGTAAAACTATCCCTCCGGTCGGGACTTCCTTCTACTGGAACCAGGAAACTGCTTGAACACATATAAATATTAGGCTTTGAATCTGACAATATCCTTAAATAGTATAATATTGTCAAGAAATATCGTTGCTTTTTCCGTTTTTTCGTCTGAGTATTTGTGTCATATGATTATTGTTTGTTTGGCGCGAGGCGGAGTTGGCTTCGTCCCCTTTTTTGAATTTTGTGTTTTTTTCCCCTGCCCTTTGAACGTTCCATGGTGCCTTGCGTCAGTTTGTAACGAATCTGGTTCGACGGCACAGTTTAGGCGCCATTTACAAGTTGGAGTTTTCTACCAAGAGAGCGACGCGGAATCACACGGGGCTGAATTTTGTGGATTATATTCGCCAAATCTTGGATTAACGAATAGTTTTTTTTCGAAATCGCGAATTGGGTCATAACGAACGAGTCTCAACAGACTGCCTATATTGTGGAAGGTACATTGAAAAACTATTTTAGACCTGAGTAAGTTAGCGATTGGGTTCCGTCTATTTGCTGAAATGCACAACGTTAGTTCCACACTAGATTTAACATTAACAACACGTTACGTGCGTTTTGACTACAAGAAAAGTGAAACACGTACCGATCAACGTCATCAATACTGTGGAACGTAATGAGAGAGGGTCGCGTTTTTCCTAATATTCAATTTTTCGCTAAATGTGCTTTTTCGTAGACACACCCCTAACAGTAATACTTGACTTCTCCGATGCTTAGGTTGGCTTATGTTAGTGGTGCAAAACGTTGCAGAAAAAAATGTTGCTGTAATATTAGCCGTTGTCTAAATAACGTCAACTACTTTTTCTTGGGGAACGTTAGTTGTGCAAATGCTGTTCAGCATCCCTTTCCATTCAAATTACGCCTTCTGAGTCCAGTTGACGTTACAGTGTTGCGTTAACGTTACAGACGTTTGCTCGTCAACGGTAGCTTTAGCGTTGCCGTGGTGATTCACGTCCGTTAGTTAACGTTAACATGAGCAAACTGAAGAAGAAGAAAATTCAGTAACGTGGCACGCTTTCGCTCACGTTACGTGTTTTTATCCTTTGGCCAGGCTCCGGCAGTGTTACTACGATCCTTATTTAGCAGACGTACGTGCAACGTTGGTTATAACGTAGTCAACGTTAGTAGTTATTAGTGCAACGATACCGTAAAGTTAAGGTCTGCTCCATGTGTTGTTTTATTGTGCTTTTCCGTTAATTAGCGAGTTCAGTTGCCCCGTCTAATTCACACCTCCGCCCCCAACATACACGTCGTACAGTTAATATCGGTGTCAGTTCGTGACATCGATCCGTTTCCCACCGACCAGAGAGCCCGTTTAGCTGCGTCTGTCCGGTGATAACACCGCATATAGGTTAGACTACGGTACTTTATCTATTTGCATGTGTTGTTCGCGTGACGGGCACCTTATTTTCTGTTCTCCCCATCACTGCAAGGGTCATTTACCGTCCGACTCTGGCGTTAACGTTGCTAAAACAATTGTGTCACAGGTGGAGGCCATTCATTTCTACTGCTGTTCGGGTTTGAAAGAGCAAGATTGGCAGCTTTAACGCTCCCATATCGTTTAATGTGATCAGGCCGAGATCCCTTTGGAAATAACGAACTACATTTGTTCAGGTCACAAACCTTAAACAGTCATGTCACTTTATCTATTATTTAGTGTTTTTTTTTAAAGCCACAAAAAATATGGTCCCGAAAAAATATTACTGCGACTAAGAGTTTGATGGGCGTCAGTGTGGGATCTGACTGGTAATGATTAGAGCCTGACATGGATATTACTTTTTTTCTCCCTCCCCCCAATGACCCTTTTAAGATTTCAAATCATGCCATCTAAAACTGCAAAGAGCTCAACCGCCAAGCCAAGAGGGAAAGGGTCGCAGCCCCGGGATGACTCCGGAGACGAGCTGGATGTTACCCCTCAAGAAACCAACCCCAATGGCCAAGAGGAGGCACCGCCGACAACTGGCAAGTAACAAAGGGTGTTTTGGTGTCTGTGAATCTAAATAAGTTGTGCTCACTCAATGGCTTAGCGTGTGTTGTCGTAGTGGCCAGTTGCCACTGCTGTGAAGCTTTTTTTTTTTTTTCTCCCCTTTACTTAAAACACGTAGTTAGAATGGCTGTTTTTTTTTCTTAGTTTCATCAATTAGTTTCAAGTCATCAATACATTTCTTATGATTTTTGAGATGATTTTGTTATCGCCGAGTGTACTTCTTCCCCGGATCTTCTCAGCAAACGAGGTAATTTATTTCGATAATGAAGTGTTATATGGAGTAGATCAAAAGGGAGTTTTGCGTTATTCTTATAACTTTATAACATTTAATGTTGTGTGGTTAAATGTAGTATGCGACGCTCAAGATGCACATTGGCATCAAGTTATGTTTTCATTGTGTAGAATGCGTTGAAACGCTTAATGTGGGTGTCTGGCTGCGAGCATTAGATCTCCAAACTTCGACCCCTTAGCTTGTTTATGCTTATGTGAGCACAATAGATTTTGGACAGGTCGTTGTGGCTTGGTGTGATGGCAACATAATCGGGTTAACGTTATACATTGTAATCACAAAACAAGATTTGTTTTCCCCTGTCTGCGTTTTGGATACAGTTAAGCATGAGTGAAAATGTGACGTTGATGATCGAAATGTGCACTTATTTATGATGTGGTGGGGGGGCTGACTGTAGCGCATCTACTCGCGTATAAACGCGTGTCGGGGAGTGCGTTTGTATAATAATGTGTGTTCTTCAGCGGCCACGGTCTCTTGTTTTCAGAACAAAGAAACGGAATGCCTGTCAACTTTCTCGGGAGTCGTTGTTTGACTGTTGTTTGTTTTGTTTTCCTGGGCTCCTCCGCCCCTCCCCCACGCAGCACTGTCCCCCACCTGAAACCACTCGCACAGAGGAATTAAAATTGTACTTTTTTTTTTTTCCTTTCTTTCTTCCTTCCTCTGTGCCACAGATCCGTCTCGCGGGGAAGCTGCCGAGGCAGTTGATAATCGAAGTTTGGAGGAGATTCTCGGTAGCATCCCTCCACCCCCGCCCCCAGCGATGACCAATGAGCCAGGCGCTCCTCGCCTGATGATCACACATTTAGTTAATCGCAATTTTAAATCTTATGCAGGCGAGCAGATTCTGGGGCCTTTTCACAAGGTACGACCAAACATGGTTACAAATATCCACCCTGCGTGGGAACTACTGTTAATGTGTAGAGTCGAGTTTACAGATTTACCAACATTTGTAGTGTTTTCTTAATTTGATTGTTTTTCTCTTTAATGTCATATTAAGCAACTGTGCATGTTGCCTTGCAACGTGGTAGATACACAAAGTACAAAAGTATAATAATGAATCGTACTATTAGAACATGTATTGAAGTTTAAAAAAATATCTAAAGTGGAAAAAGTCCCACAACTCCATTTTGATTTAGTGGGTGTATCGAGCAAGAGGTAGTAATCTGGTGATGTGCTGACATTTACCATAAATTATGACTTTTCTTTAACTTTGTCTTTTCAAGTTTTTCTGCACCCCTAATTGCTCTGCAATATAAGTGTATTAAAGTGAATCTTAACTACACCCACTTGGAATAAATTCACTATCACAATTATACTATGCTTAAATGTTAATATACAGCATGTAATGTTGTGACAGTCACAGTATTTGTTTGTGGATGCAGTATATTTTTATATAATTGATTAACTTTTTTTTTGTAATCTTCTCTCACCTTTCTCTCAGCGCTTTTCATGCATCATTGGTCCAAATGGGAGTGGGAAGTCCAATGTGATAGATTCAATGCTCTTTGTGTTTGGATACAGAGCTCAAAAGATCAGATCAAAAAAGCTCTCAGTGCTGATTCATAGTTCTGATAAACATAAGGATGTGCAAAGCTGTACTGTGGAGGTGCATTTTCAAAAGATTATTGATAAGGTATATATATCTTTATCTCTCTCTCACAGATACACAATACATTCACTCTGGCCTCTCCTAAATTGATATTTACAGTCCATTTCAAATGAGTGATTGGTAATATGTTCAAGTGGATAGATATTTTCTTCCCTCTGGTCATGGGATAATATTGCTAAACAATGATCACATCAGTGACTTGACACACTCAAAGCAGTCATGGAAGTTACAACTGACACCCACACATGCCATAGTCAATTCATAATGTGCTAGAATAGATTCCTCTAGTTTTGAACAATTTTTAAATGTGTTATTTAGAGACTAGGCTCTACCTTTTTGATTTAACTGTGAAAAGTCAATAAAATGGACTTTTGTATTAAGAGACACATTTATTCTTTTACATTAGATCACAAATTACTTGGGAAACTGACTGTAGTGTTACGAATTGGGGTAAAACATGTTTCTGTATTTAATCTGCCACAGGGGATCTTTGTGTTTGGTCCAGTAGTTTACAGTAAATTAAAATCAAGTTGTCAAACTAACGGCATAATTCTAGGACTTCTAGCCGCTTTACAATCGGCCATTTCTGAAACTTAAAAATATGTTTTTACATGTGGTGTATACAACTTAGCATATTAGACTTATTTTATAATTAATACATTTTTAGTCAAATTACCTACCTTTTTGCAATGCATTTATAAATCTCATATCTAACATGTTCAAAGTTTGTAAATGTAACATTATAGAAAACACTCTAATATTGATATGGTATATGTACATGCTAGTGTAGCTGACCTAGATCTGTTTTGTGCTTTTCAAACAAGGCTTTTTCTTAATTGTTGTTAATTTGCAGTGTTTTTTTCTAAGCACTCTTAGTAGATTGGTCAGTTTTATTAGTATTATCATTTGATGTGTAGAGCTGGTAGTTTCTCCTGAACTTCTGCACTAAGCTGCTCTGTCTTCTGCCCCTCCCCCCCTGAGCCAGGAAGGAGATGATTACGAAGTCATCCCAAACAGCAAGTTCTATGTTTCCAGGACTGCCAACAAAGATAATTCTGCAGCCTACTATATCAATGGCAAGAAAGCCACATTCAAAGAAGTGGGGGCTTTACTCCGAAGCCATGGAATTGACCTAGACCACAACAGATTTCTGATCTTACAGGTAATTGTAATTCATTTTTATATAATTTCCTCATGCACTTTGAAATCATTTATTTTTTTATTTTTTTTAATCCTGGCTGTGACCGTCCCATTCTGTCAGATATGTCCTGCTCTTTGTTCTCTGCCCATTACCCTGTTCTCTTTGGGTTAAATGTTTCATGGCTACCATAAAGCCATGCCTGTCTGTGGGAGTAACCATTTGCACTGGAATAGGAAGGAGAGGAGGTGCCCTCTGCCAGCCCTTAGACTGCTATAGCAGCGCATCATGGTTTGAAACAATGTGGAAAGGTGCGAACCATTATTTGCTGCTTTAGAATTTTAAGGAAAAAATGCAATTTTACTCACACATAGATCCGGATGCGAGTTGCTGTAGTTGAACAACTATCTCAGATTTTCTTTGATGGGGTTGACTCTCCAGTGGGGACAGGTTGGACTTCCCCTTCCCATGTACCTGCCACGCTTTAGCAGCACGTAAATATTGGCGTGTGAGCATAGACCCCAATATTAGCAGTGCTGCTTCAGTGTGGCTGGATCCAACCCCCCCCCCCATTACCATGGCTTTAATATTGGTTCAACCTTTTCTGTTTACCTCCACTGTGAATGTAATGCATTCCTATATACGTTTGAATTATTTTTCATGGTATTGTTTTTTTAAATACATATTGTTTTAGTTGACTAGTTACACTCCTATCGCTGCTGATTGCATTTCATGTGTATCCTACCCATTATTACTGATTAACCCGAGGCTCATGAGTTGATGATGCAGGTCAGAGCAGACCCAACTTTGTTGTCCCTTTTTAAAATTCTATTATTTTTACAGTGTGATAGTTTTGGGTTAACTGTGTGTGTGTGTGTGTGCGTGCGTTCGTGTGTGCGTGCGTTCGTTCGTGTTCGTGTTCAATGGTCTGAATGCTACATTTTCAGCTCTCTGTCTACGCCATGGCTGCATGAGAATGGGAAGAGGCTTTAACTTTTCTCCAAGGTCACTTATTCCAGGCCTCTGGCGAAGGGATTGTTGGTTATTTTGTGCACTGGTCAAACAGAGAATGCCGTGTGATCTCCCGTACCTCGACTGGCTGCCCTTCTCTTTCATACTTAAAAGTAATATGTGAGCTGCCGTTTCCCCCCTACATATAAAGGAAACATAATTGGGCCTTATATTTTTTCTATATATCTTCAGTGTTAATGTGTTAACATAAAACGTATTCTGTAAAGATATTGTTTCCCTGAGTTAGCTTACCATAAAAAAATAACGTGTCTAGACGAATACAATTTTATTTGAGAGTTCTCCCCAACATTGGGAAAATAGTATGTATACTATTTGTAATTTCCACCTAGGTGTAGCTACAAAGTCAACATTGTCATGCTAATGAAAGCATTAGTTTTTAGATCACTTTAAATTTGATATTTTTATTATTTAACACAAGTTGTATTGGGTATAGTCAGTGATTGTTGGTGGGGTTGTAAGGTTATGTGTGTCTGAAGCATTTTAAGAGTCTGTGATCAAACAATTTACCCATTCATCAGATTTCATGTTAATTTTATGTTCTTTTTATTTAGACTTTATTTAACTGATTATTTATGCTGGTGGTTATTCTCACTTTCACAGAGTGGGAAAAGTAATTGTGTTCCCAAAGGGAACCTCTAGAGATATTTTATTTTGGTTCAATGTAAATTAATGTATGCATCTGCCAAGTTGTGTGTGTGTGTGTGTGTGTAGTAGACCAGCATTATTTTTAAGTTTATATTAATTTAATTAACCACATATCTGAAAAGTAAGTATTGAGAGCACTTTTTATTTAATTCTAAGAGTGTTTTATTATAACTTTTATTTCAATGTTTTCCGTGAGTGATGCATGCTTGTGTGTTGCTCTGGACTGTACTTAGGGCGAGGTGGAGCAGATTGCTATGATGAAGCCTAAAGGTCAGACAGAGCATGACGAGGGCATGCTGGAGTACCTGGAGGACATTATCGGCTCCTGCCGCCTCAAGGAGCCAATCCTAACCCTGGCGCGCCGCATTGAGCTACTCAATGAGCACAGGGGCGAGAAGGTGACACACACTCATGCATTATCTGCTCACACACTCCGAAGCAAACCAACTTTTCTTCCTGTGTCCTGACTTCATTTGCTGTATGAAGTATATAGTAGAGGTTATAGTTTGAACAGGCTCTTCAGTGTGTGTGTGTGTGTGCATGTGTTTGGAAGCTTTTGATGCACATATCTGAAATGAAAATAAATAATGTATTTCTATAGTTGTGTAAGATAAATTTGTACTGGGCCAACTGCCCCAGACATTATTCCTTTTTTTTAACATTATAAGTAATGATACTAGAGTGATTAGAAACAAATGAATGCTATTGTAGCTTTTATCAAAATACGTATGAGGCACCAGAATGATGGATGCATAGAATTTATGTATCTAATTTATATCAATGGTTTGTCACCTGATATTAAGTACTGCAATGTTCCCTGCACTAGCTAAACCGAGTAAAGCTCGTGGAAAAGGAGAAGAATGCTTTGGAGGGAGAAAAGAACAAAGCTGTGGAGTTTCTCACCCTGGAAAATGACATCTTCAAACACAAGAGTCAGCTCTGCCAATATTATGTGTGAGTGCACCAGCAACATCTCTCTGTTCTGTACAAGGCAAATCAAACAATAATAGAATGTCATTGGATTTCAATGTAGATCTAACCCAACAATAGCATAGAACAAAATATTGAATGAATGCCAATTTTGTACTATTTTTAAACCTCACAGGGGCAGCATGACCCTTCTTTGGTGTCAGGTACCAATGTCTTTGTGTGTAAACTGTTATGTTGAAACTATTAAGTTTTACCACTCACCGGTTTTTCCCGATATCTCTTTTCCATTAGTCAGGATCTGCAGAAGCGTGTTGTAGATAAAGAGCAGGAGAAGCAGAAGATCTTGGAGGACACCAAGGAACTTACTGAGAAAACTACGAAGATATCACAAGAGACAGAGAAAATGAACCAAGAAATAAAAAATGTGGAGAAGTAAGGCCATTTTTCTCCTCTTCCTCCCCTCTACTAACCAATGTAACATGCTAAGATGGTTACTAACGTTTCTACTAATTTAATAATGTTGTGGTTGTTGTCAGTCTTGATCTTACCCTGGTTTAAAGGCAAAATTCCAGTTCAGGTTTAGAAAAGTACACAAGTCCTAAAATATGATTCTTCCACAAATGGTTGCATGAAGTATAGAAAAGTGTTCTCACCTTGCAAAACTTAATGTTGTTCTTGATGCCACAATTCTGTCGTTTTTGCCTTTTAATGACCATAGATCCTTTTTTAAACTGGCAAAACTTTGAATAGTTTACCGTGTTATATTATTGAATTGGGGATTATTATTATTTGTTATGTATACCTTGTTTAGCATATTTTTAGTGTTCTCTCTGTTAATGTAATATTTCAGTTGATTTGCCATGATTGACTTGAGTGTACTCAGTCAAAATGCTGTTCCTCCACCAGGAAACAAAATAAGCTCAACAAGTACATTGAGACCCAGAAGGAGAAGTTCACCCAGCTGGACCTGCAGGATGTTGAAGTGCGTGAGAAGATTAAGCACTCCAAGAGCAAGAGCAAGAAACTGCAGAAGCAGCTGGAAAAGGACAAAGAAAAGGTGTGTTGTCTTTACATTGTGGTCCAGTATTACACACAGGTCAATTACTTCATGTACCCGGCAGTTTGCTATTCTGCAGGAGTTGTCATTATTTCACTTTGACAGTATCACAGTAGGCATTCTCGCAGTGTTCAGAGGCACACAGTCACATAATCTGTCAAGAGAGCGCTCTTTTCCCATAATTTGCGATGCATAACCATTAACAAATACAGAGTTGAAGTAAATCAAGACACTCCAGAGTAACTGTTTATTTTGTCCTCTGGCCAAGAAAGAAACATGGGCACTAAAAATACAACTTCCGCTGCTAGAAAAAACACGGGTTGTTGTTCTGAGGGTTAGAGAAAATGGCATTTGTCATGGCTTTACAGAAACCGTAATACATTCCAGAATCCAAAAAGATAATTTAACTTGTCTTTAGTATGAATACAATTTACTTCACTAGGTTGATAACGTTTTTACATTGTTTTCCCAAAGCATTTTTTTTATAAAGAATTAAGCCAGTTTTAAAGATACATGTGTACATTTGTGTAAATATATTAAAAATAGTGTAGCATTATAAAACAAAAAGCCTGGCTGCTGGAATAATTGTAGTCAAAGAAGAAATGTAACTGACATCATTCTGCATGATATTCAGCTTTCATACAAAAAAATTGATACTAATTTACATTGGTCTTGAACATGATGCTGTCTCAGTTACAAAAGTGTGCACGTGAGACCTTGCTTACATTTTGTATTACTTTAGGCAAAGTGAAATCCGATTCTAGATTAATAAAAAATGATGCATTAAAAAAAATCCTGTTTTTAAAATTATGAATTAAACTTCATGGCAGGAAGAGCTATCAACCCTAAAGTTGCCACCAGGGGGCTGTGAAGTAACACAAGTTTATTGTTAGTGTTTGCCTATTGATGACCCACTTGTGCTCTCTTTTACAATTAATGGAGTTCCTGTTTCTTAGACTAATGTTTCTCTAACTTGTGTTTTCACACACACCGGGAATTAAGAGTTCCCTCGTAACTGTAGGTATAGCTTCTCTTCTCCCTTTCTGCTTCAAAACTCTATCTGCTCCACTTACAATAGCTGTGCTCTGGAAATGTCGTGGTCAGAGGGGGAGTTGGGCAGAGGCAGGCCGACCTCTGGGGAGCAGTGTTCTGCTGTGTGGTAGTCAACTATGGCCTGGCTTGTGTAACACTCCCAGCAGCCGCATTCACATTTCACCCGCAGTTAACCCTACAAAACATAGACTATATACACACACACCACTCCTTGCCTCGTTTCAGTCCTGCCAAGTGGCAGACTGTTGTGCCAGTCTTAACCAGCACTTTCTCATTTCTGAATGTGTGTTTATAGTTGATTTCAGTTGTATGTTTTCGCACTGGCAAAAAGCGTATTCAGTTAATTTACGTCATGCCGCTTGTCTTCTAATAAAGCCTTTACTGATCCCTTAATCTCATTATCTAATTTATACGGTTTCAGGGCTATTACACTTGTTTGGTTGGGGTGTGTATTGATGAATTGTGTCCTTAAGTTGTCCCTAGACAGGTGTGGCCACTGTTTCTTAGAATCTAGAGTCGAACACATCTCATCTGGCTCATCTTTCAGCTGGAGGAAGTGCGCGGTGTACCAGCCAGCAGTGAAAAAGCCATCTCTGAGGCAACAGCTTGCAAGGAAGAGTTGGAGAAGCAGAAGGTGAAAGAAGAGAAAAAACTTGAGGTGGTGATGGAGAGTCTCAAGGAAGAGACCAGTGGTTTGCAACAGGACAAAGAGGTGCGTGTTTACGTCTTGGCGTTAGTTTGTTGCATGCTTTGTTTTTGCATTGTTTTCATATCATCTTGCCTCTTAGTCTTCCAACTTGACCTCTCCTCTTTTTGTGTTGTCCAGACCAAAGAGAAAGAGCTGATGGAGCTCAGTAAGGCTGTGAATGAGACCCGATCTCGTATGGACCTGGCTCAGTCGGAGCTCGACATCTACCTTAGCCGCCACAACACCGCTCTGACACAGCTCAACACGGCCAAGCAGACACTTCAGACAACGTCTGACACACTGCGTGAGCGCCGTGCAGCCATCAAAGACTTGGAAGTCAAAATACCCCAGAATGAACAGGAGCTCAAAAAGGTAAAACCCAACGTCAACCTTGTTGTTTCAATGGCTTTTGTTTTTGGCATTTACATGTAGGAATGGGTATCGTATCGTTTGGGTTTTTTCCGATACCGGTGCTAAACCGATACTTTTAAAACGATACCGGTGCTAAACCGATACTTTTAAAACGATACCGGTGCTAAACCGATACTTTTAAAACGATACCGGTGCCTGAACCGATACTTTTTTATTGCCAAGGCAATTTCTTTTCTTCAAATTGAACAATATATTAACCTTTTTAAAGTATACTATAAATATAAATCAATAAATACATACAAAACACTTGTCTTCAAACTGCAGCTTCAAACCTTTTAACTTCAAACTATAAAAATATATATTTAAAAAAAGAACAGTCAGGTGGCCTGATGGGACCGTGTGCAACAGAACTCAAACTGTTGGATTCTACAAACTGCTGCTTTACTGGACTACACGTCATCATTAATATCAACTGGAGAGATTTGTTCCAGAAAGCCGAGGACGGGCGTTCAAAAGCTCGTGCTCGTGTCTGCAGCGATCTCTGTGTGCGTGCACTGTGTGTGTGTGTGTGTGTGTGTGTGTGTGTGAGCGCTGGAAGCCCCGCCCCCTCGAGCCCCGCTCTGCATGCAGGCAGACAACAGAGAGTGGAGGAGTGCGCTCTGATCCGCGCTATTTTAATAGTATCGATACATCAACATGTTATTGTTTTTAACGTGCGGGTACCGCGCTACCTTTTTAGTATCTATATACCGTGCAACATTACAGAGTAGTGTAAAAAAAAAATAATAATAATTTAAATCGGCTCAGGCACCGGGGAAAAAAAAAAAGAAGAAGAAAGCACCGAAATCTGCGTTGCTTTTCGGTCCGATAGGTACCGGACGTGTTCTCGGTACCCAACCCTATTTACATGGGACATTTTCTATCTTACTAATGTAAGTGTTGAAACCACTACACATCCAGCTGGTGCTCACTATATCTGTTGACTATTGGACCCAGTGGATGCAGTTAATTGCTCCTCTCTTTTTCTCCTTAGGATGGAGCAGCACTGGAGCAGCTGATGAAGACGGATAATGAGACTAGGGAGGTGGTGAGGGAAATGAGGCAGAAGGTGGATGAAGCCAAGAGCTCTCTGGCCTCCAACCGCAGCCGAGGAAGGGTCCTGGATGCCCTCATGCAGCAGAAGAAGAGTGGCAGAATCCCTGGCATCTTTGGAAGATTGGTAAAACGCTGTTATAAAATTAATATATTAATATTACACAGCACCAACATAATTTATGGTCATCTAGCTATGGTGTGCATCATTGCTATATTAACACCAATTCTACCTTTTTACGAATGTATTCTATTTAACTTTTAAGTATTCACGGTCTGGATTTAAAAGCAGAAGTTTCATAATTTGTTATTTGTAATTCTTTTTTTGTACATGTAGGGAGACCTCGGAGCCATTGATGAGAAGTATGATGTGGCCATTTCCTCTAGTTGTGGCGCACTGGACAACATCGTAGTGGATACCATTGACACAGCCCAGAAATGTGTCATGTTCCTCAAAGAGCAAAACATTGGGTTCGCCACCTTCATCGGTCTTGACAAGGTGAAGATCCTTCCACTTCGGGATGTGTAGAGAGTCAAGAGAGTAAACAGAGGATTGTGTCTCTTATGGATGCGTTGGTTTAAATATAATATATGCTACACTCTAGTACTGACTACAGTGGCTGGACAAGGGAGTTTTCTTTAGTTTGGTTTCTTTGTCATTTATAAAACTTGTTGCATTTTGTTGCTGGGACTTTTAAAGATGTACAATTACTAAGCTTTAAAACAATTTTGAGCTGTCCAGGTTTCTTCCGATAACACTAACCATATCCTCATCTCTCCTCACTTCCTATTGTCAGATGAAGGTGTGGGAGAGAGACATGGCTCCCATTCGCACTCCAGAGAACAGCCCTCGTCTCTTTGACATGGTGCGTGTGAAAGATGAGAGTGTGCGAACGGCTTTCTACTTTTCCCTAAGGGACACCCTGGTGGCCCAGGACATGGAGCAGGCCACGAGGATGGCCTTCCAAAAAGACAAGCGCTGGAGAGTGGTCACCCTGAAGGGACAGATAATTGAGATGGCTGGTGAGTGGCCCACTTTTGTTTGTCGTACCTGTACCTGGCTGATCTTTTGTTTCTTCAGCTGGCATGCTTATGGCTCTCAGTAAAAAAGTCAGACTCTTGGTTTTGTTTTTGTTTTTAAATCTCTCCGTGGTCTGATTGTGCTTCCCAGGAACCATGACTGGAGGAGGAAGAGCAATGAAGGGCAGGATGAGCTCCTTGATTGGTACTGAGGTCTCCCAGGAGGAGGTTAGTTTGGATCTTAGAGTAGAAAATTGGTCCTAACTTTTTCCACAACATTTCTTAGATTCTAACTCCTTGTTTACAGATTTTGTTCAAAGTAATGGCTCCATTTATACACCTTTGCCTGCTTTGCAGAAATGTGATATTTTTACCAAGAAATGCTGAAATTGAATAGGACTTCTTAAACATTAACACAAGTATGCATACTGTGTAACCACCACAGGATAGTAATAGAATAACTCAAAAGTGTGTGTGTGTGTGTGTGTGTGTGTGTGTGTGTGTGTGTGTGTGTGTGTGTGTGTGTGTGTGTGCTCATCTTTTGATTCTGTTGAACTAGTTTTAATACAAGGGACACTAGTATATGTATTTTTTTTTTTTTTTGTATCTTTCACTGTCAAATGATCATGAGCACGTTACTGGATGAAAATGGAACCTGTCATTAGACAATCACCACAGCAGGCTATTAGAATATGAGACGTGATGTTTTCATGTGTTTTCTGCAGCTCGACCGTATGGAGAGCAAGCTGAATGAGAAAGTGTCAAAGCTGCAGGACTGCCAAGAGAAAAGATTGCAGCTAGAAGAGAATGTCCAGCGCCTGCGGCCACAGCTCCGAGATATGAAGAACACCCTGGAAAAATACGCCAACAGCATGACTGTACGGCGAATGCACATCTTCCTTTTCATCCACTGTGTTTCTGTCTTGTTCATTTGGTGATCTTAATAATAACTCATTTTATTTCATAACCATCCATCAAATGTGCCAGTATTTAATGCTAAAAGACTTTTCCTTCTTTCCTTCCTTCAGAGTCTCGCTGATCAGGAGGCTCACTTAAAAATTCAGATCAAGGAACTTGAGGCCAATGTGCTGGCTGCTGCCCCAGACAAGGCCAAACAGAAACAGAAGGAAAAGAGCCTGGATGCCTTCAAGAAAGGTAGGGTCCTCCCGTCATCTGTGAGAGACACATTGTTGTATGTTTGTGAATAAGTTCATTTTTGGTCACGTATTAGAAATCACTTCACATAATTGAATGGTGTGCAGGTTGAATTATTGTTTCTAGTCAAATGATTCTGTTTAGTACCTCTGAATATTATATATATATCAGACAGACATTGCATGTCCAACATGAGTGTTGTCATTCTCTCCTCTTCCTTTCTCCCTTCATAACGCTCTCTTCCTCATTCAGACTATGACGCAGCGTCCAGTCGGGCTGGGAAGGTGGAAAATGAGGTGAAACGGCTCCACAACCTGATTGTAGACATCAATAGCCACAAGCTAAAGGCTCAGCAGGACAAGCTTGACAAGGTCAACAAAGAGCTAGATGACTGCTCCTCCACCATAACCAAGGCCAAAGTAGCCATAAAGACGGCTGACCGGTGAGGAAAATGCATGTTTAAGCTCTGTATTAACGGGATTGCATTGTTCACACACTAATGCACAATAATGCTCATTCCTCTTGAGGAAACACCCCTTACCTTGAAGTACTTAAACTCACAGTGAGGAGGGGGAATCAGCTGTAGAACTATAAATGTATAAACATTGCTGTTGCATGTGAATATCTATGATTTTGGGGTGCACATACCTTTTTAAGTACAGTAATATAACCATATTTTTGTGAAATGTTCAAGCAAAACATCAGCTAATCATCTTCACAAAATACACATTTGAGATGCCTTCTTCCAATTCTTTCTGATATAAATGGATTTGCATTTAGCTGTATTGATACGTAGTGTGAGATCCATGAAGACGAGACAGTTGGTCACCGTCACTCACTCGCATACTAACCACGACCACTCTGACAGAGGAGATTATTTATCTTTTGTCCCCTTTTAAAGCAACCTGAAGAAGTGTGAGGAGAGTGTGAGTCGTGTGCAGGGGGAGCAGGAGGAGAACGAGAAATCAATGGCGGAGCTCACTGAACAACTGAAGAAACTGGAAGATGAGGCTGGGGAGGTCATGAAGGCCTGTCAGGAGGCTGAGGTTGGCAAGATCTTCATTTTCTTAATGTTTAAGGTTCATTGTTTTTGTTTGACAGATTTTCACTGTAAAATGTGATATTTAATTTTATACCAAAAGTATTAGTTTTCTGCTCCAAGGGACATTCATGACAGCCGTTCTTCATCTTTTTGCAGTGTGCATAGCTAGGACTGGGGATAACCACATGCTCTTACTATTGTAATTTGAAAAAAAAAAAAAAAGAAAGCTGCTGATTACAATTCATACAAAGGAAATAAAAATACAATTCATTGTTGAAATAGGATTTTAACCCATTTTTATCAAAAGACGCACTGATAAAATCCCCAATTCCTATTTACATTGCTGCTGTCCTACTTTGCATGTGGGTGTAATTGATCATTCTGACAGGGTTCTCATGGTCATGGAAAACCTGGAAAAGTCATGGAATTTTAAAACGGTTATTTCCAGGCCTGGAAAAGTCCTTAAAAAAATAAAACCCCAAAAGTTTTGGAAAAGTCATGTAAATGTGTTACATTCATGTGTTCATGACGTTCATTTATGCTGATTTTGAAATAATTGATATACTTTTTAAAGAAAGACTCAAAATATAAGCAGGCATACATACAGGCATCTATATAAATGTTTATTCTTTTAATCAAACTATTGTCTCATTCATTTGTCATTTAAGGTTTACTGTATGCTTTGTATTCTCATTGTTAGTTTAAATACTACATTTTCTCACTTTTTTATGTTTACACCGAGATTTCACAACATGTTTGGTCATGGAAATTTGGTTTAAAGTCATGGAAAAGTCATGAAAATCCATTGGTCAGAATGTGTATGAACCCTGTTCTGAACCATTTCTAAATGATCTATCGTGTGTCATTCATACTTATGATCAACTGTGCTTTTTCAGCTCGAACTTTATAGAATCACCACATCTAGATGACTTAAGAAAAAAAAGTGAATTAAGCTGCGTGCCAAACTCTCTTCTTGTCCTGTAGGCCGCACTTCCTGAGGTGCAGGAGCAGTATCAGGGGGTGTTGAAGGAGATAAAGGTCCTGCAGCAGCAAGAGCACGCCATGCAGGAGGAGTCCCTCAGCGTCCGACTGCGCATTGAACAGATCGAGACCAACCTCTCTGAACACAACAACAAAATCAAACACTGGCAGAAAGAGGTGAGTGACGAAGAGCGTGTGGGAGGTACAGATTGGGTTTTTATTTTTGTGGCTCTGGCTGTAGGGTCGATTAGTAATGATACCATTACATTCACCAAAGTAATGATTGAGAACTAGTCTCCCCAACGGGGTAACGGGCAAGAAAGGCTTCATGAACATTACTTTCTCAATCCCAATTCAAAATGGTATAAATCATTTTATAATAATTCACTACTGATGTGGTTTAAATTAGTCATTTCAAGGCCTCTGCTTTCATTTGGCTCTGTTTTAATTGTTTAACTTGGACACGTTTCTCCATGTTTTTCATTTGGCTGTTTATTAGTTTGCCTAATTATATTACCTGTTCTTGACATTATTATCTTTGAGGCACTTCATACATTTTACATGAAATGTGCTCTCTATTAAAATATTTCAATGTTCATGATTTCAGATGTCTTTTTAGTTTTTCCTGAAATATAGGTATAAGTAACTTTTTGTATTTATGAAATTGTTGGAAGTTTCAGATAGTTCTGTCCACATTGCTGATCTGTCGAGTAAATCTTGCTTATGTTCTTCAGGCCACCAAGCTGTCCCTTCATACCATTGAGGGAGAGCCAGCCGAGCAACTCCCTGTTCTTACGTCTGCTGAACTTGAAGGAATCTCCAGTCCCAACATCATCATCAACAAGATGATCACTTTGGAGACCAAGAGTTCCCAGATGAAGCCCAACCTCGGGGCCATTGCCGAGTACAAGAAGAAGGTGTGAACAGGCATCATTTTCTCTCACCTTTGGGCATTAGTGAATCTCACACTAGTAATATGTTTCTAGTTTACAGCAACTTGAGCAACAATTCCATCGTGTGTCGTTGTGTGTGTGTTTTCAGGAGGAGCTGTACCTGCAGCGTGTGGCTCAGCTGGACGAGATCACCACGGAGAGAGACCAGTTCAAACGCGGCTACGAGGACCTGCGCAAACAGCGCCTCAACGAGTTCATGACCGGATTCAACATGATCACAAACAAGCTGAAGGAAAACTACCAGATGCTCACACTGGGTGGCGATGCAGAGCTGGAGCTCGTGGACAGTTTAGACCCCTTCTCCGAGGGAATCATGTTCAGGTAAAAGAGGAGACTCGTATGTCGATTCCTGTTTGCTCCTTTTAAACTCAAGTCCTTTTGTTCAAGCGCTGTTTTTCTGTTCCCCACTCTTTAGTGTGCGTCCTCCAAAGAAGAGCTGGAAAAAGATCTTTAACCTGTCGGGAGGGGAAAAGACCCTGAGCTCCTTGGCCTTGGTGTTTGCTCTGCACCACTACAAACCCACACCGCTCTACTTCATGGATGAGATAGATGCTGCTCTCGACTTCAAGAATGTCTCCATTGTTGCCTGTTACATTTACGTGAGTATTGACCTGTGTATCGGAGCTGCATGCTGAAGTTAGGGGCTCAAGATCTCTCTCTTTTAAGGCCAAAGTACATTTCTATTAGGAAGGTGGTGTAATATCAGTCAACAAGAAGTAATTAAACATTTTAGCCAGTTAATTCTATTAAGTGTTGAGCTAATCTGTGCTGTTGCGTAACACTGGATTAAAGGGGGAGTTCAGACAAAGCACCTGTTTGGGGGAGTGTGGATCAGAACAAAGTACTAAACCTTTAACTGTTAGCCTTCATTTTTGTGGGCTTTTGGGTGAATATTCACTTCATTCTTCAGGTTACAATTTAACAGCAGCGCCAGGCTACACTTGATTAATACAAAAGGTTTTAACTTCAATCTCTCTCCAGATCAGTAATTTAGTATTCTTTCCCTCGTCTCTGTGCAGGAGCAAACAAAGAACGCTCAGTTCATCATCATCTCCCTGAGGAACAACATGTTTGAGATCGCTGATCGTCTCATCGGCATCTACAAAACTCACAACACCACCAAGAGCGTGGGAATCAACCCCAAGACCATCGTGTTTAAAGAGCACGGTGCCGTCACTGCTTAAACCTCAGGGCTAACGTTGTGGTTTCACTCTGCTTTTCACACATCATGTAAATATTTGTCCTTCATATTGAAATGCTGCTATTCTTTCTATCTGTACTTTTTACTATCTGAACCAATAAAAGTTTTCTAGCTAGATATGTTCCTCATTGCAAACGCACAAACATAACCATCAAACTTCAAGTGTCGTTTCAAACATCGACATATTTCAGTCACTGAACTGATTAAGGAAGCCCTGAAAGATATTTTATTATAACTCATTTTGTGCTGTAAATGTAATCAAACCTTATGACAATGAGCTGTAGAGTCCTAAAATTATTGTTAGTCAACTTCAGAAACAAGCTCAAATTATCAATTTACACAAGGCTATAATTAAAACAGTGTATACAACACTATCACAAAGTGAAGATTAGTCTACTTTGCACATACTAGAGATGTTCTGAGGTCAGGTGATGCTTGCACACCATACATTTAACACTACGAAGACAATTGTAGCGCGTATCGGCTAATTGAGCTCACGGCAACACTAATGGACTCGTGACCCATCCCGCAGCGGCAAGCTGGGTTTTTTTTTTAAAGAATGAATACGACAAACTAAAAGCATATGAACAATTTATTATGATGTATTTAAAATACAGTAACAAGAAGTTTAGAAAAACACAACAGGTCATTGAAATGTCATTTCTCAGTATGTGATGCTTGCAGTAGTGCGTATATGAAGTAGTTTGCATAATACTAGTGAACATGATATTTGGGGGGCTCACCGCTCTGTGCGGAATGGGCACGTTCTCCCCGTGTCAGTGTGAGTTCTCTACAAGTTCTCCAGCTCCCTCCAGTCCTAAGAAAGGCCATTTAGGTTAATTAAAGACTCTAAATTGCCCATAGGTGTGAATGGTTGTCTGTCTTTACACATCAGCTAAGCAATAGTCTGGCAACCTGTCCAGAGAGTACCAACGTCAGCTGAGCTTGGCTCCATCCCCCCACGACCCGGAACCGGATAAGCGGTTAAAGATGCTGGATGGATGAATTTTAGGAATGCAGCTTGTCCTGCTGGTATTTGACAGATACTCAAGTTGGTGCTTCTGTAAAGATCGGTCCTGCTGACATCTTGAGTTCTAGAAAGCTATTGGTCCTGGTGGAGTTGCAGTCTACTACAATAAGGCTTTTAAAAATGTTTGTATACATGTTATATATTGGCCATTATAAGTAGGGTTTGGTTGTCGCTTTAAAGCACAGCGAGGTGGCCACTCAGCGCATCACTGCAACATGAGCTCGGGTCCGCTGTGTATCTGGTTCCACTCACCAGGCTCCAACGTTCACACACTGCTCCAGTCGCTGTAAACTGTCTTGTGTAAGGAGATCCATGCGCAGCTGTGCTGATGTCCTAAGCTCCCTGACACAACATGAAAGCTACTGAAATGTCCCACTGCATCTTGGGAAAGGTGACTCGGGAGTCTGCGCACCAATTTCATATTTACTGAGCCTCGTTTCCTTTTTGTAAACCTGAACCTATGATTAAAAAGTGTTTGATATGATTAACGCTCATTAGTTAGGCAGTATAAACATAACCTAGAAGAATAAACCATGAACAGGAACGTAACACTTAATATACAATTAAATATACAAAAAGATGTATGGCTATATAAACATTACACAAACATGGGAGTAAGCAAGTCACACAGAAATTCATCCTCATAACATTATAATCTACATAGAACAGTTTTTGTTCAAGTTATTTCTTCTCAAACCATTTTAATTAAAATATTTTTATAATGATAAAACATTTATCAATTTTCCATACACCTGCCTTGAAGGTCCAGGACAATAGCAGGCGTTTAAAAGGTGTATTTTTCCCTTTACGACAGGAGTGTGGAATTAAAACTTTGTCAACCTCTAAATTAATTTTGTCAGTTTAAAAAAAAAAAGGCAGCCAGCTGCTGGGAGGTCTTTTCCACCACTGAGGAGAGGTGAGAGCTCCATCTTTCTACAGCGGCCTCCAACACCATGTATGCTGATCCTGCTGCGTCCCAGACAGATGTGATCAGTTCACTGCTCAGGCCGTGGACTAACTGACCAAACTGCGAGAGCAGAGAGAAACCGACTGGCGCCCCTCCGACCGGGTTGAGCCAGAGCGCCGTCAGCAGCAGCAGCAGCCCCAGCAGCATCACCGAGAAAGTGGGCCACAGTTGCCACCACAGGCTCTGCACCCAGCTGTCGGGCTGATCCCTTCCTCCGGCTTCAGTTTCCACACCAGCCTCCACACCGCCACATCTGGCGCAGCAGCACACCTTAGGGACAGGTGCGTCCTCCAGGCTCCCGATGGTCACAGCAGGCCAGTGCAGCTGCAGGTGCTCTGCTGCCCGCGGAGTGACGGAGAGGTTTATCACCGAGGGCAGAGGGGTTTTAATAAACTCTTCAATTCTCTCTCTGAACAAATGAACCTGCTCCAGGAAGATCAGCGGTGAGTCCTCCTCCTCTACGGATGAACCCAAGGACACCAGGTCCAGCTGTTCTTCCTGCAGGAAACATGGTGGTTATCAGGCTTTTTTTTTAAAGCAAAAACACTGAATATTTGCTTCTATGCTTCTCAATAAGCAAGTTTGCCGTTTTTGTAGGTTTACACCATTTTAAATCTCATTTTTGGGGGGTTTTAGATTGTGTGTGTGAAGCCATCACCGTGGGCCCTGGACCTTGTGATGGATAGTCTATCAACTCGAACAATGGCACTTCATAATTTCGAGATCCCTAAACACCAAACAAACATGGACGCCTTAGCATAGCATCAGGAGTTCAACGATTGAGATCTAGTGTATGTAGTAAAATGTATGGTCTACTGTGATTACCTGTCCACGCTTTAGTATCTAGTTAATCCACTCAAGGATGGGAATCAGTCACGAAATATGTGACGATGTTTTCTATGATCTGATGTGAAATGGGCTATCGGCCCTGAAACACACCTGGAGGGCCTTCACTCTGTGAATGAGAGGGTCGTAAGCCCGGGACACCTCTGATCCCGCTTTATCCAGGGCCTCCAGGTAGGCGTGTCTCTTCCTGGCCAGCACCACCTCCAGAGACTGGAAAAACTGATTGACCTCCTGTCGGTCCTGTCTCACAAGACCCTCACAGCGGACCTTCTCCTGCTCCAGCTGCTCCCCTAGCTCACACACCTAACAGCGGGACAAAGGAACGCTGTTGTTTTTTCTGGAACATGCATTAATATTAATATATTTACTTAAACAGATCTCCAAACGAACACACCACTCATGTTTTTCAGTATCTTTTCACCCCAATTGAAGCACCGGCCACATTTACAGGATTCCCTACCTGTCCCCATCTCTGCTCAGCGAGGCTGGCCAGCAGTAGCGATGGAGTCTGTTTTTCTCTGATGAATGCTGCCTGAAGGTCATCTATGGGATGGCCCTGGTGCTGCCCAACAGTCAGACAAAGCCCACAGATCAGCTGCCGATCCTGGATGCAGTACATGTTCAGAGGCTGCCTGTGGTGCTCCTGACAGGAAGGGTGTCGCGGCTCACTGTCGCTCTGGTACTGAGATAGCAGATGAGCACAAACTTAAGCAGCAATGTATAGAAACCAAGAAGAGGATTTTAGACGGATAGCATAAGGATGACTCTCTCCTACTTTCTCGATGATGTCTCGCAGAGATATGTTGGTGGGCAGAGAGTCTACGCCCATCGGGGGCAGCTCTACCACGCTGCGGCATTGGGGGCATTTTAGCGGCAGGCGGAGTGGACGCCAGATGGAATAGTTGGTAGACACCTGGAGCAAGTTGTCCAGGCAGGTCTTACAGAAGGTGTGCGAGCACGGCAGGACACGCGGGTCAGCGAACAGAGAGTAGCACACAGAGCATGTCAAGTCCTCCTCTAGGTTGTCCATGGTGGAGACTAGAGGCCGGGCCCAGGACCGAGGATTAGGGAGAAGAAGATCTGGCAGGACAGCAGGATGGATGAAAAGCTACGTGTTCAGCAAACAATAACTTGCTACAACCGTCAGGTGAATGAAGACTTAAAAACGGAACAAATGTCATTGGGTTCAGTCGAGTTTAACCGTTTTGATAATTAATTATATTTGTGTTTGTTTTCTAACCAACAGTTGATAGTTTGTTTGGTTTAAAACTTCCACTTTTGACATGTAAGACAATACCTTTGTGTTTTGGATTGTTGGTCAGATACAAGACATTTGAAGAGGAAAAATAGGCATTTTCCCTATTTAATAGACAAATATTCAGCAGATTAATCAATGGGAAACATGTACAATCTAATACAACAGCGTTGTCATACATTCTACCTTTACAAAGCTCAGAATGTTGAGTTTTGGATGAACATTATGAGCAATGTGTAAATTCAATTATAGAGCTATTACTAAAGATCAAAAGGTGTTATTGTACTGGAGGACTACATTATAATGTGGTGTTTCTGATATTCTGTCCTTCCTATACAGTCACACATTAGGAGAAAACATAAATATCAGAAACACAATCGAATGCAGTCCAACACATCACTAAACCATGTAACGTAATAAACTTAACATCTCTATGATGTTGTCGAAAGAGTGCATCATGAAAGTAGAACTGTTGTATTGGATTGCATTAGATTGTAAAAGTGCATGTAATGAAAATAGTGTATAATTAGTGCTTCCCCATTAACAGTATGGATTGCCTCATTCACAGAAGTCTAACCATCTTGTACTGAAAAACAAGAGAACAGCAACAAAAAACAAACCTCCTGAGCTCCTAAGATCCGTTATATGCGTGTGTGTGAGCGCTCCCTCCTCGAGTTACATCTCAGTGACAATAGGAGGCTTTCTGCCAGCACCCACAGCCCGACACACACACACTTTGTGGTCAGGACAGGCGGCTCAGCTGTGCGACTGACCCCGTAAACCTGATCCATGTAAGCAGCCAAACGACCGCGCTTTAGCGCCCAGGATCAACCGGGCAACTGTGTTCAATATTATCACGGCATTTATTTTAGCCACATATTAGTACATTTTAAACCCGACAGCTTTGATATAGATATATATATATATATATATATATATATATATATATATATATATATATATATATATATATATATATATATATATATATATATTATTTTTTTTTACTAATTACTGTGATTTGTCAATTATTTTGTTAGTGGTTCTGGTTAACTTCACATAGTTTAACTCTTCATAAGGAGGTTATTTATTTAGTTTTAAATCAGAGACCATTAACCACAGTTTTCTTTCACACAAGCAGCAAACAAACTCAGTCTGTTTTAAGCAGCGTTATTTCAGAGACACCTCAAAAAGTAGAATCCACGTGATAAACTGTCTTTTATACATCGTTCATTTGAACAAACGCTAGCGCGGCACTCCCAAACTAGTACCGTGACGTCAGCCGCAGTCACAGTTTTAACAGCGCCTCCGTCTGTTTTAACGTCGAATTTAACATTTATATCTTGGCGACACCTCTTTTACGGTCTAAAAAGACGTTTTGACTGAGAAATATTGAGTTTAACACTCACCGTCTGCACGGAGGAAAGTGTCTGCTCAAAACAGAGCCTTCATTTCCTGTTCCTCAACTTGCTGCCTTCAAGTGCCCTCAGTAAACTCGGACAGATGAAAGAAAATAGGATTCTGCGATGACTGATGTTTTCAGACTTAAGTTGTTTGAACCAGATTTTCTTCCAAAAGACATGTCACTCTTGCACCGCAGCTTTTGTGTCGCGTATGCATGTCATTGATTTTAACCGCTGAATCTCCGATAGTTAAGAATGCATCGTTTATATTTCCTGTACTGCGCATGCGGGTAAACTCGTCTCCCTGGCCAATCAGGCTGCGCCGTATGGATTTGAATCCACGCTCAACCTTTTTTTTTTTTTAAGTGGAAATAAACGCAGAAGAATTAATCACACCACTTCTTCACAACAGACACACGCACACACAGTCTCTCGATTTGGGTTTCACTATTTATTTTCTCGAAGACAACCTATCCTGTAGCCTATCTCCCAAAAAGGTTTTTGGGCAAACCACCTTTTTTTTTTTTATTTACCTTCCATGTCATAATTTTAGATTTGAAACCACATGTTTGCTTACAAGGAATGCTGCAAAAAAATACCCCTATGTTCAACAGAAGGTTTATGAGCACAATGTGTAATCATTTACTACAGTGTTTGAAGTTAACACAAAAAAATGAAAAAGGGTAAGCTTGTACACCTAGCTGGTATAATAGGAAAGGAGTATGGGGCTAAGGACTGCAAGGTACTAAAGGTACAGCAAACTTGTTCATGGGTTATTTATTATTCAGGAGCACCCACTTAGGAAAACTCCCGTCTGACATGTGGGACACCTTGAGAAAAGGGAGGCTAATTCCCCTCTTAGTCTAGCCGAGATAAATTAGCAGATTCATTACTGCTGCTCCTGAAACAAAGTAATTATTTTCTCATGTATCACTAAAAAGCATCATTGGATTACTCTAGAAAGACAACAAAGATTGTGGTTGAGTGATGCATATTGTAGAGGTTGTTGGCAGGTCAAAACCTATGAAACCGGCCAACACACCCTCAGAAAGACTTCAGGCCTCACTTTGCAGTATATGTGCAAAACCATAGATTATTTAGCAAATCTGACTAGTGAGGGATAAGGGAAGGGGAAACATGTAACATTTAAGCACAGTTTTACTTAAAATGAAAATTACACTGTATCCACAGCCTAAGGAAACTAAAATACCCTAAAAAATAACTGTGCTATAGTTTAGTACATGCAAATGTTATGATTCACAATCCTACGTGAAATGGCCATTGTTCTCCTCTCCCTTGGTGATAAGTCAAAGCTATGGCAACAATACTGCAAAGCAGTTATTTTGCTGTAAATTGAATGAAAAGTAATGAACTGTCACAAGGGGAACAAGTCATTTGGTTGATTATAGTGATGTGTCAGAATTTCACAGCATCAAGCCCATGTCTGGTGCGTAGGTTAGGGTTCTGGTGCGAGGGTGGAATATGATCGTCGTCAATCACCTTTACAGAAGCAATGAAACTAAAAGCTGAAAATAAAAAAATATCATAAAAAGGAACACACTGGAGGCAAAAAGAAAAGCCTAAAAGCCACCAAATGCATCTTAATACAATGCACTGCTGCTCCACACCTGCCAATAGCATTGTCCAGTGTCAATTAATACTAACTTAACAATAATTCAAAACAAAAAAAATTATCCTTGTGATGATGATTTTTTTTCTCATATCCAAAGTTCTTCCTTTCAGGGATTTGTGGATCAGCCTCTCTTTCAAAGGCAGAATTTCATTTCCTGAAACCTTTGCTAACCTCATTGTTGCAATTTTGTTTCTCTTCAGATGTTGTATTTGTATTTTTTTCCCGTCTCTGCATGCGTTCTCACCCAGTCTTGCATACTCCCAGTCACGCACGCAGCCAAGCACACAACAACTCATCCATCCACTCTCTTGCACATGCGACACGCACAGCCAGACTCCTGGCCCCGCCCACCAGGGCGAGAGGATGGTGCCCTGTTGGGGCGTCTTGTTGGAGGAGATGAACCTGGCTCCTCAGCACTGAGTCCAGACATTCATACACAATGGGTCCATTCACACTCATGTCTGATAGCGTGGCCGATTGGGGGAGGGGCACATTGGTGGCGCCCTCTCGAGTCGGAGGACCGCAGAATTGTGATGGTTCGTGGTTCATCTCAGTTCTGAATTTAAGTTATTTTCTGCATTTTGTTGTATTGTAATATGTCAAGATCTCTTGTTTTCTTATTTTTGGATGTCCATGGTTCTCTCTGGGCCGACATCGAGTTTTTTTGTTGACGTTTGAAGTAGATTTCCGAAGGCGACAGCTCCAATAACAAAGCAGTTATGTCGGCATGTCTCTCAACGCATTCGATGTAGATGTTTTGCTTTTTTTGCAACATGTAGCCACTCATTCTCACTCGCATCCACTCGCCATCTCAAACTTCATTTGGGCTGGTTCCCCTGGAATGCCAAATGAAATCCACACATTTTTCTCTCAGATAAGATGCAGCCATGGATCCCACGAGCCAAGCACAATGGATCAAATTTCTCACACTCTCGCTCTCTTTCGCTCTCTCTCTCCTAATTTTTTTTATGTTGAACAGAGTGCTGCATCGTGAACAAAACTCCAGAATACCCCAGATGCCGTCTAGAACTGGAATCCCTCGGCTGGCACGTTGGCGGAGTTGAAGCCGTAAGTTCCACCTTGGATGGCCTCTGGGACCAGGCTGGTGTCTTCATCGATCTGAAGGAGAAGACGAAGCAACCGGGCGTTAACATTATACAGGCGACATGACAGGAGATCAACACCCGTGGGTTTCCATTGCATCAGAAGACAACATTCAGCATTACACAAGTCAAATGCACCTTTCAAAAAGGAGAACATGTTGTTTTCATGGCCGAGGAGGGTTCATTAATATATGTGAACGTGAGCTACTCTCTCAAAGCCAGAAACCAGCCCAGCAAGTCTCTAACTTCTGAGGTTATCAAGTATGGAGTCTGGAGCTGCTCCATCAACAATGAATGGGAGACTCGTTTTTTTTTTTTGGACAAACAGGATGTTTGTTTTCTTTTTTATACTAAATTGAGCTTTATATGATTGTAGTGTTCTCAGTCACCTTATACTCAGAACATTCCCCATGGTGTTTCTCAGTGTAATCAATACCTCTATCTATGGAGCAGACTCAATACATGATGATATCACAAAGTTGAATTTATAAAATGGGTGTAGGTTAATTTTAACTTCACTGTACATCTTCAACACGTCTGTCCATCAACTGAAATGCGATGGTATTTTTTGTTTTTAGAGGGAAGTATTGAAATGTGATATCGATCTAACCCTTCAACTTTACAACACAGCAATACTGAAAAAAACAGCACTGTGCAGATGCTTTAAACTGTGTGGCAATCAACTTCAACATGAAAAAAAACGCTTTCCCTTGTAACTTACATCGTCAGATGAGAAGAATTGATCAATAATTTCATATGCCAATTTGTAGATATCTTCATTTTCATGATTCTGCAGTTGCTCCACTTTTTCCAAACCTGCGGATTAGAAATTAACAAATGTTACGCCATTCAATCAAACATGACCAGCTAATAACACAAATATGATAAAACCGTGATGATACAAAAAGGGACTTACCACCACATTCTTCAATAAGGTTAGCAATCGTTTCAGCCTCATCATCTGCCATCTTGAGGATATTGCTCAGGCCATCAAGAACCACCTGCACGACCTGGGCATCCTTCACTGTCAGCAGGTTGCAGAATGGCGGGATCACTTGCTTCTCAATCAGGTGGGCCACCTGCAAGCACAGACAATGAGGTACATCACATGTTAGAAGGAAGAAATACTTCAACAGTGGTTCTATGTTTCAAATGCAGTTTTTGCATGAGATTCAGATTTTCTTGACTATTTTAAGAAAAAAATGCCCAAACTTGTTTCCATTGCTGTATTCAAGGGACCAAACATCAATTTTTTTTATTTTTATAAAAGGAGGTGAAATTCAAGTTCAACCCACAGCTGTCAGAGTACAAGGTGATTTGGTAGAAGATTCTTACCTGATCTTTCCTTCCACTTATTGTCAGGTTGCTGATGGCCCAGGCTGCTTCCTTCTGAGTGCCAAAGTCACCCTAAAAAATGCATTCAAAGTCAGCAATACATATTTGCCTATAACGTTTTCCAACAATAATAATAGTCACACAGGATATGCTTGTCCTTCACACATTGGATGGATACACACCTTGTCGAGCAGGTGAATGATCATGGGAACTAGCTTTGCGTCAATGACAGCCTGCACCTGCTGCTGGTTGCCTGCTGTGATGTTTGACAGGAACCACACTGCCTCCTACAGGACAAAAAACACAAATACAGTCACGACCGTTTTCTACAGTGTAAAGTCAAGCCATGGAGGTTAAAGTGTATCCAAGTTTTATCTCAACCAAAGAAGCCAGAAGATGCAACACCTGTGTCACACCTTCAATTGGAGATGTGGAACATGCTTAAGACTTTGTTTTAGGCTTCGAGGAGAGAATAGGCAGTTTTCCAAAATTAGTTTTTGGGTCTGAACTGGATCAGAATCCAGAGGTCGACACAGAAAGTTTGACCTCTGGTCGAGACAGAGTGCTGTGGGAGGGGCCAGAGAGTTTTTTGAGGCTCTAATCATTGTCCAGGTCACAAAGTGGGCCTCATTTTTAAGTGACTGGTCTCAGATGCACTTCGATATCAACAGAGACACGTGGTCTTCAGCACCCTCTGGCCACCAACCCAGGGTATCACACATAAAATCACTTTCACACAGACAACCTTCCTCCCCAACCTGCCTTAATCTGCCTCACTAACTACAATTGCCCCACCGAGTACTCTTTGTCTTCTTCGTCGTCGTCGTCGTCGTGATCATCCATGTTGTGAATTCCTACAATTGGCTATTTGTCCCGTCTAAACCTTTCACACAGCATTCGTACTAGCACCAAGTCTCTGATTTCATCACTTCCAGATAAAACGCCTCGCAGTAGGAGGAGGAAAACGCCGGAGAATGTATTACCTTGTTGATTTTCTCCTTCGGGTGTGTGAGGAGTGCAGGGAAGTGGCTGAGAGCGTCACAGTTGAGCACCACCTGGGTCTGTTCATCTGTGCCAGTGACTATGTTCCCAACAGCCCTCAGGGCAGCAGTCTGGATGTGGAGAGGCAGTGAACAATTCTTATTACAATTTTGTATTGTTCCTAAAATACAATCACATCTCTAGAGGTCAATGCCTGAAGTTGGATGAACCTAATCCCAAACATAATCAGTGTCATGCCTGGTGTCTCTTCATACCTGAACTTTGACCTCCTGGTGACTGAGCAGAGGAACCAGATGAGGGACAATGCCAGAATCGATGACCATTTGGATCTGCTCATTCCCAGCGTCCGTCAGATAGGACAGAGCCCACACTGTGTCTACCAAGATCTGGAGGCGGCAAAGAAAAAAGACAAATGAATACATTCTCCATCCTGGACAACTTCTTAAGACAATTGTAATTCAACAGTGATTATTTACCATTATTATTAACAGTGATTTTGTGGGAATAGAGCTCTACTAATAGTTAAGTGAGGCCAAAGCATCACAGCCTGTTAAAACAAAAAAACAGAAATTCAGTCTACTCACACTGACATCAATGTGGTGGATCAGCACGCAGAGAGCTGGCAGGATCTGAGAAAAGAGATAGAATATAAGAAAAGACAGACAGGTTCATCAAATGCCGAAAAGGACGACCAAAAAGAAAAAAAAAAAAGAAAAAAAAAAATCAACAGTGTTCCCATGTGGCACCAGTAAATGGTTAATAGTTGAAATGGCTGCATGTACTCAGCAATACCTGCTACACTTTAATTCATTTCAACACACAACGGCAACAGACTAAATTTGTTCTCATTGAACTATCTTAGGTCGGACTCTTCACCCCATCTCTCTCTGCTATCCAATACACATCTCATAGATTTTAGGAGAAGGGCAGAGTTCCCTCACCTGCATACAACAGAGAAGAGCAATCACAGCAGCAGACAAAGAAAAGCAAGAATTTCCACCTCACAGTTGTATGCCAAAACCAACCAGTCAAATTGCAGTTTACATCCCATCTCTCCACAGTGTCATCACTTCACATTAATGTGAAAACTGTCATAATTAGCATATACATTTTGGAGGTATGAGCAAAAATGTGTTTTGTGAGGAAACAGTAACCTTTGACCACCAAAATATTATCAGTTCATTGACGATTCCAGGTGGACGTTTGGACCAAATTTGGATGAATTTCCCCCCAGGCGTTCCTAGGTTATCGCACTGACAAGTACGGACAGACAACCTGAAAACATGAAGCCTCCGGCCACAGCGAGAATTTCCTCTGCTAGCCCAGTTTGTAGTTTGACACGTACTACAAACCAGCTTTCTTTTGCATTCACTATCAGACCGAAGATAAGAAGGGACACCTTTTTCAACCCAACATGGATGTTCCTCAGGCTTGATATTAGTAATTTGGAAATCCATTTTTAACTGATGGTGACATTTTATCTTTTGAATTCACGATATCTTGCGTCTGTATTAACTAAAGAAGACTACATTATTAATCTGCATTAACAATCACTGGCTTCCCACTCAAACATTTCCTTTCCTTAAACAACCAAGTCACCCCACAATCTAACATATACAACTGTTGCGGTTTCTCCCGCTCTTCCTCTACACAAATACACACCTCCTGGATCGTCTCCATGGGTGGTGGAGGGTCCTTGTGGCGGCACAGATTGACCATGACCCAGGTGACATTGCGGAGGAAGGTGATAGGGATGGAGGGACTGATGAAGGAGAGCAGGGGCTTAACCACACCCAAGCTGATCACATAGTCTCTGCATTGAGGGCCATCACCTGGAGAAAACGCCACACACACACACACACACACACAGTAAGATGGAGCGGAGCGCATGCCTACTTGCAACCAACTACTTATTTCAAAACACACTCATGTTCACGCTAACATTGACTCACCTATGATGTTGCCCAGAGCCCAGACCGCCTGTTCGCACACATTCTGGTGAGGAGAGTGAAGGAGCCTCAGGAACAGAGGCACAGCATCTACACAAAGGAAACACATACGTATCAATCATGTACGAGGGCTTCTCACAGGGCCGTTGCTTTTATTAATAAGTTGATTTTATTTATTTATTTATTTATTTATTTTTATATATATATATATATATATATATATATATATATATTCGTAAGAGAAAATGTCAAAGTGACCAGGTGATGTAAATGTGAATACAATGTTGTTTACCAAGTAATAGGAAAATAAAGTGATATCGTAACACATGCAATAATGCAAAAAACAATCAGTATTTCTCAAAGTGAAGTCTGCAGTTTATCGTTTCCGAACAATCCGCCACACATTTTATTTGAACAATGAAAAAGTGAAAAATACTCAATGTTTAAATTTCAGCATAAAAACAAAGCCCACTAGCAGAATCAACAGCTAGTGGGGCATCCAAAGTAAATTCTAAAACCTAAAGCCGAAGATAAAAAGGAAAAGAGATTGAAAGAAAGTTTTGTGATAAAATGGCACTTACTGGACTGGACCACAGCTTGGGTCTGCTCTGAAGTACCAGATGCTATGTTGGTTAGAGCCCAGGCTGCCTCAAACTGGAGAGATGGGCTGTCAAAAGTTGAGAGATGGATGAAGGCCACGGTTAATCGAGTCGACTGGGCAGTGATGTCAAACAGGAAGCGCATGCGGATGAGTCTTTTATTTTTCTGCAATTTGTGGCAGGTGAAAACTAGAATACATTTACACAACTGCTACTGATGCAAGCTGGGCTAAACCCTGCTCGCTCATTTGCATATCTTTGAAGTGAACATAAACTCAACATGATGGGGGGGGGGGGGGGGGGGGGGAGCTAGCATGTACTATAATTATCACAAATGAAAATGTGAATCACAGCCTGCTTACTTGTCATCTCTGTCCAGGCAGTGGACCAGTATAGGAAGGATCCCAGACTTAATCAGGTCATCTATGGGAGGGTTACGGTCACTGGACAACAACTTCCTACAAAAACAAAATACACAAAAGACCATTGCTCACACTTACATAGCTTTACTGACGCATACCAACAAGAAGAACCAGTGACACACAGAGAAAACAGCTAAAGAATGTGTAGTGTCTTCACATTGCAAGTCAATCACAATCCCAGTTATTGTACCGACAGGAAACTTCTCCCTGCTCATGACCAAACATCAACCTCACACAACATCAGTGTTGTGGGAATGGTGACGCTGCAGAGTAGACTTAAATGGGAAAGGGAATAAAAGACAATAGAGTGATAATTTTCATGATTTCAGCTACCTCATGCTGTACCTGACCCAACTTTAGGAGGGCTACAATACTGAGCTGCAGTGCCATTAACAATGGCCATTAATCACACGGGACTGACTTACTGCAAATTACCGCGGTCTAACCGAGATGGAAAAACATCTAGCCCCTGAAATGTCAACGCTGATTAAAATTGACGGCCTTTTGCAAAATACAGAGAATCTCCTAAAACCAAGTATTGGTGTACTAGAGCAGAATCTCTGACTCACAAATACCAGATAAACCAGACGTGAAGATGGATTACTACATTATACAGCATCAATGCAGTTTATTATTTGTGAAAATTAGGTTTGAGACATGATAATGATGATAACGCCGACTTGCAATTTACGCGGAACAATACAAACCATTTCACAAAAAGTAACTCTTATACTTATTGAATTAATTTAATTATAATAGTGAAATCTGACACATTGTAAACTTAAAACACCAGAGAACCCAGTTAATGCATGTCCTCGTCACATCTGTAGTTGAGTATATTTCGGATTAAACAGATAGTCTAACAGTTCAGCAGGCTCAGGGATTTTAGCAGTTTTTCAGAAGCGCGACAACTATCATAAAATCTTGTAGGTGGTCCACTTTGCTTTCACTGTAAATATCAATATTGCAACATGATAAATGTGACACTAAATAATTATACGAAGACAATTAACAATGTCAATTATTTGTCAATTACTGGTATGAACTGAAGTGATAATCAGCAGAGTCCAAGATTGTGAGGGTGTGTGTTCCTACCTGGCAGCCTGAACAGCACTCAGCTGGACGCCCTGATTATCACTGGTGGCATTCTGGAGAACATGACACAAGTTTAATTCTGATGCATAACACACACCGTCCATAAGAGGGTCTACATGACCAAGAAGACAAATAAATGAAAGTAAACGTCTTACTTACTTGTACTATTGCTTCAAGAGAAGTGTTTTGCTGAAGAAGAAAAGAAACATTTTAGAGTCAGTCTATGATCGTGCTTTGACACACATTTGTAACTAATGCAGTGTGTTCTATCAAAATGTAAAAGATGATCAGTAACAGGCACATTTTTAACCAGTAGTTAGGTTAGAAAAAGCCATCTGAATTACTTTGAAGTATCCTGGCACTACCAAATGAGGGTGAGCAGGCATCTTAGTCTTTCCTAAAATTGCTTTTGTATTGAATGTTGACAAAGATGGAACAGAAAGCCAAAGCACCACAGAGCAGCGAAGGGAGGCTCATGATTGGGAAATCCTGCCAGGACAATGCAGTGACTTGCATTCTCACTTGAACCAATGTGATGTAACAGTCAGCTTGGCGCCAATGACAGCATTCAACGTGATAATTGGCCAACCTGCAAACTAGGGCTGTGCGGTATACCGGTTCAAACCGTATACCGGTTTCAGATTTCCATACGGTATGAATTTTTCATATAACGTCATACCGGTGATTACACATAACGACTGTTGTTACAATCAATGTGTTTACTTGTTTAAAAAAATATATACAAAATACCGTGATATGAATTTTTGCCCATACCGCACAGCCCTACTGCAAACCCACCTGATGCCCTCTACAGGGAGTTCAGGATCCAGTGTAGGATGTAATGTGTAAAAAATGTTTCTAACTTTCAATCAAGTACTGACCCTGACTGTCGGCCTAATTATTTAAAGCTGGCCAACGCCTCGGATATCAGAAAAAGGGCATATATAGTCTAACAAGCTTAGCCATGTGTTTTTATTGTGAAAGAGCTAATCACAAATATGCAAATGGGAAGAAAAAATAAAACGCCCTCAAGGAACTATCAATGTGCTATATAGAGACATTTTAATACAAAAAAATAATGAGCGCATTGCTTAATGTTTTGGCTCATCAGTTATGGCAAGATCAGTGCCCAAATATTTCTCACAATTTAAGGGCCCATTTTCAGGCTAATATTTGAATTGCAAAACATTTTCTATATGTATCGCATCTATGACCATAACCTGAAATATTACTACCAAAATGTATTGTAATATTAGTTACTTTCTTCTCTGGTACCTATTTTATACCTGCATTATTTCACCTGGAAACGTAAAAATCCACAATGGTGCACATTGCAGAGATTACATCAGCAGGCATTGTGTCAACACAAACTCTACATGCTATCTATCTCAAACATTAATGAAAGTATTGTGCACCAAATGCATGGCAAATATTCCTCAAGGAACACAAGTCTGATGAGGGAAAGTTATGCCAGGTGCATTTTACCTAGTCTACCACAGAAGTGGATGTACTGCAAAAAAAGTTTTTTTTACTCTCAGAAAATCAAACAGCACAGCGAAAGACAAACTGAATGTTTTTTCCCACATTCCTGCCACACCCAACTGACATGTAGCAAGAAGAGCCAACGAAGCAGCATCACAGGGACAACATGTCAGAGTGTTTAACTAGTAAGATGACCCTAATGTGCAAAACCCCTAGGTCAAACATGTATGCCAAGCTGTTATTCCCAGTGTTCAGTAATACAATCCCCTGCCAGAAAAAGACAAAACCTCAAATATATGTGAACTTGATTTTCTGGTGACAGCAGACACATTTTGAGCAGAGGATGACCGACCATACCGATCTGAAATCTCCGTCGACATCCGAGTCCTCGCAGATGTCCTCATGGGGCACATTTCTCCTCTTCAGAAGGTGCTCATCTCTTTTGTTCTGTGGTGGAGGGAACATAAATATCACTTCACATGCCTGCAGAAATTCTTGATAACAGGGAAAACTCTGCATCTTTCAGTACATTATAGCAAAGATAAAAGGTCAGAATCGAATGTATTAAGTAAGTATTTACCTTTCTGAGTTCCACAACTACCTCAGTCCTCTGTCTTCTCATAGTCTGTGGGCCAAAAAGCATATTAACATTATACAACAAGGAACTTTAATCCCAACCTGCCTTTACCCAAGAGTGACACTATGAAATTAAATGTGGGCACAGTCTGAGATCATGATCCCTTTTATGAGACCAGAGTTGATCTACTGTGTCAGTTATTCAAAGGAGCATTAAGTCAACAGACCACACTCTGCATATGACAGCACCCAAACACACAACACGAGTCTGACCTCGAGTGACTCAGCCTAAATTACTCCAAGACCAATGCATCATAACAAGCTACCCCCACCAAACACCTTTTTTTTAAATTAGAAATAAATGTGTGTGTGTGTGTATATATATATATATATATTATACATATAAACACCATTTGTATTCATGTTCTACCCGTAAAATCATCCAGCTACACTCAGTTGCCAATTTATTAGCCAGCAAAAACTACTGCAGTCCTGCAGGAAGTCCTTCATGAAGGTTATAATGTTCAATTTTGTTTGTTGAAACTGAAGTTTGTTGAAACTGTTTTAGAGAGGCACTGATTCTGCTTTGTGGTCTCTATTATAGACTGCAGTTTGTGCTTCTGTCCAGTTGTAGATTAAAATAATTCAAATTAACAAACTACAGCCTCCAAGGTGGCCATGAAGAAGCATTAATCTCTCGGAAAAGGTTTCAACAAAGAATGTAGCATTACATCCCTTGTGAATGCAGGATGTATTGCAGTAATGGTGTATTCGACTGTATTAGTGTACCTAATAAACTGGCAATTGAGGATACAGTTGATTATAAAGCTCATGTTATGAGCAGACAAGTGTTATTAGTTGCAGTTTACGACTGCGTGCTGGTCGACAATACTTGTGCTCGGCACCGGCAGACCTCCACCATGGTGACGATGAGT
Source organism: Taurulus bubalis (assembly GCF_910589615.1). Taxonomy (NCBI): domain Eukaryota; kingdom Metazoa; phylum Chordata; class Actinopteri; order Perciformes; family Cottidae; genus Taurulus; species Taurulus bubalis. The sequence goes on along the minus strand of NC_136598.1, from coordinate 4,625,404 downwards.
TATTAACAGGTCGATAGACGACACAACTCATGTCTGGTGGCCTAACGTTAGCTCGCAACCGAAACTACTTGTCAAACAGGATGTGTGAGTCTGTCGCGCTCATACACATCTCCAGAGAGTCCGCCTGAAAACAACACCCCCTGCTAACATTAATGGAGCAGCGGCACGCGGAGCCGACTGTAAATCACCTTTTAACTTATGGATCCAGCGCAGACCAACATGTACCCAATCTTTGATCTAACGTTACCAGGCACGTGACGGCGATAACGAACGGGTCACATTAACCTTGTTTTCTGGGCATGTGTAACGTCAGTTGGTAAACCACGGAATAAAAGTGTAATACTACGCCGTGGTTTAAAAGATCCAGGTAACCGGCCAACTAAGAGGCTAACTGGTTTTCCGCCATTGTTTTTGGTGATAAAGACGGGGGATGGGTGGAGCTGCAGCCACCAGCACCACCAAGCTTAACGGCAGCTAGCGAGCCAGCTAGCACGCAGGCTAGCTAACTAGCTAACTGCAGTATCAAAATACCGTTAATCTGCCGATGTGTTGGCTTGGCAAACACGCAAACACCCCCCACATACAACCAGAAGGCCAATTGACGGTGTATGTACTTTTGGATGTGTAGTAAATACCCCCCCCTGGTCGACACATCGACCTAAACCGATCCGGTGACGATATGCTTCAGTTACGCTAGCATGTCCCCCCGTGTGGGCCTGGCTAGCATCGAGCTAGCATCGCTCAGCCAGCGGAGGCGATGAACTCTGACGAGCATTTCTGACACGTTTTATAACCAACGCGGTCTCGTGGTGCACCAAACCCATCGAAATAAAACAATGATATCGTAACCAACGCAGGTGATCTATAGCTGGTGGTGTGTGAAGGCCCCGGGTTAAGCTTCGGGTAAAAAGTTCCCGATGGTGGAAATTAGAAACGACGTCACAAGGAAGCGAAGAGGCGAAGCTGGCCGTTAACCGAGGAAAAGAGGAACCCTCGACACCGATCTACATAACTTTTACCTCCAAATCACGGCCCTTATTCTTGAAATTCTTCAGCCGCTGGTTGTCCAGTTTCTCGTTGTCAGCCATGTTAGCGGTTCTGGTTCCGTTAAATAGTCTTACTGGTGGATTTAGCGTGTGAGCTACCCTTTTCTGGTTCTCTTTTCTCAGGCTTTCGTTAGCGGACTATTTTTTGCTGCTCTGTCCGCGGTGCATACTGGGATTGCCGGTGGTGGAGGGCAGCCTCGCGCTGGCGTAGAGGAAGGGTGGGGAAATCCCCTTCACTCTCATTGGCTTCACGGTTAACGTCCCTCTGCAGGGCGCGACACACAGCGAGATACAAACTTACAGCATTGTGTTCAATGGCAATGCAAAACACCATCATATTTACATGTGTATTGTGTATAGTCGTAGAAGGACGTACTTTTATTCAAGTACTACCCTTCCCGTTAGTATAATGTTTGAGTATTTTCTATATTTTCTATTCCACTACATCTCTATTTTACCCTTTTTACTTGTATGTATTCTTTTCAAATTAAGAATTACTAATAAAATAGAAGGTAATCTTAATAACATGCACTTTTTTTTTTACTTATCAGTAAGTCTATATACAAGCCTGGATTACCACCCGGGCAAAACAGACATAACTTAAAAAATAGAATTGCGCAGCAGTTGCAGTACAAAGTAGAAAATAGTGCAAATATAAAATATCAAAAAAGTTTAATTGAGTAATATTTCTGAAGCCACAGACTGTATCTCTTACAGTCCGTGTGGACAGGACAAACAATTACAGTGACAGATAACTCTTTCATATGGGCATGTGAGCATTGTTTTACGGCAGACTTGTAAAAAGTGTACCTTTTAAGGCCCTGTACAATCTTGTATAGGCCCTGTGTCAAAATCCAAGATTTAGATTTTCACAGAAGCACCTCATTTGATTTAGATTTTAACATTTTTATTTAATTCCAACGAAAAATAAAAACAACACTGAAACGCTAGCATGACATTGACACATGTTCAAAACATGACATGAATAAATACATATTAAGCACAATAAGTCTTTATATTTTATACAAATGAACACATACAAAATCTATAAAAGGATAATGCACAATTAGAAAACAACATTTCTTTGAGCCACAGAATCTTGACCAAACAAATACATCAGCCAGTTTTCTACATATCAACACTCTCAGAATGAATTTTTGCAAACGGCTCACATCAGCTTGTGACATTCCCGCTGTGATAACCTGTGATTACTCACAGCCTCCTCGTGGTTTATCACAATCGTCCAAAGACAGTCTTCTTGAGTAAAAGTGCTATCTGCCATAGAGATTGACGCTTTATGTTGTGATAACCTCATCCCCTTTTTTTTATCACCGCCTCTCATTTAATCCAATAGAAGCCACAGTGAGGCCATTTGCTGATGATTTACACTGGAAGGTGAGAGGAATCATGCCGTTTGAGAGAATCTTCCAAAAAAGATTTTCATCCATCATCTGCTGCAGAGCAAGACTTGTTTAACATCTGTGAAACTGAAGCCCTTGGACTTCATCTTAATCTTAATATCTTCTTGAGTCTGTTTAAATGGAGTCTTCATCAGGTAGACGATCCTCCTGAAACCTTCCTCCAGTCCCACGCTGGTGGTAGCTGAACAGGGCTGGATGAACCAGGGCCTGCCCTCGCACACTCTTCTCAAGTCCAGTGTCCGGCAAAGCTCTTCTGGGCTGAGAGCTGCCTGAAGGTCCTGTTTGTTGGCAAGAACCACGAGAGGAATTCCTCTAAGACTCTCGAACTTTAGAACCTAGCAAATGGAAATGAAAAAGTGAAGAGCACTTTAATTACTGCAGTGTCAAACAAACCTTTTTGATTACTGGGTGTATTGCATTTAACCGTATCCTGTCTAACTCAACCATATATGGTTCAATATATATAACACTGTAGTGTAGTTGTAAACAGAGTCACAGACATCTTTTTATTATGTTTGCAAACAATTATAACTCAAACAACAAATATTTTTAATTACCCGATGAAGTTCCTTGCGGGCCTCATCCAGCCGTTTCTGATCCCTGCTGTCCACCACAAACACCAGTCCGGCTGTATCAGCATAGTGATGTCTCCAATGGGGCCTCATCTTCTTCTGGCCCCCCACATCCCAGACCGTCAGGCCAGGGCTGCTCCTGTCGGTCTCCAGTGTCTCCACGTTGAAGCCCACAGTTGGAACGGTCACCACGCTCTCGTTGTACTTTAGCTTATAGAGCAGTGTGGTCTTTCCTGATCCGTCCAGACCTAGCATCAGGACCTGTGATTGTTTCTTAGGCCTGGATCCATGCAGGCCCATGTCCTAAAATTGCAGATTGTGTCTATATTCAAAAAACGCAGTCTTCTTCTTTTTGTTTAGCTGTGTAAACTGAGCTGCCTGCACCCAGTGGCTCCTTTTGTACTGTCTATCTGTAGGCTTAGTGTGTCTGCTCTCTTATGGAGACTGTCTACAATCAGCATGCTTTATGTACGGGCAAGCAGAGGGATCCCTCCCCTTTGCAGAGATGGGATTCCTTTTGTCCCTGCGTAGCTTTCAGTAAAGCTATTTATATCCAAAGTGACGGAGCAACTAACTGCACACAGTTCTCTGGTTACCACAGCACAGGAGTCACATCACACCTGCTGCAGATCATCATACACGCCAGCAGCCAGGAAGTCCATGTTTGGTACAACGGGAAGATTGTTGTTTTTTCCTGGCTAGATGTCCCGTATCACTGACTTCACAGAGACATTTTGGAGGAGGATTAATGGCCCCGGACCAGTGGGTCAATGTCATTGTGTCTTTAGACTGACAATATGTAGGCTGAACGTGCAGCTTCCAGAAAGCTCTCAGTGGGAAACACTTCTGGGAATTTGTTAATAATATCAAATGAATATGCATGTACATAAAACATGTGGATTCTGACAATTTATTGACTAGTATGATATGATCAAACTTGGATTGATCAGAGAATATAACAGCTCAGCCCTGATATAATCATATACATGTGGACTAAAAATCTGCTGATGGCCAAGGTGGCACAGGATAACTAAATCCAATCTTTTCAAGGGTCATTGTCGGATTTCATTAAATTGTTTAATCTCTTTCACTCCTTTTTCTCTCTTTAATCAAAAAGAACAAACCATGACAGAGAACTTCATGGAAAAACTTAGTGAAAGAACAAGCTCTCTAGATATTTAATGCACATTTTAATATTGGTGTTTTAGTTTAGTCTTTTTTATGTTATAGATTTGTGATGGAAATGGAGTACAAGAGACAGAGGAATATGGGTGTTTCTTGTCTTATTGTTGTATCACAGTTTTCTTTCTTTTTCTTCTTCTTTTGTGTCTGTCTGTGTTGTTTTCAAAGTAAAAATAAAAAACACAGACACAGAGAAAATGATCATTTATCATTTTAATGTTACCTTTTTGATTTACATTTAAAAAAATTCAATTTTACAGTTTATTAAAATCAACAAAAACAAGTACAAATGCCACATTAACATTCTGTAAGGTACATTATCAAGGGAGAATGTGAACTTAAAAAGCACAAACAGTTTTAATCTGATATATATCTCTGAAGATAAACAATCCAGGAACAGGCACATTGCTTTCTTCATTGCTGTGTAAACAGTGGATGGGTGGTAATAACACAAGGACAGTATGTACATTCATCGTCTCTTGGAGACATTTCTTTCAACAATGCTATTCTACATGAGTTAACAAGGTCTGACACAGAGGTCGTGCAGTGTACATGGCATGATCGACTGCATTAAAAACCGAGAAGTAGTTTTCGCAGCAGACTTCATAACAGGTAATTAATAGTTAAGAAAATAAGGCAAAAGAACGCGTTTCATTCCTTGTTACATTTTGATTTTCAGATCAGGGAAGTGTGATATGTATCAGGATGAAGATGACACGGCATTAATAGAAGACATTGTAACATTAAGTTGTCAATCAGTACATTTATATCTTGTGTAGATTTTAGTCAATGATAATGTAAGAAAAGTCAGATGAAGGAATAGCAAGGCAATGTGTAAAAAAGAAGCCTATTAAAAGGTTTCTAAATCTTACATGGTAATCTTAATTCCTAAATAATATTACATGTATAACTGCCAATTATTATATGTGACAACTTAATTATTACCTTCTTCTTACAAGATTAAATTACCAGTCAGTTATTATAATATCAGAAGGCGTGTGACAAACATGATTTAATAATTAGCAGTTAAGAGTCACAATGAGGTGTTACAACAGTATCACTACAAGGTATTGCTTTAAAAAGGTTGTAAGCAATGCTGCATTTTCCAACGGTTATTATCAGTATTACGTGGATTCTGATAAGGTTCGGGATCTAACAAAAGTTTCAGCAAATTAGCAACAATAAAACAGAAAAAGACTTTATCCGCACAGAAACTAACAGCAATCATTTAAAGTAGGCTAAGACATTCAAGATTTAAACTTGTAAAATTAGGCAACTCCAGACAAAACACTTATATCATCCAACCATCAGGAGTTTCAATGCTCAGCAAGTGTGATATGACCATTGCAATTGGTTATATTGCTGTACAGTATGAATGGTGATATTTGAACAAGCATATGCATATTATCATTTGTGTTCTGTATGTATTAAGGGAATAAATTCACATTTGCACCATGACGTGCATCTGTTCCAGAAAAAAATAACCTTTTCAGTGCAGTCACTCAGTAAACATCAATTTACAATTAAATGATGTGGAAACAAACCCAAAAAATATAATTTTTTCGAGTGAAAGACATCACCTTTGAAATAGTGTGGAAGTGAAACTCCATTTTCTTACAAGTGTCACTTTCTCAGAAGTAAAAGTAAAGGAGGGTGGTTTGATGCACAGAAGGGTTAACACATGTAAATGTGAAAATAGTTGTTACTCAAAAAGTTGGGCTCCCAGTTTAAATCTTTCATCAAGCCTATCTTATTCTTACTTATACTCAAACATAATATAGCTACTGTGTGGTAGAAGGGCGGTCTACTGTTCGCTGGCTTTGCCTTTAAACTTGACCACCATGACGGTGATGTTGTCAGGGCAACCCCGATAGTAGGACTGAAGGACTATGCTCTTAGCGCCAAAATGAGGCTCGGCCAGCCGTTCCCTGATGAAGCGAACCGCCTCCTCGTTGCTGAAGGTGTCCCACAGGCCGTCCGACGCCAGGATCATGAACTCCGGCTGCAGCTTGTTCAGGTCAAACGACATGATGTCAGGATCAGGAATGACCACGTTGAGGTTCTTCAGGGGGTAATCGCCCAGAGAACGGGACATAGCTAAGATGCCCTGGACACGCCACGAGCCGTTGAAGCTGATGAACCCACCTGAGAAGGAACGTAGAAGGGAAATGGTTGGAAAGTGATAAAACAGAGAGTAGGAAGTGAGCAAGGATAGAGGAACACAAAGATTAGAGGAAGAGTAGAGATACAGATGTTTTTCCATTTTACTGCCATTAAACCATCAGATAAAAGATAATCTTTCTTCCTCTGAAGCAACTCGCAGAATGTCTAGTGGTTACGATCAACAATGAGACTGCAGTGTTCACATCAAAGTGCAAACATAATATGGATCAGTGCCATTGTCATATTTTCACTCAGTGCTCACGTTGATGCTCATGGAACGCAACTGTTTATGTTGGATACATTTAAATTCATGTCATATCCTGCAAGTACAGCTGTGTGTCCTCGATGGCTTCAACAGATCTGCAAGCAGGGAATTGTACTGGAAATGATAAGACGAAGACTTCCATACTAGGTCAGGATGCCTCCCTAGTTTCTACTGAGGAAGACTCTTGCCATGATTTAAACCATTCTGAGGTTGAGAGTTCAGGGTATGACATCTATTATTAGATAACTAAAATACCCAAATTCCCAGAAAAAGCTGAAGACATGACCTCTTTGTCCTCAATTGTTATGCAGCTTCTGCCTCTTTAGATAAATGCCTTAATAAGTGTACATTTCTCTACATTTTTCTAATAGGTCAAATAACCCTAACCCAACACATTACACAGTAACATCAATTGATTAAAAAATCCCCAAAATGACACCAAGGATATATCTTGAGATCCACAGAATACAATAGTAAAAAGGATACATGAATTACAAAACAAAAAGAAAGTCTAAATGGGATATAACATAACATAATAACAGGAAGTAATCTTTATAACCATAAAAAAAGAGGACATTTTAAAAGTTAAATGAGGCGAGAAAAAAAAGAACAGTACAATACTAATTATCATTAAGTAAATAGTCATCATCAATATTACAAGTAAAATATTTTCTAAAAAACACATTCACTGTATTCTGTGGTGCTTAAAATACATTGGTTTAATTTGGGGGATTTTTCAAAATCGATTATTGATGGTATGTGTGATTTGACTTGTTACAGTTTCAAGAAAATCCTGTTTCCCTAATTGAATATGTAAATGTCTGTAGCGGGGTTGGTCCAAGACTGTAACATCAGCTCTACCTGTGGAGCCTGTGGTGTAGGTACAACGTTTCTATCATTCATTGTTCTTGAGTGTCTGTGTTTACGAGAATGTGTCACAGAGAGACAGACCACCGCTATAACACGAGCATGCTACCGTACGAGAGAGGACTACTGAAGAAGCAGTTTTTATTAGTATACCAGTGGGTCCTGTCTATGAGACTCAATGATTAAAACATTAAATGTCCCATCTCACCAAAGTGAACACAGTATGACATAATCTGTAGTATCATAATTGCAAGCATGTTACATGAATAAGTAAACAGCAACATGATGTCGACTAAATCTGAGTTTTTTAGTACCCCATCAGACCATTAGATGGAGATGGTGGGCTTTCCTGACAGGGGCCACACTCAGTCACTAATCTGGAAACCTGCCTTCAAACTCAGCATAGAGACTATGCAGAGAGGGAAGGAGGGAGAATTATGCGTTCAAATACACCTTAAACACTGTCTGGCGGCATTTGATAACGTGCTGCTTTAGAAGCAGATTGTGTTATCAGTCTCTAGGGTTTGATGTCAGTCTGAGCACGGAGACACAAGATGTGGAAAAAGGGATAATGGTGCTTTGCTTTGATCATAAAAAGACCTTTTTTTCCACACTTTCATGACAAGAATTTGAGTTTTGAAGTTCCCTCAAGTTTTAACTAAAGCCTTGTTCTGCCGGCTCAGAATCAGTTGAGAAACATCTCCCGGTCTGGACTGCAGCCGTTTTCTCACCAGCTTTCTTGATCCTCTTGCGTTCTTTGAGCTGGTAAGGTTTGTGGTCATGCGAAAGAGGAATGGCGTTGCCGTCTTTATCGCAAAGAACTCCACGTGAGTCTCCAACGTTGGCCACCGTCAACTCCTTATCAGACAGCAGGGCCACCAGACACGTAGTACCTGAAAGATGGAGCAGGTGAAGGAAGTAGATGAGATCAGAATTAGATGTGGCCCATTTGTAAATTTCTGCCAATATTGAAACAGGTTTAATTTATAGAAAGTATAATATAGAAACTATTCATGGACAAAATAACAACACAATAATATAGGTTTTTGGCATCCAGCAAATCAAATACCTGACAACAACACTAGGCCAATGGCAATGTGGGCTTAGACCACTGAGGGGCTAAATGCTAGCGTCAACATGCTAACAGCTCATAATGCCAATGCTAACATGCTGTGTTAGGTTAGCATGCTAACATTTGCTAATTAGAGGGCCGCTAAGGCGGATGTCTTCAGTTTTGCAGGTATTTGGTCATAAACCAAAGGAGCGGCCAATTTAAATTGATCAGATGATGCACCAGAGGAAACATCAGGGGGTCACCAAAGTTATTACAATTCATCCTGAGGGGGACATAAATGAACCAAATTTTAAGACAGTCCATCTAATAGTTGTCGAGAGATTTCACTCAAAACATCAAAGGTTAACCTCATTGTGGTGCTAGAGGAACGGGTCGGGGGATCACCAACTCAGTAGGGTTCATCCTCTGAGGTGCATACATGTCTGTACAACATTGTCTGTGCAATCCATCGAGTAATTGTTGAGATATTTCAGTTTAGACTAAAGTGGTGGACCATCTGACACACCGATATGGCCATTCCTAGAGCCGTGATGGCCCAAATAAATCAAATTCAACTCACGGTATGTATTGTCATATCATCACCCAATCCTAAATATAGCAACTTTAATTAACAAATCTGTAATCTGGGAAGAACAATTGCCTCCTTCCCTCCTGCACTATAATGAAACACATGAATCATATGCAAACATTGCAAAAACTCTTTGAAGTAACTTTTCTTCCTTGTGCAACGCTCAGTAAACGCTTTCATTTCTTCTCCTCCTTCCTCTCTTTGTTTGGCTTCCCAGTCATGCAGAACAGAGTCTGGACTCAGAATCTGAGGCCTATTGTGTGAGATCCAAAGTCCTGTCGAGAAAGAACAGATCTGCCTGTTTGGCCATCTGCTCACACAGAGAAAAGACAAAACTAGAGGGGGGAGAGAGAGAGAGAGAGAGAGAGAGAGAGACAGAGAGAAAGTAGCGGGTCTTTCTGGTTTGGACCACCCGGACAGAGAGAGAGAGAGGGAGGGAGACGGTAAGAAATGACCCAGAGGTAGAGGTAAGACTCACACAAAGTTGGTTTAAATGCCATCGCAAGAATGTGGATGACCTACTAAATTTAGAGACTTCCCTAATCCCTTTAAATGTCCACATCTCGGTGTGATGTTGACTGTCTGGACAGTATATGTCACAGGCGGTTGGTGTTAAGCTGAAATAAATAAATCCATCTCTCTCATGAATGGTCCTCCCACAGTTACTCTGTGCTACCCCTGACCTGGGAGAAATGAGGAATGAGGGGATGAAAATAAAGAGTACGAGTTGAGAAGGGTGTGGAGAGTGAGGAGAGAAGGGGAGAAATTAGGAAAAAAGAGAAAAGAGTTTACTTCTCAGCAGGACAATGATTTTATTATTCTCATTTATAGCTTTGGGTGAGAAAAAAGTGATAAACAGGGAAAAAAAGAAGGAGACAGAAAATAACTATGATAAAGAGCACCAGCTGGAAGCAAGGCTTAGATGAATGAAGTGAATATTGATGCCACTTAATTGTAAATGACTTACTAAATCTTTAACACAGTTTGCAAAAAATCCATTTCTATTAGTTACATCATTGCATGCCTCCCTAATCCTGCTGCACGTGCCTATAGCTGCCGCTGCACTGTGCCATGCTGTCCAGCTAATTATCCTTATCTAGTTCCCATGGCAATAGAGATAATAGACTGAGGTGCCTTGCTTGCACACCCTTCCCCAACTAGCCCAGCCATGCCAAGCACACGTTCAGCATTCCCTATTAAAATGGCACCATGGCCTGCATGCACCTTGTGCTCATGCTAATTATTGGCTTAGCTTGGCCAGGCACACCTTCAACACTCCAATAAGATTCACTTCTCAGCCCGACTACAATTTGTATTCAATTTGCACTGATTTACTCTTTCAGAGTTAGCAAAAAACTCTGAAAAGTACAAGTGTCCAGAGCACCAGAGCTGCTTGGCATTTAGGTGAATAACGAGAGGGCAGGACTGCCACCACCCTGTTCACCCGGCTCATTGTCTCAAGGCCTTTCTAAAAAACACTGTACCTGCCCACCCACAACTACATGTTTCCCCTAAAAGTCATCCTGTCTTACCTGACCTCCCTGGATTGTTAACATTTATAGCGATCCTATTTTTAGCATTTTGCACAGCAAAAAATATTTTAAACTGCTTTATAAAGTTTGTGTAGCGCTCTGAATTTGCATACTAAATGTCACTGAATCTTTGACAATCTCTGCTTTCTATGTATAATTATTTTTCCATTCTTTCCTTTCTACCCTAAATAACTAGCTGCCTCTGGGCTGGCCTCAGCCTTTTTGAAGCGAGAAGTGAGATTTTGCTTTGGGCTCCTGTGTACACTTGAACCAATTATTCATCCAGTGCTTCTTGTTCCTTTCACAATTCTTATGATACACATTGGTTCCTTTTTATTCTTTTCATAAATTGCAGTGGCATTGTGGTCAAATCTGGGAAAAGCATGTGATGTGACAGGCCTATGGATCTAAGTATCTCCTCTAATTATGCACAAAAGTTAAAGCAACCTTGTGGGTCAGGAAGCGGTTTAAAAGAGTAATCAGACTATTTAGTATTGCACTCCTGTAACATTGTTGAACTCCTGATGGATAGTTAAAAAAAAAAAAGATCAAAGTTGTCAAGCCAGAGATTGTCAAAACTTGGTGTGACATTGCCCATAATTCATCCCGGCAACTGACAGTTCAGTGAGGGATTCAGGTGCGTTATGCTAGTAGCGGCTATGGGGCTCACTTCTTTTTTAACGGCACACCCCAGAAACACGCACCTGTCGAACCTCAGATTCAAGACGAGCAGTGCGGATTCCGTCCCGGTCGTAGAACAGTGGACCAGCTCTTTACCCTTGCAAGACTACTGGAGGGGTCCTGGGAGTTTGCCCAACCAGTCTACATGTGCTTTGTGGACTTGGAGAAGGCTTTCGACCGGGTCCCTCGGGGGTTTTTGTGGGGGGTGCTGCGGGAGTATGGGGTGCCGGACCCGTTGGCACGGGCTATCCGGTCTTTGTACGCCTGCAGTAGGAGCTGTGTTCGTATCCTCGGTAGTAAGTCAGACACGTTCCCGGGGGGTGTTGGCCTCCGCCAGGGCTGCCCTTTATCACCGGTCCTTTTCGTGACTTTCATGGACAGGATATCTAGGCGCAGCCAGGGGGCGGAGAGGATCCGGTTCGGGAGTCTCGGGATCGCCTCTCTGCTGTTCGCGGATGATGTGGTCCTGTTTGCCTCCTCGGACCGTGACCTCCAGCATTCACTGGGGCGTTTTGCAGCCGAGTGTGAAGCGGCAGGGATGAGAGTTAGCGCCTCCAAATCTGAGGCCATGGTGCTCTGCTGGAAACCGGTGGATTGCTCCCTCCAGGTGGGGACAAACTGCCTACCCCAAGCGAAGGAGTTCAAGTATCTCGGGGTCTTGTTCACGAGTGAGGGTAAGGTGGAGCGGGAGATCGACAGACGGATCGGTGCGGCTGCAGCAATAAAACAGGCGCTGTACTGGTCCGTCCTGGTGAAGAGGGAGCTGAGCCGGAAGGCGAAGCTCTCCATTTACTGGTCGGTCTATGTTCCAACCCTCACCTATGGTCACGAACTCTGGGTCGTGACCGAAAGAACGAGATCTCGAATACAAGCAGCCGAAATGAGCTTCCTCCGTAGGGTGGCCGGGCTCACCCTTAGAGATAGGGTAAGGAGCTCGGACATCAGGAGGGAGCTCGGAGCCGAGTCACTGCTCCTTCGTGTCGAAAGGAATCAGCTGAGGTGGTCCGGGCATCTAGTCAGGACGCCTCCTGGACGCCTCCCATTAGAGGTTTTCCAGGCACGTCCAACTGGTAGGAGACCCCGGGGAAGACCGAGGACACGCTGGAGGGATTATATCTCCCGGCTGGCCTTGGAACGCCTCGGGATCCCCCAGAATGAGCTGGAAAGTGTTGCGGGTGAGAGGGAGGCCTGGGTCGGCCTGCTGGACCTGCTGCCACCGCGACCCGACCCCGGATAAGCGGCTGATAATGGATGGATGGATGGACCCCAGAAACTTGCCAACAACCAACGCTGCCCACTGTGCTTTACAACTTTTTTCATGTAATCAATAGTCCCCCAAGGCCTGGAAGTCAGTAGAGTTCCCCTTTAAGATAATCAATCTCCTTCCTATTCACACAACCAACTGGGTGCTGAAACAAAATAACACCAACACCTGTGTCCTTACAAATTTAAAAAAAAAACTTATAACACAAAAATATAGACAGTCAGACCACAACATCAAACTTGCAAAGGCTGGAGATGATAGATAATTCATTACAATGAAAAACTTCACCATTTAATGGTCCTGCAGTGAGCAAGAACCGCTTTCAAGTGAGTCTCGTTCAGGAAGCTGAGGCATCAGACATTTAAAAGTCTGCTGCAAAAAGACACTGCAATGATGAGCGGTGTTGTTATATAACAGTAAGTGTCATGTCAGATGCCAGAGTCTGTCAACTCTGTGTCAAATGTTTAATCAATATTATGTTCATGTCCCCCAGGCTACACATTTCCCAGTTCACTTTTGACCCAAAATATACTCAAGGCACTATCAACCATGTAAAGTTTGATCCATTTTTAATCCTTTATATCTGTTTTCTATTTCAACACACCCGCTTTCAAAAACGCCTCACTGGATCTTATTTTTTAAACACACAGCACTGAGTGAGCGAACCCCAGACGGAGATCAACGCACAAATAAACAACAGCAAGCCGCCTCAATTAATGATATCCACACTCGCAGTAAACGTTGGGTTGAAAAAACACCAACAGTTGCTAAAAAGAAAAGACACTAAAATGATGCAATGTGTGTGTTCATGTTGATTGCTGTATGTGTGAAGAGGGCTCATTCTCTTTTATCTCACCTGTCCATCAAACATGATTAATATAATTTAGTGAATAAATACAGTAGACAGTATGTTTGATTCCTGGTGTGTAAAAAAACATTTTGTATTTTTCCACATTCTGTATATTTGTATCTTGCAGACGACAGATGATGAAAATCCTACCATCTTAACCATTCCTATTGTGCTATATTGCTGCTTGTAACAGTAACCACTGAGTATTGGACTAATGCACGACTGGACACTATGGTGTGCTTGCGTGGGTTCAAACGTGTGCCGAGAGACATGCCACACTGCTATATAAAGGTTAGCGCTAACAGAAAACTACACCGCATTACGGAGACTAAGCTCCTGGACATTCCATCAAAGTCCCATCTCTCTTATCATTCTTTCAAGCGCTTTTGTTGGTTGATAAACAACAGAGGGATGAATGAACAGGGCGATAAATCTGATACGCTGCTGTCCTGGGGACTGGGCACTGAATTGAGAGCGAGTCCTTCTATTTCCCCTCTCTATCCCTCCCCTGCCAGCTTAATTTAGGCTCTGATTGCGACAGAAAGCAGGGAGCTGTGCACCCTAAATGATGCGATTGTTGAATCAGATACATATGGAGGACAGAAAATGACTTAAGTATAAATAAATAAATGCATGAATAAATACAGGAATAAATAAATAAATGTATAAATAAATAAATACAGGAATAAATAAATAAATACATGTATACATAAATACAGGAATATATAAGTTATAACTAAACATGACATTAAATTAATCTATTTCTACATTTCTGTATTTCTTCATTTATTTATGCCTGTATTAATGTGTCCACACGTATTTCTTCATTTATTTATGCCTGTATTAATGTGTCCACACGTATTTCTTCATTTATTTATGCCTGTATTTATATGTCCTTGTTTGCAAATGAGCTGGGGCGGTCCGAACCTCTGTCTAAAGCATGATTGGTCACAGGAGTGTTATCGCACCTGGTATGTTATGCTCAACTACTTTTGCCTTGCACATGTTGTTGAAGTTGGCAAGCTCAGCTAACCATTAGCAGAAGTCCGGATTTTCAATGCCCTGTCCGGCGTCCGGCGCAGCATCAAGTATTTGTCCCCCATTTTGTATACCTGCAAACTTGTCACTTTTCGGCGAAATTCGCTGTTTTGAAATCAAAATATGTGAACTGGCCGGCCAGCGTTTCTGTTATTGGAGTGAGACACGAAGAAAATCTGATGTTGTGATCTTCGTAATAGAAGATCTTTGATGTCTCGAGTCTTGACCAATCAGCGTTAAGATGTCTACAGCGAGAAGTTAGTTGTTTAAGCATCAAGTCGGTGGTCGGCTAGTTAAGAATCAGCCTACTTAAAAAGATACGCTGACGAGTTGAGGTCCTGGTCGAGGGACCGGTGAGCCGTCAGCGCTCTGCTGCCCGCCGACAGCAGCCGGATCTCGGCAGGATTTTTTTAAATGATCCGCTGGCTCCGATTTCTCCGTAGCGGTTAAACATGATATAATTCAGTTTTGAGGATCTAACGAGCAATCTTTATTAGTTTAGTATTTATTCACTGTAACGTTACATCAGTTTGACGGAGAGAAAGGTTAAGATTCATAACTTAAGATTTTAATTGAACTTCTACTTTGAACTACAGCGGTGTCTTTTTACTTTGCAATTATATAAAATATATATAAGTATATATATAAAAATACATTAAAAAACATTAATTCATTGTTAATTACAATTAATAATGACATATTAATAATATATATATATATATATATATATATATATATATATATATATATATATATATATATATATATATATATATATATACACACACACACACACTCATCTAAAGGATTATTAGGAACACCTGTTCAATTTCTCATTAATGCAATTATCTAATCAACCAATCACATGGCAGTTGCTTCAATGCATTTCGGGGTGTGGTCCTGGTCAAGACAATCTCCTGAACTCCAAACTGAATGTCAGAATGTGAAAGAAAGGCGATTTAATCAATTTTGAGCGTGGCATGGTTGTTGGTGCCAGACGGGCCGGTCTGAGTATTTCACAATCTGCTCAGTTACTGGGATTTTCACGCACAACCATTTCTAGGGTTTACAAAGAATGGTGTGAAAAGGGAAAAACATCCAGTATGCGGCAGTCCTGTGGGCGAAAATGCCTTGTTGATGCTAGAGGTCAGAGGAGAATGGGCCGACTGATTCAAGCTGATAGAAGAGCAACTTTGACTGAAATAGCCACTCGTTACAACCGAGGTATGCAGCAAAGCATTTGTGAAGCCACAACACACACAACCTTGAGGCGGATGGGCTACAACAGCAGAAGACCCCACCGGGTACCACTCATCTCCACTACAAATAGGAACAAGAGGCTACAATTTGCAAGAGCTCACCAACATTGGACAGTTGAAGACTGGAAAAATGTCACCAGATCTCAACCCAATAGAGCATCTTTGGGATGTGGTGGAACGGGAGCTTTGTGCCCTGGATGTGCATCCCACAAATCTCCATCAACTGCAAGATGCTATCCTATCAATATGGGCCAACATTTCTAAAGAATGCTTTCAGCACCTTGTTGAATCAATGCCACGTAGAATTAAGGCAGTTCTGAAGGCGAAAGGGGGTCAAACACAGTATTAGTATGGTGTTCCTATTAATCCTTTAGGTGAGTGTATATTACATATACAAAAATAAAAAAAACATTAATTAATTGATAAAGCATGGCATGCTATAAGGAGACCAATTACAGTAAAAAGGGCTCATATCCCCTCTCTTCACACTTAATAAAATCAAACTGCACCCCTCCTATGCAATTATTCACAGCCTCACAAAATACCGCATAGTGTCCTTTTGACTTCGTCTCCAGGGGCCATGTCCTAGGGATCGGTTGCTTCTGACTTGCTCCCCTACTTGACCAATCCTGTTAAACAATGAGGTTCGGACCGCCCCAGCTCATTTGCATATAAGAACACAGAAATACAGGCATACATAAATGAAGAAATGTATTTATTTATTTATACTCAAGTAATTTTCTGCACAACAATTACCTGATCAGCAGATCCCCCTCTGAGCCGCTGACAAGAAAGATTGGACAAATACTGCAGCAAATTCAATCCCTGACTGTCTGTAGAGGTTGTCTGGTTACACTGTTCATTGTTTTTAGTTGCGGTGCTGTGTTCAAAGAATCGAAGCGATTAACTTTCCGAGTATAACGTTGTTACTATTAACTAAGGTGCATGTGATGGGCAAAACCTTGAAGCTAAAACTAGGAAACCCCTCATGGAGGAGAAAGCACATGCAACTCATTAATCTGTTGCCACTACCTTACTGTTGATGACTGTGATGTTTACAAGGCCGACAATAAACAGGTTTTATCTTGGGCATAATCTATTCTCATATACAACCTACGGTCATAATCTTAAAAACAAGGCCGTTATGGAATCAACAAATATGTTAATGAGTGCAGCCTAAATGTCTCTAAATTGCACTGTAACTCTGCTCTGGACCTTTTTGTTCATTCAGATCAGACCTTTTCATCCCCTTTTGTGTCCATGTTCTCATCCTCATCACCCTTTGAACGCCCGCTTTCTGTTTGTCCCTTTCCCATCTTCCTCCTCGTCCACTCCTCAGTTTGTCTCTTGCTCGTCGCTCGTCCTTCTCTACTGTATAGCTCTTCAGCAAAATGTCCTCCTTACCTTTGACCCTTCTCCTACCGCTTTCCATTCATCAACTCCCTCTCTCTGCCTCTCTCCAGAGATAATTACTACAAGCCTTGTGAAGATCAGCTTGTATTTAAACAGCTGAATAAGCACAGCCTGGGGTGCTGACAGTCACTATTCAACAATAGTCAAGTGAAACAGTGGAGTAGAAAATAATAGCTTGGGTGCAGCTTTATAGGGCACATTTAAAAACATCGCTCTGCACTAACTGCCGCTTTTATTAATGGGTCCCCAGTAATGAGCATCACTTGTGGTTAAAATCCATCTGTATGTGGCCTCTTCCCTCTATTGTGGCCACACAGCTGATATACTGCATGCAAACATTTAGGTCACTACTAATTAATGAACCAGTGCCGTAGCATCTAGACAAACAAAACCACTGTCGACAAATATCCCCAAATTGTCATACATGCAAGAACTTGCACGCACTTATGCATGTGGATACGTTTGAGTATATCATTGTCATCGGGTCACACACACACACACACACACACACACACACCTGCTTCATTATAAGTGGCAGAGAGCTTGTCCAGCATTTCTCTGTCCAAAGTCAAAATCTGCTGCTCCAGGATGGAAGGATAGGACAGGCCGCCCCTCTCCTTTTTTTCATCTTTCTCCTTGTCTTTTTCTCTGTCTCGCTCTCTCTCCCGTTCGTAGGTCAGTAGCTGCTGGCGGAGCGCCTCAGGCAGGTGGGCTTTGGCAAAGTCAGCAGCAGCCTGAGAGCAGAGGGAGACAGAAGAAGAGTTATTGGGCTGCAGATAAAATCTGTTCGCTCTAAAACACTATCAGACGTGTTACCAAATATATTCTGACCTTCACATTGATGAGTGTTTTTTTTTTCTTTTTAAGCTGAGCATGTTTAAGCAGTATATTAATTAAAACAAAAAAAAAATGCATTTAATACATTTACAGACAACATGGAAAACATTCTCTGGTTACAGATTCTCAAATATGAGAATTTGCTGCCTTTATATATTTGATGTAATGGTAAATGAATTATGTTTGGCTATTAGTCTTTTTATTGTATAGACTAAACAATGAATCAGTAAGTCAATATCAATACTTGGTAGTTGCAGCCCTTTTAATGCTGAGGCCATATTCTAATGTATGGATGAGGTGTAGAATTAAAGACCAACTGATCATTTAAGGCCAGTAGAGGTGTAATGAAAACCTGATGGTCAATAATCAGGTTAAAAGGAGTTCTTCTGAGAGAGACAACATACAAATACATTATAACATTATTGATACAGAATATTCATCTTGTAAAGTAGTGCCCATTGGTTTAGAAAAGAAAGGAACAACTGATATGCATTTAGTGCACTCACAGTATATTTGGAAAGTGGCAAACATATCAGGTTACAGCGGCAGTAACCGGATTGTCCTTTCTTTGTTGCCAAAGTAGATGAATCACAGATAACCAGAGAGGAAGAAAGAAAAAGTGCACAGCCAAACAAACGCACACAAGCTCACGCTTATACGCCGCTGTGGGATAGAGCTGAGCCAGAGAAACTGTATCCTTACCTCGATCCATTTTACTCTACAGATAACACCAACTAAATCTTTTCTCACATCCCCACCGGCATTTCCGAGCAAATAATGCCTCCCTCCGCTGGCTCAGTGCCAAACAGGGAAGACAAGCCAGTCCAAGGTCACAAAGTTCAAAAAGTTCAAAGTACAAATGTCAGATAATATTCTGCTGACATGCCACTGATCTGCAGCATTTATATAGAGTAGCTCATATCAGACCTGGTTTGTAGAAAGTCTAACTAGTCCGCAGGATTAAGAAAAGAGAATGAGCCAGTTTAGACTGCAGAAGAGAAAGGGTTTTAATTTCCTGCCGCTTAATAAGATGATTGAGGTCATATGACAGAGACCCGTAGATGAACCCTATGTCCCAAGTGCTCACACACTGTCCCTATTTAGCCATCTTTCCTGTCCTCTCTCTCTCTGTCTACATCCCATTCTGCTCTGCGAAATTACTTCCAAGAGCCCAGATAACTCTGCTTCTTCTCTACAGATGAAAACAACTCATCTATTCCGATTTCCTTTCAGTGTTATTGAAGCTTTTCATCTGCGAGCTCCGTCACACTTCCCCCCCATCTCCTCCAATGACACCCAAATGCTTCCAATTTTCCATTTCCCAAAGTCCCTCTCTGCTTCCATGGCGATGTTCAGTCCAAAATCACCATGGATCCTCCTGACACATTCCTCTCTCTTGTCCGAAGACAATCACAGTTGACATGCCTTCATCCTGCGGTTACCATGCAGAAAGCGGGAGTCATAAACAGAGTTCGAAGGTCGTAAATAGAACAAGAAGACGTTTGTCTGCCTGGGTTATTGCTGTGACAATTACTGAGCAGTTTAATTGTCTGCCTGTCCGTCCTTCACAAGGCACTGGGGTCACAAAAGCCCCTTTCCAGCTACATTCCTCTTGACCATTTGACTGCGACCAATCTTTGCGACTGCATGTGTGTCACAGCTTGCAGAGACAGCCTTGACAGAATGGGAAGTGGAGGCTAAGTCTCGATTATCGGACAATCTAACCCACTGGCTAACCCGATCGACACATCAAACACCTGGATGCAGCTTCTGCGCCGGCTTAGAGGATGAAAAGAGGGACGGGTGAATGAGTGAGGGATAGAAAGGATGGATGGGGATGAAGAATGTGGGATCGGGGGATGAAGACAAGATGGCAAGGATCAAGCATCGTAATACGGGAGGGAACAAAATGAGTGATGAGATTAGGGGTTGGCATAGGAGAACAACGGAGGAATGCAGGAAGGGCTACTGTATGAGAGAGCAGAACCCGAATAAAATAGAGCTATTGCTGCCAAAAGAGACGTCGACAGGAGTAAAGGCAGCAGATGTCAAGAACTAAAATGATTTGCCTTCCAGTGCAGAGCAGTGGAGGAAGAAAAAATGTGAAAGTAAGCTGAAAGAAAGACAAATGTTACGTCTACATTCAGTTTCAGTCCCCAAAGCACATTGTGTGTATCCTTGAGGTCTGAGAAACATGTTGAATGCATCTACAAGGCCTAATTGTATTTATTAGTTTAAAATCAGCCTTTCATCTTCTTTCCTGCCTCTGTTGGTGCGTTACCACCATTGATCAGTGAAATAGCGTGAGACCAACAGCGGGATGTGAATTGCACCGCATGCTTGATTGTGCATACTTGTGCACAGTGCAAACGAGACAGAGACCTGATTGCAGTAACATTGTTTTATAGCTACTTGTTGTCAGAACTGCACATTGTACATTAAACTACTGTACAACCACAAAACCCACAAATAAAGGCATGAGAGACGGATGTCTCAACTTATTGGTAGGATTTTGTTTCACTTTAAGCCAGACAGCAAGATGAATAACTTGTAAGTTAATCAGCTTCTAAATGCTCCACAATATTCACAAGATACAGAAGTTGGTAGCTTTTGTCTGTCTGCTTTGTTGTTGTTGTAGATTATGTTTATTCTCAAAAGCACACAGTTATACATTGCACATGTCATTTTCGATTGTGCTTTAGAGCTTTGACACTGAAAATGTATTTCTGCTGCAGTTGAAACTGCAGAAAAGGTGAGAATTGATCAAAAAAGTAAAGTCAATTGATGGCTAATCAATTCATATTTTACTGAATTAAAAGTGTAAGGAAATAAAACCATATTAATGTTGAATATTGCCAATGTTCTTGTCTGATAATTAATTTATGATCAAATTTGCTCATCGACTCATTCATTTCAAACCTTATTGCGAAAAAACTTTCTATTTGAAGAAGTTATTATTGTGACTCCCAGTCCCAACACAGGAGAGTTGGCTCAGAGTGTAATCAGTCGTGGCTGTGCAGAGTGTCACATTGGGCTCTCCTTCACACCACACTTCACATGCAGGCACAAAGACCTGTAGGCACATACAGTAAGTACACAACACACACAACTGACTTTCACCCTTTCTCTCATCTCCACTCCCTCCTGCCGGCTCACTGTGAGCCCTCAGATGCACGGCCCAACAGAAAGGCCTTTTAAACACTTCCATCAATCACATCGCCAGCCCGGCAGAAATGAGGGAAGTCATCTGAGTTTTCCTTTAGAATCACCCTGAGGGAGTTTCATAACCGAAGTACAAAAATCTCTTTCTGCAGTCTCTCTGACAGATCAAGCAGGCAGATGGAGAGAAGAAGAAAAAGCGGAACAGAGGGGGAAGAGACCGAGGAGGAGAGGAAGAGCTCTTCATTAGCATCGCTCAAGCACATCATTAAAGAAAGAAAGAGAGACTCCCCGGTTTATAAGTTACAGAAAACCATCAAAGCTGTAAAATACAGAGGAAGCTGTGGATTCTAGATAATAGAAGAGGGAGTCTGGGGGAAAAGCATTTAAAAATATTTCTCTTTGTTGTCTTGATTTCCTATTCAAAACTTTTAAATAATAATCACAAGGCTGATCTCTGAACAGACTACATTTTCAATAGCCTACTCCCAGTATGCAATGTCTACTTATATTTGCTTAATGCTACAGATAGGAGATATTTAAACTGTCTTTACCTTAAATTAACGAGGAAGCAAATAGATTATATTAATACTTAAAACAGGGCGAAGCGGACTGGTGCTGTAGAAACACACGTGCTAATTGCAGAGGCGTAGCTCAGTCTGTCCACAGCGCCGTGGAGAGTGTGAGCACGGCGCCTTAATTTAATGATGTCACACCTGAGCTTTGTATGTGACAACGCTATGCCAAGTACAGAGTGGGACTGTGTGTGTGTGTGTGTGTGTGTGTACAATGTTGTCACTGTTACATAAATAGAGGCCCTCTCATTCATAAGAGGAATGTGAAGAAGGCCAACAACACTTGGGTTCAGCACTTCAACACACTCGTCATTTGAAAGGTTTGAAAATGAATTCTCGACATTGAAAACAACAAAACAATTTCACCCCAAAGTCCATTTCCTAGCCGTGTTTGGTGCCCAACTTCAACACAGAAAAAGAACTGTACATTTCTTCCACTTGTTTTTATAAAAACTGATCGAGTATTGTGACTCCATGCCGTGTGAGCCTGGAGCCAGATTGGAAGTGTTTGTGTGGCCTTGTGAACACCCCCTTGTGCCCAAACACAGATTTCACCCAGGCAAACTATTTAACTTTCCCAGACCCTTAAATCTCTCCTAAAACCACAACAAATTCAGAGCACAGATGGGCTCAGGGATGGAGGGGTGGGGTGGTGCTGTGAACCTCAAATCTCCTTCAGATGCAAACACACACACACGAGCACATCGCTACATTAGCACAAGAAACATTCAAAAAGAAACCACTCTGAGAGCAACATTCATATTCAAATACCGGTCATGTCTCAGAGGGTATGTGTAATGGCCGACATCGTGCTGCGCGGCTGACAGCGTAAAGAGAAACATAAATGACTTCTGAAAAGTGAACAAGGATTTCAGAAGCGAAAAAGCAGAGCTATAAAAGTGGATCAGGACTGGAAAGTTGAATAGAAGTCCATTAAAAGTGCCAGGAAATGCTTCAGTGCCTTGATCCTGGAGAGAGAGAGAGAGAGAGAGAGAGAGAGAGAGAGACAGACAGACAGACAGACAGGACATATGGCCTCTTCGCTAAACAGAGTCAGCCCCGGCTCTTCTCCCTCTCTGACTGTAAAAGAACGACAGGTGTAAGACTGGGATGATAAGAACATCTGGTAACCACGGTTACGGTTGCCAATGCCTCCAATTGGCTGAACATCTGTCCCACCTCAGCAGACATCTCATTCGAAGTCCCCTAAAACTTGAGTTAACACACAGAGAACTGCCCCCCCCACCCCCCCCACAAGGACAACAGACTGCAGTTTGATGGATCATTCAGTTGCCAATAAAGCAGATTTTACAGCAAAGGTGACTGTCTAGCGACAAAACACACACACACACACACACACACACACACACACACAGCCCCTCTTCACTCATAAAGTACAGGGAACTATACAAAGTCGATTCGCATTCAGACAGCGTACAGACCCAAAGCCATCAGTATGCCTCTACACTGGCAATACACACGACTTGGAGTGAGACCTCACCGTGTGTCCTTCCTGTGACAGCCGGGTCCATTAGAGGAGGTGAAGACTCATATTAAACCTAAACAGTCTATTAGAAAGAGGCCGTCTGGCTGATCCATAGCTTCCTGCAGCCTCACCTAGAAGTAAGAGCACCCCGTCAGTGTCTGCGGCCTGGACATCGACTCAATAATAGACTGGTGTTTATTTTATAGAGAGGAGGCTCAGCATCATTTCCCAGCCTCGGTGGAGCCAGAACATGATTCATATTACTGCTGCAGCATGCAGGCATTTGAGCGGCTTGTCTTACAGCCTGATCAGTACTGGATATGTGTGGATGATACCAATATTGAACAATATGTTGGCTGATAATTATTATTTTAATGCACACATTTGTGATGAGGATAAATTGATGTGATCAAGATATGTATCGAGTGAGATATTTTTGCATATATTTATGTCCCAGTCATTTTCAGACATTGGCTGATGAGCTCAGTAATTCGGCAAAGCCTCTGTGCCTTAGCTTAAAATTTAGAAAAAAAATACAAACTCTTTAATAAAGCGAGATTAAGCTTTGACAACACCATCTCAACTCAAGGTCCACTCACTAGCTTTATCAGAGCTTTCAACCGCATTTCAAAGTGAGATACTCATACTCATCTTTCAATTTTTAACTTTATTTTTGTTAAATGTGTTCTTTTACTTGGCTACCAGTTTCCACAGACTTCCTTTCTTTGTGCTCGGCTAAGCACAGCCTGAACTAAAGTCTGTCCTGGACACACAGGGATGAAATTGATGCTGACTCTGCATAAAACAGGTGTATTTCACAAAATGTTGGCCTGTTGGTGTCCAGCGGAGGACCTTTCCTGCATGTTATCTTCTGTCTTTCTTGCCTCATTATCTGCCAGCTCTCGACTGTCCATACAACCCTCCACTGTTGTGCTCTAGAACTAATTACCAGGCTGGATTCACTCATTGTTGCGAGCCTATATGAGGCATGGCTTATCTTTTAAATGAGACATCTCAAAAGATGTCTCATGTGTCTGAGTAGTCGCAGGGCTGCAGGGAATATCGTCTTGGGCTGTGCGCCAATATTCATGCGTTTGTGTGTGTGTCACAGGCAGATAGACGGAAACAGTGATTTAATTTGGCTCCACGCGTTACATGCCTGTCTCACGGAGCGGAGGGGTGGCAATTAGAATAACACCAACTGCCATTAATCAGCACTGGCCATAAACACCACAGTAAAGGGGGGGAGGGGGGGGAGAGTGGTGGAAGCAAAAAAGATGAAATGAGGTGAGAGGAAGAGAGCAGAGGTGATCACAGGTGGGAAAAATGAAGAGAGAAAAAAGATGAAGAGGAAAAAGAATGTGAATAGAGAATTGCTTTCTTCTTAGATCAGCTTCCACGTTTCTTGGAGGTGTGGGACTGATTAAAAAATACACGCACACACAGTTGTGCATCACTTTCATGTTTGATTCATATGCTTTTTTTCAATAAATTTCTTTCTTTCTTTAAGTTTTCTTAAAAAAGTCCCAGAAGAAGCCTTGAGTGACCACAACAAGCACAGAGGTTAGGTTTAGTCTGGATAACAACCCACTTCTTTCCCAAACTGATAGCTCATTTGTTTAGCTCCATTCCCAGCAACACTTCAGTCACGATTAGGGTATACATGCTCGAACATGATGTTACTGTGAGAGTGTTGAGTGGTGTTTTTGTCTTGTGATCTCAGCACAGACTAATCTTTGGATACTTTCTCCTCCTGCACTTAGTCTATTATTACCAAGAGCTACCAACAACAACTCATAAACTACGTCATTACTACAGCTGGGAGAAAACAAATGATAATTCTGAGTAAATATTACACATTCCTCCTAAATTACAGAGCAAAGAAGACTCCTCACGAGTCTCCTCTTCCAAATCTCCTTTAAGAAACGACAGACTGGTCATAATGGCTGAATAGTGAGGAGGAGGGGTGTGGCCCGCAGAAACAAATGGAGCAATGTCACCGAGTTGAAGGGTCAACCTCTTCTGCACAGACGAGTCTTTGTTTTCAGGGAGGTGAAATGTTTCATTGGTTGTTTAGTGCGAGCTAAGGCATTATATACCCAGAATGATAGCTCTGTCTGTCTTATTCGTAAAACTAAATGAGGACATCGTTCTGATTATATTATGTGACATTAGCTTATTGGTCAGTGTAGAGATGAAACGATTAATCAATTCAATTGATTTGTAGTCATTATAAAAGCAAAACTACTCAAAAGATTAGATATAAGATAAGTCTCAGGAGATTACTAAAAACACTTAATTTCAAAATGGTCCTCAATGTTATTGACTAGGCCTATTTGAAAACCTTTATCAGATTAACTCAAATTAAAAAAGGTAAATTACAGCATGATATTTCTGATTTCAAAGTCTCAAAATGAAGATGTGCTGCTTTTCTCTGGTTTATGTCATTCTTGCCTTGTTGTCAGGACAAAACAAGCAATATGAAAACATCCCTTTGAACTGCAAATGTATTTATTAGTTGATCAAAATCATCAACAGATGAACCTATAATGAAAATAATTGTCAGTTAAAGCAATCAACTGACGATTGAACAAAACAAAGGTCTGAGAAGAAGCAACCCGTAGCTGAAAAACGGTATAGTTCGATGCTTAGAGAATTATGACAGGAGGCAGACTAAATTATTGCACAGTTGCAGTTTTCATAAATGAGCAGATGTAAGGCCAGAATGATGACCGCTTGTGTTCAGGACTCGGAGGGTTTGGTGAAGCACTTCTCAGATATCCCTCAGCTCACAGTTGTCCTTGTGCTGAGGACAGAGCCAGCACTATGTAAAGTGGAGGTTGAACTATTGCATTTTTAATGGCCGATATAATAATGATAGTCGCTGTCTTTTGTAAGAGAGAAGTGAAATGTTTCTCACGGCCACATCAGCTGGAGTTTATGGCACGGTTTACTTCTGCTACTTTTGCATACACCTGTTTTAATAAACCTCTTTCTTTGTCAATTTGAATGCAATCATTAATAAGACAACATCCTGTAGTGTGATTTGATGGATTACATTGTTGGAATATGTTCTGTTTATTTACAATGGGTAATGGCTGTTCTGTGGCTTATGACTGGCCAGGATTACTACTGTTGTGCGTCCCATTATATTGTTAAATGCCACTCTTACAAACCATTAATATTTCCGAGGTAAAGAAGACCCCAAAGTCTGCTATTTCATACCATGAAAGGGTAGTTAAGTGGCTTGATTATTTGGAAGGGAGAACGCCAAATTATGAAGTAATTTAAAGTAACAGTTGAATGATTTATTGTCCTCTCTGTCTGCCTGTCTTGTATCGTGGACAAAGAGTGAATAGTGTTGCATTATATATTCCAGAGATAATAAATGGGTCAGATGTTTTTTTAACCCTATCGCCAGAAAGAATAACTCCCCTTGCCACTCTCAAAGATTGCGTGCCATTTCATTGGGTATTTAACAGTTGTTTAGATCAGGAGTTAATCCAATGCACATCAATATTTTCAGCAGAAATGGACCTGGTTATGAGTATGGAGCCGCTGTGTAAAACGCTGATATAGGTCCCTGTGTGATTGGTGGACGCTGCGCAGCCACAACCAGAGCCCAGTTCCGCCAATAAAGATGGTTTGTAAAACCTCCTATCTGTAATTTAAAGCATCTGAAACACTTGTACAGAACAGTAGGTTTTGAATCCAATACTGGAAAGTGCTGATCTATAGCTACAAGTAGGAGAAGAGACAGAGATTAAGACACTAATCAAATATAGAAGCTTGGTGTCTCCGTAGGCTCGTCCTGTGGCATCTATTAGAATTCCACTTATCCTTTAGACCCCAAATACCTACCTCTGGTCTATTTATACACACACACACACCCATGTGTGTGGTGTATACTGCTGATATTTACTTGTCATCAGTCGTCCTTTTGCCTTTCAGAAAAAGGAAGACCTGAGGGAGTTTATTTATATTACACTAATCAGCAACAATACTCTTTACATGCAGAGTTAAAATGCTGTCTTCTCATTTTTCTGTTTCTGTCTGTTTTCGCCATTTTGCTTTCTTACTTAGTTTCAGTCTGTTAGTGTTTACAGGCAACCTCTTACTGTAGAGACCTTTAAAATAAGTCTCTTGCAAATAAAGCTTACAATTTTTTATTAGGAACCTGCTGGATCTTCTCCTAGGCTGAGAGGTCCAAGAACCATTTAGACATTTATCATGTAGCCGTTATCATTCCTCCTGTCCATGCTGGTTGTGAAAATATCACTTCCGAATTCAGTTGCAGTGGAAATAATGGGGGACAAAATCCACACTATTCATTGTGTGCAAAAATGTATCCCAAAGTTCACATGGGGCTTCAGCAGTCCGAATTACTCAAAATAAATGAGTCCTTTTAGTACAAAATTCCCTTTTGTGTTTCCCTGGACAGCGTCCTTGTACTGAGCTGCAGTGCAGGGGGTTTTGAACAACATCTTTTATACTGATGAAGGTCATTTCACACTCAATAATGATATACAATATACACAATAGATAAATGGTATATCTGTTCTAAAATAACCATTTGTATATATTTTTATTAACAGGGATATTTCACAGTTTCATCTCCTACTTTACTGTCACACGTAGAGCTTACTTTATCAGTAGAATGAAACATATAGTGACGGACACTGAGTTACGAGGATAGCAGGCAAAAGTTTAATAAAGCAAGAGGGTGTGTGTTCCTCTCCCTCTTTTGAATGTGGGGCACAAAAAGCCTAGAGGAGATGAGCTAAGTAAATGTCAGCTACGCCTCTTTCTGACACACACACACACCTATAATCTCCCTCT